>NC_082662.1:10640000-11265000 GCF_025265405.1 Mesoplodon densirostris | reverse complement strand
GGGCAGAGGAAGGAGCATAATTAAGGATCATCTTGCTTCCTAACCCCAGCAGGGGAGACGACACCTGATTCCAAGTGGATCCATGCCAGCATCTAAGGAGGGAAGACAGCCCGTCCTTACCAACTAGAAACCCAGGCACAATCCACTCTCATCCTCTGGCTTCGCCTGGGGATTCTCAGTGGCAGGTGCTGGTCTCCCTCTCTCCTTCATCCAGACACATCACCTCGGATTCTCCACTGTTTCCTCTATACCCTTTGCCCCTTTTCAGTTCTCTTGTGCTTAGATCTGGAGGGCCAACCACACATGAGAGCAAAGCCAACGGGAACAGCACCGGCAATCAGAGCAAAAGAAGATGGAAATAATCCATGTGGTGAGAGGGGAGTCTCTATCCTATCCCAGACACGGCCAGAAGTTTCTCTGGGCCACCTTGGCTATTCTCAGAAAATTCCCGTTCTCACATGTAATGAACAAACAATGATTGAGCATGTACTTTTATTAGACATTCTTTCACCAAAATATTTACTATGCTCCTACTGTGTGTCAGGCCTGGAAGCATCAGAAGACAACTCAGAAGAAGAAATATGGGTCCAACTCTGACATTCAAATTCTCTTGATGGAGACAGATCAGAGGGATGCAAACAAAGGAGGAAAAAAGGAAATAATAAAGGAAGGAAATGAGAGTGGGGAGGGGGTGGAGTCAGGCTGCCCCACCTGACCAGGTGTTTCACTGGTCCAGGCATCGAGGGCATAGGTGTGAAAGACCCAGGAGTGTCTTCCAAACGGAAGGGCCAATACTGCAGGAAAATACAGCCAAAGTAGGAGGGGAAGATTTCCAGGGAACGCCCCCCAAAGGCCCTATGGTCCCATCCTCTCTCCAGTCGTCTCCTACCACCACGTGTCTGGGGGTCACCCTTCAGGCCCCCACCCATTGCTAAGCAACTGGGCCTCCGCTAAGGATGTGACTTCTGGGGCGCTTTCCCAGCTGCCCCACCAGTGTCAGGTCAGGGTGTGACCGAACTTGCAAAGTGAATGCAGCACAGACTGTGACAGCCTGTGGCCTTTGCTCCTGCATCAGTGACATCCCTGGAGGAGAAACAAACCAGCTGTCCCAATGGGTTACACAAAACAGCGTAGTCAAGTCACTCTGTCCAAATAACTGACACCAAGGGACTGACCCCACGGCCAGCACAGAGCACATCGGAATGAGGGAGCGAGGATGCTTGATGATAAAATTGCACTCAGCACATCTGCAGATAATTGACTTTGTTTTTAAATCAAACCTCCATGTATCTCCAGCTAAGGGCCCACTCATGCTGCCATAGAAACATCGACAGTCAGCTGAGAACCAGTGGCCGAGACATTTGGCCTTAGTCCTCTGCTAGAACTGCCCAACTCATCCTGGTGAGCGGCAAGGCCTGGGGCTACAAGAATAAAATCCATATAAGCCATTACAGAGTATTGAGTAGAGTTCCCTGTGCTATATAGTATACCCCAATAAAATTTTTAAAAAAAGAATAAAATCCACGCAGGGAAGGTAGTATCCACCCCAGGGGGACAGACAGTATCAAAGAACAGGAGAGGTGTATGTAAGCCACCAAGCACCAACCTGGCAAGTACAAAGGGCCCCTCCACCCCCGAGTCCAGGGTGAACCTTGATTTCAGCAATGAATCCATTAAACTTAACAAATCCGTACCCAGCTGGCTGACGGTCATTTTGGTGACCACAGCTGCATTTAAGAGAGGATGCATTTTACAACTTTGCAGGCAAGATCTCCTTAGCATAAAACAGGGTTCACTTCTAGTTCTACTGTTCACCTTGAATACCTCCTCATGTAGATACAAAAAGATCTGCTGAAAGGTCAGGGTCAGTGACATAGGCCTGGAGCTATGAATCAGAAAATTCTAGGCTCAGCTCTGCTGGTGACCACCTGTCCATCTTTGAGCAAGCCTCTGCCCCTCTCTGGGCCTCCGTTTCCCCATCCACAAGGTAAGGAATACAGATTAGATCTAGAACTTCAATGTGCATGAGAATGACCTGAGAAGACTGTTGAAACTCACATCCCGGGCATCACCCAAGAAAGCTGGATGCAGTAGGTCTGGGGGCGGGGCCCAGAAATCTGCATTCGAATCAAGGTCCAGTGGTGAATCAGATATGGGAGGACTAAAGACCACAGTAGGGAACCCCTGGACTCAATGACCCATTAGGGCCTTTTGAAAAGATTCTGAATACGAAAGGCATTACTATTCCTCAGCCTGGGAAGAGGAAACTCAAGGAGGAGCTGGGGAGGAGTGTACTGGCATCAAGAATCCAGGAAAGATTTTGTATGAAGAAGATGTGGACCTGCACCTATTCCTGGTGAGTTTTCATTTACAGACACTCTGGCATCTCCTTGCCTCCATTTCTTCAGCCCGCATCCTTGAGGCGGCACGATGCAGGATGGATGAAACAGCATCTCTTCACCTTCCTTTCTGCTCCAGCTCCTTCCCCTACCGGCCCCGATGATCTGGAAAGGCCCTTGCCCTCTAACATTCCAGATTTCGGGTACTCTTTAATCAAACTGCTTTCCCATCGTGAATGCCTTTATTCAATCCACTATCAGTTCCTAATCCCAAATAATCAAATCATCACAAGCTTGCAATTGCTGCTTCTGGGAAGGAAAGAAGAGGGCCAGAGCACCTGGACACCCTGAAACCGTCACCTGGGGTGTCCAAGGAGCTCTTCTGGGGGTGGTGTCATGGCTCTGTGTCCAGCTGGGGTCCAGCACTGGCCAACCCCTTGCAGAATCCACCTTTCGCCATGACTGATAGGGGGGCTGAGAAGTTTCAGGGCAGCTTAGCTTACTACTGCCTTTGACAGGAAGTAAGGGACAGTGAAAATCCTTTGACGGGTCTCCCTCTCTTGTACTCTGAAACCTCTAGCTCACAGTGATGCAAAAAAAAAAAAAAAAAAAAAAAAAAGGCAAGGCATCACCCAGACTGTTGAGCATCTGTCAATCCTTTGGGTAACCTTGAACTTTGTACACCTTTTCCATGGTTTGAGAGTTCCCTATCTTATGAGCCCACATCTTTTCAAATTACAAACAAGAAACTTTCTTTCTCAGCCTCCTTCACATGTGACCTGGGCTCCAACAATCAGACTATGCCCAAGCTGGACTCGAGGTAGAAGCTTGTGGCCAGTAGAAATGGGTACCAGGCAGATCTCGAGCAAGGAGGTGGCCACTCCATCCGGTTCCTGGAGACGGCCATGACAGCATCTTAGAGGTGGTGCTTGGCGTCTGGCATCAGAGCTGCACTTGTGCCCAGTGGTGGCAGTACCACTTTTTTTTTTTTTTTTTTTACAGTTATGATAGCATTTATAGTTTTAAGATATGCCAAACAAACAACACTGACTAAGCAACCATACAAACATGATGATACAAAGACAGGCAGACAATTGCTTTGTGTCTTCACAAAGCAATTCTGTGACAAGTTCTGGGCATAGCACCTCCTATGCTCCTGCTTTGTGGCTGCCCTGAGCCTGGTTGTCTGACCTCCTGGAGATTCTGTGAGTTCCGGACTGCCTTTGTCTGCTTAAATTTGCCAGAGAGCAACTCCGACATCTACACCAAGCGCCTGGATACAGGTGATACACTAGATGCAGCCAGAGGGGGTGGAGAAGTGATTCTCTGGGCAGGATCTAAGACGACTGAGCTTTTAAGGGTCCTCAGCTAAAACTCTTCAGAAAGAGATACACAGCTATGGAACCAACCTGTTGAAAGGGAGGGCTGGGCCCAGTCATGTTCAAAAGCTCTTCCTTCTCTCCATGCGACAAAGACCGGTCCACATTACAGCCTGGCTGGGAATACCAGACAGAGGATACTGGAGAGAAAAACTGACTTTTTTTTTTCTTAATCTACTTGTCAATTTGGAGGAAATGAACGGAGACAAGTAAACCACGCAGTGAAGGCTCTGGCGGGGGGCTGGGCTTTTGTTCCCGAGCTGGCGAGGGAATGCAAATGAACTCAGAGCTGTTCTCACTGTGCTCTTGACCCCTTTGATGTCATACACGTCAAATTAGACAAATTCTGCCAGTTCCGGCTTCATAGATAACCCCGTGGGGATGACATGTCTCCCCAGAGAGAAAAAGGACAAAATGCTCAGGCAAGGATGTTCATTTCTAGGCTGCAGAAGCTCCAAAGGCCAACAATAATTAGAAAATGTTTTTGTAATACTCTCCTCTCTGAAGAGAGTAACATAAAGGTGCTCAAACACTCGGGCTAATGGGAAAATAGAAGGCTCTGCAAAGAGCTCCTTTGAATCCATGCCCTTTAGCTCACTCTCTGGCAAAGGCAGACACACAAATGAAGGGTCTGGTTTTCCAATTTTCAGAAAATACAGGGCAAGAACTTTCTGGATGGAAATGAGTTTGAAAAGGAAAAAGTAAAGAAAGGAGTGAGTTAAAAAGGAGTTTTTCATGTTTTTACTTTTAGATTCCTTCCCAAGCGTCATGAATTAGGATATTTTGAACAGTCCTTTAAAAAAAAAAAGGGATGGGGCTTCCCTGGTGGCACAGCGGTTGAGAATCTGCCTGCCAATGCAGGGGACACGGGTTCGAGCCCTGGTATGGGAGGATCCCACATGCCGCAGAGCAACTAGGCCCGTGAGCCACAACTACTGAGCCTGTGCGTCTGGAGCCTGTGCTCCGCAAGAAGAGAGGCCGCGATAGTGAGAGGCCCGCGCACCGCGATGAAGAGTGGTCCCCGCTTGCCACAACTAGAGAAAGCCCTCACACAGAAACGAAGACGCAACACAGCCAAAAATAAATTAATTAATTAATAAACTCCTCCTCCCAACATCTTAAAAAAAAAAAAAAAAGGGATGGGTTCTTTGTCCATTAGGGAAAACCCTACTGCCCTTCTCTGAATGTCTGAAAGGTAAGAAAAGTAGAGGGTGGGTATATTTCATAGCCTGACATGAGCAAATCAAGAGTGTGTGCAGAGCAAGTCTTTAATACATGTGTGAGTGAAAGAATGATGACATAAATGTCTGCCATTCCCCAGGCCTACAGCCCAGCACCCACTTCCTTTCTGTATCCACTCATTCATTGAATAACTACTTATTGAGCACCTACCATGTGCCAGGCTCTGTTCTAGGAGCTGTGGATAAGGAAATGAACCAAACAGAAGTGACTATCCTTCTGAAGTTTATTTACATTCTAGTAGAGGAAGCAGATTATAAGTAAGATACATGTAAGTTAAATATATATATTAGATAGCAGCATGTGCTATGGAGAAAGAATAAAATAGGAAAGAGGGACAGGAAGGGGGTTGAAATCTCATGACTCCACATCAGCCCTATTGTCCCTGAAAGAAACCTTGTGACAACCAAAAATGTCTCCAGACACGGCCAAATGTCTGCTGATGGGTAAAGTCTCTCCTGGTTGAGAACCACTGGTCTACCCCTTGATATTCAAAGTATGACCCTGGGCCAGTAGCATGGACATCGCCTGGGAATTGATGAGAAATGCAGAATCTCAGGTGCTATGCCCAGATCTACTTAAATCGGCATCAGTATTGTAACAAGAGCCTTGGGTGATTCACACGCACATTAAATATTTGAGCAGCAGTGGTCTACACCGCTCATCTGACCCTCAGAGGAATGATTCTCAAACCCCTGGGGTGCATCAGAATCACCTGGAGGGCTCGCTGAAAGTGAGGATGCCCTGGCCCCTCCCCGGATCTACGGAATCAGAATCTGGGGGCATAGGGTCATGGCATCTGGGGGTTTAGCCAGCTGGCCAGGTGACTCTGATGTTCACTAACACTTGAGAATCTTTCCTTCAGACCCGTGGTTCTCGAAGTGTGTCTTAGAAATGCAAGGGGGTCAGTAATCTGTTTCAACAGGCTTCCAGGTGATTCTGAGGTTTGAGAACCACTGTCTTAGACTAGGAGGTCACAAACACAATTGCCTTCAGGGGCTGGACATGCACACATACGGCTGGTAAAGCTGAACTATCCTGGGAGGACTTGTAGCATACTAGAAAGATGAAAGCATTTGAATTTTTAAAAAAAGAAAGAAAAAAGACAACTTGCTGGCCAGATAAAACACCTCTGTAGACCAGACCAGCTAGGGGGCCACCACTTTGCTCTCCTGCAAAAGATGGCATCTTACATGGCTATTTTCTTTCTAAGAATACCTGGATGACTCCTCAAGTCTGCAGTAATCTCCTTGAGGACCGATCTCTATTCCACAGTCACCTGTAGGTGGTACCCAAGGAAAGTTGGTCGGCCATTGATTAATTCTCATCGCACCAAACTGCTTCAAAACAAAGGCACAGAGGATGGTTTCAGCTAGGAGAGGTTTGAGTGCGGAAGGCCAGGTTCTTGGAGCCTCCATTCTATCAGATGAAAATCGAAAGGGTTAGAGTAGAGTAGGGTTTCTCAGCCTTAGCACTGTGGACACTTGGGACCAGAGACGTCTTTGTTATGGAGGGACTGTCTTGTTCAGGTAGGACGCCTGGCGGCACCCCTGACCTCTACTCACTAGATGCTAACAGCAGTTCGCCCAGTTATCACAACCAATTTAAGCCAAGGTCCTGTCTTCTCAGGGCGGCCCCGGCCAAGGAGAGAGCAAGGAGGGAGTCCAAGGGCTGCTGCCGCCACCCAAAACGCAATTCCTCCAACAGGCTGTCTGCTCTGGACCTCCCTTTGGGCTCCCGAGCATTGTCGGGGCTCCATAGAAGCCCTCACCACCACCACGACGCTCTCCCTCCCCTCTCCTTTCACACACGCTGCTCCCCGAGAACCTTCCACACTCCTCACTCCATGCCCACGTCTGCTTCCAACATGCAAAAGTCAGTAACATCCCGGGCTTGAGTCCTGAGCCTGGTCGGCTCCTCCTCCATGGCCATTCAAATACCTGCAGAACCAAGAACCCTTGAGAGATTCCAAACAGACTGAAGATGCAAACCAAGTGCGTCCTCCCAGAGAAGGGAGTAAGGGCTTCCCAAGTTGGGGGAAGGGAGGGGGTGGATACACCCCAGACTGGGCTCCTTGCCTTCAGTGAGGGTCCCCCCCACCCTTATTATAAATATCTTAACAATGCCCCTTCATTCCCAAGCAATGGGAGAGGCTCCTTGACCACAATGGGTTAAAAGATATTGATGAATAACATAAATCTTTGAAAATCCCCCTCTGTCCAAGTCCAGGATAAATGTTCTCTGTCTGAGGGGGTCTCCGGGGTCTCTGCACGCCTTCTGTTCTGCGTGCTGCTTCAGGAGAAGAGAATTCCAAACCCCAACTCCTTTTAAACACCTAACCGATTACAGTTACAAATTGATGAGCTGCAGCCAGCTCCGTGCCATTA
This sequence comes from Mesoplodon densirostris, assembly GCF_025265405.1. NCBI lineage: Eukaryota > Metazoa > Chordata > Mammalia > Artiodactyla > Ziphiidae > Mesoplodon > Mesoplodon densirostris. Next base: position 11,257,656 of record NC_082662.1, on the reverse strand, counting down.
GCACGCACCTATTCTATTTTTTATTTTTTTCAAAAATAAGAGCTCTTAGATGCCCGTCGCAGAGGGGAGAGCACAGTCACAGCCTGAATTCCTGAGGCAGACTCTCCCCTTACCTGGACATGGAGAAGCGGCTGCTGACAGATTTTATTTATTTATTTTTAAATTAAAAAAATTTTTTTTCAAGGTAACAGTAGTGTGTTTTTTTTTAAATTGCACACATGACTATAAACTTAATAAATAAGTTTTTTCTTTTTTTTATACAGCAGGTTCTTATTAGTTATCCATTTTATACACATCAGTGTATACATGTCAATCCTAATCGCACAATTCATCACACCACCACCCCTCCCCCCTGCTGCTTTCCCCCCTTGGTGTCCATACGTTTGTTCTCTACATCTGTGTCTCAATTTCTGCCCTGCAAACTGGTTCATCTGTACCATTTTTCTAGGTTCCACATATATGTGTTACTCTGTGATATTTGTTTTTCTCTGACTTACTTCACTCTGTATGACAGACTCTAGGTCCATCCACACCTCAACAAATGACCCAGTTTCGTTCCTTTTTATGGCTGAGTAATATTCCATTGTATATATGTACCACATCTTCTTTATCCATTCATCTGTCGATGGGCATTTAGGTTGCTTCCATGACCTGGCTATTGTAAACAGTGCTGCAATGAACATTGGGTGCCGACAGATTTTTAAAGCAGCATCAACAACCTGCGAGGAAGGAAGGAGGCAACACATCCTGCTTCACCAAGAGACGAGCAGGGAAGGGAGGGGAAACAGGAAGGCAGGTGGGGACCACGCTCCTCACCCAGGCATGCTCTGGGGAGGAACACGACACGGGCCACCCTCTGAGTCCACCGGCTCGTGCAAAGAGCTCTGTACTGAGGCCTAGGAGACCTTTTCAGGTCACTGTGAGGCTTCACCTCTGCCTCCTCATCTGAGATACGGGGCCAAAAGTCCTCCCCCTGCCTCTTCTCACGAGTCCTCAAGGAGTCACGTGAGAACATCACTTTGAGTGCACGTGACCAAAGAGCCTTGTGAGACAAAAGGAAGAGAGGGACTGAGTGGCCCCCTAGACTCTCGGGGGACCTTCTTGGTTCAGTTGACGGTGGTCTCTGAATCTAAGCCACAGACAGACGTCTTGTATGGCCTGAGGTTGGCAGCACCACAGCAGAGACCCTGCCATCTCGCTGCCCACAGCCATCAGCTTGGTGCCCTCCTGTGCCCCCTCCTGCTGATTCAAGACAGGGAGGCAAAACGGGGCCTGGGGGCTGTGGGCAGGGCTGGCCGGGCGGACAAGGGGGTCTCCTCTGAAGGCATGCCTAGGATTTCCAGAGCTCTGGATTTCACAAGAGCAGTGAAAGGATGAGAAACTGCCTTTCTTTTTATTTTTTTGTCCTGTCTTTCTATTTTTATTTATTTTTAAAGTTTATTTTATTGAAGTATGGTTGATTTACCATATTGTGTTCATTTCTGCTGTACAGCAAAGAGATTCAGTTATACATACATATACGTTCTTTTACACAGGGAACTATATTGCAATATCCTGTGATAAACCATAATGGAAAAGAATATGGAAAAAAAGGATATATGTCTAACTGACTTTCTTTTAAAAATGCTGAGTTAGAAGCCAGAGGGCTGTGAACATCAAAGAGGTTGTATCATATAAGGCTGGAAGAGAAGCCCATCACTTGGCGGATAGCTGGGACAGAGGACGGCCACCGGACTGCTGATGGACCCACCCAGAGACATTTGCGCAGTTTCTGAAGCAGGACGTTGGGCTCCCACGGACCAGAGCTAATGAGACGTACTCAAGAGTTTTTATTCAAGATCCTTCTACTTGCAAGAAAGGAAATTACAATCAAAGTTCTGAGTTTCTTGGAGACTTTGATTCCCTCCCCCCACCCCCGCCCCCGCCCCCCCATTTCCTTCTTGTTGACTAAAGAAATTTCTGTAGAGGTGCAGAAATGTCTCTCTGGAGCCATAAAATCACAGCATTTTAGAGCAACATCAGAATCAGCGGAGTTTTTTTTTTTTTTTTTTTTTTTTTGTGGTACGCGGGCCTCTCACTGTTGTGGCCTCTCCCGTTGCAGAGCACAGGCTCCAGACGCACAGGCCCAGCGGCCATGGCTCACGGGCCCAGACGCTCCGCGGCATGTGGGATCTTCCCGGACCGGGGCACGAACCCGCGTCCCCTGCCTCGGCAGGCGGACTCTCAACCACTGCGCCACCAGGGACGCCCAGCGGAGTATTTTTTTCCTAGTTATCTTCCTATCTGAGCGTCAGTCATGTCAGAGTTCATTCCTGCACTGGGTCTTAAAGGATTTTGAGTTTCAAAAGGAAGATGAACAAGATAGTTTTGGAGGTGTTCAGTGTGGAACGTCAGGGTTTTTTTTCTGGTTTGGCTCCAAGGACCAATTTGATCACCAAGAGTTGTATAGGATGGTATCTAATCTGAAAATGAAATCTATTTTCATTCCTTTTCCTTTTCTTTCTTCTTCTTCTTATTTTTTTAATTTTGAGGACTCATCTACAGGGAACAGGGAAGCAGGACTTCAGATAGCAATTATCTGGATCAACGTAAGGACGCTGTTTTGAAGATTTTCAGTGGGATTCCTTCCATAGAGGCGCCATCGTGGTTCCCACAGAGAGGCCCCTTCCTATTTTCTCTGTTTGTTCCAGAATAATTACAACCTGAAGAGAAATCTGCCTGGGGTGAAAGTCAGATGTTTGGTTCAGATAAAACACAGCCAGCCTGACTGGAAAAGCACAATTTATTCAGCGTCTGTGAATAAATTGTGCTGTGGATTAATTCAGACCCTCAAACGCATAATCAGAGGTACAAGGTTAAGAGAATAGCACAATCCACTAATGTTCTTGCTAAAACAACAATTTCCTCAGCTCCTGTGCGCTGGGAGAGTTGGGGGCCGGCTGACCACTGGCTAAATAGGTCCCCAACATAGACTCACCTTCAAGTCTCCTCATCAGGGCAATTCAAACCCTTCTCCAAGAGAAGCCGCAGAACAAGTGCTCTGAGGAGGCCAACTGTTTCAGCTCCAGAGAAAGCAAGGCTTCCTCTTACTGCAATATTCCTCATCTGTCCTGTGGATATCAGGGCTGGCAATGCAGTTAATATCTGTAGTAGGTTGAAAGGTGTCTCCCCATCAAATTCAAGTCTACCTAGAAGCTCAGAATGTGAGCCTCATTTGGAGCCTTATTTGTAGATGTAATTAGTTAAGAACCTAGAGATGAAATCTTGGATTTACTCTGCCTTAAATCCAATGACTGATGTCCTAGTAAGAAGAGGAGAGGCAGAGAGACACAGGGAGAAGGGCACGTGAGGATGAACAAACAGACGTTTGCTGGAAACAGACACTGGAGCGATGCTCCCATAAGCCAAGGAACGCCAGGAGCCATCAGCAACCGGCAGAGGCCCGGAAGGATCCTCCCCTAGAGCTTTTGGGGGAGTGTGGCCCTGCTGAAACCGACAGTTTGTACTTTTGGCTTCCAGAACGATGAGAGAATAAATGTCTGGTGTTTTAAGCCACTCAGTTTGTGGTAATTTGTTATGGCAGCCCTAGAAAACGAATATAATATCTTAGTTATGAGCCACTCTCCAAGTTCTGATGCTCTAGGTTTCTCCCTCTGTAAACCTTTTCTCCTTTGTGCAGCTTCCAAATTGCCGAAGGAAGATGAAATCTTTGGGTCCCACTGGTGGGAAGTGAGGAGTTGGTTTTTACCCAGGTGGAGTGTCTGTGTGCTGACAAAACAACATGGACACAAAGAGCGATGATGGTGATGCTGGACGAGGATTCAGCTCTTGACCACGGGCCAGTGCCAGGTCACATGCTCTATGGGCCTCTTCTGGTTAAATCCTTGGGAGGTAAGGGCGATCTTCACCTCTGCTATATCTCATATAAGGGAAACCATGACCCAGAGCAAGTTTCTTGAGCGAGCAGAACCGGCTTTGATTCCGGGCCCGCAGTGCCTGTGTCCTAAACCACCATGGCGTCTCCCCGTCTCATTCCCAACCCTAACAAGCGCCCAAGGGTTGACTCTTGTGACATCAGCCTTCTCGACAGGATATATAAGTGTACAGCACTTCAGTAATTGATTTTGATGGGAAATGAAACCATCGCATAACCTATCCATTAATCACTTAGCAGCAGCGCCGATAAATGTCATTCTACTGATGCCAAACTATTCCATGGATGAAGAGGCTGCACAGCAGACAGTGGTAATACATTTCCAATGCAATCTTTTTTTTTTAAAAGGCAACCACTGGATATATTTGGAGATGGCTAGAATATAACAGAGAGAGGTCTGCTTAGTCTGCTCAGGTGCTCGTTTGAACATCCTGTTGTCCTTTTCACAGGAGATGCTGTTGGTGTGATAAAGGATGAGGCTAGTCATAGCCTCTGGTTATAGTGTCTGTATAGAGAGAACCGCCTTTGCAGGGGCAGGGGTGGAAACAGGGACACACAGGCAGCTCCAAATGCCTCACTGAGGATACAGAGCCAGCCTTGTTTCTGGGAGGAGGAATTGTTGTTGCTGTTGGTTCTCAAACACTGGGAATCAGAATTACCAAAGAGCTTAATAGAAATACAGATTCCTGGGCCTCACTGCCAAAGGAAATCTGGGTGGGGTTGGGAATCTGCCTTGTATTAGTCATAATGATCGATTCATAACAAGATTACCAGAGGATGCTGATGCATAAATAGGGGGAGGGATCACTGAGGTTTTCTTTCACTAAAGCAAATACCGGTCAAATTGATGTCAAAATAGTTGCTTCTAGCAACTACCATTCTACTTTCTGTCTGTATGAATTTGACTACTCTAAGTGCTTCATATAAGTAGAATCAGACAGGATTTGTCTTTTTGCAACTGGCTATTTCACTGAGCATAAAGTCCTCACGGTTCATCCATGCTGTAGCATGTGTGAGAATTTCTTCCTTTTGAGGGCTGCATAATATTCCATTGTAGGTTGATACCATTCATTCATCAGTGGATAACTGATTTGCTTCTACTTTTTGGTTATTGTGAATAATTCTGCTATGAACATAGGTGTACAAATATCTCTTTGGGGCCATGCTTTCAATTATTTGGGGTATATACCGAGCAGAGGAATTGCTGGATCATATGATAGTTCTATTTTTAATTTAAGGAACTGCCATTCTGTTTTCCATAGAGACTGCACCATTTTACAATCCCACCTACAGTGCATAAGGGTCCCAATTTCTCCACAAATTCATCAACAGTTGTTATCTTCTGTTTTTTTTTTAAATAATAACCGTCCTGATGCATGCAACTAATTTTCTTTCTTTTTCTTTTTATTTATTTTTTGGCTGCGTTGGGTTTTTGTAGCTGTGCGCGGGCTTTCTCCAGTTGCAGAGAGTGGGGTCTACTCTTCATTGCGGTGCGCAGGCTTCTCACTGTGGTGGCTTTTTTTGTTGTGGAGCATGGGCTCTAGGTGCGCGGGCTTCAGTAGTTGTGGATCACAGGCTCTAGGGTGCAGGCTCAGTAGTTGTGGTGCACGGGCTTAGTTGCTCCGCGGCATGCAGGATCTTCCCGGTCCAGGGCTCGAACCCAAGTCCCCTGCATTGGCAGGCAGATTCTTAACTGCTGTGCCACCAGGGAAGTCCCATAGCTAATTTCCTTTTAAGAAGAAGGATATAAAATATGTTGGTATCCTTCTTTTTTGAGAGGGAATATCAAACTCTATTTGAAAATATATATTGGCAAAACAACCCTGAACACTGGCTTTGCAGGGGACTGGTTAAAGGGGGAGGTGACAGATTGGCGATCAAGAAAGAAAGAATGTGCTTCTGTGCTAAGTAGGCCTGAGCTTGGCCTTAACTTTCCCATGTCTTGTCGGGATGCCTTGGACAGTCAAGTTCCCTTCCTCTCTCAGACTTGGTTTAATCATTTGCAAATAGGAATAAGAAGGCCTAACATGTACTTTTTACAAAATATATACGTATTGGCAATAATGAGTGAAAAGCACCTGGCACGTAGTAGGTGATGAATAAATGGTACCATCTTTAGGAAAATAATGGAAAGTTAAAGAGAAAGGGAAAGAGAGTAAACTACTTCTTCCACTTCCCAAACACATCCGCACTTATACTCACACACGTACACACATGCACAAACATGCACACTCATCCACACACACACACACAGAACCCAGTAAAAGTATCTGACTGAAAAAGATTGGTCAGTATTGGTAAGATAATCACATTAAGAAAAACAGAAACTGACATACACAGACATTTTAAGACCTAAAATACGTTTTCGAGGGAAGAGCTGCTACAAATGGTACCTGGGACCTGGTATGCTAACTGAACACCTAACGTCTGGGCCTGAAGACGACACCCATGCAGACCCAGACACGCTCAGACAGTCATAAGCTTCAGAAGCTTCACTCCCTAAGGCTGACCAACAAGCAAACTGCCAGGCCTGTGCTGTCAGCAGCGCATTGACCTGATGCTGCAGATGGCCCCAGAAGTCTCTTTTGGACTTGGGCCCACACAGATACCCGTAACAGGGCAATCACTCCCAAGGAAGTGGCTGCTGTCCAGTCCATCCGGTATAACCTCTGTTAAAGCCTGTCCCCTGTGGGGAGGGGATAATGAAGTAGATGCAGCTGACCTCTCCCCAGGACGCTTCTCTTCTCTCCTTCCTGACCCAGGGCACACAAAGACACCCCATAGAACTCTATGGGGTGGGTAAGATCACAGAACCACTTTATGAATGAAGAAACCAGGGCCCACGGAGGTAAAGAACATTCCTCAGGACCGCACAGCCGGTAGATGGTGAAGCTGTGATTCCACCCCAGGCCTTTCGAGTTCAGAAGCCAGGCCCTTTATGGGGTCAGCAAACCCCCCAGCTCACCACCTGCTTTTGTAAATAAAGTTTTATTGGAACACAGCCAAACCCATTCATTTACAGATCATCTACGGCTGCTTTCCTGTTACAATGACAGAGTTGCAGAGTTGCAATAGACATCACACAGCCCACAAAACTTAAAATATTTACTATCTGGACCTTTACAGAAAAAGTTTGCCAGCCTCTGTTCTTAACCATAGCAATGTTCAATTGGTCAGAGGTCCAGAGGCCTCAGCAGACAATGCATGGAGGGTTAGAGAGACCTTCCGGATGGAATCGTCAGAGACAAGACCCATCCTCGCATCCTTTACTCACTGCCTCTGACCTTTTGAGTTTAGAATCATCCCTTCCCATTGGCTCAAGGATCACTCAGCTTCTCAGTGCCTCAGTTTCCCCATCCACAACTGGGGAGAACGGCATCATTTCCCTCGTAGAATTTCCACGACACTTAAATGAGCTCTGTGAGATAAAAGGCTCACGACAGGGCTTAGCACAGAGTCAGCACTCTACGAACACTTATTTCCCTCTTTTCTCGGGCCTCTAACCCACGACGTTATTCTGTGACTTCAGGTGGCCCTGGTACCTGGAGGATGCACCTGCCGCCAGCCTGCTGTTCAGTGGGCCATTAGGCCAAGGTACGGAGGGGACTCTGCTTTCTGGATAGATACAGAAGCAAAAGGCAAAGCCCAGCATACACAGGGAGCATCCTACCTGCACGGCCACAGACTGTGCCTCATGGGCAAGCACTTAAGCAGAGATCACAGCTGCCTGGCTCTTAGGTTGCGGGGTTGGGGTGGGGACTGCTATTACATACAAGCCTTCCAACAGATTCGAGTCAACTGCATGGCACTGCCTAACCACCCCACCTGTAGCTGTAAAGAGCAGGGTTCTGTTGTTGGCCGACCTGGGTTTGAATCCCAGCTCTGCCGCTCGTCAGCTGTTGTGACTTCAGGGAACTAACTGCCCCTCGGTCTTCTCATCTGAAAATGGGGTGCAGTGTGTGGCTTTAATAGTGTCTGCCTACAGGGTAGAAATGAGAACTCTCATGTGAAGTGTTCAGCACACTGCCCAGCACATAGGGGGCAGCTGATATTATTCGTCTTACCTTTAAGGCCCCTAACCTCTCCCGATGGCGGGGTCCGTTGCACGATCGTAGGGAGAAGGCCATATCTGTGTTCAGAACACGGGCAGTTGCTGGCGGCTCGGTAAAGCTTCCGCGTCTGTCTTTCTCTTTCCCTCCTAGCCCCATTCAAGCAGGGGCTAATCGCATTATCAAGATTATCTCCCAGTAGTCACAGAGCTGCTGCCCTGGGACTCGGGTTTAATTCCGTTTTAATAACAGCTTCCTAAGCACATTTGAAAACAAAATTATGATGCCCTTTCATCCCTTCAGCTGGGAAGAAAAACCTTCCTAATGTACAGTAACGTATTGGGTTTTGTGTTGTCTATCGTTTCATTGTTTGGATTTTTTAATTTTAAAGAATGTGTATTGTTTTGGAGATTGTTGGGGGCTGGGATTCAGGGTTTTTCCCATTTTGAAATGATTTCCCTGGCAACGAAGGAAACAGCTAGTCTTTCCAGATGCCAGGACCTGCCTTATTTGAAAACTGCCTTGCTGTAGGGCCATAGAGATCACGGTTTCTAAAAGCAACAAACGCGCTTTAAGATGATATATCCAATTCAGGGACAGGCTTGAAATGCTTTGTTCATCTTGTATTTACGGAAAACATAATATTTTACTTTCCCAGGCAGGACTAAGGAGGTGGATGACTTTCTAGAAGTTTCCATTGATTATAAAGGGTATACCATATAGTGTTGCCTGTGGGAGATATGAATGGAAAAGGAACTAATTGGGCTTAATGGTAAGCAGAGAGGCTAGGCAACTGACGACCTTTATTCCCTTATCTTCTAATACTTATCCCCCCTCACCCCCTCAAAAAAAAAAAAAAAAAAACAGTGTCCTAGATTTCATCAAGGCTAAATGGCATCTCTTCTCCTTGGTGACCTATAGAACTACCTGTAATTCCACCATTAGCAATACATTCCTTTGGCTACATCTGCCTTTACCTGGCAGCCTCCTTTAAAACATAAATATCATCAAAGCAAAAGTAAAAGCTCTTGCAATCTCTAAACATTCCTGTGTGGATTAGGATAACTCCAGGATTACCTGGAATGCCCTGAAGCAGCCTGGAGTGGACATACCTGGTAGAGATGGTACTGGGGGTTTGCTGTAGGGGAATACGGGGTGGGGAGAAGGAATACGGGGACACTGAGAACTCACCAGTGGACAGTGGCCTAAGTGTCTCGTTTTGTGAGTGCCCTTCTACTGCAGAGAATCAAAACCTGGTTCACGTGATGGTTTAGGGGGCCAAAGCCTCTGACCCTGTGTGCAAAATGTCGTTACATATGTATTTTTTCCCCACGTCTACAGTTCTTATCAGATTCTCAAAGGCAAACCAGGTTGAGTTGGTCACAAGCAGCTACCTTCCAGCCTGAAGACCCCACTGTGGTTGCTCCCTGCCCCAGATTCTCACCAGCACCCAGGCACATGAAGCTAAATTATTTAGAACCGAACAGAAATATGAGGCTTTCCTTTCTGACAAACGGTTCTGCATCAGAGCCGCCAAAATGTCACAGTTTCCTCATCAGCAGAGAAGCAAATTGTTCTAATCTATATGTGTCTCAGCAGCTGAGCCTGCTTATAATGAAGAGTTACCCAAGCACTCTCTGGAGAAGGCATTTCAGACATCCAGTGATTTAAACCCCCTCTGTTAAGCCCAAACAAACAAAAACCTATAAAGAGGGATTTCACTAATTCACTCTAATGACCAGGAGACCCATCCAAATATGCTACATTATCAAGGGGATGAGAAAAATAATTAAAAAACGAAGGAGCTGGTAGGTATATGAATTCACTTTACTGAACCAGGAAAATACTGCACGGCAAGTTACAATTGAACTCAATGCCATGATACTTGGCTATAGTCTACTGATGGATCAGTCAGCCCAGGTAAAGAACCCAGAAAGAGCCGGACAGGCATCCCTAAATCCTCCCAGCCTCCCAGGCTTTGCTTTCTTCACTGCAGCGAGGAGCCAGGTGGAGATGGGGAGTTGGGATCTTGACTGGAGCCCAGATGAGTGGTCCTCAAAATGTGGCCCCCAGGCTGGCAGCAGCAACAGCACCTGGGAACCTGTAAGAAATGCACATTCTCGGACCCCAGCCCCAGACCTGCTGAGTCAGAAACTCTGGGCCCAGCAGCCCTCTCTCTCTTTTTTTTTTTTTTTTTAACATATGCAGAATGTGATATTGTAGTGACAATACTGAGGTTGATGGTTACAGACATATTTAAACTCTTTGAGTATTAAATGGTTACATCCTCATTATTTATATAGAACATTGGCCCACGAATAAAAATAGAGAATAGCGGCTGGAAATTTATCTCATTCAATGTTCAGAGATAAAAGGGTTAACCAAATTCTTTCCATTATTTTCTGCCGATAAGTCCTTTGTTTTCATATTGAAATCTGATGGCAATTGAATTCTGGCATCTTTTTCCCAAGCTACTGTGTGAAGAGGATGCTGAAGGCCATCGCAATGCAGCACACTGCAACATAAGGACTCTTCCATTCACCTGCTGGTTTTGGAGTGTCTCCCGGAGAGGCAGGAGGCAAGTGCAGCTCACCGTGGGGAAACAGATACTGGTGGCAGCCATTCCTGGGAGCTCCCTCCACCACGCAGACACTGGTGCTGACGGGGACCACTGTGGAAGCCTCAGCAGTCCTTTTTATTAAAAAAATTTTTTTGGCTGCGTTGGGTCTTCATTGCTGCGCGCGGGCTTTCTCTAGTTGTGGTGAGCGGGGACTACTGTTCATTGCGGTGCACGGGCTTCTCATTGCGGTGGCTTCTCTTGTTGTGGAGCACGAGCTCTAGGCACACGGGCTTCCGTAGTTGTGGCGTGTGGGCTCAGTAGTTGTGGCTCGAGGGCTCTAGAGCGCAGGCTCAGTAGTTGTGGCACACGGGCTTAGTTGCTCCGCGGTATGTGGAATCTTCCTGGACCAGGGCTCGAACCCATGTCCCCTGCACTGGTAGGCGGATTCTTAACCACTGCGCCACCAGGGAAGTCCCATCCCAGCAGTCTTTTCTAATGGGCCCTCCGGGTGGTTCTTAGGCTCAAGTTTGGGAAGCACCTGCCTGAGTTAGTTAAGGGCTGGTTGTTGCTCAACAAAGCTAATAGCTTCTGCTTTCATTACTGATACCACCAAAGACCTGGGTGAGAGGTACTGGAGTTGGGCTACTCTGCCAGCCCTTCTCCAACAGGTGGGCGGGCCAGGTGCACACAGGTAGGAGCAGCTGTGGAACAGAGCTGCAGGTATACTCAGTCTCTCAAAGTGCTTCTGTAAACATTAACCAAAGAGGTGACTTGGGCCTCGGAAGGCCAAACTTCTCTTCGGAAGCAGCAGAGAGCCATAAAATGTCCTCCGTCCAGGAAAGAGGGACCCAGGTGTCTGTCCTGGGGAGACCAGGACGATTTAGGGATGCCTTTCAGGCTCTTTCTGGGTTCACTACCTGGGGTTGACTGATCTACCAGCAGACTATAGCCAAGTGCTCATGGCATTGGGTTAAATTGTAACTTGCTGGGCAAGCACACCGCTGGCAATGTCTGGAAACTCTTTGGTCGGCACACCTGGGGGTGGAGCGAGTGCTACTGGCAACTATGCGTGGAGGCCAGGGACGCTGATAAACATCCTGCAGTGCACAGGACAGCCCCACAGCAAAGAATAATCCAGCTCCAATGTCAGTCGTGCTAAGGTTGAAAACGCCTGATTTTAGGTATTCACTCTTGACCGATATTTACTGAGCACCTACTGTCTTCCAGGTACCATACTGGGTAACATGTGCCTTCAATCATTTACTCCTGAGAAAAGATGTCAAACTCTATAGGATACAGCCCACAGGTGTGAGCAGTGCTTGATGTTCTTTGGTTTTTTAAATATATATTGAATTAGTTGTTAACATTTAAAACTCAGGAGATTTCATATGAAGTCTGGGCTCCTAACTTTTCTTTAAAAATCACAAGGATCTGGCCACACTGGGCCTGCATTCTCTGATGGAGGCAGTTGACTGGAGCCACTGCCTATTTCAGCTGCTCTAAAGTTTGCCACAGTCCCCACCCTCCCCAGGGAGCTGTATCAGCGGCTCATCACTGCTCTCCTTACCTCACGTAAGGCACCCACAGGTGTGTGAACTTCTGACCTCTGCCTCAGAGTCTTCATCCACATTCAAGGTTCCAACCTTCACCCCAGCAATGATATGTCCCAAACCCGCATCTGCAAAGCTTTTGTTCACCCAACCTCTTTCCCCTGAATTCCAATTCCTGCTGGGCTGTCCAGAAAAGAATCTTCTCATAGATCCATGACATTGCTGAACCACCCTCCAAAGCAGAAATGATGGAGAACACCTATGATCTCATCAGTAGCGTCAGCACAATTCCTGTTCATCTGTCAATTTCTCCTGCAATACTATAAATTCCATATGGCCACGTACCCATTTATTTACCTCTGAGTCAGCAGAATGTCTCAACCTCAGCATTGTTATATTTGGGTCAGATAACACCCTGTTGTTGGGGGATGTCCTGTGCATTGTGGGTATTTGTCAGCATCTTTGGGTTCTCCTCACTGGAGGCCAGTAGCACCCCCATCACTCTCAGTTGTGACAACCAAAAATGTCCCCAGACACAGCCCTAGGAGGGCAAAGTTGTCCCCACTTGAAAAGTCACAAAGCGGGTGTATGTCCTGGCACACAGTCAGCAATGAAATGTTTTCTGGATGGATGGATGGATGGATGGATGGGTGGATAGATGGATGGATGGGTGAACAAACAAATAAATATATGATACCAAGTCTAAGGAGCAGGGGGAGGAAGAAGGTAGAAAAATCCAAGGCACAGCCAATTGAAAATTAATGAAGGTGAAGTTAATACAGTGACTCTGAAATGGCAATTTTAAACGAGAGCAAAATGGGTTACAATCCCACACAAATTTTCAGGGTTGCTGCTAGTTATTTAAAGTAAAGAACACTTTACTTTGTCATAGATTTACAACAGGATTAAGATAACATGGCTGGGGTAGGACCTTACACACTTAAAGATACAGCTTCCTAAACAGAATTTGTCTTCTGCAACTTAGCTTTTTAATTTTTGTTCCTGAAGCTGGCCCTCATTTGTGGTCTGGTTACCTATTCTGTGCAGACCTCATTTTAGGACCAAAATGTTCTTTCTGTAACAATTAATTGAAAGCAAGCAAAGGCAAAGTTTGAGAAGCTACAGAGTGCTGAATGATTTTCCCCTTGGGGAGACTATTTCTGGCTTGAAAGCATCTCATGGGATCACCAGTGTCATTCAAAGTACCCCTCTTTTACTTAAAAGAGTTGAAAATGTGAGTAGGGGGCTCTGAGTTCAGGCACACTGGCCCTTGAATCAAGGCTAAGATGCACTTCCCAACCATCAAAGCTCATGAGCTACATTATGATTTGTCTTTTCTTCTAATGCTGGAGTTCAAATGGTTCCTTTAGACCCTGCAATTATTTATTCTTTTGGGGAAAAAAAAGCCCCAATCAAAATTTTGGAAAAATAAACCAATCAAGTATTGTTGTTCTTTTCAATGATGCTTCCACAGAATAACGCTAATCAAGACTGAGTTAATGGTTTTGTACCAGGTGATTCCTGTTTTCAGAAGCATTTTTCATTTCAGAGGTGGGAGGGGGTATAAACCCCGCCCTTCAGGATTTATACATATAACCCCATCTGTTTGGTAGAAAAGATTAGGAGGAGACAGGCAGATTTCTTACTTATTATATTCTGGTCCCTGGTCATTAACAGATATGGAAGTTAAAGAAAACCTCTCCAGTCATCACCGGCAAACTGACAGGAAGCTCACATGTACAGAGACCCCCCGCCCAGAAAAAAGGAAGGCTAGGACTTCCTGCCACCAAAGCAAGTCTAAATATTTCTTCTAAACACTGCAGCTAGTGAAAACAACATTCCATTTTCAACAACAGCTTCTTTCTCAAGGTTCATAAAGCCAAACACGGCAAGTGGAAAATGAGATGAGGAATTACCAGGAAGTGCTTTAGCTCTAATTGTGATCATGCCTAATTTGGTCATTTAAAGAACAAACGGTTTTATCTTAATGATGTTCTTGGATTTAAAATGTGTTTAATGAGCTTTAGTGACTTTCTCTGAATTTGAAATTCATACAGTTTTAGGAGAACCGCCTGACCTTCCGCGTGGCAGTTTCCCTCTCACTGTAGCACACTTTCCCGCTCCATATGCACTGGAGCATTGGGGGACAATGTTTGATCTGTCCTCTTTTTGATTCCCTAAACCACAGGCTCTCAATCTGGGGAGCCACAGACCCCAACAGAGGAGAAGGGCCCTTGGTGCCACTTAATGGTCCCAAAACCCATAGGTGCACCAAACACTACTTTTGGATGGGCTGACCAAGATACCCGTCACATAAACGTGCGTGGTTTTCAGCTGTATGAAAAGGCTGTTGATTAATAAAGTACAAATTTAACTAAAACACTACTGAATTCATAGCCTCTGTGTTAGTTATTTTTATCCGTCAAAAGATGTTAAAAGTTGAGCTACATCATACGGGATGGGAAGTGTTTTGATTTTAAAAAAGTTCCCATAGACAATACTAGAAAGCACCACTGTTAATTTTTGGAAACATTATAATTCTGTAACGAATTATAATGTTTGGCTTAATGTTTCCTTGTAATTAATTTTAATATGCATTTGGTATAATGGTATATGACACTGGATGTCCCACAAAACCTATTGGCTTACCCTGCCACAAATGTGCATGCATGCATACACACACACAAATTGTCATTTCTGTCAGTTATTCTGTTACTTGCTGTGTGACTCTGGGAAAGTTACTAAACCTCTCTGGGCTTCAGTTTCCTTATCAGTAAAATGGGGGTGCCAATAACAGCACCTACCCTCGTGGGATAGTTGAGAGGATTAAATGGCATAGGATTTAGGGGCCAAGCACTGTGCCTGGCACATACTAGGTTTTTCAACAAATGGTATCTCCCTAAACTTTATCCTCTTTCCTTTAACATCATTCCACCAATTCACACTACATTAAAATGTACAAACAAAAAGCAAGTAGGCACGAAACACTTTTGGATTTTATGGAATCATGATGACTAGTAGAATGAAATTATGTTGGAGTGGGATTTCTGGCTTTCTCTCCACCTCAGTTCATCATAGTTCATGCCATATATTTTTTCCTAACCCTGAGCTAAAAACCACCAATTAGCTTCATTGGCTGCCTTTAGGATTGGTCTGTTTTAAAGGATACTTTAATATTATAGTGATGTTTCTGTAATGTGCCGGCAGACAAACCCTAAGACCTTCCTTGGGGTGCACATGTGTATAAACACCCTCAGGCACTGTAAAAGGCAAAATGTGAATTTGGCTTATGGCAGTGGATCAGTCAGGCTCCGGGTGTAATGTAAGCCAACAACAACCTTCCCAATATTAAGAACTATAGAGAAAACTGCCTGGGTTAAAATCCCAGTTCTACCAGTTATGTGCTGTGTGACCTTGGGCATGTCATTTAACCTCTCTGTGCTTCAGTTCCCTATCTATAAAGTGCAAAAAAAAATAATGCCTTCCTCATCTCTTAAATGTAAAGAATTTATGACTGGGTCTGGCATAAAGTGCCCTGTCAGTGGTCTGAAGATTATACCTTCTAGAAGGGTATGAATCAGAGACTGTGAGATGCCGTATCCATCAAGCCTTGGGAACAAGGCTTTACTGGGCTGAAGAACTCAGGACCTGGATACCATCAGAGAAATAATATGATGCCTGCTCCAGAGTAATGGATGTGTGCTTTGCTATGCTCAGATCCAGTGGCAAACAATTCAGGGAGTACTCCATTATTCTAAGTGGTTTGGAAAACCATTCTGGAAAATCCAAATGTGTGGACAAAACTGATGAATGAATTCAAATTCCTTTGCTGCCAACTCAAAAGAAGTAGGTGCACCAAACTGCCTGTTTTTAATTTAAGGCTATGAATGGAGTTGTCTCAGGGCAGAATGGCCTCATGCCCAAAAGATTCAAGTAACCTCAACCATTTGCAATTCACCCACTGGGACATGACCCAACGCCTATACTTCACATTAGCAAGCTCTATTATTTTTCCACTTTTACCACTGTGACTTCCATTCTCTCACTCCTGTAAATATTCATGGAAGGAAAACCCTCTGAGTCGAGGGCTCTGTCCTTGTGTTAAATGATGGACTGGAAATGACTCCTCTCTGAAGTGTCCCAGTTCCAACCCCTCCTTCTCAGAATTCCAGGGTAGAAACATCCAGCCCAGCCTCTCTGTAACTCTAGTCCCCTCCCAACAGTCTGGTCCAAGATGTATGCTGCGGCGGGCAAGCCTGGTTTGTCTTAGATCAGCTGAGATCAGCTGCCCTACCATTGGGCAAGTTCAATAAACCTGTGGATATCCATCAATGAATCTATGCTCCCTAAATGTCACTATGGAACTTTCTCTCTTTTTTATGTTTCTCAGTCTCCAAATAAGATTTCTTTTAAAAAATGTTTTCCATTATAAATTAGTAACAGCACATTCCCAGCATGAAAAACTTGATAAATACAAGAAAGTTGATGGGGGAAAAAATGACCTCTATTCCCATACCCAGAGCTAACCACTGTCAATATTTTGCCATATTTCCTTCTAGTTCTTTTTTCTATGCGTAATTTTTTTTCCAGTTTTACTGAGATTATGATGGACATTTAATATATTAGTTTAAGGTGTACAATATAATGATTTGATATATATGCATATTGCAAAATAATTACCACAATAAGTTTAGTTAAAATTCATCACCTCATATGGTTACAATTTTTTTCTTGTCATGAGAACATTTAAGATTTATTATCTTAGCAACTTTTGAACATCAATACAGTATTGTTAACTATAGTCCCCACGCTGTACATTACATCCCCAGAACTTATGTATCTTATAGCTGGAAATTTGTACCTTTTTTATCCCCTTCTACCCATTTTGTCCACATCCCCACAGCCTGTGGCAAGTACCAATCTGTTCCCTGCATCTGAGTTCAGTATTTTAAGATTTCACATTTAAATGAGATCATAGAGAATTCATCTTTCTCTATCTGACTTATTTCACTTAGCATAATGCCCTCCAGGTCCATCCATGTAGTTGCAAATGGTAGGATTTCCTTCTTTTCCATAGATGACAAATATTCCATTGCATATATATATCACATTTTCTTTATGCATTCGTCTATAGATGGACACTTAGGTTGTTTCCATATCCTAGTAATTGTAAATAATGCTGCAGTGAACATGGGGGTGCAGATACCTCTTTGAGACAGTGCTTTCATTTCCTTTAGATACATGCCCAGAAGTGGAATTGCTAGATCATATGGTAGATCTATTTTTAATTTTTTGAGAAGACATTCCATAGTGGCTGCACCAATTTACATTCCCAATTTCTTGGTTGTGATCTTTACATACATGGGATCGTTCCATCCATACAACTTCAAACCCTGCTTTCTTCCCAATTTCTTGGTTGTGGTCTTTACGTACATGGGATCGTTCCATCCATACAACTTCATACCCTGCTTTCTTTTTTTTTTTTTTTTTTTTTTTTTTTGCGGTATGCGGGCCTCTCACTGTTGTGGCCTCTCCCGTTGCGGAGCACAGGCTCCGGACGCGCAGGCTCAGCGGCCATGGCTCACGGGCCCAGCCGCTCCGCGGCATATGGGATCCTCCCAGACCGGGGCACGAACCCGTATCCCCTGCATCGGCAGGCGGACTCTCAACCACTTGCGCCACCAGGGAGGCTCATACCCTGCTTTCTTTACTTGGGCTTCTTGTCTTGTGCATGTTTTCTCTGTGGCTGTGATTAGGGTTAAATTGAAAAGTCCCTATGGAAAAGTTCCAACTTAGTTTAGTTGAATGATGGGGAGAAGGGACTCATTCTCATCTTGGTTGGGATGATTAGGGTGGTAGAAGAAACTGAAAGGCCAGCTGGGAAGGAAGGACCCACGAGGACTGGGAGGATGGGAGTAAATGAAGCTGACGGTGGGGGGAGCGATAACATGGAAATTCCTGCTAAGCTTTCCTCTCGGGGTTCCTGCAGAGTTGACCTTCAGGGGATTGGGGTGGGGGTGAAATCACAAACTCAGGGGCCCCAGGACACAGCTATAGACAGACTTCAGAACTGTTCTTTTCCAGCTGAATTTACTGCAGCATTTGCTAATCAGAAGGGGCCAAAAAAAGATGCAGGTTTACAGCTTCTATCCAAAACACATACGATTTCACCACACCAGGCCGGATCCCCACATGGCAACGACACAGACGTGAGAAGCCACTTCAGTCTTCAGCCCGGGCATGGCCCTTCTAACTGGTTCACTGCAATTTCCACTCCACCCGCTTTCAGCATTTACTTACCAGCCTAGAGTCTGCAAGCACTGCAGTTTGCAACCCACATCCTAAAGTAATACTTCTGGTCTTTTGATCTTCCCTCAATTTTAAGACAATCCAGTAAATTCCCTTGCTGGTCCCTAAGTTAAGGATAGAAATGGACAGGTCTTTCTCTAGCTCACCCTCCTAAGCCACCTGTGGAATAAGGGAAGCCCTTTTGAAATAAAGACTTGAACAACGACTCCATGATCCTTATCCTGGGCTGGGGAGTGTGAGAAATAGGAAATGCAGTACCGCAGCGAAGGTGGTCCAGCATGACGGGAGGCATGTGGGTTCGGATTTCTTTCCATTACTTTTACATAATTTTGCAATCGGCTGTGGGCTGCTTTGACCATTATTTTTTCACGCAACAGGAAAAACTATGCCCCGGGGCATGATTATTAAAATACGTTACTCTTCAATATTTAAATATTGGAATGGCTTTTTAAAACGAGCCCAGGGAAATACCTGCGGCTTAAGATGTAACTACAGGGCTTGCCTGGTGGCGCAGTGGTCGAGAGTCCGCCTGTTGATGCAGGGGACGCGGGTTCGTGCCCCGGTCCGGGAGGATCCCACATGCCGCGGAGCGGCTGGGCCCGTGAGCCATGGCCGCTGAGCCTGCGCGTCCGGAGCCTGTGCTCCGCAACAGGAGAGGCCACAGCAGTGGGAGGCACGCGTACCACAAAAAAAAAAAAAAGATGTAACTACAACGTAGGCTTAACATTCCACCACTCGGAATCAATAACTGCCCAGGACTCAGCCTTCCTTTGTCATGTGCTGGATATGGGGACAAAACGGGGTGACAAGGGTGTGGAGAGAGGATATAGAGACAGCGGGGACTTGTGGGACGCTCAGCAAATGGCCTCACGTGCCCCAGGGGTCCTGTCCTCAGGTGTATCCAACTTAAACCTTGCAAGTTCTTGGGCAACTGTCACAAAAAAGGCGATGGAGACAGACTGAAAACAACGGAGTCTCTGAGAAAGGAAACAACCAACTGGAGGTTATTCAGTTGTAAGTAACTGAAACACACTCAGTTCTCAACCAGAGGTGACTGTGCTCCCCATGGACATTTAACAAGGTCTGGAGACATTTTTGGTTATCACAACTGGGGATGGGGGATGTTTCTGGCATCTAGTGGGTAGGGGGTAGGGATGCTGCAGACATCCTACAATGTACAGGTCAGCCCCTGAACAGAGAATTATCTGGCCCCAAATGTCAATAGCTCTGGGGTTTGAGAAGCCCTGCCTGAGCCCAACAAAGAGAATGTGCTGGAAAGTGAGGCATAGGTGGTCAGATTGCTACTGCGCCCCCCCCCCCAATATCCATGCCTCCTTTTTACCATAGTAATGACACGTTTTTACCATAAAATCAACTTTTTTGAGGTGTATAATGATGAATTTTAAAACATGTATAGATCCATGGAACCAGCACCACAAGCAGGACATAGAACAGTTCTATCACCCCCCAAATTCCCTGGTACTGTCCCTTACAGTCACACCCTATCCCCACCTCTAACCCCTGGCAACCAGGAATCTACCCTCCATGTCTTCTGGAGAATGTCATCTAAATGAAATCATACAGCATGTAGTCGTTTGGGGCAGTTTCTTTCACCCACCATAATGCCTTTGAGATTCATCCAAATTGTTTCATGAATCAGTAATTCATTCCTTTTTATTACTGAGCCGTTTTGCATTGTATGGATGTACCACAATCTGTTTATCCATTCATCTGTTGAAGGACATTTGGGTCGATTCCAGTTTCGGGCCATTATGAATAGAGCTGCCATAAACATTCACGTACAGGTTTTTGTGTGAACATAAGTCTTTATTTCTCTGGGATGAATATCCAGGAGTAAGACTGTTGAGTTATATGGTAGACATAGGTTTAACTTTATAAGAAACTGGCAGACCGTTTTCTAGAATGGCTGCACCATTTCACAGTCTCATAAAAGATCCAGGTGTTCTGCACCTGTGTTACATTTGGTGGTGTCCATCTTTTGATTTTTAAAACTTTTTGTTGACATATAGTTGATTTACAATGTTGTGCGAGTTTCAGGTGTACAGCAGTGATTCAGTTATACATACATACATACATATATATTTTAGATTCTTTTCCATTATTGTCCATTTTTTAAATTGTAGCCACTCTAATAGATGTGTAGTGGTACTTCATTGTGGTACGAATTTGCATTTCCCGAATAGGCAATGATGTTGGACATCTTTTCGTGGGCTTATTTGTCATCCATATATCCTTTTTGGTGAAGTACCTGTTTTCATCTTTTGCCCATTTTAAAACTTGGGTTGTTTGTTTTCTCACTGTTGAGAATTCATCATGCATTCTGGATGCAAGTGTCCTGTCAGATATGGGACACGCAAGTATTTTCTCCCAGTTGGTAGCTTGTTGCTTCATTCTCTTACCAGTGTCTCTCATAGAGAAAAAGATTTTAATTCTGATCAAGTCTAATTTATCAATTTTGTCTCTTATGGATTGTGCTTTGGGTGTCACATCCAAGTGTAACAGAACTTTTAAGTGGCTCACGGCCACACCTAGCTTTTCTTGTGTCGAAGGGTGGCCATGTCACCAAGTTCTGGTCAATAGAATGTGTTCCTGAAACCCTCCTTCAGTGTCAGCTGGTGTGCGTCCTCCGCTTCTTCTTCTAGCCGCTTCTGTCTTTCTTCTTGGAGTGATGTTGTGACAGCTGGAGTACCGCCCTGGCCCTTTAGGTTGTGAGCCACATCCTGGGATGGCACAGTGGAAAGCTGAAGACAAGGCACTTTTGAGGGCTTTGTGGACTTGAGCCCTCAAGCCAGTCTTGGATTGCCCACTTCTGGCTTTTATGCGAAAAAAATAATGAACTTCTTTTTTACTTAGACTACTGTTATTTTGGATCTTCCAATCATCCTTGGCCAAATCTAGACTGATCTGATGCAGGAGGATACAGGGGTAGTTCATGTAACTCACCTTGGTGTCCTGTGGGCCCCTGGGAGCTAAACTGGCCATCTGACGTTTTTGATTGCCCAGTATACCTCCTTATTTTGGTATTAATAATCTAAGTGTTCCTCCTGATTCTGGTATTACCTCCTCAGTGTATCATTTGGATAAAATCATATGGTTTGAAAGGGACTGATTCTACTTCTTAACTTGATGACCCAGGCCTAACCAGTTAGATTCACAGTGGAATTGCTTCACTGAGGGACACATGACCCAGGACTTTTGCTGGAACCATTGGGAATGAGGCCCTGTGGTTCATCTGGGGAATATGAGTTCACCGTTACCCATGGCCATTTTGCCACTAAAAAGAGAGCCTACCTGAGAATACAGCCAGCTCAAAAAAAAAAAAAAAAAAAAAAAAAAAAAAAAAAAAAAAAAGCAGAGCCAAGAGACAGATGGAAATGTGCTGAGACTCAGAACAGGGACCTGGGAGCTCAGTTAGCCTTTCCAAACAAAGTGGCATTCAATCTCAGACCTGAAGCAGGAAGAGGAGTTAATATGCAAAGGGGATGGAGGTGAGGATTTAGAGGGTGAGGGTAAAGAGCTATCTAGGTGGAGCCAACAGCATGTGCAAAGGCCCAGGGGCAGCCTGACTGCCAGGTCAGAGCACGGGTTGCAAACTTTCTGTTTGGGCTGAGCTTGGCAGTGAAAGGGTGGATCTGGACCCAACTGTAGCTCTCAGGGTTCTTGCCAAGGAACCTGCAACGCACTGGATGGACACTTGTGAAAAGTAGTAAGACACGAAGTTATTAATTACCTAGGGAGGTGATACTGGTAACCCAGCCGAGAGACCAAGCACAGCAAATGTCTCCAAGGTCTGCCCCTGCTGATAGCTACAATGAGAGACCGCCCTGGTACCGGGGAGTGCCCTGGACCCTTTTGCATTTCACAGGCCTCCAGTGGAAGGATAGAAACCCCAAAGTGTGGCCTCCGGCACGTCCACAGAGCACAGGCTTATTCCACCTGCCCTGAATCAGCAATATCAGAGCGAATCCCAGCAGGTCCCAGATGGGTGAAACCTGGCAAACACAAATTAGACCCTAATTTTATTAAGCAGCATTTAATGTAGTGAATAATGTTGAGCTTTATTATCTAAAATAGAAAGGGGTGTTTTTAAACTTAGCTGAGCAGCAGACTGAGTTTTCAAAACTATTGCTGTTTCAGGCCTAACAAACCGAGAGGCATTTCTCCAACAACCTCTGTGGCTTTCCAGATGCCAAGCTGTGCCAGTGGGTCCTGCCTCTCCTCCACAACCCAGGGTGCTTCGCAACCACGCGTTACAGATAGACATCCCCGGCCACCATCCCTCCACACCGCCTTCTCTCTGCCCTCCTAGGGATGGGGAAGCGGGAGCAGGGAATTACAAATTCTGGAAGCCAGTAAGATTCATGGCGGATCGATGGAGATGGGCAGCCCTGGAGGCAGCCACCGGGAATGTGAGCCTCACCTCCCTGCCCTGGACGGCAAGCAAAATCAGACATGGGTCTGAGTGTCTAGCGGCCATACGGATTGGCCGACTCCAGGTCATCAACAGGCCTACTCTCCGCGTTGCATACCGAGTTAGAGGAGAAACGATCCAGCCAGGGTTATAAAAAGCCTCTGAAATGTACAAACAGCTGGAGAGAGCAGAGATCCGGGGCTGAGGAAGAGAGAAAACTCAGCCTCTCTCCTGAGCCGTCTAAGCCCACCTCACCCCCACATGGCCTCTCCTCTGCAGGGCATTTATACCCTCCCAAACCGGCCTATAGCCACAGGCCCCAGTGCCCCCTATGGGGCCCATTTCCAGACACTGAGCACCACGGGGGACATTGGACCACTAAAAGTGTTGATGTTCAACGTTAATTTTTAATGTTTCAGAAACCATTAAGCTGGTTTCTATTATGCATCGTATTTTTACAACTGGTCATTTCATTTCCAGCTTGGAAAGTGGCTGGAGGAATCTCACTGGGGACATTTGCTAGTTTTTTTGCACTAGTCAAGGCTTAAAGGAGAGGCCCAAATAGGAGGCCAGCTCTCACTCCATTCTGCCTATGGACCCCCTGGGGGACCAGAGTCCTGATTGAGTGCATCAGCCTTTGGTGTTCACTGGGCTTGGGGTGGTGTTTGTCCAGCCTTCGAGGCACAGGGACCACACAAAGGATGGTCTGAAGAAAGAGCATATGAAAAGTGTTTCAGGGACTGAAGCAACTTCAGGATGGGCAGTCGCACTAGGTGATGCTGGAGAGGGAGCCTGAGGAAGCTCCCAGGAGGACAGGAGGATCCACTGAAGGGGCTTAAGTGGAGAAGTAGCACGTTTAGATTTGTCACTTAGAAGACTGGCTGGAGTTGAACTGGTGGAATGGGGTGAAGCGGGGGCTTGCAGAGCATGGAAGATAGGAGGCCTTTTTTAATGCAAGTGACAGATGGTGGTGGCCGGTTGCATGAGTGTCCGTGGGGATAGAGAAATAGGACACAAGACCCATTCAAGAGGTACAGTAAACCTCATCCTTGGAGAAGGGCCCTCACCTCCCTGCTGCCTTCCCCTCCACAAACACACACAGTGGTTTTCTACTGTGGCAGGGTCTTGCCCTAACAGGTCTCAACTGGACAGCCACGTCTTAAAGCAACCCTGATGATTTATAACACACGCGTAGTGGGTTGAATGATGTTCTTTCCAAAATGTATGTCTACTGGGAACCTCAGAATGCAACTTTATTTGGAAATAGTAACTTTGCAGAGGTCATTAGTTTAGATGAGGTCATACAGGATTCGGGTGGACCCTAAATCTAATGATGGAGGTCCTCATTAGACGAGGAATAGACACTGAGAGACACAGACACACGGGGGCTGCCAATGTGAAGATGGAGGCAGAGATTTGAGTGATGAATCTACAAGCCAAGGAACACCAAGGATTGTGGGAAACCACCAGAAGCCAAGAGAGGGACATGGAACATATTCTCCCTCAGATCTTCCAGAAGGAACCGACTTTGCTGACACCTTGATTTTGGACTTCTAGCTTTCAGAACAGTGAGAGAATAAATTTCTGCTCTTTTAAGCCACCCGGTTTACAGTACTTGTTCTAGCAGCCCCTAGAAACTAATATAACACACACATGTATAAGTATAGACATATGTGCGCACACACACACACACATTTATATGTGACAGTGGTTCTTTTTTTTTTTTAAACATCTTTATTGGAGTGTAATTGCTTTACAATGGTGTGTTAGTTTCTGCTTTATAACAAAGTGAATCAGCTATACGTATACATATATCCCCAAATCTCCTCCCTCTTGCATCTCCCTCCCACCCTCCCTATCCCACCCCTCTAGGTGGTCACAAAGCACTGAGCTGATCTCCCTGTGCTATGTGGCTGCTTCCCACTAGCTATCTATTTTACATTTGGTAGTGTATATATGTCCATGCCACTCTCTCACTTTGTCACAGCTTACCCTTCCCCCTCCCCCGTGTCCTCAAGTCCATTCTCTATGTCTGTGTCTTTATTCCTTGTCCTGCCCCTAGGTTCTTCAGAACCATTTCTTGTTTGCTAGTTTGTTTGTTTTTTAGATTCCATATATATGTGTTAGCATACAGCAGTTGTTTTTCTCTTTCTGACTTACTTCACTCTGTATGACAGACTCTAGGTCCATCCACCTCACTACAAATAACTCAATTTCATTTTTTTTTATGGCTAGTAATATTCCATTGTATGACAGTGGTTCTTAACTCTGGCTCCTCATACAATCACCTGAGGAATTTAAAAAAAAAAAAAGAGACATATCCAGGCCCCACCCAGGACTTATTAAACCAGAATCATTGGAAGGTGGAACCAGGTATAATCATTTATAAAAGCTCCTGGGTGACTCTGCAGAGAGCCAGCCTCGAGAACCAATGTTGTATAGAGATATCTGAGCAGAGTGGTGTTCTGGGGTCAAGTTACCCACGTCTCCACCATTTTCACCCTACGACCTTGGCAGGGCCTGTGACATTTCTGAGACTCAGTTTTCCTCATCTGTGGAATAGGGATAATATTCTCACCTGCCCGTTGGGATTGCTGTGGCACTGAAATGAGCTAATGCAAGCAAAGAACTCAGCCCAGGACCTGGCATGGAGTAGGTACGCAGTAAGTGTGAAAGCTCATAGGACTGCATTCCTCTGAATATAATTAGGTCAAAAGTGACTCTGCCCATGCCCATTTATATCACCTCTTACACTTTCTGATGAGCTCTACACAGGTTACCATTTTCACTGCACACTTCCCATTGCACACCCAAGGTACAAGGGAAATCCCAACACACAGATACACGGAGAGAATATACAACCGGCTCACAAAGGAATGAGGAAGTC
Source organism: Mesoplodon densirostris (assembly GCF_025265405.1). NCBI lineage: Eukaryota > Metazoa > Chordata > Mammalia > Artiodactyla > Ziphiidae > Mesoplodon > Mesoplodon densirostris. The sequence continues at coordinate 11,231,935 of NC_082662.1, read as the reverse complement.
AGAGGGTCCCTGGGCTCTCCAGGCAGCCGGGCATAACGTGTCAGCTCACATTCCTTGAAAACGACATCCAGCCACTCCAGAAGTCTCCTTTGAAATTATACCTCTCAAGGCTTTTTTTTTTTTTTTTTTTTTTTTTTTTTTGCGGTACACGGGCCTCTCACTGTTGTGGCCTCTCCCGTTGCGGAGCACAGGCTCCGGACGCGCAGGCTCAGCGGCCATGGCTCACGGGCCCAGCCGCTCCGCGGCATGTGGGGTCTTCCCGGACCGGGACATGTACCCGTGTCCCCTGCATCGGCGGGTGGACTCTCAACCACTGTGCCACCAGGGAAGCCCCCTCTCAAGGTTTTGTCTTACTGTGAAATGTCTGAACTTCAGGTCGGATTTCCCCTCAAACTTATTAGCTTGCCTTTGGGGCAAGTGGGTGACATACCTTTTGTCATTTCCTCTGTATATTTCCTCTGGTCTTCTCTCTCCCCTCCCAAGGAGGCTGGCATCTCGCAAATTAGCTTCAGCTGAACAGTAAATGTTTAGGTTCTCCTTGTTCAAGCTGAGCAGTGAAGTGTGGGCTCAGGCTTGCTGGGACGGAGTCCGCTCCTTGAAAGTGGTAGAAGCCTCTCTCCCTTCCTTGTAGGCGAGTCAGCAACTTGCCCAGCTCTCCCACTGGTGATCAAGAGTGGTGGAAAATGCCTTCTCTTGCCTCTGTTTCCCTGGCTGTGAGGTGGGGTAAATGGTGGCCCCTGCCTCCCAGGATTGATGAGTGGATCAAATCTTTCGCACAGGAAACTGTTCAAACAGTGCTGGCGCCCAGTGTGTGCTCAGTGCCAGCGGCTGTTGTTACTGTCATGATTATAAGGGTTTTTAGGGACAGAGGAGAGACAGAATCACCTAACAAACACAAGGAGACTCCAATCCAGATGACTCAAGGCATGGCACAGACACGACATCAGCTCATTTCGCCTTCTTTGAGCTGGGTGTCAGACAACATGTCGTCCCCATCCAAGTTATTCCCCACCGGGACCTTCTTAGAAGGGCTGACCTCTGGGTTTGAGTTTTCATTACAATTAGGAATTTTAGAACAGAATGGTAACTTACATCTCATCCCACCCCCTCACTTGACAGATGAGAAACCTGAAGGCCAGAGAGATGAGGTGGCTCGTTTAAGTCATCTTATCTCGGAAGCACTGGAGAGGGGAACAGAATCCTGGTATTCTGGTCTCCTGTCAGGGTCCCACTAACACTGTCTCTTCCAGTCTTTTCCCAATCCTTCCTCGTTCAGCTAGAATAGTTGTGGTGGGGGAGGAGAGTATATTTTTACTCCTTACCTCACTTGACAACCATGATTTTCCACATGCCAACAGACTGGAATGTAAACAGGCACCGTTGAGAGAATAAAACAAATCAACGTGTTGAGAACCAGTACATCACCAGTGACATCATCTAATTCAGAATCGCTCAACCTTGGCACTGTTGACCTTTTGGGTTTGGGGCTGTCCTGGGCATTGTAGGGTTTTTAGCAGCATCCCTGGCCCCCACCCACTGGATACCAGTAGCATCCCTCCCTAGTTGTGACATCCAAAAATGTCTCCAAACACTATCAAATTGCCCTGGTCGAGAACCACTGGTCCAAGTACAGGCAGACCTCGGAGATATTGCCGGTTCAGTTCCAGACCACCGCAGTAAAGTGAATATCACACTAAAGCGAGTCACACGAAGTTTTTGGTTTCCCAGTGCATAGAAAAGTTACATCTACACTCTACTGTTGTCTATTAAGTGTGCAATAGCATTATGTCTAAAAAAAACCAATGTACATACCTTAATTAAAAAACACTTTACTGCTGGGTCTTCCCTGGTGGCACGGTGGTTGGGAGTCTGCCTGCCAATGCAGGGGACACGGGTTCGAGCCCTGGTCCAGGAAGATCCCATATGCCGCGGAGCAACTAAGCCCACGCGCCACAACTACTGAGCCTGAACTCTAGAGCCTGCGATCCACAACTACTGAAGCCTGCGTGCCACAACTACTGAAGCCCGCAAGCCTAGAGCCCGTGCTCTACAGCAGGAGAAGGTACCGCAGTGAGAGACCCGTGCACCACGGCAAGGAGTGGCCCCCGCTCGCCACAACGGGAGGGGCCCCACGCGCAGCAATGAAGACCCAGCTCAGCCAGAAATAAATAAATAAATTTAAAAAAATTAACAACTTAAAAAAATACTTTATTGCTAAAAATGCTATCATCTGAGCCTTTAGCAAGCTGTAATACGTTTGCCGGTGTAAGGTTTGAGATATTGTGAGAATGACCAAAACGTGACACAGAGACACAAAGTGAGCAAATGCTGTTAGAAAAATCGTGCTGACAGACTTGTTTGATGCAGTGTTGCCACAAACCTTCTATTTGTAAAAAACTCAATATTTGCAAACCACAATAAAGTGAAGCACAATAAAACGCGGTGTGCCTGTATTTCACATCAGCTACAACCCATACACAGCTGTACCTGAAACGTGTAGACCCCATAAGTACAGGAAGGACTGCATCTCCTACCATCTCCTTAGAGAACATGGCAAGGGGACAGGATTGTTCAGAGGGGCCTAAGAGACATCACCGTTATGAATAACAGGACAAGTAGCAGCAGAGAGGGTAGCAGCAGCAGCCGAAGGAACCCCGACTTAGTGCTGGGTGGGTGCCCAGCCCTGACCCAGGCACTTGCCAGGGATCTCACATCAACCCTCATGGCTGTGCAGGGCACCCCAGACAGAGCAGTTAGGGACTGGCCCAAAGCCCCAGAGCTAGGCCACTGCACAGAAGATTTCTGCATTTCAGAACACTGTGCTCAAGTGATCCATTAATTCACCTCACCCAGTTAACACCACCAACAAACAAACTGATATTTCTGAACACTTAGCATTAGCCAATACATGTGACTTGACTGGACATTCATTATATCCCTTCTCCATCCCCTTCCCCATCATACCCCATCATGGTACCCTATGGAGTAGGTACCATTCTCATCCTCCCATTTCACAGATGGGAAAACTGACATTTGCAGGTTGGGGGTCCTGTCCAAGTTTACTCAGCTATTACAAGACGAAGTCAAGTTCTACCTGAAGCAGCTGGACTCCACAACCTAATTTCTGAGCCACTTACCTCCTAAACATGTTTTAACGTGCACACACAAGCAAGGGTGAACTTTCAGACCTACCCATCCCTTGAGTGGATGCGTGCTGAGGAAGAGGTGTCAGCCGGCTGCAGGGGAAGAAAAGTGGACTGGAAGCATTCTGCACATTCCAGCCCTGGGAACCGTCTTTCCTTGTCAGCACTCTGTGACCCTTAGGACCCCCCCCCTCTAAAGCCTGCAGTTAGCTCACCAGAAAGACCCGACTGCCCCCGCCTGCCATCCCTTATAAAAGGCAGCTTCACTAACAAAGCCAGCCTGTCCTGGGCTACATAAACAGGATGTAACTGAATGGGTGGGGGAAGGAAGCTGAGCTGTCCAGATCCACAGCCCCAAACACAGGCAGGCAGGCAAGAGCTCCCCACCCCACAGATGACAAGGGCTGGTTCCTCGCCTTCAAATCAGTATGCTACTGAGTGACCAGGGATTAGAAGAGATAAGATGCTTTGTTTAGGGTGCTGCAGGCTTAACAGAACCTAAATATCCAACCTCCTGCTAATGTATAATCCATTTTTTGAAGACAGATTCTCTGTGTATGGTTATGAAATGGAAATTTTCAAGACAAAAGAGGAAAATCCTTAGTGCTCTTTCATCTTCTATCAGCCAGGCTTGATAAAAAATGGAGTTGGGAGGCATTTGATACATACCACCCAGGAGAAGGCTCACTCGGAAGGAATAGTTCAGCTGTGAGCGTCGTGTAAGTGCAGTATTTTGTGCGCCAGTTGCATTACAATAAATGGCATCGATTGCCTTCTAGATACACACACATAACTCCTTGTGACGTTAATAGGAAGTAGGCATGCAAAGAGAGGGAAAAGAATGGGTCCCTCTCTGCAAACTCCATATTTAACAGTGACCCCAGTCCCACAGTGCTGGACACTCCAATGCGGAGCCCCCAAAAGCAAGAAAGGTAAGCGGGATGAAATGGAAATCGGAACAGAACAGTGCACAACCCAGAAGTCAGGTTCTGGGTTATGCAATTGAGGGGTTTTTCTTTCCACTCCAAATTACATTTTTTGGTTGGCTTCTTAAAAACAGAATAGTAAAAGCAGGCTGGTTTCACATCTGTCAATTCAAGCTCTCTCTGAACCAGCATTAATATCATGGGAACTTATTTTCAAAATCATGTCCCCAAGGCATAGTAGGAACCTAAAGTAACTTCTGAATCATCAGAGGAAGAACGAATTATGTTCTGTGAGTATGACAGTTGAGGACTGTGTCTTATTCTAATGCTTTATACGGTGAATATCTATATTAGTTTCCTACTGCTGTTATAACAAATTACCACAAACTTAGTGGTTTAAAAGAACACAAATTGGGCTTCCCTGGTGGCGCGGTGGTTGAGAGTCTGCCTGCCGATGCAGGGGACGCGGGTTCGTGCCCCAGTCCGGGAAGATCCCACATGCCGCGGAGCGGCTGGGCCCGTGAGCCATGGCTGCTGAGCCTGCGCATCCGGAGCCTGTGCTCCGCAACGGGAGAGGCCACAACAGTGAGAGGCCCGCGTACCGCAAAAAAAAAAAAAAAAAAAAAAAAAAAGCACAAATTTATGACCTGACAGTTCTGGAGGTCAGAAGTCTTAAAATGGGTCTTACAGGGCTAAAATCAAGGTGTCTGCAGAGTTACGTTCCTTCTGGAGGCTCTAGGGGAGAATCTCCTTCCTTGAATTCTCTAGCTTTTAGAGGCCACCTACATTCCTTGGCTCATGGCCCCCTTCCAGCAACGACGTCTCTCTGACCTCCGTTTCCTTCATCATGTCTCCTTCTGACACTGAGCCTCTTGCCTCCCTCGTAAGGATTCCTGTGATGATGTTGGGCTCATTCAGACACGCCAAGTTCACCTCCCCACTTCACATCTGCAAACGCCCTTCTGCCACATGAGGCCTTGGGGACTAAGACACGGACATCTTTGAGGGAGCCAGTATTCTGCCGACTGCTGTGTCTCATGACCAGAAGAGCTGATCATTTGAAGTGGACCTTTTTCTCCCTCCCAAAGAGGGGACCATCTTTATAAAGAGGGAGTATCTTGAGTTACCCTCTCAGCCAGGTATGGAGATACATTTGCTCAGCTCTGGCCTCACACCACACCTGGCTCAGCTTGAAAGAACAGCACCAACAAAGGTGGTCGAGGTCGAGAATGCAGATGATGCCTGTGGGATGAAGGCGAACAAGGGGGCCTCTGCAGGCTTAGTACATGGAGCCTTGGCTTCCTTTGCTGAGTCCTAGCTGAGAGCAATGCAAGTTCACTTGGATGGGGAGAGATGATTATCTGTGGCTTCAGAGGTGGGGCAGGAAAATGGGCAGAATTGAGAGGAGCAAACTAAAAAAAATTAAAAAAATAAAAATAAAAGACAGCCCCAAAGGAAGAATTCTCCTGCTGTTTGACTTTCTCAGAACATTTTGGAACTCCTGCCTAAATCTTCAGTCCACTTACTCCTTTTAACACAGACAATTCCTCATCATGTGTATGTCGCTAATCCAGCTTTTACCATAGAAGCATTTTTCCCATGTAGATACCAGGGTAAGTCTTTCCCTGATAAAAAGATTCTTCTATTTATGGAAAGATTTACATCTAATTCCCTTAAAAAGCAACTGCTAGAGATGTTATGCTTCATAAAAGTTTGATGTAAAATAACAACAAGGGGCTTCCCTGGCGGCGCAGTGGTTGGGAGTCTGCCTGCCAATGCAGGGGACACGGGTTCGAGCCCTGGTCTGGGAAGATCCCACATGCTGCGGAGCGACTAGCCCCGTGAGCCACAATTACTGAGCCTGCGCGTCTGGAGCCTGTGCTCCGCAACGAGAGGCCGCGATAGTGAGAGGCCCGCGCACCGCGATGAGGAGCGGCCCCCACTTGCCGCAACTAGAGAAAGCCCTCGCACAGAAACGAAGACCCAACACAGCCATAAATAAATAAATAAAATTTAAAAAAAAGAAAAAAGGCAAAATTCCTTTACAAAAAAAATTTAAAATAACAACAAGGATCCCCCGCCCCCAATGCATTCAAAACAGGTTTTAACTGATCACACTATTGTAAACATTCTCCTGGGTCGGGGGAGATGCCACCCCTACCCGCCCCAGACAGCATTAGTTATATTAAGTGAGGGACGCCTATAAACGACAATGGGGGGAAATGAGAATTAGAGCAAAGTCCCCAAGAAACCTGAACTCGAGATGGGGATGCTTCACAAAGCTGCTCCCTTTCCTGGCTTTTTTTTAACTTACAGTTTGGCAATCATGCTTTGGTTTGACAGGGAACTGTGAAAATGTGTCACTTTGTCATCTCCAAACTTCTGAATCCAAGCAAAATAACATTTATTAAAAACCTGGGCCTGCTTTGCCAGAATTTGTGCTGTGATATTAAGAGAGTTGACCCCCCGACCCCCACCCCGGGTCTCTCTCACCACTTTTCTTTCTTCCTTTATAAAAACAGCAGACGGGGGCCTCCCTGGTGGCGCAGTGGTTGAGAGTCCGCCTGCCGATGCAGGGGATACGGGTTCGTGCCCCGGTCTGGGAGGATCCCACATGCCGCGGAGCGGCTGGGCCCGTGAGCCATGGCCGCTGCGCCTGCGCGTCCGGAGCCTGTGCTCCGCAGCGGGAGAGGCCACAGCAGTGAGAGGCCCGCATACCGCAAAAAAAAAAAAAAAAAAAAACAGCAGACGGTTTCAGATACACAACCCACAAAGGTGCATTTTATCACAAGCTTCCTCGGCAACACAAGGGAGCCACTGCCTGGGGATCTTCTGGGGAAAAGCCAACCAGCCCAAGGACGCAGGCTCGTGTGCCTGAGCTCCCTCTCAAGCACACAGTGCGACGTGAGAAGCTGTGATGTGCACGATCTGGGATCACACGTCCCCACCGCGCACGCCAGAGCTGCCTGCTGGAAGCTGGGGAGCGATACCGCAGCGGTGGCAGCAGAGCCCTGGGGTGGGAGGAAACGGGACCTGGAGCCAGAGGGCCTGACCCCCGTCTCCGCTCCACCGCTCACCGCTAGTACCCGCCTCTTCCCGTCTGTGCAACCTTCCCCAGGCTCAGTTTCTCCAGGTCTGATGTATCGAACAGGACTCTTTTGGTTGCAGTTGATGAAGATTTCCAGCCCCAGCTAGCTTAAAAATAAATAGAATATATGGATGCAGGCACATGAAATACACAAGGATGAAAGACTTGATCCAGGCTCCAACTATGCTCGTAGGCTGGTTCCTACCATCTCTTGGCTCATATACCACTCAGCTCTTACCTCATGATAGCAAGGTAGATGCAGCAGCTCCACCCTTTTAATTTTCCAGGTCCCAATGCAGAGAGGGTCACTTCCTAGTAACTTCCACAGAAGCTCTCGAATTCATTCTTTTTTTTTTTTTTTTTTTTTGCGGTACGTGGGCCTCTCTCTGTTGTGGCCTCTCCCATTGCAGAGCACAGGCTCCAGACGCGCAGGCTCAGCGGCCATGGCTCACGGGCCCAGCCGCTCTGCTGCATGTGGGATCTTCCCGGACCGGGGCACGAACCCGCGTCCCCTGCATCGGCAGGCGGACTCTCAACCACTGCGCCACCAGGGAAGCCCTCGAATTCATTCTGCTTGGACCTCTAAACTAGTATTGGTGGTCAGGGAATGTAACTAGACTATTTGGTTTAAACAGCAGGATGTGGAATGGGGGATTGGAGGGGGATACAGGATGTTCCACGAACCTCATAGCCTAAGAGTCAGGAAAAGATGGATCTCCAGACCCAAAGTGGGGGCTTTTGCCAAAAGAGCAATGGATTTGGGGTAGGGGGTAATTAATGTGTACTACTAGTGAAATTATGTCATAAAATAATGACTTTTATATTTATTGTGCCCTTATATGCTTTACCTTACTCATTTTTTGCAGCAATCCTTCCAGATAAGGTATGTTATTATCCCACTTTTTTATTGATGAGCAAACAAAATTTCAGAGAGGTTAAGTGTCTTCCCCATAGTCACACAGCACATAAACTGCAGTGCTGGAATTTGAACCCAGGCCTGTCTGACTTCAGAGTTCATGGTTTGTCTGGCGGACTACACTGGTGTTGAATTGTGGTCCACGTAGGGTGGAGAATACATTAGAGGGGAATCATGGACACACCTTATATTTATACAATTGACCCTTGAACAACACAGGTCTGAACTGCTCGGATTCACTCATATGTGGATGTTTTTTCATAAATATGGTAGCTGTATTTTGATTTTATGGTCTTTAAATTAACTAAGTATGGGCAAAGTTTCTGTTCGATTAGTGATCACGATACTGGAATCAAAAGAACTAGGGTTTAAGTCTTGAGCCTATCCAGACGTTTCATCTTCCTGCCCTTGGGTGAGGCATTTATCAATTCCTTTGTGTTTGAAGCAGAGATAGCAGTACTTGGATTCTCAACTGTGGGAGGGTTGGCACCGCTAACCCCCGAGTTTTTCGAGGATCAACTGTATTAACGTAGCACTTTATTGTTTTCAAATCATGGCCACAGTTGGCATCTTGCTGAATCCTCACGATGGCTCTTTGGGGGAGAGGTTATTCCTATAATCTTTTATGGTTGAGGGTACTGAGAAAGGCAAAAGGACTTGCCTGAGGGCCCTGGCTTGACCCTGGACTTTTAGTCTGAGTTATTTTCTCTCCACTATGCACACTGCTGCAGAGAGACAGGAAACACCCACTAGCAGTTGGCATAAAGCTGGACTGTGAAGGACCAGTTTGAACGCAGCATCAGGAGAGAGCCTGGGGTATCCTAGGGACGGTTCGTCTTAGTGGCCCCACGTCCGTGTCTTTTCCCTTGCTCTGCTTTTTTTTTTTTTTTTTTTTTTTTTTTTTTTTTGCAATACGCGGGCCTCTCACTGTTGTGGCCTCTCCCGTTGCGGAGCACAGGCTCCGGACGCGCAGGCTCAGCGGCCATGGCTCACGGGCCCAGCCGCTCCGTGGCATGTGGGATCTTCCCGGACCGGGGCACGAACCTGTGTCCCCTGCATCGGCAGGCAGACTCTCAACCACTGCGCCACCAGGGAAGCCCCTCCCTTGCTCTGCTTTTTGTTTGAGGATCCATCCTACCCTCTTTGTGGTCCACAAATGTTAGGGGAGGTGTCACAGTGCTGTACTGGCCCGAGAGCCAATTGTGTGCTTCTGTTCCCACACTGCATGTTGAGTGGCGTTGCACTGGTTGCTTAGAATCATCCATGGCAGGAGAACTTCCTCTAGAGGAATCAGCAAATGCTGCACTTTTCTTTTTGTTGTTGTGTTGTTGTTACTTTTTGTTTGTTTCCTGGAGAGCCAAGTGCTACACGTTTACCAGCCTGCCACTGGGTTTATGCCAACTTTGGGTCCACAGCATGTGGCTTGGGTCTAAGTAAACAGCACATCCCGGCCTATGACTCTCCCTCACCCCCGGCCCCACGTCTGCTTCAGGGACTGCATCAGAGTCAGGCATATGATCCAACTGATCCAATCAGACCTAAGTCTGGGACTTTGTCTCGAAGACCAGACAGAGTCAGCTCTTACCCACTGGGTGTGAGCAAGGAGCCAGTGGCAGCCATCTGGGGACAGGAAGGGAAAAGACCACTATGGACGACAGAGTCAGCACTGCGGAGGCAAAGATGTGCGGGGCTGGGTCACCTCAGCCGGGCTGTGGCGTCGGGCCATGCTGGAAGTGCACACAGCCCCTGAGGTTTCAATCAGGGGAGACCCTCACCATTTCAGCCAGCTTCCCCTGGGATTTCTGTTCTTTGCCGCTTAACCATGTTGCAAGTGACACAGTCACACATCAAAGGGACAAGCCTACAGAGCAGGGGGCTGCCACGGAGAGCAGCTGTGAATAAGGCAAACCAATGCACAGAAAAGGCTCTCAGGGAAAGAAGAAATGCTTCTGACAGTGTCGGACACTGACAAGTAGACAGAAGCCAACCTCAACACCGTCTATTGGTTTTCCATGAGATCTCTCCAGATGGTCCAGTGGTCGGTGCCTTCAAGATGAGCGTCTAAGATGTGACAGTCCCTCCAGCTTTGTTATGGGTCAGTGATGGAAGCACAGCAGGTTGGTGGCAAGAACGCAGCTGACGGGAAAGGCTCTTCTCATCTCTGAAACAGGGTTGGTGGTACTCACCCCTTGCAGGGTTGCTGCGGACATGAAATGAAATCAGGCAGGTTTGTGAAAACAGATTCCGAAACAGGCCCGGCATTCTCCAAATGAATTCCATTTACATGTGCATCTGAACTATTAAACCACATAAAATGCCTTCGTTTCACTTGGGACGATAAATGAAAACTCTTTTGACATTTGAAGCATTTCATGTCCCTGTGCTCCCAGAGAACAGTTCCATTTAACTTGAAGGGGTTTTCAGTGTAATTCACATTTAATGTTATGAAAGCATTTCTCCCTCACATTGGGCTTTATCTACATTTTTAAACGAGGCCTAATTTACAGGCTCCGAACAACTTGGCAAATTCCCTGCAATCTCATTGAAAAAGTCCTGGCTGCCTATATGCTGCGGGTGAGTTCAAAGACCGCTTTGTCTCGGGTGCCAACTAAAACTAAAATTACTCCGCCAACAAAGGGTTGTCCTTTCAGACAAACCCACAGAACCCATACGCACACATGGCACCCAGAGCTGCCCCCGAATCCAACCCCCCGGCAGCACGAGCAGGAGGCCAGGTGCACTTTATCATGTTCTATAGTAGTGGAGGTGGGGTGCCCCATCCCAAGCGGAGAAGACAACTTCAGTGAAGACCCCAAATTGGTTCACAAGTGGACGAGGGGGTGACAAAGTCAGCTCGAGAGAGACAGGAAGAGAGAAAGTTACCTATCTATCCTGCCCACCCTGTCATCACCTGGCGAACACAGCATCTGTATTTACACATAACCCAAACGCCAAGGAGGGGCCTGACGAGCATAGAACACACCGGTGCACCCTGAGCACAGCCTGCTCCCAAGGCACCTGGATGCACCCGCACAGCACGTGCCAGGCCTGGGTGCGGAGCTTCCTTCTGGGTGGTTGGTTTTTGCAGAGGGTCACACTACACGGAACACGAACTACCCTCTGCTTTGTCAATGGCTGTGGAGTCTCAGGGGAAGCAAGCTGGGGTGGGAACCGTTTCACACATATTTATTAGGTACCTTCTAGGAGGCAGGAATGTGCTAAACCCTAGGGATGCAACGGCAATCAAATCAGACGCAGCCCCTGCCTTCACAGAGCTTACGGGGCAGGAGGAAAGAGAGCAGATTCCATCAACAGCAACACAAGGGGAGGGAGGGAGGGCTGAGTGCCTAAATTCCTGAGTCAGGTCGCACCAGGCCTGCCTGTGCAGAAATGCCTCCTCAGGCTTCCCAGATCGCTAGCTCTACATTCTCGCCCACTCTGCATGCTCTGGCCCAGCTTCCCCTCTGACCCCATCTCTTACTGAACCCCTCCTACTTGCTGAGCTCCAGCTACATCGGCCTCCTTGCACACCTCAAGCACACCAAGAGGCTGCAGCCTCACCGGCCTTTGCATCTGCTCTTCCTCCTGCTCAATGCTTAGATGCTCACCCCCAGGGCTCGCTCTTTGCCTTCCCTCCCTGCTCTCTGCCCTCCCTAACCCAGACCTAAAGGAGCCCCTTCCCACCTCACTCCCTGTCTCCCTTATCCTGCTGATTTCCCTTAGCATCACCCAACATAATATAGACACATATGTTTACTATCTCTTTCCGCTGCTTGTCTGTCTGTTCACTGCTTTCTCCCCAGGGCCTCCAACAGCACCCGGAACATAGAGCAGGTGCCCAACTTATATTTCCTGAGAGTCATGATAAGAGACTACACGTGTTATGGGATCACACAGTAGGAGCACAGTCCCTGGCAGAGGTTGGAAAGCCTCCCGGAAATGGCCCTTCAGGGTCAGTTGGGCTTTTTTTTTTAAGTGAAGAACAGAAAAGAGGCCTGCAAGCAGCATGAACAGCTTTGAGAAGTCTGGGAGAGGCTTGGAGAATGTTGGCGTGGCTGGAAGGGAGGCCATCGGTGACAAGGGTGAGAAATGAGAACAGGGAAGGGGGCAGGGCGGGCCCTACAGTACCTGAGGAGCCACGAAGAGCCATATAGAGGGTTTCCGGAAGCAGAATCACACAGAAGGCCTTACATTTCAGAAGGCCCTCTTGGGCAGCAGTTTGAAGAGAGCAGACAAGACGACAGGCTGGAGGTACAGCTGCATGGGGGCCAGTGGGGAGAGATGCTGAGACCCCGGCCAGGTGGCAGCCCGGGAGAGAGCAAGCCTGGCTCTGGCTCAGGAACCCTGGTGTCCTTGGAAAACGTGCTTGACCCACCGGACCTCCACTGTCTTATCTGCCAAATGGGCATACTGAACAGCACAATCCGCAGTTGTAGGAATCTGTGTCAATAATGTCGCTTCTGCTGGTGTGCAAAGTTAATTGTTCTACAAAAGCAAGCTGTTATGATGATGACTAGCTTTACTGGCTAATGGCTGAAGCTTTCCGTTTTCATCCTAGCATAGCACTTAGCGAATGTGTCGGAATCGAAACTCTGATGAATTTGAATAATGGTGCCATTTGATTGACAGTGCAAAGTCATTAATTCAGGAGAACGTGTACAGACAGTGCGAGAGGAACAGAGTAGAGTGAAAGGCCTCTAAATGGCGCTTGCACACTCCCAGCAGGGCTGAGTCCGATTGCCCGGCACCTTCATTCTTCAGCTCCACCAGGTATGATCAGCAAGAAAAGAATCTTTGAGCGCTGTGCCAGTTCTTCTGGCTCAAATCAATCCTCAGAGGATAGCATCTGGAGCTAAATCTATGACATATCAAATATCCCTCTGAATCTCTTAGGTCCCCTGGAAGACAAAAACCCAGTAGGTGTCTAGGTATGACTATGGGTGCAGCCAGGGAGAGAACGTCTCGATTCCTTGGCCAGCTCAAATGACCGTCCCCACCTCACACCCTCTCATTTCCAAGTTAGCTGGAAACAGTACGTGAGCGCGAGTGTGTCTGTCCCTGGCAAGAAATCACACTGTACTGCGTCAACCTCCCGCCCTCTTTCACATCGACTAATTGCCTGCTGAATTGAGAGACTTTTGAAAAGGAGGACGATAATTGAAATTTCACATAATTACATTTTAAAATAATGCTTTTAGCTTCCCCCAACTTCAGTCAAAACTCCATCTTGTCAAAATAATCTTAAAGTTTTGGGGTTTTTTTTGTTAAACAAAGATTGATGAAATATCACTGAAAATCTTTTAGCTGCTAATTATAAGTCAAGCCTCTTTGGGGCTTTTTTGGGATATCTCTTTGACTTCTCTAAGTGATTGGTTTGGTCCTCTGCTTTTAAACTGTTCATTTTCCACTTGTTCATTTTCCACTTCTTGGAGAAGAGTGAAATTTCTTCCCTGGTTTTAATTACAGTCGGAGCGTTATCCTCGGATAATATGGAAGGAGGCTGCATGATAGGAGGGGGACCACTCTATTAATCAGGGATGAATCTAGTATATGCTGAAGGCTTGTACCCTGTCATTACATTACCTTGTTGGTCTAATTAGTGGTATTACCCTCTGAACTGTGCGCAGAAGCTTAAAGAAATTGAACACATGCAGAAAACACGCTCGAGGGGAAAGCAAAGAAAGCCTAACAAAGCATTGCTCGTCGCACCTTGGGTGCTGCTGCTAATTTCTTCCATGATTACTACCTGAGGGTGGTAATCCTCCAGGGTGGGAGGGTGGAGGCACCCTCCAGGTAACACAGGCTGGGCTCATGCAGGTTTCTTAGAAATAGTAGTGTTGCCTGTGTTTTGGTTTCTGGCAGGGACCAGCCATTTACCTCTGGTATTTAATGTAAAAAACCAGACATCACCTCATCAAAAACTAAATGTTGTTCCTGTTTGTTCAGGTGAAGTTTTGGGTAATGTCTGGTGGGGGCAGGGGGTGGGGGGGTAGGTGGGAGGCTTGAGCTGAAGGGAAGGAGAAGGTCTTTCCCCCTCGAGTCACTAACGTACCCCAAAAAGTAAGACTCCTATGAAAGGCTGAACTTGACGGTATTAATTACCACAAAGCCACAAGCTCCACCATTAGAGTGTAAACTCTCTGCAGACAGGGACCAGGTCATGCTCAGCACACGGTAAGGACTTAATAAAGGTTTGCTGAGCAAATGAATGAACTCTCTTTACCGAGTCCTTAGCTGTCAAACGCACGCTGTTTGGCCATGCACGGTCTATGCGGCTTTTGTGGAATCCTCAAAACTCTTTTTTGTTTGGCAATTTAAAAAATATATTAAAAAACTGACATCCAAAGAAGTTAAGCAAATTTTCTAAGGTCATACGGCTATTTAAGGAACAAAGTCAGGATTAGAACCAAGTTTGTTGGATTCCAAACGCCTCCATTATAAGATGAATCAGAATGACTAGATCAGTGCATGATCTCAATTTCATTTCAGGTAAGGCCTAAAGGGGAAGTGGGGATTTTGACAGGTATTAATTAATATTTTAGAGAAGCATAAGAAATCTCAAGGTTACCTTATTTTGCTAAGTATGATACCATTTATCACCGTTGTGGGTTTTTTTTTAATGGCCCATGGAGGCCTAATATTAAACAAACCCACACTTCCCAATCAGAATATATCAATACAGTCTCCCCCCTCCCAAGATGGAGTTTCAGCAGGCTCACTTTCGGGGACTTTTGATGAGTCAACATTTATTAAATGTCCACTGGGTTTCAAAAGAAGTCAGAAGCATATCTGACCTCAAGAAGCTCAGAAGGCAAAGGAGATTCTTCTTTTAAAATTGCCCCTTTGACTGATGCCGGGGAGGGGAGATGCTGACTCGGTAGCTGACCATCTACAATGGACGAGGTTGGAAGATTCTGGTCCCCATGCTCCCACACTTTATGCTCTGCCTAAGCAGGCTTTGTAAGGTTCCTTGGGATTTTCAGACTTGCACAGCCCAGTCTGCAAAGAGGCCTTTGGGAACCACTGTGGTCCTAAGATGTACTTAGGGGAGGAGACGCCCCAGTGGTTTCTTATACTCCGTTGTTTTGCAAACCACAGAAGGCTAAAGGCACAGCAGAAGTTAGGAGAGTCAGAGCTCTACTTAATGAACATATGGATTAAACACATGTACCTTCTGCATTTAGAAGCAACAGAAATCTATCTGTGAAATGCAGCATATATTTTTCAAAAAAAATACGTTTGCAGCACAGCCACCCTGAAGACCCCGGCGAGGGTCTGGGTGCTACAGGCAGTAGCCCCCCTCTTTCCACCCTCCAGCCCACTGATTAGCCCCATTAGCAGATGACAAATGACTTGGGTGACCTTGGTCCAGTCCCCAGTAGACCAGTGCACAAAGGATTCAGCCTCCATCTCTAGTAATTGTCTTTTCTGTTGGCAGCTCCCCTGGGAGGTCAAAGCTCCAGCAAAGCAACCTCCCTGGAACTGCCCATCTGCTCTGTGGTCCTCCTCCAGGCCAACAAGGAAGTTCCTATACAGAGAGGCTGCCAGGATGGCTCCAGCTTTCAGGACAGGCAGAGGTGATGAAGATCCACCTATGCCACTGAACTAGCACATTGATGATGATGATGAAGACCCTTTCACTGAAGTTTAGTATGTGCAAGGGGATCCCTGAGAGATTTCCATGTGTATCATCTCCTAGGATCCTCACAACAACCCAAAAACGTAGGTATTATTATTATTTCCATTTTAAAGATGATAAAACTGAGGCTTAGTGAGATTATGTACTTTGCTCAAGGTCACACACAGTAAGTGGCAAGGCTGGGACTTGAACTCACAATGGTTTGATTCCAGAGCCTCTTACCCACTGTGGTAACCAGCTAGCTCCTGCTACCCCACATCCCTCTTGGGCCATTTCTTTTGAATTTGTGGTGCTGTACACTCACAGAATACAAATTTACTTTCAAGTTAAATCCTCGCAACATGGGAATCCCTCAGTGGATTATCTACACCAAAGCATCTTCCTGATGGCAGGGATTACCCACATGGAATTGAGGTTCGCTTCCAAGTGACCTGCTGGTAGGGACTAGGGGGGCAGAGTTCAATTCCTTTCCTCACCACTTATATACTGAGTGACCTTGGGCAAGGCCTTAGCTCATCTAAAAACCAAGGATAATCCACACTAGTACCTCACAGGATTGTTGAGAAGGTTTAAAAATGTAATCCACCTCAACAAAGGACACCCGTTTGTTGGTATGTAGTCAAGTATAATAAAAATTAAAGGTGCTTAGCACAGTTTCTGGAACATAATAAGCACTAAAAAAACAGAGCTAGTATTTTTTTCTTCACAAAGTCCCAAATCAAATTTTCACAGTCCATTTTAGCCAGAGATATTCTCTCTCCTTTGAACTTCTAAAGGATGTTAAAACTTCTCTTAGAAGTTCCCTATCCAACTTGTATTATGTAATTTATGCACATAATGTTTTCTCCTCTTTTAAAAAAAGTATTAGGTGAGAGCCTATTAGGTACCAGGCACTACCAAGTGACTGTGCATTCACCATTGCATTCCAACCTCAAAGTGAGCTAGACTCTACTGTATTGTGCTGTTTCACAGATGGGGAAACTGAGGCCCAGGGAGGTTAAATAACTTTCCCAGGGCACACAGTAAGCAGGCAGTGAGGCGAGGACTCAATTCCAGGCCATCCCCTCTGCAGCCTGGACTTGTCACTGTTTGTTGCTATAAACGCTAGACTGTAAACATCCCAGATAAGGATCTAGATCCGAACTACTGCCCACCTTCACCAGCCGGCACAGTGATGTCCCATACTAGGGACTCGGTAAGTATTGTAGAAAGAAAGGGAAAGTTTCTGCAGTTAAACAGTCACGAATTTCCTCTGACAACACGTGCCCGAAGTCTACACAGCAGGGCTCCCTCATGGACTGGCCAAGACCCAGGAAACCTATCCCAGCTTCCTGCTGGGAACACGGGGGCGGGCAAAGTGGATATTCTGCCAATAATAACAATGATGATAATTACAGTAATGATCACAACCCACACTCTGGTTGCTTCTGCTATGCTGCGTACTGCTATCTGTGCCTTCCATGAATGCACGCATTTAATAACCTCAGCAACTCTCAGAAGTGGGTGCTCTTATCAGCCCCATTTTACGCCTGAGGAAACTTTCAATTTAAATAGAATTTTTGGAGCTTCAAACAATTTCAAAGTTATCTAATTTTTCCGTTATGCTTATAATTTAGGGAGAAGCAGATGGCACACTTTCAGAGACAGCATGCATACACATATAGATGTATGCATATATACACAGATCTTACCATTATACAAATGGGCAAACTGACACTTAGGGTAAGGGTTACAGTAAATTGATCCGAGGAGCTGATCAGATCAGAATAAGCAAATCCATAGAGTCAGAAAGCAGTTAAGTGTTTGCCATAAGTATGGGGGGGAGAGAAGGTGAGTGACTGCTTAATGGTACAACCTTTTCGAGGTTGATTAGAAAGTTCTGGAACTAGATAGTGGTGATGGTTGCACAACATTGTGAATGTACTTAATACCACTAAATTGTATACTTTTATTTTATTTTATTTTATTTTTTATTTTTTTTGCAGTATGTGGGCCTCTCACTGTTGTGGCCTCTCCCGTTGCGGAGCACAGGCTCCGGACGCGCAGGCCCAGCGGCCATGGCTCACGGGCCCAGCCGCTCCACGGCATGTGGGATCCTCCCGGACCGGGGCACGAACCCATGACCCCTGCATTGGCAGGTGGACCCTCAACCACTGCGCCACCAGGGAAGCCCTAAATTGTACACTTTCAAATGGTTGAAATATTAAATTCTGTGTTATGAGTATTTTACCACAATAAAAAAAATACCTTTTTCATTGTACATGGCGTAAAATCCAGATTCTTTATCTCGGTTTACAAGAACCTTCCAAATCTGTCCTCTCCACCTGCACACTCACTCTCATTCTCTCTCAACTCCCACTATTTACTTCTCCCATCCCACCCAGACCGGGAGTGTGGCTACTCCCCCTCCAAGTCATGCGTGCATCACCCCGCCGCACCTTTACTCCTGCAGGAAGCCCCACCCAGAGCCCCACCCAGAACCCCGCCCAGAGCCCCTCGTACACTTTCTGTGCCAAGAGCAGACCCACTTGTCCTTCAGGACTCAACTCAAGCACAGCCTCCCGTGACATCTGCAACTGAGACCTCACTTCCACCTGGGCAAAGTGTCCCTTATTGACACTTTTACATACCTTGCAGGTACGACTATCATGGTACTCATCACAGTGTACTGTAATATATGCTTTCATACTAGAGAAGAACACTTAATGCTGGTTAAAAATATAGGCTTTGGGGTCACTGGGCCACCATCCAAATCTTAACTCTACCTGCTGTGTGAGCACGGACAAATTACTTAACCACTGTGAGCCTCAGTCGCCTTGTTTGTAAAAAGAGGGCTAATGGTAATACTTGATGTGAGGGTCAAACACAGAAATACATAGATAGCTTTGAGAACGGTGCCTTGCCCTTCCGAAGCACCCAGTAAATGTCAGTGTCATTATTATCCCCTTCGTCACCATCATCCTCCTTCGGCCCCAGCAGCTTACGAGCTCCATGAGCCCAGCACAGGACCTGCCATAGAGCACACACGGGGCAATATTCCAGTGTGTTTCCACGGACATGGGCTATACACCTTACAAGCCAGATCATGCAGCCCAAGTAAAACTGACCAATTAGAGGGAAGCCAGGGCTGGACTCAGCAGCCACCTCTTGGCACTTAAGGACTTTCTTTGCTTCACAACGAGAGCTTGAAATATCAGTAGGCAAGCTATAAGTAATGGAGAAAAAAAATAATGCAGAATTTAACTGAGGGTTTGTGAGTGCATCAGTGGGGCTCTCTCTCCTGGGGAGGATGATGCACGAGCTGTTGGAGATAAGACTCTGGTCGGGCATGTGTAAGGGGAGCGCAGATTGCAGTGGGCACTCAGAGAGTCCCTTCTGCCACCACCAAACGGGAAACCTCATAGATCAAACCACAGAATAAATGAGGCCATTAAGGATTCGTACACTCTGGGATTTGTATTTGAAATGCCAAGATTCCTACTTAAACTAGCCCCTCCTTCGTGACATTTTTTTTCTTAAATTCCATATATATGTGTTAGCATACGGTATTTGTCTTTCTCTTTCTGACTTACTTCACTCTGTATGACAGACTCTAGGTCCATCCACCTCATTACAAATAGCTCAATTTCGTTTCTTTTTATGGCTGAGTAATATTCCATTGTATATATGTGCCACCTTCTTTACCCATTCATCCGATGATGGACACTTAGGTTGTTTCCATCTCCAGGCTATTGTAAATAGAGCTGCAATGAACATTTTGGTACATGACTAGTTTTGAATTATGGTTTTGTCAGGGTATATGCCCAGTAGTGGGATTGCTGGGTCACATGGTAGTTCTATTTTTAGTTTTTGAAGGAACCTCCATACTGTTTTCCATAGTAAACTAGCCCCTCCTTGAATGATGTTTTGCTGTTGCTTTCAAAAGAAGTCACTCTTTGGCACCACAGGTCTTCAGCGGGAGGCTCTGGGCCATAGTTTTCAATACTCACAGCTGATATTTATGGAATCCTTAGCACATGTGTGCCAAACAACACAGGGCTTCACGTATATTAACCCACTTAATCTTTTTTTTTTTTTTTTGCAGTACGCGGGCCTCTCACTGCTGTGGCCTCTCCCATTGCAGAGCACAGGCTCCGGACGTGCAGGCTCGGCGGCCATGGCTCACGGGCCCAGCCGCTCCGCGGCATGTGGGATCTTCCCGGACCAGGGCACGAACCCGTGTCCCCTGCATCGGCAGGTGGACTCTCAACCACTGCGCCACCAGGGAAGCCCCCCACTTAATCTTTATATAAAAACCCTGTAAGGTATGAACTATGATCAGCCCTGTTACATAGATGTTATGTGAACCAACAAGATGACATGCTAGGAGGTGGTGGCATCGTAGTTACACTCAGGAATCTGAGTCCAGCTGAAGGAATGCAGTCATACAAACAAGGCTGTTGTCTGGCAGGGTCCTTGAGAGACTAAAGAGAAACAAAATGGGAAGTTCTAACATCCACGGTGGCTCATGACACCAACAGAATGACCGAAGGTATGAGCCATCTTATCCCCTGAACTTGTAAGAGGCAGCTCAAACAGCCCTCTGAGGAGCTGGCTGAAGAGTTAATAGCTATTTGATGGACCCCCACCACTATATGACAAATGGTTGGGAGAAAAATAAATGCAAATGAAGCCACGGGGGCAGAAACCCAGCCTTCCCAAGTGTATCCTGCCTGCACTGAAATGCCTTGGTCCTACCCCTGAGCTTAATATTTCATGCAAAAGGCAACACCCGAGATCGCCACTCCAAGAAACCCAGGGGAGGACAATCAGGATGACAGATGGAACCCTCCCCCTTGTATCTCAGAAATGCCAAGAGGTGTGGGTAATGGGCTGAAATGCCTAAACAAACCAGAGAGTGAGCCTGTGGCTGAGGCTGATTAATGGGCAGAGGGGCCCAGCCCTCACCTTTATTTACATTGCTTGGAGCACATAAATTCCAAGAAAATTTAGTGTTTTAATTTGGGCATCTGGCTTGTGCTTCTCTTCTCTTCTCTTCTCTTCCCACTCCTCCCCCCTCCCTCCCTCCCTTCCATTAATGGGCAGATAATATAAGCCTGCAGAGTCACAGGCTTATATTATCTCTGCTTAAGCCAGGAAAGACAATATTCCCCAAACAAAACAATCTAAGATATTCTTTAAGGAGGACCTGATTGACTTGGCGACACTGCTGAAGGTCACCAAGTGTAGAAGTTCAGAAACGGGACGGCCTTTAGCCAGGTCTCATCCAGCGGGCTCATTCCGACCAAGCCAATGTCCCAGTCCCTGAGCGGCCGTCTGGGACACCTCTCCCAAGTTGTGGAGGTGGAGGTGGGAGTGCAGGACCCGGGTCTTTGGTCAGACAGTTGGCATCGCAAGTCGGGACAGAGGTTGGAGCTTCCCTTTTGTCACTCTTTAGTCCCAGGTACAGTCAGGGCCAGCATCCAGTCCTCTTGGTCCCCCGCTGGGTCCTTCCCCCTCTGCTCTTTCCTCCTTCGGCTTCCAGCTTCTGGCAGAAGGTGAGCGCCTTACATATCCTAGTATCCTAGCACCAAGGACCGGGCCTCCTCAATCAGAAAATGCGTCTAGTGGAGGCTAACCAAGCGAGTAAACAAAGAACAGCCTAGACCCGCCCCGGGGCCTGCTGGGAGGCCGTATGTGCGTGCACGTTTATGGCACCAGTTTACGGCATTTCTGGAGGACGTGGCAAGTGCCAGGCGGTGTGCTCGGCTCTCCAACACACCCTCTCCTGTGATCTCACAGCTCTGGGATGTCGGGATTAGTGTTATCCCTGGGGGCAAACTGGGGCCTAGACTGTAAAGCAGCTTGCCCACCACACACAGCTAACACGTGTTAAGAGAACAGGATATGCATCCAAGCAAGGGACTCAAGATTTCTGTCCTGCGTTATAAACGCTGAACTTACCTGTGTCAGCATCGCAATTTGTTCAAACAAGTCATTACAGTGAAAGCCAGTGAGACACTTTCCTAGTCATTACTGTCTTCTCAACTTTCTCTGCGTTGTACCCAAATGACAGCATACTGTTACTGCTAAACTTTTGTCTTCAATGGGCCGTTTGAATGCAAAACACAAGAAAGGGAAGATCGCATTTGGTGTTCTTCCTATTTTTTTCTCCTGAACTTCTAAACCCAGCGTGGGAGTAGCTTTTCCAACACGCCTGGCAGATGGTCATCTAGGCTCTGGTAATGACCGCATCCCTCTGGACAGCTCTCCTGTGCAGCCAAAACTTGCCTCTCTCTGATGTTCCTGGCTAAGTCTCTGGTGGCCCACCAGCTAAATTTTTTTTTTTTGCAGTATGTGGGCCTCTCACTGTTGTGGTTTCTCCCGTTGCGGAGCACAGGCTCCGGATGCGCAGGCTCAGCGGCCATGGCTCACGGGCCCAGCCTCTCCGCGGCATGTGGGATCTTCCCAGACCGGGGCACGAACCCGTGTCCCCTGCATCGGCAGGCGAACTCTCAACCACTGCACCACCAGGGAAGCCCCCACCAGCTAAATATTAACCAAACACATAAGAAAAGAAATGAAACCCATTTACTGGGTCTTCCAGTTGATTTTAATTGCAGGTAATAAACCATTGTTAAAAGGAAGGTTTATAATAAGAAGGTGCCTATTAACTTAGGGTGTTTGCAGTGGAACAGTGAAATGATTTTGTAAATGCCATCTTCTCTAGTAAATCTGAATGCTACTGGAGAGATTAGGCCATTATCCAGGGCTGGCATAAATAGAAAATGATATGATGGATCACATGCTTGAGGGGTTTTAGAAGTTAGCCGGAGACAGGGCAGGATGACGCTAGTTAGCGATGGCAGTTGGCCAATCAAATCATATTGCCCGAAATCTAGTTTAGGGCCAGTTTTGTTATTCTGACTATAACCCGTGCTTTCCAATATCCATACCAGGAAGTCACCATAGAAATTTCTGCCTAAATAAAGAAGGGTTTTCTTAAAGCCAAGGGTCCAAATCATAGATTTATCTGATGGTGTCACAGCAAGGCAGAGTTGAGTTTGAGGAACAGAAGAATCCCTTAAAATCAGAAGACTCCAGGCCTGGGGCAGTAGCCATAATTTTCCAAGGCACTTATTGAGCACCTAACTGCACATGGCATTGCTGAGAACCGCATTGCACAGGGCTGAACACACATGTCCAGATAGATGCATTCTGGAGCCGCAGTCCCAAGCTGTGGGCCACAGAGACTCTGGGTGGCCAGAGAGAGTGACTTAGAGGAAGTCCAAAATCCACATGTCTCCAGTGTGCTGCCTGAGAACAGAATGAAGCATTTTTATTGCATGTATGTGCCATTATCTTTCAAATATATGTAGATGCAGAAGAAGCAGCCGCTTAAGAATGTTACTGAATTCAATGCATTCTTTTGCATTTATGTATTTTCCCAGAGAAATAGATAAAAAATACAACTGCTAATATGTACGGGACAGAATTCACTGAAAATCTCTCTCTCTCTTTACCTCTCTCTCTATCATTAAAAAGAATATATGTAAAAACACGGATGGCAGAACACTAAATCCAGATGTAAACCAATGTTGGAAGAGCCATCTTGGCTAAAGTTTAAACCATTGAAAACTGGCTCCTGGCTAAAGTTAGAAGTGTGTGCATGTTCACGAGGGAAGTGATAATTTTGTTGGTACTAGTTTGGGTTCCTTATTTTCTGTCTCATTTGAATACCACCTACTACCTCAGCCTGCCAGCCTTTGTGAGTTAAGCTTTTCAGTCCTTAACCCTCCCTGTCCATTCTTGTTGCAGACATCTGTATGATTTCTCATATGAACCATTTATGGATTCTGACCGTAACCTCAAATACAAGTCTAGGTACATGTGTGTTTAAAGGGCTGGAAAGCATACTCAGCAGGACATCACAAGAAGTCTGGCTCCTCCCAGGAGAAAGGCCTCTAAGCAACACAGAGATATCAGGAGAAAGACCTGGGATCTGGGGGAAAAACGTCCAATCTTGCCTATGGGGGACAGAAATCAGCTGGAGAAATAAAGAGAATTTCATTCCAAGGTGGGAGAATTCAGAGTTCAATAATATACTCGGCTATTTATAATGAAGAGTTCTATCTATTGAATCCCAAAGTCCACCAAGCTTTGTGCCAGGCACACTATGTGTTATTCCATTAACCCAGGGAGTAATTTTCCCCCCAGGAAAAAACACTGGGCAATGTCTAAAGACTTTTTTGGTTGTCACGTTATAGGGGTGCTATGAGCATCCAGTGGTGTAGACCAGGGATGCTGCTAAACATTTTACAACGCACAAGTCAGCCCCCACGCAAAGAATTTTCTGGCCCATAATGTCAACAGTGCTGAGGTTGAGAAACCCTGCACTAAACCATCCCAATCACTCTAGAAAGGAGGAATTATCGGCCTCGTTATAGAGGAGGAAACTGAGAGCTGTAATGTCCCACAACCCAAGTCATATCGCCAGGATCTGGATTGGATCTGTTTCACTCCCTTAAACCCATGTGTCTGCTATATTATCTTGAAGATGGAAATGACCTCCTCATTTCCTAAATAAGGAAATTGAGGCTCAGATGCCAAGTGTCTTGCTCTGTATCTCACTGCTACTGGTGATTCTTTGTCCCTTCACAGTTCGAGGTCTGTGATGATGACTAATCACAAATGACTTCACCTCAGACCATGAAGCTGCCAACAAATGTCTCTTTCTCTTGTCCATTAACCATTACACCCCTAGTAATTAACTTCTTGTTTCTGCTCCTTTAACACTGTAATCTGGTGGTTTTATTGCTCACATCTAATTCACTAGCTTAATCAATCACTATTAAGCTCCTTCTGTATGCTAAGCACTGTAAAGGTGCGGGATATAAATGGGTCAGAAGGCAAATGGAAGAGAACTGCAAGTTCAGGGGTTGGCAAACTATAGTCCAAGGAGTGCCTGTTTTTGTAAATAAAGTTTTATTGGAACACAACCACGCCCATTCATTTACCTATTGTCTACAGCTGCTTTCACATTACAGCAGCAGAGGTGAGGAATTATGACAGATATCCTATGGTCCCCAAAGCCTATAATATTTACTATCTGGCCCTTGACAGAAAAAGTTTGCCAACTCCTACACTAGCTCCATCATTCAAGTCACAAGAGCAAGCACTGAAGTGAACCCCCAACTGAATCAAGAAGCACTTTCTTTCATCTCCATGTGCAGCTATAATATCTATTGTCAGTGGCAGGAATCCTAAGTGTTTAATGCTAATGCAAATCTAAAACTCAAAAACACTGGGCAACGTCTAAAGACTTTTTTGGTTGTCACACTGTAGAGGTACTACGAGCAAACATTTTGATCCTTAAAAGTACTTTCTACTCTTCTAGAGCCTATTATAAATAGATCTTCAAATGCATTTCAAATGTATATTATTTCTATTTTGCTATCAGAGGTTTGGGAAGCCTTTAGCGACTGTTCCTTTTCACACTGAAATGAAACAGAGATCAGAGTCCCAGCAGAAAGATTAGCTGCTTAGGCGTCAGTTAACTGCAGCGGGTTGTCTGCTGTGCTGCAGAGGCCTCCGGGTTGATACTTCCTTTCCACTCTCCTTGGGTGCACAGCAAAAGACCCCATTCTGATTTTCCCTGAGTTTTCTGCCACACTGTTGGACTTCAGTCTGTGGATGAGATTCCACTGATCTGAGTACAAGGTCTAGATGTGAACTTGGAGCAGCAGGAGGTCCACCAACTATATAGGCAGTTACAGCCACAGTAGCATTGAGAACATGTGCCTGTACAGCCAACAGTTTAGGTGGACAATTTAAACCAACATGTTTTGGATGGATGTTAACTCAAAGACTCTGATAAAAGAGATCCTAAAGGTTGCAAAGTGTCTCCCTGAAGGGACAGTGAAGAGAGAGAAATTAGGCAGATTTACTGTGATGGCTACATCCTGCCCCCGACACTCAGAGAGTACACACATCCACATGCTAAGACCACAGGTCCCCTCACAGATGTGCTTCCCATATTCAAAAATCCTAAATGACGGTGGTGTCAGGTGGAAAAAATAGTCCTCCATACGGAAGTCATTCCCAGATCCAATAAGACAATCAGGAAGTTCCCCGGGTGCAAACCTGCTCTGGTTTACAGGTCCCTAACTGCTTTTAAGGGAGGCCAGAAGAAGAGACACGCTACGTTCAGGCATGAATAAGATAAGTCATTGAAAGAGAAGTCAAATGATTGAAAACCCCACGGAGAGGAGGAGAGAATTTAGTGTAAAAAATAAGATTAGGGCTTCCCTGGTGACGCAGTGGTTGAGAGTCCGCCTGCTGATGCAGGGGACATGGGTTCGTGCCCCGGTCCGGGAGGATCCCACATGCCATGGAGCGGCTGGGCCCGTGAGCCATGGTTGCCAAGCCTGCGCGTCCGGAGCCTGTGCTCCGCCACGGGAGAGGCCACAACAGTGAGAGGCCCGCGTACCGCACAAAAATAATAATAATAATAAGATTAAATCTGTAAAACTGGATTGTCCCTTTATCATGGGTAGACATTGGACATGGGAGCTCAGAGTCTGCGAGCACAGTCTTGGGGTGATGGTGTCACCATCCAGGTCTTACAAGACAGGATGGCCCATGCTCAAGAGGGCTTGGCCAAGGCAAGGTCAGATCTCACCCAATCATAAGTTCCAGGGCAGCCCTCTGCCACCACTGTGCAGTCACAGTGGGATCTTGCAGTGGGGGAAAGAGAGGAGAATTTGGTTCAATCACAAGCTCAACAATCTTGAACAAATCAGTTTAAATCACTGTCCCTCAGTTTCCTTATTTGAGAAATAGATTGCTGTGTCTACTTCAATTCCATCCTATGGGGCAGTTGGTAGGATCCACAGAGACAATGCCTGTGCAAGTCTCTGTATACTGCAAAGACCTGCAAAGATCTACAAAGATCTGGGTAGTGATATACTCTAGTGCTTCCCTAGTGCGTCCTGGGTGCAAAGGAAAGAAGAGTGGATAAAAGCAACAGAACCCTGGAAAAAGGATTCTGAGCATTGGCTTTGTGAACTGAGGATGTTAGACCAAGCTTTTGCTTTAGAGGCAAGGTGATAACACTGAAAGCGTTGAAGGGTGGGTTTTGAGTTATCCCATGGTGGAACCAACCCATGAATTGACCAGCTGAGTTTTAACAAGGTTCTATTCTATCGGTCCATGATATTGACCCACACTGTAGAAAATCTGACCAGAAATAATGATCCTTCTCCAGAGGACTTCCATTAAGACTTGAACATGCCTCCTTGCAGGGCTGTCTGGTATCATGTCAAATTGTGAACAGAGCAATCTGAGCACGTCTGCTAGCTAACGGGCTAACAGTCTCTACAAAATGGCAGCCAGGCCTTGCCTTTCTGTTAACTCCCAAATCTAAAGCTGTGTCGAAAAATATTCCCAGTTTTTTCTTGCTTCACATGGTAACCCTTGTAGGAACAGGAAAAGCAATCTACTTTATGAATGCATTAATTAAGATAATCAGTATACATATAATCACAGGTCAGTTCTCCCCAGCCAACATTCATCAAGCTCTATGGTGCCACCACTGCACTCTCCAGGGTCAGTATCAAATTTCTAAATTTCATACCTTGCTATCGTCAGGAAATGGTGAGCACAGAATTCCAAATGGCAAGAATGAGGGGGAAAGGGTGACATAAATCCCACTGTGTTCCAAGTTGCACTTACTGAATTAAAGACACCATCCTCAACGGTTTAAAAAAAATTCAAGTTAATCAAGGAAAATGAAGTAATTCATTTGTTGCAGCTGACAAGAAGCCCCAGCCTTGGCCAGGAAGATAATATATACAAGGGGTGAGTTTATTTTGAAAGATGCAGAGCTATACCTGCATTGAAATTCGTATCTTTTCTTGTTCTCTTTGGAGAACAAAACCCAACTATTATTCAAGATCTAAACCCTGTATCATCCACATCTTCTTTCTCCTTAAGACATGTTCTTTGAGGGAGAAGGTCCAAGCCAGCAGCTATTCTCTGCAGTATCCAATCCCAACCTACCCCCAAAGTTGCACTCTAATAATCTCTCACGGGCAGTTTAACCTTAGTAGAGAAATTAATGTATTTTCCCAGCATGCTTTTCTTAAATATTGCCACTGTCATGTACATCTGTGAAGGCTTCTGTATTTGTCACTTCATCATCTATTTTCCCATTACACCCGTCTAGACCTTTATTATAAAATGTAATTATACTTCCATGTCAGTCACACCTACTAGCCTAAGAGTTCCAAGATAACTTGCTCCATATCTTATTAAATCTGTGGTCCCTGAACCTATGTGCTCAATCTCTCAAGCTAGATGGAGACAGAGAGGAGAAAGGAGGAAAGGAAGAAAAGAAAAAAGAAGGGGAGTGGGAGGGTTGGTCTGTAAGCAAAAAAACAAAGCCATCCTCCTGGCATGTCTTTGTGCTGCCTGGCACAATATCTCAATATTCTTTTTTTTTTTAATTTATTTTTGGCTGTGTTGGGTCTTCGTTGCTGCATGCGGGCTTTCTCTAGTTGTGTCGAGCAGGGGCTATTCTTTGCTGCGGTGCGCGGGCTTCTCATTGAGGTGGCTTCTCTTGTTGCAGATCATGGGCTCTAGGCACACGGGCTTCAGTAGTTGCAGCACGTGGGCTCAGTAGTTGCAGCACGCGGGCCCTCGAGTGCACGGGCTTCAGTAGTTGTGGCACGTGGGCTCAGTAGCTGCGGTGTGCGGGCTTAGTTGTTCTGCGGCATCTGGCATGTTCCTGGACCGGGGATTGAACCCGTGTCCCCTGCATTGGCAGGTGGATTCTTAACTACTGTGCCACTAGGGTACTCCTCAATATTCTTGCTGTAGTGAAGCAGGCAGGCTCCAGGGTCAGCTGAACCTGTGTTCCAATCCAGCAGAAGACCACTGTCTAGATCTTGGAAAAGCAACTAAACCTTTCTAAGCCTCAGTTTCTTCATTTGTAGAATGGAGGTGAGAACATTATCTAACTCGCTGTGATAGGAAAGTCAGATGAGAAAATGTCATCAATCACACCCCACAGAGTCTGGTAAAGTCCAGAAAAAAAAAAAAAGCCTCAACAGGTGCTGGCTATTGCTATCACTATCCTCTTGGATCATCTTCAAAGTCTCTGCAGCTCCCCAGTTCTGATCCTGGAACATCCCTTTTCCTAAAAATGAGTCAACCCCCTGCTAAGAAGCTCTGGGGGCCACTGTCCCCTTTCCTTGAAACTTTCAGTCCGCTCTGTGACTCCCTCCTGCTGAAGCCCAGCAGCAAGGCAGAGAGAAGGGAGATTCTCACATTTGAACGTGGCTCAGCCACTGAACTGCCCTCTTACCTCTGGCCAGACACCAATCCTTCCTGGCTACAGACTCTCTGGCCGTGACAAAGCATCTTTCGTACAGTGGAGCTCTGAGGATTTATGATGAATGACTTAGTGTCTGACATGCACATCCTAACTATAATTGCCACAACACCAGCTTTAGAACAAAAATGATGTCTTGGGCAGGAATGGGAAAAACTATGCAAAGCTGTACCGCATCCTGGCTGGGACAGCAGGCAGTCTCTGGAGGCACATTTACTTGGGTTTATATCCTGGCTCTGCCACTTGCTAGCTTGGTGACACTGAGCAAGTCACATAACCTTTCTGGGCCTCAATTTTCTCATCTGTAAGGTGGCTCTAAAACAAATGGAGAAGCAATGATATCCCATCACACAGGAGCCACCTGCTCAAACAGTTGTTCTTGCCAAAGTACTACCTCAGAAGGTAGTTAAAAGGATTAATTGAGATAATACAGGGAAAGGGTTTAGAACAGTGTTGACATATGGCAAATAAACACACTTAAAACCATCTATCATTAAACCAATGATCTTCATGTAAAACATGACAAGTCGACCGAATTCCACACACTGTAATTGAAAAATCATGGATTCGTTCATTCAGTCAGTCAACGACTATTGACTGGGCTCTTGCTATGTGCCAGGCACTGTTCTAGGTACTGTGGATGGAGCAGAAAATGAACAGATGAAACTCTCTGCTCTCACAGAGCCGCCATCCTAAGACTCACAACTGGGGTCTCCTCTAATGCCTGGCATACAAAGTGGTTCTCAGCCAGGGATGACGTGGTCCCCAGTGGACATTTGGAAACATCTGGAGACATTTTTGGTTGTTACAACTGGGGTGTGGAAGGTTCTACTGGCATCTAGTGGGCAGAGGACAGGGATGCTGCTAAACATCCTACAATGCACACAACGTCCACCCCCCAACAAAGAATTATCCTGCAAATGACAACAGTGCCAAGACTGGGAAACCCTAGTGGAAAGGAATCTGTGAGTAGTTATACGTCTTTTGTTGGGCGTGGTCTTGGGCCACTGGGGGCCACCGAGGCCACTGGGAGAGAACTCGGAAAAGGGGAAGATATGGGTAGGAGGGAGAATAATAGGACCACAGGATACCAGCTTTGCCTGGAATCATCCTTCCCAAGAGAGAATGCGTACAAAGTCTGAGAAGTAGGAGGCCCCAACGCCAGGATCAATATGGTTCTTTTCATTGGTGACAAGTGACCCTTGGGTTGCTAACCTTGTAAGCAGGACCCAATTCCCCCTTTGTCAGTTAAGCTCACACCTAAGGGAGAGGTATTCGTTTCCCTATGATTTCATATAAGGACCCAGAAATTATCATCAGTTTAGGAAAACATTAATTAAGAATGGAGACAAGCCTATAGCTCCGTCAACCTTCCTAATGAACAAACCGAAAGATATTTCTGATTTAGGAGACAATACAGGTTTAAACAGCAGAGAGCCCCGGTGGGTTTGAATTCCTGGATCAGTCACTACCAGCCGAGTGACCCTGGGCATCAAAGTGAGATGAGTAAGAGCATGGACTCCGGAGCCAGAGCTTGGTCACTTAATGGCCCTCTGGCAAGTAATAGATCATTTTTGTGCCTCGGTTTTCTCATAGGTAAAATGGGTACAATGGTACCTGCCTTATAAGTCATTACAAAAATTAAATGCATTAATTCAGAGAAGCACTTAGAACAGTACCTAGCTCCGAGCAAGACTATGTCAAAGCTTGCTGTCATCATCACCATCGTTGTCATTACTATGTCATGGTAGACAGGTGACCTAACCTCTCTGAGTCCCAATAGTTTCCTCTTTTCAAAAATGGGCACAACAGTTGTGACTTCATTGGGCTCCAGATACAATTATGCATGTTAAGCACTCGGGAAAATACTTGACATCTTGGAAGTCCTTATTGTTATTATTTATTGAAAAGTTTGACAAAGCACTGAAACTAGTTCTAATTTAGTCCTACATTACACTATTCACCTTCACTGAAAAGAAAATTACATGGTACCAGGATGGTTCCAGAACCCCCAGTGCCTTGTGATGTACCCAAGAGGGGAGCTCCGAGAACCATAATGAAGTGCCGAAGGTGAGTGTAAAATATTAGCTCTGGACCCACGTTCCTTTAGAGGGCACTTTGCTCTTAATGATTCACATGACTTCCAACAATCTGTAGAGCTGAGACAATATTGGGAATGGAAGGCCTTCACACCTCCTTCACTCCAGCACTTGCTGTGGTGGAAGAGAAGAGAAGGGGTGGGAGCTGGGCGGGTAGCCCCTCCTCCCAGTTCTCTCCATCCTCCCAGCCTGACTGCCCATCACAGAAGGGG
Source organism: Mesoplodon densirostris (assembly GCF_025265405.1). Lineage (NCBI taxonomy): Eukaryota > Metazoa > Chordata > Mammalia > Artiodactyla > Ziphiidae > Mesoplodon > Mesoplodon densirostris. The sequence goes on along the minus strand of NC_082662.1, from coordinate 11,200,540 downwards.
CACAGGCCTCGGGGGCGCTTTGCTGGCAGACCTGCCTGTTACAAGCTCCATACAAGCTTTCGTGCTAGGGTCTCAATTCATTGGAGGGTGAAGGGGACAGGGGCTTTTCAGAAGTCTGACCCAAAGGTCCAGCAAGGCCAAGTCAACAAAGACACTAAAACAAACGGAGAACCAATGATATCCCATCACACAGAAGCCACCTGCTCAAACAGTTGTCCTTGCCAAACTCATTAAAACTACATTCAGCTTCTGTCATGTTTCTAGCAGCTCAGGATTTCGAGGGGGAAGCAAGAATGCCCACAGAGCACAGCCTGGAGTCTGCCACCGAGACCTGAGGTGGCATCAAACAAGCAAGAATGTTCTGGTCTCATCCAGCCCCACGGGAAAGAAGAAGAGATTCCTTTGCCTGGTCTCCCTCCAGCTTCTCCACAGTCAAGATGGGCCTGGCAGGGGACCTTGAGGATGGTGACATGAGCCAGTGGGACGCTTACCTGCCCTGAATTGTCAGGTACAGTCTGCGCCAACGGATGGTCACCCTCTTGGCTTCAGGGAAGCTGTCTTTTCCTAAAGGATTCTGCCTGAACCCTCTTTGCCTGCATTTCCGATGACTAGGACATTGCAGTGACTGCTGTTGGTGGCATCCCTTGTCATCCCATGTGTTACTCACCCTCATATCCAGCCCAAACAGTATGGACTAATTTTCAGCTACAAGATCACTTAAAAGCCCATCCCCTGGCCTCAGCAGGCAGAACGAGTTCCATTCTTGCCTGATGGATGGCAGGGGGGTGAGAAGCCAAGCACTAATGCTCACACAGACCAATACTGGAGAAGGTCTGAAAAGAACTGAGAAATTCATGTTGATTTCACTTTCCTTAGCTATACAACTCAGGAATAAATATAAATGAAATACGCAATGAATATGGCCGGGACCCAGGCTTGACCTTCTGGGCCCCATAGGACTTGCATGGCAAGCAGGCAGTGTTTCAACGAGCACTCCCCACCTGCCAAGGCCACCTGCTAGAAGCTCACTGGCAGCCAGGAAGTCACAAATTATAAGCTGCAGGATTCCTCAAAAGTGCCAGCAGTCTTGGGGAGTAGCGGGGGTAAAGGCATGGGGAGAACACGCCTTGTCTTACACTGGGAGGATGTGTGACTAGGCTCCTATTATAAAAATCAGATGGGCTCAAACTTAGTATCAAAGAAGTTTTGAAAAACCTCAGTCAATCCTGAAATGCTGGGAGTGTGAAATTAACCAGAACCAGGAAGTTGACTTAAGGGGTCCTCCAAAGGCATTTTCCAAAGACAATGGAAAGACAGTAAATAACAGCCAATCAATAACTAATTTCAACCACGCTGTACTGATCTGTAGGTATTCTCTTTGTGCCCATGCATGGTGATTTTCAGGAAGAATTTTGAAGTCCCATCTCATGACAACCTACCAGACTAGGAAAAGACAGACAAGTCACTTTCAGCCCATTGATATGGCTGGAAAACCAAGCCATAGGTACTGGATGAGCTCTGTAACTTACAGGTGAGCTAACAGAAGGCCCCCGAGATTCCGCCACATTCTGTTCCATCCTCTCTGCCCCGTGAAAATCCTCTTCTCCAAAAAGATAAACGTCTGCTTGGGAAAACAAGAGTATGTGGAGGCACAACAAATTGGGAAGGGGATGCCAAAGGGGATCCCCAAAGGGGGTGCTTTGATTTTGAAAAGCAACAGCGTCTAGCATCTCTGCAGACTACTCACACATTCAGTTCAGTCCCAAGGTAATTTTATTTCACCAAAGAGTTTCCAGTGTTATAGTAATGCTAGATAAGAGCCATCAGACCTAAAGTAACAGCCTATTTTAATGCCTGGGGAGAAAAAAAATAAAACTTGCATCTATTTATGGAAATTAACAAAGGTGTAAGAAAATGACACTTTTCCCCATCCCCATCTAACAAATGCAGTAAACGGTAAGTCCTCAACACCCAGGAAAGATGCTATGAGCATTTCCACTTACAAAGGCATATAAATACAATTATTTCCTTAAAAAAACAAACCACAAAAATATTGGCAGTAGGTATACATCCTACTGGGCGTAGGTATTTTAGGTTATATACAGTTAAACACCTATTTGAATTGGGTACGATGGAACTTAATTGTCTTATTCTATGTATAGCAAAGCAACCAACTGAATCTTATATTAGCCATTCATCAGATAAAACATTTTCAGAGAAACAAACTGCTATATTTTCCCCTCAGAGAATAGCAAGCATTTTAAACACATTTCCCAGAGATGTTACGCCGAGGAAAACAGCTTAGAAATGTGACTTTAAACAAATCCGTTCTCTGGCTACCAACAACAAGACAAATTGGAACAACTGCTTGGCTCTGTTCTTTCCAAGGCTCCTTCTGTCCACCTGTCAAAGGCAGTTGTGACCCCACCAACCTAAGAAGCAGCTCTGGAGCCTTGAGATGTGCCACCCTGCGCGGATGCCCTATGCTCCGCATGCCAGCATCCTCATTAGGGATTATCCAACTCACTTGAAGCAGGGAGAGAGGAGATGGGCTGGCTGCCAAGCGTTTCTTTCAACACAGATTCTGAAAGAAGATCCTGCAAAGTGCAGAAAGCCCAGATTTTCAGCAGTTCACTTTCTAGACTCTGTTACGTAGCAACCATGCCAGCTCACAGAGGGTACCAACCAAGTTAATATTTTGTTTAAATGACATACTGCATTAACTCTCTAGGAAAACCCAAGTTTTCTTCATCAACTTACCTACTGTCAGATATCCTCACTGGAACAAAACATCCACTGGTGGATTGATGAGCTTCTTTAATTTATTGACAAAAAATTTTTTAACAAAAAAAATATGAAAATGGATCTAACAGTTCCTCAGCAGGGAGCGCAAAAGGTGACTCTTCCCTGGAACCATTTGGGCTAATATTATTAAAAGGAAATTAGCATGCACTTAATATGTGCATAATGTCCTTTAGTTAAAAGATGACTTATACAGTTGCATTTTGAAAGATACTCATTTCATTCAAAACCTTGATTTGAAAAGTGATAACTCAATAACACTAAATGCTCATAGGGTTTGAGCCCATTGACTTGCACCAACACAGACAAAATAAAAACAGAAGACTAATTCGTTAGAATTAGGAACCCCCAGGAACTGAGCTTCTGTGAGCCTTCCTGGAGGTATATGACAAAGAAGCATGAGAAAGCCAATCACCCACACTTTGAAATTAACTTGAGAGAGCCCAGTGCTTTCCTTTAGGAATACGAAAGCACTAGCAAAAGAAACTACCAGACCACCTCTGCAGAAGGTTTCGGTTCCAGCAGAATGCTGCCACATGTCATGAGAACACAAACCAAAGCAAAACAAAATAAAAACAAAACGCAAAACACTCACAGAGGCTAAATAATGTAAAATGTACTGTATTGAGGAACAGTTGCCATATATAAGTAAATGATGCCCCACTGGATTTATATGGGGGTCTTGTTTTCTTTTCAACCATCACATCAGTTTAAATTGACATCAATTTAGAGGGATATGTGGCCAACCATTAAGCTGAGTTAAAATCTTCAACATTTTATTTTCTGATTATAAAATCATTAAACTCCCCCTAGTAAAGGTTTTGAAAAATACCAATGGTACACAGAGGAAAAATCAAAACCATCCTTCATCCAACCACCCACAGACAGCCCCTGGCCTGGGCAGGCATGTTTCTAAGAATATGAGGAAGCTGCTGGTTTTGTGTGTTTTCAGGGATATCGAGAAATCCAAAAGCCATTTTTCCATTTCCACAGACTTGTGCATTTTTGTAGGAAAAAAGAAAAAGGAAACAGTCCCCTATTGCTCCACTACAACAATTTAACCATCAGCCAAGTATCACAATTTCCAAGTTGAATGTGTAATCATTGCGGCACCGACCTCCTTAGCGTGCTCAGACTGCAACTAGACCCAGGACTCAGATAAAAGCCACTTAACTTTTCCTCCGCTGAGAAAGGGGTGGATGGTGGGAAATAAACTAGCATTGTTCAGTCCCCCTTACCATGGCTTTTGATTCTTAGCAAAATGCCAGTTCTGCGCTATTTCTTTAAGGTTGAAAGAGTCCCTGCCTATAAAAAGTAAAGCATGACCATGCAGTCTAACTTCCCTTTTTTGCCCAGGTGCCAGCAGAGAGCATCTTCCACACACAATGACATAACAAGGGATAAATGATTGAATAACCAGATACCCACCTTGAAAACTGTGCAGCAAGCACCAGGCTCACAACACCTTCCCACCATAACGTCATGCTACTTTGGTACCAAATTACTGCCCCAAGACTCTTGACGGACTCCTGAAGTACCAAGTTAAGATCTGACTTGGAATTGAACATACACTGCTAATGTTCAGGCTTAACATCTCACACCAAAAAAAAAAAAAAAACAAAAAAAAAACACACCTACCCCAGGAAGGTAAAGGGGAAACAGAAGCTGATGGAGAGAAGGCATTAATATGAAAACAGACTCTCTCTCTCTCTCAACACTTAGGAGAAGCCTTTGAAATAACAACAAAACTAGAAAATCTTTCTAAGCCACTGAGCCTTTGGAACCTCATACTTCATCAAGTGACATATTTACACAAGTGGCCCTCCTGGACTGGATATTTTTTCTGTCATGTTCTGGATTTCAGCAGTTTCGTTTACAATCAAATGATATTAATAACCGGTGACAACGTTTCTTAAAGGGCAATTAGGCAAAAAAAGAAAAGACATCCTGAAAATCCAGCCTACCCTCTTACTTTTCAATTCACAGAAACCAAACAGTATTTTTTTTTCTTTTTTTGGACGCTTCCTCCACCTTTAACCCATGCATGAGGGTTTCAGAGCTTCATCACTGTCAATGTCAACACAGACTGTCCTTTTTTTCCCTCCTCCGAACTGCAAAGAGTCCCTTCAAGCGGCGGCTACCTGGAAATCCACCATCCATGCCTTCATTTCGCCAGAAGCCCATCACTCAGCCTTTGAGGTCTAAGATTTCCCCCCTGGAAAGTGCTCACAGTGTTTATATTTGCTGGAAATCTAAACTCCCTGCTGAGCACAGCATCTACTGTTGCATCGATATATTCCACTGCCTGCGCGATCTCAAATGGGGAGAAAATAAAGTCCAGATGCAATCGAGACAAGGGATTTGGCATCCGTGGAGAAAAGTGCAAACCAGTCCAATCCTCTACCCCAAACGCGGCAGCAGAGTCTGGAGCTCCCTCTCCGGGAGTCATTCCAAAGGAAGGAGCCTCCGTAACTGGGGGGAGCTGTGGCATTCACCCCTGCCGCGGGTGAGGGCAAAGGCCCGGGCATGAAAAGTTTGCCCACGGAGCTGGGGGCTGTGTGCCATCTGAAGGGCACTTTCCGCTGCCGGTAGGGACGCGCCGGCTGCGCCTCGCTCGCGCTGGCCAGGACAGGCGTGACCGTGTGAACCCGGGCGCAGCGTGCACCCGGGTTTTCGTTGATGACAGCAGCCTGCAACTCCCAGCAGGGGAGCAGCGCCGGCCACCGCCGGGCGGAAAGGGTTACAAGCCACAATGCAAGGCGGTTTCGCCGCGGCCCTGGGGGCACCGAGACGCCGGCCCCCTCCGGGTCCGGGTCCTGCTCTCTCGCCTCTCCTCCGCCCCGGGCGCCGTACGATCCCTACCTTGCGCGCTGTGCTGGTGGTTCTCCATGTTCGCCGCCGCCGAGTCCGCCGCCGCCGAGGCGCTGGCCGCTGCTCCCGGGCCCGGGCCGGGGCCGCCGCCGCCGCCGCTCAGTTCCGCCAGTCTCCGGTTGGTGGCCGTGAGTTCGGCTCGCAGGTTGGTCATCTCCTGGCTGGCCGACTGGACCGCCCCATCGATGCGGAGCGCGAGCTGCTTATTGTCTTCCATCATGCTCAGGATTTTGGCCTGGGGGCGAGAGAGGTGACAAAGAGCTGCATGATGCGCCGGGGGCGCGCGGCCAGGCACCCCCGGCTCTACCTGTTGGGTCCCCCGCGGCCCGGCTCCCCCGAGCCCCGACCCCTAGGCACCGGCAGCGCCGGCTCCTCCGGCGCAGGAATGACAGCGGCGCCTCCAGCCGGATCCGCGGCGGTAGCGAGGCGGCGGGGGGAGGAGGAGGAGGAGGAGAAAGAGGAGGAGCAGCGACCGCCTAGACCCCGGCGCCGAGAGCGGCTCGGAAACGGACACCGCGCGCCGCCCGCACTCTTTCCGTGGAGCCTACCATTCGCCGCGCGCTCGGGAGGGGGCCCGGGCCGGGGGCGGGGCCGCTGCCTCGGCCTCCCGCGCCCCCGACTTCGGGGACACCCCCCCCGGGGGTCGAGGGCGGCGGCCGGCGGCCCGGCGTGGGCCGAGGTGGCGCCCCTGGCTAGGGGTGGGGGGCGCCAGCTCCAAGGCCAGTCCTCGGTCCCCTCCTTGGAGCCGTGGGGCGGCCCCCGCCCTGGCGAACTCGCTCCTAGCACGGCGCAGGGGCTTGGGGAGGCGGTGGGTGCTTGGGAGAGAGGGGTGCTCGGAAGAGGGGCCCGGGAGGGGAGCGGGGATGGAGCTCCGGGGGAGGGAAACACACGCCCGAGCTACGAAGTGGAGTTCCTGCTTTGCTGGTTCCTTAAAAGGTGGGTGGGAATTGTTCACCGGGAAGCTGGGCTATCTCACTGTCCACCTCCACCCGCCCTCCGCCGCCCCAACCTGCGCTGTCCCCCCTCCTCCGAAGCAGCTCCCTGTCCTTCCCCAGGGTGGATCAGTGGCGCTCTGGCCTCCCCACCACCCTGAACCAGTGTGTGCCTCTAAGGTGGTCCTAAGCTTCTTAGCTGGGCTAAATACTGGGGGGCAAACCAGGAGGGAAGCCTGGAAGGCGTCAGTGGGGCTTCCCTCTTCCTCCTCTTACTGGGAGTAGGAGTGTTGAGGCCCCGCTGCTTCAGTTTACCTGCTCCTTCTTCCTGGGAGAACAGAGGTAACCTTAAAGTTGATACACCCATCAAGGGCCTCTTTCTCCCGGAGCACAGGCTTTGCATTTTTCACTGGGGCCCTGGATTCCAGCCACCAGACCTTGTTACCATAGCAAGCTTCATTCCATGCAAATAGGACCATTTAAAACAGTCAGTGTAACCCGGAACAACTGAACAAGCGTGCACCACCATTCCAGCTGGGTCAACCTCAGGAGGGCAGCTCAGAGCCAACTGCAGAAGCTGATGATGGTCTCTGGCAGGCACAGAGGTTGCTCACCCTCCAGATTCAACAGCATTTGTCGGAAGCCTACTGTGTGCAAAGTGCTTAGGATGCATTATCATCTCTTTGGAGTAAGGGTTATTATTCCCAATTTAGACATGAGGAAACAGCCTCCGGGCAGGGTTAAGCAGTTTACCCAAGGGGCCTGCAGAAACCAGGTGAAACCAGGACTGGAAGTAGCAGTCATCTGATTCCAAGTTAGTCCCATTGTGCCTTGGATGCTAGATTTTTGTTTTCCTTTTATATGTAACCATAAAAACACACTCTTGCTCCGTCCCCCTGTGAGCACTAACAAGCTTTTGTAAGAGAGCAGGACAGTGTTAGATAGTGGAGCCTGTGACAGCGGACTTAATATTTCACTTGTCCACTCTACTCAGCTAACTGGCCAGCTGGGTCTTAAACCCCTGACCTTAGTCTCATAAGCACAAGTTCTGAGCCACTGGGCCAACCAAGGCACTTAGACAGGTTGGTAGTTTCGTAAACCAGGATTTAGTTCTTTGAAGTCTTTCAGTTTTGTTATGGAGGAACCATCAAAAATAGAACTTTGTGGGTCTTCAAGGGAGGGGTGTCATGTTCAGCCACTGTGGAAAGCAGTTTGCTGGTTCCTCAAACAGTTAAAGATAGAATTACCCATATGATCCAGCAATTCCACTCCTGGGTATATACCCCAAAGAGGTGAAAACAGATATTCAAACAAACATTTGTACACAAATGTTCACAGAAGCACTATTCATAACAGCCAGAGGTGAAACAACCCAAATGTTTGTCAACAAATGAATGATTAAACAAATTGTGGTATATCCATATAGGGAACGTTCCTGAGCCATGAAAAGGGACAAAGTATTGACACGTGCTACAATGTGGATAAACCTCTAAAACATTACACTAAGTGAAGGAAGCCAGACACAGAAGGTCACATGTTATATGATTCCATTTATATGAAATATCCAGAATAGTAAATCTATGGAGACAAAGCAGATTTGTGGTTACCAGGAGTTGGGGGGAGGGGAGAATTGGGAAGAACTACTTAACAGGGACTGAGTTTTATTTTGGGGTGATGAAAAAGTTTTGGAAATAAAGAGAGGTTGTGGTTGCACAACATTGTGAATGGACTAAATGCCATCTAATTATTCCCTTTAAAAAGGTTAATTTTTGTTACATAAATTTCACCTCAATAAAAAAAAGTATGTAAGCAAGTACCAGAAAAAGAGGAAAAGGGCTGTCCTGGAAACAAACCTTCTGAGAAAACAAGAGCAACTCTATTTGAAGAGCTGTGTGCGTGCTCGTGTGTGTGTTTGTGTGTGTGCGCGCGCGCACGCACTCACACCTCTGTAGAGTGCTCATCAGTAGGCACAGTAATTGATCTGTTTACATGTCTCTTTCCCACTTCACTGAGAGCTCTGCGTGGGAGGAGGGTGGTCATTTTGTACGTGTTATTCCTCTTTGCATCCCTGCCACCTAACCCCCATAGGACGTGCTCTGCAAATGAATGTGTGTGAGCAGTTTGTACAGTAAACAAACTGACCAAGTGTTACTCATTTTCCTCTTCAGTGAGATTATTCCCACACACCAGAATCTTCAAATCAAGTCAAAACAAAACAAGCCAAACCTAAAAATCTAACCAGGAGAAAAGAAAGCAAAGACCCATTCCTTGGGCCCCTTCTCATCTCTCTCTGCCCTCCTCTTCCCCAACTGTGCTTCTGAGCTTTCAAGAAACTCTCCTTAGAAACTCCTGGGATGCCTCCTAGGATTTTAAAGAATTATATTTTTTGAGATTTTTTTTCTAAAATGAAAAAAGGGGCTTTTCCCAGCTGTGTCTCCTTAACGTTCACTCACATGCGAAAGTTTGATCAGATCTCAGACATAAAGCCTGAGATTAATTACCCTCTAGCATCCACTTGATTTAAACTGAAAAGAAGTGTACCTAATCTACCTTTCCCCCTCCCCCAACTTCCACCGGCACTTCTACCTAGGTGACCTCAGGTAACAAAATAGTCACAGAATCTGTGTCCTTTCCCACTTGCCTAGCTGTAGGGCTAATATGCATTTACAGTTCATTTCTTGGGGGACATGTATACACTGTTGGCTGACGGGCTCCAGAGCTGTCATCCATAGCTCTCTCTGGGGTTCGCAACCATGAGAATTTAACAGTACTGTGCGTTCTGGTTCAAGAGTCTCCCTCCTGCATGTTCCTAAAGTAGCCCCCACCTCCCACCGCCGTAAACTGATGTTAAGAACCGAGCCAGAAAATGTGTTCACTTCATAGGGACCTGCTGCTGTTTTCCCAGTGTCACCGGTTGCCGTCTCTCGCCATCAGCAAAACCCCATCCAAGGCTCAGGCAGTGCACTGGCCCTTAGGCAGTCACCAGCCTCCGTCAGTATGTGCTAATGTCTGATCTTTCTGAGCAGAATGAGCAAACTATGCCATGCACATTGGGTGCCTGTCAAAGCTTGCCTGGGCGTCTTGGAAAGTCTGTAAAACCATCCCAGCTCAGAGAAAGAAAATTCCTGATAAGAACCAAGGCAAAGAGCCTAACTCATTGCTGACAGACCTGTCACACCCACCCCCCTTCTTCCATAAATAGAGTGACTTTATGATGTAATGTCCAAACTGGGACACTTTGGAGAGTGAAAGAGGGTGCTATGAATAATGAAGCTGGGACAAGTGGCATAAACTGGAATGGTCCCAGGAAACCCAGTATATATATGGTTGCCCCACCCTGCAACCAAATGATGCTATTTGGTCCTAGAAGGCAACTTTGGGATCCTTTACGCCAGCAACCTCATTGTTTACTGAAGGAGAAACAGAGACTTCGGTTCTCCAAAGAGCTGGTGGTTGACTGCACAACTTCATCTCCCCATCCCCCATAACTTCATATCCACGAAGATTCTTGCTTCTGTCATTAAAACCCTCCTCATCCTAGGTCTCCCCAGGAATTCTCGCCACATATTACTTAACAAAGTACTTTCACATCTCTCTTCTTATCTTCTCTTTGCAACAAATCCATCAGGTAGAGGTGGTACCTGGAATCTGCATTTGGCAGATTAATACACTGAGTTTAAAGGGTTTGTCCTAATATCACGAAACTGGACTAAAAGGTCCTTGAGACAAGCCCCATATCTGCATGTCCTTCCTCCTTTTAGCCCCTAGTACTCAATACAGATTTGTCAAGTGGATGAGCTGGGACCAGGCCTAGGGTATCCCCACATGTGGTCTCCTTTTCCCTCTGAGTCAATCAGGCATCTGGTTTCTGTCCGGCTCAGGGACTGGAGGCAGCGTTCAAATGCTTCTCCGTGCAAAGTTAAGTTCCTACATGGGACCTGGCGGCACAGGGGAGGTCTGAAGGAGAAGCCCAGCCGTCAGCATCCTGAGGAACCTTGAAGCTTCTTTGGGTCGGCATGTGGCTGCCCATAGGAGCCAGGAAGAAATGTGGTCCTGCCTCTTTCACTTCCTGCAATCAGTGTCCCTTACCAGGCTTCATGAGGCACACCTCTGGACAGCAGGCTGGTGTCAGTGTTTCTTAAAGTGAGGCTGAAGGCCCCTTGATGTGGAGTCCCCAGAAGATGCTCGTTAAAATGTAGACCCTGAGCCCTAATCCTGACCAGCCAGAATCTCTGGGGGAGGTTCTGGGGATCTGCATTTGCCGCAAGGTTCCCAGGAGTATGTGGGGCGCAGTGAAGTTTGAGACTCACTGCTCTAGGCACCCAGGGCAGGTGCTCATAAATCTCTTGCACACGTGTCAAATACATAAATTCCAGGAACCTCTGCGGCCCAGGAATGGCTGGGAGGGCTCCCTGCTCTTTCTCTTCTCCATGCTGTCTGTCCCGTGTCCTCCCAGCCCCCTCCACCCGAGAGTCCCCAGGGAATCTCTCTTTATCTCTCTCTCTCTCTCTCTCTCTCTCTCTCTCTCTCTGCAGATGGATGCTCTGTTTATTCAAATTGTCACATGCGAATCCCGGCCAATCTAGGAGATGTATCTTTTGTACATTTACATGGTTTACTTTGGCTGAGTGGGTTTTAACACATGCTCTGGGGAAAAGGGCGAAGCATCTCTCAGACAGAGGCAATCAGGTCTCGGGCTCCGGGTGAGAAGACCAGGAGGGCAGAGTCAAGGACATAGAGGAGAGTGTGCAGGTGGTGAACCCTAACAGCTAAGCTATATTCCCTTCCCAGCAGTGCCCACCCACCTACCTCCGTGAGTCACCCTCAGAATTACGCTTATGAAACGAAGGAATACAGAGAAAAAGAAACCAGGAGGGAAAACAGGGCAGAGGATTGTGGGGCTTAGGGAAACAGCCCACAGGTTTAAGATGGGGATGTATGTGTACAGGTGTCGACTATAGAGGTGTGTGTGTGTATACATATAGATATATATGTACACTATACACACACACACTCACACACACACAGACACACACACACACTTCAGTGTGGACACCAAGCACAGTTACTAGTGTGAAGCCTGCCATTCTCCTCTTGACTTCCCAAGCAATTTCTCATCTAAAAGTTGGGAAGTTGGTCGGGTGCATCCCTTCTCTGCATGTATTTAACCAACCAGGTCACTTCTACGTATTTTCCATTTGCAAACAGTTCTTGAATAATCACTTAGAATTCAGAAGCTCCTACGTATGAAATAGATAAATATTAACTATACATAGTAACCATAGACAAACACATAAGCATAGATACTTATACCATTGATTTTTTGATAGACGTGCACTCCCCACCCCCACCCTTGAAGGTTCCTTGGTTTTCTGTTGTGGTTTTTACTTGGCGTGGTGCGGGGCTTACAGGAGAATGTGCCCGATGGTCCGGTCTCCTGGCTCTTGGCTCTGTCATAGCCTCCGTGGACAAATAGTAACAGCCAAGCAAAATACAAAACCCTGAGACAAACATGTCCACGTGTAGAGAATCATCACTACACCCCAAAGAACTGGTCCAACCCCTAGGTATCTTGCAGGACCTCCTGCCCTCTCATGTCTCGGCTGTCTCCATGCGTTGGGGATTTTATTTCCCAGCAGCCCAGAGTGGTCTCTGGAAGGTGCCCTCAAAGGGCTAAAGAGGATAGACTCAAGTCTTCCGGCCATTCAGTCTTCAGCTCTAATTCCTTGTCTCAGCAAATCACTCTCGCTACAGCCTAATGGCCAGGCTATGCTAGCTGACGTCGACAGTGATCTTACCCTTCCCTGAGGGCCAGAGTAGCTTCAACTCCATAGGCTCTGGAGTTACTCAGATAAGGGTTCAAGAACGAGCCTTGCCACTCACCAGCTCTGTGACACTGGGTGAGTTACTTAACTTCTCCGAGCCTCAATTTCCTCATTAGTAGAATGGGATAATACTGGGATAAGATGGGATAAGTCTATCTACTTCATAGACTTGTTGAGGAATTAAAGGAGGCAATGCATGGGAAGCAATAGGCAGTACCCGGTGTCTGGAAAGAACTCCATAGATGTTGTCAATGATGCAGACACAGATGGTGGAGATGATGATGGTGATAATGATGGTGATGGTGACCGGGATAGTTGTAAGGGCAGCTCCCATCCTTTGGACACCCACAACGGTCCTCCACTGTGCTCATCCACTGATTCCCACTAACTCAGGCTGAATCATCCCAACACTGACAATAGTCATTATGATCCCCTATCATCAGCAGATCAGAAAAAAACCCCTCAGGCTTGGAAGGCTTGCTCACACTCACCCAGCTGAAAAGTAGCAGAACCAGATTAAAACCCAGGTGTGTCTGATTCTAAAGTCTCTGCCTTTTCTTTCTTTCCTATTTTCCCCTACAATCCACGAATGCAGTCTCATCCTGGTGTATGCTGATGCACGGAGGGACCTTCTGTGTCCCAACCCTACACCCTTCATTCTCTGCAAAGGCACCGATCTGATGGAGAAGCAGGTGAGGGCACTGCCCCTCAGGGGTCAGTGCATTAGCTCTTCCAGGCCCTGGGGACCCATTTGGTAAATTAGTTCTTTTGGTTCATGAAATGATACCCCCAGTGGCTTGCAATACTTTACGGACCTACCCTACATGGGTAATTTATTCTTTTCTCACTGGTGGTACTATTCTTGTCATCTCCATCCTATAAAAGGTGTTTTCTGTGGGGGGAAGGGGGCAGTGATGAGGGTATATATATATATATATTTTTAACAGACGTGCATTAGACTTGGTAAAGAGCAGAGTAGATTTTTCCACACATGGAATTTTCAGGACTTCTTTCTCCCCATATATTGTGCTCTCTCTCTCTCATTTATTTAACTAAATAAAGGAGAGTTTTTCTACTCATTTCTTCTCCCACCCCTACCCCTTGCCCAGACTCTTGGAGTTTCTGGGTCCTTCTTAGTTCATTGTTTTCTACTCCTGGGATAACTGACGCCCAGAGCAAGTCCCTCCGAAGGATCAGTGCTCCCTCTTCTAGACAATAAAGAAGAATGTGACCCTCAGTCAAGGCCACATAGGAGTCACTATACTAGACACTAACCAGCCAAAGGAATTAAGACCCTAAAGCCCCTCGACAACTCATTATAGAGGCGTCTCAGATACAGCGATGTGTACGGTCTCTTTTAGGCATTAGAAGTAGCTGGAGTAGGAAAGGGCCTTGGAATCTTGCCCCTTGAGTCAACCCTAAACCTTCCCAGCAGTAAGGTGCCCTGGGAAAAATAGTAATTAGCCAAATAGTAGAGACTGTTCAATCCAGTGTGTCATGAAGTCCTGCGAACGTCTGCCCTGATATTAGGATTATCTAGCCAGTTGTATACATAATTAGAAGACAACTATCTTCTTTTTTTTTTTTTTTTTTTTTTGCAGTACGCGGGCCTCTCACTGTTGTGGCCTCTCCCGTTGCGGAGCACAGGCTCCGGATGCACAGGCTCAGCGGCCATGGTTCACGGGCCCACCCGCTCTGCGGCATGTGGGATCCTCCCAAACCGGGGCACGAACCCGCATCCCCTGTCCCCTGCATCGGCAGGCAGACTCTCAACCACTGCGCCACCAGAGAAGCCCGAAAACAGCTATCTTATCCAACATTTGGCTCATTGGGATAATGTGTCCTAGCCAGTAAATTGTGAAGTTGCCATATTTATCTTAATTGACTGCCCCTTTGTTTACCTGCCTTATTTTATGCTGGGGAGATGTAAAACGATTTATAATCCAATATTTGGAACCACAAGGTCACGTTATTAGGCATGTGTGCAGTTCAAGAGGGAACGGTATTTGCTCAGAGCAATGTCAATTACAGTGCTTTCCGTCAGCATCCTCAGCCATCTTGGTAGTGAAACGGTACTCTGACACCTTTGCCCAGGAACAGCTAGCTACCAATATTTTTCCTTTTGAAAAACAAAAAAATAGGTTTGATTTTAAAGGGGGTGAGGGGAAATGTAAAAACAAGTGCTGAGGGGAGAGGCTCACTCTTACTCTTTGCCAAGTGCTCCTTGGCAACCTGCACCCATGTCCACAGTCCTGGACCCTCCGTCCAGCACACTGGTTTCATACCTAGCCCCTCAAACCATGGGGATCCTAAGAGCAACCATCCATCTGTCCAGGCTCTGAAACAGCTGTTCTGTATCAAAGAGATGAGACTGTCTGGAAAATAGAAACAGAGCTGCGTTCTTCCCCCAGCCAGTGAGGAGCCTCCAGGGAGTCCTGCAGAAAAGTCACTTAACACTGGGATCCTGATAGCTTTGGGGAAGAGTAGTAAGCCTGAGTCCTCCAGGCAGCTTTCAGGAAGAAAAGAAAGACAGACCTAGGTTCTCATCCTGTCTTTCATTAGGAGGCGTTAAATCATAGCATGAACTTCAATGTCTGCTAAAAGGTGGACCAGTCCAGGGCCCTGGCTACCCCACAGAGCTCCTTAGCACAAATTAGAAAAGATGTGTCCCCTTCTTGTAGGCACACGTAGCCCTGACTGAGGGCGCAGACCCAGAGAACGGAGCCCTAGCAATCTTGTGTTAGTTCCCTTTGGAAACTTAGCAGGAAATGATCACCAGTTGGATTTTCACCTTAAATCAGAGGGGTTCTATGATGGAACTAGGGTTTTTTTCTTAAAGATTTTTTTAATTATGATTATTGTCTTAGTTCAAAGAAACACGTACTTTTACAAATCTATGTACACTTTTATATGAACACTGAATGAAGTTATTTTACATTTTTCATTCAATTCCAGTGATAGTATAAACCCTTTCTTTATGGAAGCATTCTAGACTTTTTTCAGAAGAGGCTAAATGAGCTGCCAGATTCAGAATCCAGTTTTGCCTGAAAGTGTGCATGGAAGAGGTGCTAGGATAGTGACAGTGATGATTCTAGTGGGTTCTTACATTGGCACTAAGTACTTAACTTACATCCTTTACAAGAACCCTCTGGAGGAAGATGCTACTATTATTATTCCCATTTTACAGATAAGAAAACTGAAGCTCAGGGAGGTTAAGTTACCAAAGATCAGACAACTAACAAGTGGCAGGGCTAGGACTCATGTCAATGGGATGCCAGTGGACTCCACTTTACTACTATTTTGTATCACCTCCTTATACCCCAACTTGCCATTTGTACTGTTGAAGCGAAAAGCATAGTAAAGATGGGACTTATATACACCCCAAACTGAGGACGGCAATGTATCAATAAACCCTTTTCTGGGGAGGACGGTGGAAGGGGAACAATGACTGTGAGTGCAGTCATCCGACATCTGATCCAGGAATTCTTAGCTTTACCATTGTGAGGAAACTCAAACATCCCTGCTCAGTCCTGTGATGCTCGTGGCTTCAGCAGCTCTGATTTCCTTTCTGCATACCTCTGTCACTTTAATTATCAGCAAGTGAGAAAAGGACATTACCCAGTTGATGGACAGATTTTAGACCTGGAGGGGACCTCAAAGTTCATAGGTCAACACACTTTCTTTACAGATGGAGATACTGAGAGTCACGGAGATAATGTGACTTGCCCAGATGATCCAGCCATGGAGTAGCAATCCTATTATTCCAATTTGTTTATGTTTTTATAAGTGAGCACATGGCCATGGGAGATGTTCAGTAAACATCTTTTGAACTGAAATAAATTGTGACATTTGATTTATCCATCTGAGGGGCACATCAAATAAAAAAACAAACTAGCTCTATTTCTGTTCGTGCTGTTGTGAAAAGCTTCCAAACTCAAAATGGGGTGAAATCCGCTGCTATGAAGTGTCCCCTTGATCTTTACACTACTTTTACTTGAAAATGATAGCAAACTTGGCAACCGATTCTTCCAGAAATTAATAATCAAACCTTAAAAACCTTCTTTGGTTTTTCCAACAGCTTAAAACAAAAAGAAACTAAACATTTCCTATCGTGTCTCTCCCTCTCCCTTCCCGTGCCCCTCCCTCTCCCTTCCCGTGCCCCGCTAGGGAACAGCTGTGTCTATTTAAGATTGATTTTGCTCTCTCAGAAAGGATCTGGTTTCTCTACACGCGGAGCTGCTGCCTGGAGATGGTGTGTGCAGTTCTGAGAAGGTGTTGGGGTTCAGCTGACTCTGCTGTAACTCTAACAGACGATCAGCAGAAGCCGGTCGTCTCCTGGGGATTGGGTGACACGACACCTTGGATGACACAGGTGTGGTGGGCTGGGATCTCTGCTGCCTCAGGAATCACCTGGTACCCCCTCCTCATTCCTCTGGCCTCTCTGTGGTAGGTTGAGTTATTGTTCCTCATTCCTCACCCCCTTTCGATAATAGAATTTCCCATCCTGCCCTCTCCCTGGCGGCTTTTAAGCACCTCTCACCAGCATAGGCGGAGAACCTTTCTCTGCCCCGCTGGTATTAAGCTTGGCCACGTGACTGGCTTTGGCCCCTGGCATGTTAGCAGACTTGCAGCAAGCAGCGACCTGAAGTGTATGCACGGTTTGGCCTGGCTTCTTGTGCTCCTGCGATCCTCTATGAGAAGAGCATGCCCCTGGCAACTGTCTCTTTAGTCTCAGACCAGATAAAGACACAGGGAACAAACCTGAACCAGACCTACAGTCTGGAGTAAAACCCAGCTAAACCTGAGCCATACCCTCACCAATGTGCAGATGCATAAATGAGAAAAATGAGTATGTTTGTGAGCCCCTGAGATTCTGAGGCTGTTTGTTACATAGCAAAAACTGACTAATACATTACTGAAACTAGCACCTTGACTTAAGGCTGTCATTCCACCTGCAAGTGAAAGAAAATCAATGTGGACTAGCTTAGATACCAACGGAGAATTTATTGGCTCACAAAACTGGGAAGTTTAGAGGTAAATCAGAAATTCCAGAAGCTTAAGTAATGCCATCAGATCTCTGTCTTTCTTGCTCCTCTTTTCTCATTCTCTCCTATGCAAGTGGACTTCCTCTACGTAGAGAAGTCTGGGGAACATGGCCAGAAGCAGCTCCAGGCTTACCTCCTTCTATATTAGCTTTGTTAGTCTCAGAGGAAGAAGGTTCTCTCTCCCGGAGAAGAGCTGGCCTATCCCTGGGCCAGGCATGGCACTAAATGATTGACCAGGCTTGGTGTGTGTGCCCATCCTGGAGTGCCCAGTGAACCAGGCTGGTGGTCCCACCAGAGGTGCAGGGAATGGGAAGGAGCACATGCTCAAGGGAGGGGGAGTGATTTAGCAGAAGGAGATGAGACCCTGGGCAGCCCCAGGTGATGGATGTCCACACCCACCACACCACTGCACCAGCAATAAGATGATGAACGCAGGCCTGGGCAGCGAGTTAGGTTGATGACCCGGCCACTCACTCAGGCTCAGCCTTACCTTCCTAGGTGATTAGCTTTAGGCAAGCTGCTTAACTTCTCCAAGCTCCAGTGTGTTCTATTATAAAGTGGGGATAACAGATGCCTAACTCATTATAGGATGGTGATGAGGATTAAATGAGAAATTATGCAAAATCCTCAGTCTGTCTAGGGGATACAACAGTGTTTTCCCTAAGGCTCCTTGTCAGGGCCCTTGCACTTACCCACCCGGGGCCAGGAATATCAGCTGCTGAAGGCTCACAGCTGCACCCCTCACCAGCAATTGCCCTCTGCGGCAGGGGTCTGCCTCATCCAAGGGTACCCCTCCACCCAGGGCCAGCCCTTGGCCAGTGACTTGGATACAAAAGCCCAGCCCCTTTGCCTCCGTGTGGGACCTCTCTGAAGGGACCTCCCAACTCCAGAGCCTCCTCTAGGTATCAGGGGCAAACCATATTGCCTGCCAACTTCTCCCTCTGCCCAGTTCTGACTCCCTCACTCTCTTACACGAGTATCTCCCTAGAGCAGTCCCCAGTAAACAGCACATGGCGAATGTAATCTAAGGCATCCTGGTGGCTAGCACACAGGGAGTGCTCATGGGGGCTAGTTATCATCATTGCCACTCATTTATTCATTCATTGACTTGTCCACCACCCATCTGCCAAGGGCACCCTTATAAGAGACAGGATAATGTACTAGTTAAGAGCACAGACCTGCCTTTGGAACCAGACTGCTGGGGATCAAACCCCTGGTCTACCTCCACCAGGCCTGTAACCTGGGGGAAGGAACTTGGCTTCTCTGTGCTTCAGTTTTCTCACATGTACAATGGCAATACTAATAGTTTCTATCTCACAGTGTAGTTGTGAAGATTAAATACGACGGTGAGCATACACAGCTTAAAACCGCACTGGGCCCAGAGCTAGTGGTTCCTGATGTTTGTTCCTCTGTTTTGCACTGGGTGGTGCATTAGGTGCTGGAGATCTAGGCATGGAGAAAGCCCAGTCTCTGCCCTTACACCACCACAGTCTCGTGGCCAAGATGGATGAGCAAACAGTGCAAAGGCTCAGAAATATGAGAGTCCCTGGTTTGTGTGAGAAACAATTAAGGACCTGTAAGGACTTTGGCTCTTACCCTGAGTGAGATGGGGGCCGCTGAACAGTTTTGAGCAGAGGAACGACATGAGATGATTTATGCTTTAAAATGCTCCCATGGATGCTGCTGTGTGGAAAAGACTCTAGGGGGACAAGAGTGGAGGCGGGAAACCATTTAGGCGGCTATTGCTACATCTAGCGAATTGTGATGGTTGCTCAGAAGATGATAATGGGGTGGGAGGGAGTGGGGAGGAGCATGGAGAGAGGTGACTGGGCTCAAGAGAGATGCTGAAGATAGAGCCATGGGATTTGCTGACCGCTGGATGTAGCGCGTGTGAGGGAAAGACAGGAGTCAAGGAGGAGTAGAATGCTTTGGATTGAAGCAACTGGAAGAGTGAAAAATTGACCTACTGAAAGGGGAAGGCTGTGGGAGATGCAGGTTGGGGAGGAAGGGTGTATGCTAATTTTGAGATGCATATTCGACATCCAAATGGAGATATCAAGTGGACAGTGGGATACATGCGTTTGGAGTTCAGGTGATGGATTTGAGCTGGAGATGTGAATTTGGAAGTTGTCAGCATCTAGGTGTTATTTAGAGGCGTCAGACTGAATGAAGTCTCCTAACAAATGCATGTTGACGGAGAAGGAAGGGCCCAGGGACTGAGCCCTCCACATTAGAGGCCAGACGCATAAGGAGAAACAAGAACAAGAGACTGACGGGGAGCAGTAAGAGAAGTGGGAGGGGAAAAGTCATTGTGATATCCTGAAAGCCACGTGGAACAAGTGTTTAAAGGAGGCCTTGTTAGAACCTTCTGATAGGCCAAGTAAGCAAGACCAAGGATCTAACAATCCTGTCCACTGGCAGCCCTGGCGAGGGTTTCATAGGGAGGTTGGGAGGATGAGGTGGGCTGCCATATATAAAGAGCTAGCTGACAACCTGGTGCCTCGTAGATGCTCATTAACTATTGCTCCCTTTTCTCCTAATCCTTCACCTAGCACACAGCTCGTCCAACTCACTTACCCTTAACCCGCCCCCCCTCCACCACCATCTATTAACATCAGTCACACCATTTCTCCTTCTGCACGGCTAGGCTATCAATACATTTTAAAGATACACTCACAGGTGATGGTGAAAAGGGAGCCATCTGCGACACAATCTGGGTACCTGAAGTCCCAGAGATGGCCAGTGAATTTGCAAATATCCTAATCATATGCCCTGAGGAAGATGTTGGATTCCTGTAGCTCTGAATCACGATTGGTACTAATGATCCCTTCCTTGGAAGTTAAATGAGCAGATTTTTCTCCCACGTGGCAAAAGGTCAATAGGATGTCCTAGAATAGAATAAAGTGAATGGACCCAGTAGGAAAGGCAGCAGGCAGCCTCACACTGGGTTCTCTGGCGCTTATTAATACCAGTGAATGACATTAAATTAGAGGAGAGGCTTTTCACAGGAGCTCTAAGAAGTCCCGCCTGGCTGCACTGCCGTGTGAGACACCTGGATTCTTCTCCTCATCCAGCAACACACCAGCTACTCAGTTTGTTCCCATTAATTTTGAATCTGATGATTAAGGCATGTTTAAAAAAAAATCAGCAGTGGTCAAATTGTATGCTTATCCTAGCATTTCTAAGTATACTCAAGAGACAGTGAAAACCACAATTTTAGAGCATAAATATGTGTCAGTTATTGTACCAAATACTTTACGTTTCTCTCTTCCTTTTATCATCTTGACATTTAATTATTATAACAACTCCATGAGGTAGGTATTATTAACACCATTATAAGCTAAGGTTCCAAGGAACAGATTCCGAAGGTCACATCGTCAGTAAGTGGCAGAGCTGGGGTTTGAACTCAAGGACGACTAAGATTATAAAGCTGGAGCTTAAACCTCTGTTCTGTGCTGCCTTTTAGGAAAAGATTTATGTCTTAAGCAGAACAGTTAGGAGCTTCTGCTATAATATTCCACTTACATTTTTATTAGTCAGGCACCAGGGATTAAAAAAAAAAAAGAAAAATG
The DNA here is from genome assembly GCF_025265405.1 of Mesoplodon densirostris. Lineage (NCBI taxonomy): Eukaryota > Metazoa > Chordata > Mammalia > Artiodactyla > Ziphiidae > Mesoplodon > Mesoplodon densirostris. The sequence goes on along the minus strand of NC_082662.1, from coordinate 11,179,493 downwards.
AAAAGTCTTGGTCCCTGCCCTCAATAACTATAGATGATACTCCCCTGTAAAGTGGGAGTGATAGCACCTACCTCCGAGGGTCATGGTAAAGTTCAAATAAATTAATGGATATGAAAGCATCCTATTTCCTAAATAGAATAAAAGTGTAACAGGAAGCTGATTTAAAATAATAAATTCATAAAGTGCATGAATCTCAACATATTTTATTTATTTATTTATTTATTTATTTTTGCGGTACGCGGGCCTCTCACCGCTGTGGCCTCTCCCATTGCGGAGCACAGGCTCCGGATGCGCAGGCCCAGCGGCCATGGCTCACGGGCCCAGCCGCTCCGCGGCATGTGGGATCCTCCCAGACCGGGGCACGAACCCGCGTCCCCTGCATCGGCAGGCGGACCCTCAACCACTGCGCCACCAGGGAAGCCCATCAACATATTTTAATGTGCTGAATCAAATCCTAACAAATGACCAAATCCACCACTCTGTCCTAAATTGCAACTTATATATGAATGGACCAATTTTTTTGTTTCACTTGACACAAATCTGCCCTGCTCCTATGACTTGATTCATTTAAATTCTTTCCTTTTCAATGAAGTAATCACCCAGAATTTTAAAAGACGTATTTCTATCAGTAGACTCCCAAAGAGATGACCTCTGAGATCACAAGGGTTTATGCAAATTTTTCAGATAGCTTTTTATCTTCTTGTGTATTACTTTCCCTAAAAATTTTGTCAGTCAGTGTATTTAAATTCTTTTCTCATCTCCTCATTGCACCGCTATTTACAATAATGAGTCACAGCTGAAAGGGACTGAAATATCATGGGCTTCTTTTAACATATGCCAACAAGAAGGGTGCTTCACGGTTGGAAAAGGCTAATGCATGACAAGGGTGAGGTTTTCCTCCACTGGTGTGAAATGGAACTAAATTTCCATTTAGTTACTTTCCAGGCCTTGTCCAATTTTTTTAAAAATACAATCTGATATTCTCTATGAATAAAAGCAAACATGTATTAAGTGCTCACTATCCACCTGATCTATAGGATCTCATTAAATCTCCCAACCAGTAGGAGATAACTACTCTTACTATGTCCACTTTACAGTTGAGAAAACTGAGGCTTTGGAAAGGCAAATAAACTGTCCAAGGATGTATAGCCAGTGTGTCATAGAGGTGGGAATTGGACCCAGAGCTTGGGCTTTTGACAATCAGTCTCTTGGGCCTAGCTTTGCCAGCTGTGGGACCTTGGGCAGATAGATCACTGGCTTTCTAACTTTTAGTTTTCTCATCTGTAAAATGGGGATAATAATAATCTCAGCCTTGTCCTTCCCAAAATTGCTATAGGACTAAAGAAGTCACTGGATGTGAAATGCTTTGTAAATTGTCAAGAACATCAATGACATGACGATCATCACCGAAAAGTGAAAATAGTGGGGGAAATCAATCAACAGAATGGAAGATCACTCAATAAGTGGGTTCACATTTAAGACTAAAACCAGCTTTGTTCAAAGAACCAACTGCCAGCACTGCCCGTGTGCTGACCATTAGCTGCTGAGGGATTGGACCCAGTGGCTCTCCTCTCCCCAGTGACCCGATCTCTCTGCCCAAGTACAATAATACCCTAGGACGTCAGCCCTTAGCAACCCTCCGAAGCTACTTCTCACCTCCCCTCCATGCCAATGAGATGAGTTTTGCCACCCTCTTTGATTAGTGGCACATTTCCAAGCTAAGAGTGTCTGTGGAAGCAATCTTTATGCTCAGACTTATTAAAGCCTCCGTTGGTTTAATGAATTACCGCAATGCAATGAGCCCATAGATAGCTTGTATTTAACTTTTATGTGGCTGCTCCAGAAACCAGCTTGAAAAGCAGAAATCAATGATTGTGACAAAGTCTCGATACAATTTATTTTGAATGTTCAGTTTGGGATTTGATGTGTACGCTTTGTCAGATATATTTTATGCTCTCGGATGAATTTTATACTTACTGATTAAAGGGCTTAGCAATATCAGTAGGATACAGTTTGACCAACCTTAAAAGAAATGTTGCAAAAGTGCTTCCATCCATTAATGCTAGTTTCCAGCCAGATTCGTTTCACATTTTAATCAGCAGCGCCAGTAGCCGCATCTTCAAACTACCAAAGGGAGGCCCTATTTACCAGTTCTTAAGTTAATTAGTGAAAATCCATTTAATTAATTATACCCACTGTGAATATTTGATTTGGCAGTAATTGGGTAGGAACCAGGTGGTATGGGAGGAGTGGACAAATTGACTAGGAATCTTCCCATTGGAGACCTTGGTCTCAATAAGTATTATTTGCTCTTGAGTTTTTTGGTAATCCAGCAGCTACAATTTAGAAATAATGTGTTCATAAGCAACACCTGCAGATTAGCATAAATTTCCTATTTAGAGAGGTGTCCAGACAGAACCCAAAATATGAATTTAAATCTTCAGCATTCAGTGATGGCAGACCATAAGACTTTCACAGAAACCAAGATCAGGTAGTTTTTAAGTTTTCAGATTAATATTTATGACACAGATGCCCACAAAATAGGATTAAGGTTGGTGTGAAAAAGAGCATGACCTGATTGATATATCCTATTCAGAATATTCCTTTCATTTGTCCACTCATCCATCATCCATATGTTTATATATCCATCCATCCATCCATCCATCCACCCATCCATCCATCTCTCTATCCATCCACCCATCCATCCATCTCTCCATCCATCCATCCATCCATTCATCCATCCACCCATCCATCCATCTCTCCATCTACCCATCCATCCATACACCCATCCATCTACCCATCCGTCCATCCATCCATCCATCCATCCACCCACCCACCCATCTATCCATCCATCCATTCATTCAACTATTCATCCATTCTTCCATCCTTCTAGTCTAACTAGCATTTATTGTTCACTTTGTGTCAGACACTCTGCTAGATTTTTGTCACAGATAACTTCATTTAGTTCTCACCCCAATCTATGAGGTCCAGTAGTACAACTATCATCTTTATTTAACAGATGAAGGAATTAAGGCTCAGTGACACAGTGACTTATTCAAGTCCTACAGATCATACAGGAGGGGTAGGGACTCGTGTTCATCTTCCAATTATACATCAAGAGCTGTTTTTCCTACCACTACTAACCTGGCTGCCTCAGGTAAGAATTCTGAATTGTCAAAGTTTAACCAGCTTAATATCTGAAAAGAGAAATGACTACCCACCCACCACACGTTCATCTAAGGGGATGAGTTTTTATCCATTTATGTGCCAGGCATTATTCTAAGTCCTGGAGACACAACAGCGGACAAGAAAGGCACAGACATTGTCCCCCCTCACCTCACAGGCTTGCAGGCTAGCAGCGAGACACATAATGGACAATTATTTGTTAGCACTGCTCCATGTCTTGAAAAACTACCCATAGGGTAGGAGAACAATCAGAACTTTCAATGATACATTACTAGGTCTTTAAGATTCGACCTCCTGGGTATCTTTTGATCTCTGTTTGAACACTGCCATGGACCTAGTTTAGATAACTGGTTACTTGTCACTTTGTCACCTAGATTACTACAACAGCCAACTCAGTGGTTCCCTGATCACTTCCTCCAGTCCTGCCTGCACCCCCAACCAAATGACATTCCACCCTGCTTCCAGAGTGGCCTTCAGGAGATATTGTTTTAATTAGCTCTTTCTTTGGCTTATTCCCTTCAAGAGATCCTCACTGCCTTTAGGAATAAACCCAAACTCCTTAGTGTAGCATAAAGGGCACATCTGGACCCAGTTCCTGCCTAGGAGAACATTCACATGTGCTCGCAAGCCTGCATATTTCCACCCACCGTTCCTTCTGCTTGAGCCCCCTGCCTGGATCCCTCTCACGCCACCCCTTCCCTCCCCTCCCCCTCCTCCTTCTTCGCCCCTCCTCTGTGCACTCAGAACCAGTTCCCTTCTGAAGTCTTGGTTGAATGAGAGAGCCCCTGCCCTGTTCTCTTGGAGCATTCCAGAAGCATTTCCACCACAGCACTTCCTCCATTATCCTGTCACTGTCAGTTTCCTCTCCTAGGCTGAAAGCTCAGGAGGGCAGAGGTAACTTGTCCCTGGATTTGTGGGAAAGAGAACTCCCTCTATTTCATGGCTGTTGATGAAGATCGGGGAGATATCTTGGAATGCAGCTTCCTTGGGTTATGAAGAAGGAGACCAAGGCTAGAGGAGGCAAGTAGACTTGCCTAAAGCCACCCAACTATTTGGGGACTTGCTTCCATCCTGTTTGGCCTTTATATTTATTTTTTTCCCAAATAGGAAACTTTCCTGAATCTCTCTGGAGTTTTTGAGATGCATAATTAAATTTTCTCATTGGAAACTTTAGGTCATGAAATCACTGCTGCTTAGAATAATAGACATTTTTAGAGGAAAATCAACTAGATCAATAGGAATGGTTGGACCGAGATAAATAAATCAGAGCTCTGAGCCACCTCTGGCATTGATAATACATTTATCTTAATAAAGATATTTTCTCTTAATTAGGATGTTTTCTGTTTCAAATAACAGTTGCAGGTGCCTGTATCTCTCTTTCTTTCCTTACCTCCCCAAAAGTGGAAATCTTAGGAGTAAAATACACTGGCCAACAAGTAAAAAATCATCTTTATATACAGAATGTGAGAATGATATTCGCCAGGTTTATGATATACTGGAACTTTGCTTGGTTGAGTTCTGACCTGTACTCATTTAGTTTGGGTTTAAGAGTATTTCTAAATGCATCCATTTTGCAGAAAATAGGTTTATGGGAAAACCTCAAGTAGAGTCCTAAAAATGTACTTGGCTCTTTACAAAGCTACTTAATTTCTTTTTGATGAGTGTACTATGCATTCTTCAGCATTGTTCAGCTAAATTTCCCTAAATACACATAGGGGCTTAAAGGCAGAGGGTGGGAGGCTCTAAAAATTTAGGAGAAGTGGGTTTATTGGCCCCAAGGAGAGAGGAGCTTAATGAATTAGAAGCCTATTGCTTCTCATGCATGAAATAGGACTTCCACACTCTCCCCATCTATCACCGCTGACGAGGACTAGAGTGGCCTGTTACATTTTCTGGTCTGTTACACCATTGCTTCTGTAGGGTTTCTACAGGTAGAATGTTAGTTCTCTGGGCGGCAGGGAACACTTTCTCTATTTCTTCAGTGTCTTGACTCCACAATGCCCAGAAGAGTGCTCGGTATACCGTAAGCACTTAATGCTTATGTAAATGTAAGTGCATTCAGTAAGTGTATATGCTTACCTAAATAAATGATGAGTCCAAGCAGGGGTACTTTATTCTTGAGTCTTGCCACCCTTGGCACCTCCAGTATTTCCCAATTCTCTTTCCAGAGCAGGAACCAAGCAGTCACAAATAAAGTTCACCCATGTACTTCTTAAAGACCTCTATATGCTCTGCCCAGCCTGGGGCTGTGGCTTTGTATTTCCACAAAGCCCCAGGAATGGCCTCACTGTGACAGAGCTGCTGGTCCAGGACACACGAGGTCAGAAGGCAAACTGAGCTGTAAACCTTTAAGTTCCTGTTTCCTGGGCCTGAGCTTAGAGCCCAAAGTCATACAGACCAGAAGTCTGGGGACAGAGAGGCAATTATAGAGGGTCTCCCCCTGGGAGACTAGATGAAAAAGAAAACCTTTTGAAGCCTGGAGCCATTTTCACCCGGGAAGGCTCAAGGAGCAGGGCACTGTGTAGTCCTTTCTCCTCTTCCCCTGGATTCTGAACTGGCGCCAGCACCTCCTGAGGCCCCTTAGTCTGATGGCTGGCCATGTGAATGCACAGTCTTTGTACGATGCATCACTAATCTGCATCCAGAAATATGAAGCCCCAATGTTCCACTGGCTGTCATTGAAATAACCTGTAATGCTATGTTTGAATGTAAAATGTCACCTACTGAGTCATTCAACAGTTTCCCACCCACCTATTAAATGATAAAAATGACTCAGCCTGCCCCATAAGGGCTGGTCACAGAGAGGCAGTGGGGATGATGTAAGAGGTACCTTCCCCAAAGCTGCAGAGGCGGCCTGCCCATAGCACTGGCTGGGTCCTATTACCCCGTGGGGCTTCCCCAGAGCTCTACAGGAAATCAGAATCGCCCCTCTCGGCTTTTGCACTGGAGCAGGGGGTGGCTCTTGGTTCAATCCTAGATGGAGTAGTTAACATTGAACTTACTGTCAGCGTGCTCTCTGGTGCCAAGTGAATGCAAAACTTGAGTCTTCTTCTCTGCCATCCCCACTGCTTTGGTCTAGTTGCCAGCCCAGTCAGAGGGATGGATCATTTGATTAAGACTCAATCTCTGTGGGATCTTGGTGGAGGGGACGTGCTGCTCTTCACCCTGGCCTGCATTCTCACATCCTAGAGTGTTCCCAATTGGAGCAGCAAGAATGAATGCAAAATGATGGCTGTCTTTATTGGGAAGGAGAGTCCCTGCTCTCAGGCTAGTTTCCTCAGCCTCCAGCCAATTTGCTGAAAGACTCGCAAGGGTCACATCGCATAGGTGCACACGGTCATTGATCTCACATTCAGACAGGCTTTGCCAAGAGAGAGTAACCCCCGCAAGAGCCCATTTTATTGAATTAGGCCACAGCAAAGTCAGAAGTTTAAGAGTACCTGGCAGTTTTTGCAGTGAATTTGGTGAGCAGAGGACAGTGATGCAATACATGAAAAAGATGAACAATTATGGGTAATAATAACTAGTTTCTTTCTCTTTGCTGTAATTATTACATGAAGGCAGCATTATACCAAACCTTTTTAACACTAGACCTAATTTCGTTCCTCAATAGAAGTTAAAAAAAAAAAAAGCGGGATACACCAGAAATACAGCTACACGTGGAACAACTCCTACAGAACACCTACTGAACGCTGGCAGAAGACCCCAGACCTCCCAAAAGGCAAGAAACTCCCCACATACCTGGGTAGGGCAAAGCGGAGAGATCCCCACACAGAGGATCGGTGCCGAGCGGCACTCACCAGCCCGAGAGGCTTGTCTGCTCGCCCGCCGGGGCGCGCAGCGCTGGAGCTGAGGCTCGGGCTTCGGTCAGAGCGCAGGGAGAGGACTGGGGCTGGCGGCGAGAACTCAGCCTGAAGGGGGCTAATGTGCCACAGCTAGCCGGGAGGGAATCCGGGAAAACTCTGGAGCTGCCGAAGAGGCAGGAGACTTTTTCTTCCCTCTTGGTTTCCTGGTGCGCGAGGAGAGGGGATTAAGAGCGCCACGTAAAGGAGCTCCAGAGACGGGCGCAAGTCGCGGCTGAAAGCGCGGAGCCCAGAGACGGGCGTGGGACGCTGGGGCTGCTGCTGCCGCCGCCAAGAAGCCTGTGTGCGAGCGCAGGTTACTGTCCACACCGCCCTTCCGGGAGCCTGTGCAGCCCGCCACTGCCGGGGTCCCGGGATCCAGGGGAGGCTTCCCTGGGAGAACGCACGGCGCGCCTCGGGCTGCTGTAGCGTCACGCCGACCTCTGCCGCTGCAGGCTCGCCCCGCACTCCGTACCCCTCCCTCCCGCCCGGCCTGAGTGAGCCAGAGTCCCCGAAGAGGCTGCTCCTTTAACCCTGTCCTGTCTGAGGGAAGAACAGACGCCCTCCGGCGACCTACGCGCAGAGGCGGGGCCAGGTCCAAAGCTGAGACCCAGGAGCTGTGAGAACAAAGAAGAGAAAGGGAAACCTCTCCCAGCAGCCTCAGAAGCAGCGGATTAAAGCTCCACAATCAACTTGATGTACCCTGCATCTGTGGAATACATGAATAGACAACAAATCATCCCAAATTGAGGAGCCAGGAGTCAGTGCTGTGCCTCTGAGGTGGGAGAGCCAACTTCAGGACACTGGTCCACAAGAGACCTCCCAGCTCCACACAATATCAAACGGCGAAAATCTTCCAGAGATCTCCATCTCAACAGCAGCACCCAGCTTCACTCAACGACCAGCAAGCTATAGTGCTGGACACCCTATGCCAAACAACTAGCAAGACAGGAACACAACGCCACCCATTAGCAGAGAGGTGGCCTAAAATCATAAAAAGTCCGCAGACACCCCAAAACACACCACCAGACGTGGACCTGCCCACCAGAAAGACAAGATCCAGCCTCATCCACCAGAACACAGGCAGTAGTCCCCTCCACCAAGAAGCCTACACAACCCACTAAACCAACCTTAGCCACTGGGGACAGACACCAAAAACAACGGGAACTACGAACCTGCAGCCTGCAAAAAGGAGACCCCAAACACAGTAACATAAGCAAAATGAGAAGACAGAAAAACACACAGCAGGAGAAGGAGCAAGATAAAAACCCACCAGACCTAACAAATGAAGAGGTAATAGGCAGTCTACCTGAAAAAGAATTCAGAATAATGATGATAAAGATGATCCAAAATCTTGGAAATAGAATAGACAAAATGCAAGAAACAGTTAATAAGGACCTAGAAGAACTAAAGATGAATCAAGCATCGATTAAAAACACAATAAGTGAAATAAAAAATACTCTAGATGGGATCAATAGCAGAATAACTGAGGCAGAAGAACGGATAAGTGAGGTAGAAGATAAAATAGTGGAAATAACTGCTGCACAGCAAAATAAAGAAAAAAGAATGAAAAGAACAGAGGACAGTCTCAGAGACCTCTGGGACAACATTAAACGCACCAACATTCGAATTATAGGGGTTCCAGAAGAAGAAGAGAAAAAGAAAGGGACTGAGAAAATATTTGAAGAGATTATAGTTGAAAACTTCCCTAATATGGGAAAGGAAATAGTTAATCAAGTCCAGGAGGCACAGAGAGTCCCATACAGAATAAATCCAAGGAGAAATACACCAAGACACATATTAATCAAACTGTCAAAAATTAAACACAAAGAAATCATATTAAAAGCAGCAAGGCAAAAACAACAAATAACACACAAGGGAATCCCCATCAGGATAACAGCTGATCTCTCAGCAGAAACTCTACAAGCCAGAAGGGAGTGGCAGGACATACTTAAAGTGATGAAGGAGAAAAACCTGCAACCAAGATTACTCTACCCAGCAAGGATCTCATTCAGATTTGATGGAGAAATTAAAACGTTTACAGACAAGCAAAAGCTGAGAGAGTTCAGCACCACCAAACCAGCTTTACAACAAATGCTAAAGGAACTTCTCTAGGCAAGAAACACAACAGAAGGAAAAGAACTACAATAACGAACCCAAAACAATTAAGAAAATGGGAATAGGAACATACGTATCAATAATTACCTTAAATGTAAATGGACTAAATGCTCCCACCAAAAGACACAGACTGGCTGAATGGATACAAAAACAAGACCCATATATATGCTGTCTACAAGAGACCCACTTCAGACCTAGAGACACATACAGACTGAAAGTAAGGGGATGGAAAAAGATATTCCATGCAAATGGAAACCAAAAGAAAGCTGGAGTAGCAATTCTCATATCAGACAAAATAGACTTTAAAATAAAGACTACTAGAAGAGACAAAGAAGGACACTACATAATGATCAAGGGATCAATCCAAGAAGAAGATATAACAATTGTAAATATTTATGCACCAAACATAGGAGCACCTCAATACATAAGGGAAATATTAACAGCCATAAAAGGAGAAATCGACAGTAACACAATCATAGTAGGGGACTTTAACACCCCACTTTCACCAATGGACAGGTCATCCAAAATGAAAATAAATAAGGAAACACAAGCTTTAAATGATACATTAAACAAGATGGACTTAATTGATATTTATAGGACATTTCATCCAAAAACAACAGAATACACATTTTTCTCAAGTGCTCATGGAACATTCTCCAGGATAGATCATATCTTGGGTCACAAATCAAGCCTTGGTAAATTTAAGAAAATTGAAATTGTATCAAGTATCTTTTCCGACCACAATGCTATGAGACTAGATATCAATTACAGGAAAAGAGCTGTAAAACATACAAACACATGGAGGCTAAACAATACACTACTTAATAACGAAGTGATCACTGAAGAAATCAAAGAGGAAATTAAAAAATACCTAGAAACAAATGACAATGGAGACACGACGACCCAAAACCTATGGGATGCAGCAAAAGCAGTTCTAAGAGGGAAGTTTATGGCGATACAATCCCACCTTAAGAAACAGGAAACATCTCGAATAAACAACCTAACCTTGCACCTAAAGCAATTAGAGAAAGAAGAACAAAAACATCCCAAAGTTAGCAGAAGGAAAGAAATCATAAAAATCAGATCAGAAATAAATGAAAAAGAAATGAAGGAAACGATAGCAAAGATCAATAAAACTAAAAGCTGGTTCTTTGAGAAGATAAACAAAATTGATAAACCATTAGCCAGACTCATCAAGAAAAAAAGGGAGAAGACTCAAATCAATAGAATTAGAAATGAAAAAGGAGAAGTAACAACTGACACTGCAGAAATACAAAAGATCATGAGAGATTACTATAAGCAACTCTATGCCAATAAAATGGACAATCTGGAAGAAATGGACAAATTCTTAGAAATGCACAACCTGCCAAGACTGAATCAGGAAGAAATAGAAAATATGAACAGACCAATCACAAGCACTGAAATTGAAACTGTGATCAAAAATCTTCCAACAAACAAAAGCCCAGGACCAGATGGCTTCACAGGCGAATTCTATCAAGCTTTTAGAGAAGAGCTAACACCTATCCTTCTCAAACTCTTCCAAAATATAGCAGAGGGAGGAACACTCCCAAACTCATTCTACGAGGCCACCATCACCTTGATACCAAAACCAGACAAGGATGTCACAAAGAAAGAAAACTACAGGCCAATATCACTGATGAACATAGATGCAAAAATCCTCAACAAAATACTAGCAAACAGAATCCAACAGCACATTAAAAGGATCATACACCATGATCAAGTGGGGTTTATTCCAGGAATGCAAGGATTCTTCAATATACGCAAATCAATCAACGTGATACACCATATTAACAAACTGAAGGAGAAAAACCATATGATCATCTCAATAGATGCAGAGAAAGCTTTTGACAAAATTCAACACCCATTTATGATAAAAACCCTGCAGAAAGTAGGCATAGAGGGAACTTTCCTCAACATAATAAAGGCCATATATGACAAACCCACAGCCAGCATCGTCCTCAATGGTGAAAAATTGAAACCATTTCCACTAAGATCAGGAACAAGACAAGGTTGCCCACTCTCACCACTCTTATTCAACATAGTTTTGGAAGTTTTAGCCACAGCAATCAGAGAAGAAAAGGAAATAAAAGGAATCCAAATTGGAAAAGAAGAAGTAAAGCTGTCACTGTTTGCAGATGACATGATACTATACATAGAGAATCCTAAAGATGCTACCAGAAAACTACTAGAGTTAATCAATGAATTTGGTAAAGTAGCAGGATACAAAATTAATGCACAGAAATCTTTGGCATTCCTATATACTAATGATGAAAAATCTGAAAGTGAAATCAAGGAAACACTCCCATTTACCATTGCAACAAAAAGAATAAAATATCTAGGAATAAACCTACCTAAGGAGACAAAAGACCTGTATGCAGAAAATTATAAGACACTGATGAAAGAAATTAAAGATGATACAAATAGATGGAGAGATGTACCATGTTCTTGGATTGGAAGAATCAACATTGTGAAAATGACTCTACTACCCAAAGCAATCTACAGATTCAATACAATCCCTATCAAACTACCAATGGCATTTTTCACAGAATTAGAACAAAAAATTGCACAATTTGTATGGAAACACAAAAGACCCCGAATAGCCAAAGCAATCTTGAGAACGAAAAATGGAGCTGGAGGAATCAGGCTCCCTGACTTCAGACTATACTACAAGGCTACAGTAATCAAGACAGTATGGTACTGGCACAAAAACAGAAAGATAGATCAATGGAACAGGATAGAAAGCCCAGAGATAAACCCACGGACATATGGTCACCTTATCTTTGATAAAGGAGGCAGGAATGTACAGTGGAGAAAGGACAGTCTCTTCAATAAGTGGTGCTGGGAAAACTGGACAGGGACATGTAAAAGTATGAGATTAGATCACTCCCTAACACCATACACAAAAATAAGCTCAAAATGGATTAAAGACCTAAATGTAAGGCCAGACACTATCAAACTCCTAGAGGAAAACATAGGCAGAACACTCTATGACATAAATCACAGCAAGATCCTTTTTGACCCACCTCCTAGAGAAATGGAAATAAAGACAAAAATAAACACATGGGACCTAATGAAACTTAAAAGCTTTTGCACAGCAAAGGAAACCATAAACAAGACCAAAAGACAACCCTCAGAATGGGAGAAAATATTTGCAAATGAAGCAACTGACAAAGGATTAATCTCCAAAATTTATAAGCAGCTCATGCAGCTCAATAGCAAAAAAACAAACAACCCAATCCAAAAATGGGCAGAAGACCTAAATAGACATTTCTCCACAGAAGATATACAGACTGCCAACAAACACATGAAAGGATGCTCAACATCTTTACTCATTAGAGAAATGCAAATCAAAACTACAATGAGATATCATCTCACACCAGTCAGAATGGCCATCATCAAAAAATCTAGAAACAATAAATGCTGGAGAGGGTGTGGAAAAAAGGGAACACTCTTGCACTGCTGGTGGGAATGTGAATTGGTACAGCCACTATGGAGAACGGTATGGAGGTTCCTTAAAAAACTACAAATAGAACTACCATATGACCCAGCAATCCCACTACTGGGCATATACCCTGAGAAAACCATAATTCAAAAAGAGACATGTACCAAAATGTTCATAGCAGCCCTATTTACAATAGCCCGGAGATGGAAACAACCTAAGTGTCCATCATTGGATGAATGGGTAAAGAAGATGTGGCACATATATACAATGGAATATTACTCAGCCATAAAAAGAAATGAAATTGAGCTATTTGTAATGAGGTGGATGGACCTAGAGTCTGTCATACAGAGTGAAGTAAGTCAGAAAGAGAAAGACAAATACTGTATGCTGACACATATATATGGAATTTAAGAAAAAAAAATGTCATCAAGAACATAGGAGTAAGACAGGAATAAAGACACAGACCTACTAGAGAATGGACTTGAGGATATGGGGAGGGGGAAGGGTAAGCTGTGACAAAGTGAAAGAGCGGCATGGACATATATACACTACCAAACATAAGGTAGATAGCTAGTGGGAAGCAGCCGCATAGCACAGAGAGATCAGCTCGGTTCTTTGTGACTGCCTGGAGGGGTGGGATAGGGAGGGTGGGAGGGAGACGCAAAAGGGAGGGGATATGGGAACAAATGTATATGTATAACTGATTAAATTTGTAAAAAAAAAAAAAAAAAAAAAAAAAAAAAAAAAAGCATCCTGAAAAATTGACTGTGCTCACAGTTCTTAGTTTTGAACTCTACGGATGTTTCTGAAAGGTTAGACTTGGCCTTGGTTTTTAAAGCAAAACAAAACAAAACAAAATATCCAAGTAGAGTGAAGGAATTTTGTCATGTATAGACCCTGGTGGCTGTAAAGTTGGGGTTCGGGGGGATCATTCTATTCAGTCATGGCTAAGAAAACTGGTTTGTACATCAGAAGTTGGTTAGAAGTTAAAGAACCACAGCTTCCATTCTCAAGTAGGTCTGTGTCTTTATTCCTGTTTTACCCCTAGGTTCTTCATGACATTTTTTTTTTAATTCCGTATATATGTGTTAGCATACGGTATTTGTCTTTCTCTTTCTGACTTACTTCACTCTGTATGACAGACTCTAGGTCCGTGACAAAGCGAAAGAGAGGCATGGACATATATACACAACCAAACGTAAGGTAGATAGTGAGAAGCAGCCGCAGAGCACAGGGAGATCAGCTCGGTGCTTTGTGACCGCCTGGAGGGGTAGGATGGGGAGGGTGGGAGGGAGGGAGATGCATGAGGGAAGGGATGTGGGAACAGATGTATATGTATGACTGATTCACTTTGTTATAAAGCAGAAACTAAAAAAAAAAAAAAAAAAAAGAGTATTTGGAAACTGAAAAAAAAAAAAGAAGTTAAAGAACCAAGTTTACAGAGGACAGGGAGAAGCGGGCGTGGGGAGCTCAGGTAGGTGGGCAAAGACTCCGAGGTCAGGAGTAAAGTAAGGGTTGTGAAATCCAGGTTAGTTGGTCATTTAGAACAGAGGTACTGTGGAAAAAATGGAACCTTTCTACACTGCTGGTTGGAATGAAAGATGCTACAGCCCCTGTGAAAAAACAGTTTGGCAACTTCTCAAGACGTTAAGCACAGAACTGCCATAATACCAAGCAATTCCACTAGTAGGAATCTAACCAGGAGAAATGTAAATATATGTCCATACAATACCTTGTATATGAGTGTTCATGGCAGCATTACTTGTAATAGCCAGAAAGTGGAAACAAACCAAATGTCCATCAACTGATGAACGCATAAGTAAAATGTAGTTATATGGCAGAAACTAACACACCATTGTAAAGCAATTATACGCCAATAAAGATGTTAAAAAAAAACCCTAATATTAAAATAAATAAATAAATAAATAAAATGTGGTATATCCACACAATGGACTACTATTTGACAATAAAAAGAAACAAAGCGCTGATTATGTGCTACAACATAAACTGACCTCAAAAACATTATGCTCAGGGTAAGAAGCCAGACATAAAACAACAGTTATTGTACAGCTCTGCATCTGTGGAATGTCCAAAACAGGTAAAAGCAGAGAGACAGAGAGTATATTAGTGGTTGCCTGGGGCTCAGGGTGGGAATGGGGAGTTAACTGGGGTGCTGACAATGTTTTGAAATCAAATAGTGATGGTTGCACAACTCTGTAGATACAGCAAACATAATTGAATTTTACACTTAAAATGGGTGAATTTTAAAATGGTAGGTAAATTATACCCCAATAAATCTGTTAAAAAACAAAACAAAACAAAACAAAAGCAGCGGCATTAAGGAACTCAATGAACAAAACCTAGGGATGTGAGCCTGACTCCTAGGACCAGGGAACCTGAGATAGGCATCCTGGCTTTAATCAGAAAACTGATTTGAGGATTCAGCTCCAAATTGGTCCCCACTGTCTGGCTGCAGTTACTGGGCCTGACAGTACCCTCCTAACGGATGGGATGTCCCTAGGCATTGCGGACTTCTAATTTCAGACAGAAAATTTCCCAGACTGGGTAATGATGGATACTCCTGAGTATTTCAGTTATAAAATGGGTGGTAGTGGTTTCGTGGTTACTCTTGAAAACTTGTATTAAATAAGTCTTTGTACTGTAGAACTTCTGAATCTATTGTATTAATTTTCTAAATAATTTTTCCCCATATGGAACAACTATTATTGTTACACAAGACTAGTGCATTAGACTTGGATGTAGTCAGAAGAATTAGAAAAAAATACACAGCTATAACAGGGATAACTTGAGAAAAAACAATTGGGCAGCTGTCATAAGTTTATCTGGGACCCAAGCAAATACTTGTGGATTTGCTGTGGCGTGTTTTGCTGCTCCTTCATTTGGCAAACATGCATCGAGTGACGTCTGTGTGTTAGTCACATGTAGAGTGCTTGGATATCACGTCTGGTAACTGCCGTAGTTGCCCCAGTATAAATAGAAATGCAAGACACATAGTAGGTCCACAATAAAAGTTATGGCTGAACTGATCAGAGCCTAGTCGGGGAGAAAACTAGGGTCTGCTTTTGTTTTCTGTTGCTAGAAACAAACTCCACAAATGTAGAGGAGTTATTATCTCAGTTTGTGTAGGTCAGAAGTCTGGGTGTGGCTCAGCTGAGTTCTCTGCTCAGGGTATCACAAGGCTAAATGAAAATGCCAGTGGGCTGTGCTCATCTGGAGTTGGGATCCTCTTGTAAGCTCATGTGGTTGTTGGCAGAATTCAACTCCTCATGGTAGTAGGATGGAGGCCCTCAGCCCCTTGAGGCCACCTGCAGACCCCTGTCTTGTGGCCCTCTCCAAAGGCAGTTCATGTGATAGCGTTCGCTTCCTCAAAGCCAACAGGGGGCTCTCTCTTGCTTTGAATCTTTCTTCAGGTGAGGGCTGGACCTTCTTTTAAAGGGCTCACCTGATTAGGTGAAGCCCACCCACAGTAAGCTCCCTTTTAATGAACTCAAAGTCAACTGAGTAGGGGACCTTAATTACATCTGGAAAATCCCTTTACCTTTGCCACATAATGTAATCTATTCACATGCGTGAGATCCCACCATATTCACACATCCTGTCCATACTCAAAGGAAGGGGATATTACAGGTGTGTACACCACGGGTGGGGATCTTGTGGGCCACCTTAGAGTCCCGCCTGCCACAGGAGCTTATGTATAATGGTGGAGGGAAGGCCCTGTGAGGGGTCAGAGGAGAAGGCTTTTAACTGCTGAATTCAGTGAGGGGACAGCCAGGAAGTCTTCACAGAGGGGGTGATTTTTAACAGATTTGAAAAGGTGGTTGACTCAAAACAAAAACAAAAACAAAAAAAATCACTTTTCCAAGTTGTATAGCTTTTTAATATGAGCATATGATACCTATATACTAACTACCAGTTTTAGGTTTTAAACGAGAGACTTGTACACATTAAAAATATTTAAGCACTTACAAGGACATTATATGAAAAATAAGTACACTTGGTTCCTGGGGAGGGAAAGGGAGGGGAATGGAAGGACGATGCAATTAGGGAGGGTGCCCTGAGGCCTCTGCCTGTATGGGTAAAGCTCTGTTTATTAGCTGGGAGGTGGGTCGGCCAGGGTTCTTTATTTTTTTATACTCTTGATGTGTGCGAAGTCTCATAATAATTTTTTCATGTCTCCTTCTCACCCTGGCCCTCCACTATGCAAATTCTCTTCCTATAGGAAATATTGTTGACAGTGTCTTAGTTATCTTTTCATGGATATTGTATATAATAATAACAGCAATAAAATAGTAATTACTTATAGCACTTACTGTTCTAGCACTAAATATACATTAATTCATTTAATTCAGACACCAACCCCATGTGGTCACTTTTACTATCATCCCATATTAAAGGTGAGGTCACTGAGGCACAGGGAGGTTAAACAACTTAACCAGTGCCACCCAGTTACTAAGTGATAGGGCTGATATTTGAACCTAAACAGTCTGGCTGCAAGCACTACACCAGGCTGCGTTCTATATGGATCCACAATCGCAGATTAGAGTTTCTATTTTTCATTCTGAAAAGGAACTAAGTAGGAGTTCACCAGGTAGAGAAAGTGAGGGAGGGCATTCCATGCAAAGGGAATGCTACAGAATGAAACATTAATTTCAGGACATCCCAGTCGGGAAGGGGAGCACTGGGAGATGAGAGTAGCCGGGAAGGTAGAAGGCTGGTACTAAAGGCCCTCAGACACCATGTGCCTGAGCCCTTTCAGGCTGCAATAACAAAATACCATCGTATTTTGGGTAGCTTAAACAATAGAAATTTATTTCTCACAGTTCTGGAGGCTAGGAAGTCCAAGATCAAGGTTCTAGCATGGGGGAGTTCTGGTGAGGTCCCTATTTCTGGTTCATAGCTGGTGCCTTCTTCCTGTGTCCTCACATGGGGGAACGGGCAAGGGCTCTCCCTGGGGTCTTTTTTATAAGGACATTGACCCCATTCATGAGGGTTCCACCCTCGTGATCTTAGCACTTCCGCAAACTCCTCTTAATATCATCACAATGGGCATTGGGATTTCAACACATGAATTTCAGGGGGACACAAACATTGAGACCATACACTATGTTAAGGAATTTGAACCACATTCTGAGAGCAATGGGGCACCACTAAGGGATTTGGGGCAAGAGTGACAATCAAATTTGCACTTCAAAGCATAATATTGGTAGCTCTATGGAAATAGGCAAACAAAACCCAAGATAAGGAGGCCAGTTGGGAAGCGCATGCAATAATCAGAGTGAAAAATGATGCACTTGAACTCTATGGCAAGGTCAAGAAGATGAAGAGGAATGGATAAATCTCACGGCTCTTCAGAGCATGGAGCTGATGAGAGTTGAGGAGGAGGGAGAGTGAGGGGCTCAGGATGATGAGTTACTGCGGGTGACTGCCAAGCTTCTGGTTTACGGGTGGCAGGGGGAGTGGCACCATCCAAGGAGATCAACCCAGGAAGAAGATGAGTTCACCATGACAGGTTTGGGATAGCTTGGTACAAATGTTGACTGTTCGAGGCAGGTGTTTAGAAAACAGACCACAGTAGGAGCATTTTATGAACCATTATTCTCAAAGCGTGGAATGCAGGAACACCTGATGGGAATCCCTTGGAATATGGCTTAATGTATCATACTAGGCTCCACCAAGGAGCTAGAATTTCTGGGAATGAGGCCTGGGAATCTTCATCTTTAACAAACTCCCAGATGGCTCTTGAGGGTGCCCATAAGACCCTAATGGGAGTATAACTGGCCCCAGGAGCCACCTGTGATTGGCTGTACTCCAAAAAAGGGCTGATCATATTCTAACTGTATAGTAAGTTTTCACTAGATTGGGCGAAACTTAAGGCTGGAGGCCCCAGTGCTTGGAGCAGAAACCCCCTCACTTTGGCAGGCTTCACATTTGCACAGGGAGCAGCCATCATCTGACTCTTTTGGCAGCCATGGGTATGCTTTTGTCCTTCTGATTTGACAGTTCACCCTGGTTCTCCTGTGCCCACCACTTAGCAAACATGTCAAAGCACCACTTGCAAGGCCTCTTAAATGATCCACAACACTGTCTTCCACAAATCCCCTCAGAGATGAGCTGACTTAACTAAGCACACTCCAGAGTCCTATGCGATCGAGTATTTGGCTTGCTGATCATTAAAACAGCCCTCTCCTGCTTTCAACGGGAATGTCTAGAAGGCACTGCCATATGGACATGTGGGAAGAATGCAAGCTCTTTCGTTAATAAACACGTACTGCAAGGGACCAGAAAATAAACACAGGGTGTTCTCTGAACCTTAGTAGGTGCTCAATAAACATCAGCAGAAATCGGTTGAAACTACCCATGCATTGTTCCAGCATTCACGAGACTGGGGAGAAATATATTTTCCTGAACATCTGCTGTTATTTCAGACACTGAAAACCTGATGGAAGAAAAATCCACCAGGGAGTCAGAGGATTTTAGGATCAGCTTAGGACATCAATGAGATTCCTCTGCATAAGGTCTCAGGAACCATGACTACTTTGAAGAGATAACAGGTCTTACAGAGCCAATCCTGCAGTCTGCTGAGGTCTATATAGTTAAATTATCCAGGTGAATCAACCTACAAAATGTCTACGACTTTAGAACTAATATCAATTACCCAGAAAATCAAAGCCAACATACTTTTCTCCACACTCCAAATATTTTAGATGGGTTTCTCTCCACTTCCCTTATTGTTGGGATCTGGTCTCAGACATTTTGACTCTCAGGCAATTGTTCATAACTAATTCACTCCTTTCTAAATTAGAAGGTAGCATGGGTAGCTCCAAATTAGCTGGAAGATTTCAATCTATTTGCCGAGCAAACAGAATGGCAGTCCCGCACCGCTGAAGGAGTGGATGCTCACTTAATAAAAGGTTAAGATGTTACCACTTATCTGGTGAGTAATTTTGTGGCTTTGATGGTGAATCAGTCTCCAGGGCTCCTGGGTTTTTCAAGGGCTTTCTCTTTGGGGAACCACTTTTTTTCAATAAGGACGAATTTTAGGGGCTTTCTGAAACACTTTCCACCACGGGGAAAGCATGGCTGTCCCATTCCTGATTGATGGTAGCTTCAGCTTTGTGGAAGGAGACGCATCCCGCCTGCAGCCAAGGCTCTACTCTCCAGGGACACACCCTGCCACCCCCCCCCACCGCACAGCTGATTGGCCCACGCTTGAGCACCTGACCCCAAGGCAGCCAATCAAGCGAGCCCTGAGAAACAAGCCTCCCAATCATGAGTTCCTTCATTTTCTCCCCCTCTTCATCCTGAACCTCTTGGGTCCTTTTGGGTCCCCCTTCAAATGCCTTTCTGGCCCTTCATCTCTTATCAGCTGTGCCATTACCTGGAAGTTACTGGTAAACTCCAGAGCAGTGCCCTGCCTGGAGCATTCCCATTTCACTGGGAGTTTTGACACAACTCTAGGATTTGGCCGCACCCCGCGTCCCGTCCTCCCCGCCCCCGCTGCAGCTGATTGGACATGAGGGTCACCTGACTCAAGGGCAGCCAATCCATGGGCTGGCCACCATTGGACAGGTAACATGGTTGGAGTGTTTTTCCCAGAAAGGTTGATGGTGCTGTTAGAACCGAGCAGATATGCCACCCCATCGTGGCTGCCAGAAGGACTCAGAGAGGAGAGGGGTTTTCTGTCCTCCTCCTCCCTCTTCCTCCTCGCTTCTCCTCCCCCTTCTTCCCATTATCATTGTTGCCGTTACTCAGCACGTTATCTGTGCTGGGCACTGCCCAAAGCGCTTTATCTCCTTGAACATCTTTAGTCCTCACAACAACCCTGTCAGGTAGGTACTACTATTATTCCCATTTTTCAGATGAGAAACAAAGAGGCTAAGTAACTTGCTCAAGGTCACCGGGTTCTAAGTGGTGGGGTCAGACTTTGAACCCAGGCGGTCTGGCTCCCAAGTCTGTGCCTTCTTATGCCTCCCTTAGAATCGGATCCTGTCAGAGAGGATCTGTAAAGGCCTGTAGAGGTCGTCTCATCTACTACTTGTCATACTATGGGATTTCACAGACCAATAAAAATAAATAAGCAGAGAGGATGGACCTGGGGTTGCCAGCTTCTAATTTCATCAAGAGAGGACAGTAGGCGTGTAAAAACCAAGTACTTTCTTTACCATCGCTAAAGAAAGGCCATTTAACACAAAAAGAGAAGGGAGGCCATAACCTCAGTGTAACGTACAGTCCTTTGAACTGAAGAAACCAGGCCCTATGAAAAACTCACTATATTGACTTATTTTTCTAATTATGCTGCTCAGCAATTAAAACTGAACCAGGGGCTTCCCTGGTGGCGCAGTGGTTGAGAGTCCACCTGCCGATGCAGGGGACGCGGGTTTGTGCCCCGGTCCGGGAAGATCCCACATGCCGCGGAGCGGCTGGGCCCGTGGACCATGGCCACTGGGCCTGCGCGTCCGGAGCCTGTGCTTTGTGGCGGGAGAGGCTACAGTAGTGAGAGGCCCGCGTACCGCAAAAAAAAAAAAAAAAAACTGAACCAGGGTGGCTCTTGGATCGTCCCTGGCTCTCTTCCAATTCTCCATATTACCTGTGAGGAAACGGAGGCTTAGATAGAGTGAGTGACTTTGTCGAGGCCGCACAGGAGTGGCAAGCAGATCTGGAGCTTGATTTCAGGCTTCTTCCCTCCTGTGGCTGAACAGTATTATTTCCTGGGGTGGGGGTGGGGTCACCTCCAAACAGTGAGGCCCGAACTCTATGAAAGTCGTGCTTTCTGAGCCCTCAGTGGCAATGGTTTGGAAGCCCTGGCCTTGGGCGTGGGATCCTGGCTTTGCGAATGTAGAGTGTCTTCCGCTACTGGCCTGTTTCAATTTTCACACCTACCCTGTGAGGCAGACAATTCTGCTCTCATTCTAATGATGGAGCAACTATAGCTCAGAAGGGTTCTGTGCCACTTGTAGGCCGCCTTCCTGGAGGTTCCAGTATCACCTACTCGGAGGGTGCAACTTGGCTGTCCTGAAGGATGGACTGTGAGACCTGCCTTTCCAGGGGTGGGGCTGTCATTAACGTGTCTCCAACTGGTTATTTCTGTTCCTCTATTGGTTAGGAGGAAAGGTTCTGTAGTTGGTGAGCTGATTCGCTCAATATGCATTTACTATCAAACACGTATAATAGATAGGTTTCCTTCTTCTACTTCCGGCCCTAGAAGGGCCAACCCTATCCATCCAGCATCCCTGCTACCCTCCCCTCAGGTCCAGCTTAGCTGATTGGAATATGAAACCCAAGGGACTGGCTCGGACCAATGAGATTCCTTTTGAACCAAGAGATACAAAAAGGAGTTCCAGTAAATAGCAGATGCCCAAACTAAAAGATCGTGTATCCTTGGATCACATCTCATTGGAACTGGAACAACCATTTGGGGCCTGGGCAAGATGAGAAGGCAGAGGAGGCACAGAGGGGTGGGAGGAGAAGAGGAAAGATGAGAAGTGGGAAGTAAGAAGAAAGAAGAAAGAGAGTGCTGAGTCCCTCCTCCCCATGAGACTTTGGATGCTTTTAAAAGCCCCACTTTTATCTTGAGCTACTTTGAGTGGATTTCTGTTCTGTGAAACAAAAAGATCCTTAACCAGGACAGCCTGCTTTGGACCATTCGGGCTAGTTGTTGGAGCACAGAGAACTGTGGATCAGAGCTGTCAAGAAGCCCATGTTCCAGCAGGGGCAGGGGACAGCTCCTCCTGTATGCACACACTCACAGGTCCACATGCTACTGTGTGAATCTGACATCTTTTTATGCTGAAGATGGAGGCTCTAAGACTTTCTCCCAAATATGTGACCCAGAAACAGGGCATGGCTCCATGTTTGAAAAGAACAAGAAAATACATGAAGCCCAACTGAGAAAGCATTTAAAAATTCTATCAGTATTACCAATGTATATTTATCACAAAGGATGGCTCATCCTAGGATCTCTTAATAAACATTAATCCTTGCTAAGCTCCTTGGTGGCAGATGAGTGACAAGCAGTAAAAATAAGAAGGATGCTATGTATCTGCCTCTTGGGAGGTTAGGTTGCTCCTAGAGCACACACATTACTGGCACCTGAGGCTGTGCTCTCCTGGTCTGTTTGCCTTCTGAATTTTACTGGTGGTGTTCATTTTGGTGCCTAGTATAACATAATGATAAAATACCACTTCTACTGTGGAATCACTACTGAAAACAATTGATCACAAGTCCTCCAATTCAAGGTTAAGAGCTGGACCTTCCATGCAGAATGTCTGTCCCCCACCTCCGGGCTACCTAAAGGGAGGTTGGCATTGTTTTACATTGACACATAGCTGTGGAACTCGAAAATGAGACAGGATTCTTCATTTCCTGTGTTATCACTACTTTCCTGAAAAGTTGGAAAACAAAATATAGACCAAGAGAACCACATTTGTCAAGAAAATTGGCAAAGGCCAATTTTTTTCATGAAGCGAAAGACTATCCTTTATGTTTATTTATGTACATTTATGAATATTTATTAATTATTATAAATATATTTAATATGGAAAAATGTGTCTATGCCAACTTCTCTGACATCTGGACTATTTCACCCATTTATATCATGTATCTAGCACCTGTGGACACCTACATTTTTGATCGTTGGTCCGATGACTTCAAAGATTTTCCCTCCAACTGGTCCCCAATTAGATAGTTGGGGTACACAAAAAACTTTAAAAGTAGCTTCATTTAATGAATGCAAAAGGTTGGGGTCTATGCAGGTGTCTCCCATATTGTTCTAGTTTAAAAATGATTGCTGTTAGCAGGCGTTGGGGCTATTTTAAGATTTACATTTTTTTTCATATAGTCTCCTTGCAGTCTGCTAAAATTTCAGCTTCACTGTTTGCCCATGGTATTTCTGTTTTTGTTGGTTTTAGGACAGATTCCTTTTTTCCTGGTGCTATTTCATTTGTAGCTTTATTTTGTTATGTGTATTATTTGTAGATGGATGCAGTCCTAAGAAACTCCCATCCCCATCTGCTGCTCTTGGGCACAAAGTGGATTCTTTCAGCTTCCAAATGGCCTGCCATTTATTGCTTTCTGAATTTGGTGACAAAGTGTCCTTTAAGATAAGCCAGATCAGCCATGCACGTGTCCTTAGGACTATTTAAAACTGGGAACTGAGAGCTACCTGTTAGTAGAATCAGGAATCAGAATATCAGGGACAAGTGGGCCATGGAAGCTCATGTAATCTCATTGTCTTTTCTTAGAGGTTGGGGACACTCAGGTCAAGACAGGAGCCAAGGGACTCAAGGCCACCTGTTTGCCAAGGTAATTATAAGAGGAAGATACAGACAGGAATTCTTCCATGCACACTTAGTTGACAAAGAGCTACTATCACTTTGGGTAAAAGAGACTATAAATTAAGAAAAACGTCCTGGAGAAAAGATTTTTTGGTCTTCCGTGGGTAAGTGTTAAAAAGAAAGAGGAGAGGGCTTCCCTGGTGGCACAGTGGTTGAGAGTCTGCCTGCCGATGCAGGGGACACGGGTTCGTGCCCCGGTCCGGGAAGATCCCACATGCCGCGGAGCGGCTGGGCCCGTGAGCCATGGCCGCTGAGCCTGCGCATCCGGAGCCTGTGCTCCGCAACGGGAGAGGCCACAGCAGTGAGAGGCCTGCGTATCGCAAAAAAAAAAAAAAAAAAGAGGAGAAAATTTTACTCTCAGCTGATTTGCTTGAGGTTTAAAAGACACATCGCAGCATAAAAGTTTTCATTTTCATGTGCATCCAAGTTAATGGTCTGTTGTAAACGCTTAACAGCTGCCCCTCTGCACAGTAAAAGCTGTGACCTGTGATTTGCCCATTTCTGCGGTGCCAATACTCCTTCCTTGCGGCTGGAGTATTGGCATCACAGGTAACATTGCTGCATGTGGAGCTGGGAAGCCAGGCACACAGTTGGCTCTCCGATGTCACTGTTTCTCCAGGTGTATAGTTCAGGGGCCACCTGGATCTTGATTTCTAGGCAACTTTCCAATCTCTCTAGTGTGATGCCTCAGAAAAAGTATGAGACGAGCGCATTGCCCACATCACGGAATGTCAGGGTCACTTGTCTAGATGGTCAGTAAATACGGATGGAGCCCCTACTATGTGTCTAACCGTGTGTAAAACCCTGCAGATTCAGGAGTGAACCAGACAGACACAGTCCTTAACATGCTTGGAGCTGCTGTCAGGAAGAATTCAACAGGACTCTTACCTCGTGGCTGGGCTATCTGCCCTTGTATACCTAGCCAGCTTTATAAAATAAAGCAAATGACTCTAAAATGCCTGGGAATCCCTTTTTTCTCTACTGAAGACTTGCAATCTCAACTCCCCAACACAGCATTTAGATGTCCAGGGATGCTGGAAAGTATTCCCATTTCCAAAACATCTTTAATGTAGATTCAATGTAATTCCCAAGGTAAAGCTACTTCCTATAGCATTATTAAGAGTGGAGGCATTTCCCACCACAACTGCAGGAAGGTTGGAGATCTCTTATTTATTATTTATTTTTTGGCAAATCATTTACCAGGGATTGCTAAACGATCTTTTTGCCTGTTGTTCTACATTGGTGTTGCTGGAAGACCATGTCCCCGGTGTTTTGCCCAAAATATGTAGGTGCCAAGGCTGCAGGTGCAGATAAAGTAAGCACAGGTTTCCCTGTGTGCAGCTTTGTGCAAAGCAGATTTGCTGTTGAAGCTCTGTGCCCCATTCAATTGCTAATCGGAAAGGGGACTTCCATCCTTGGGGGTAAAAACACAATGAAATTGCACTTGTCAGTTTGGACAGCAGGTCAGAGACCCAATCCTAGAACTCTTGAAGACGTGTTTAATGACAGTCCCTCCATGGCTATAACTATAACTATTAATAGCTTGTTCTTTGAAATAAATATAACCCCTAAAAAGAGCTAAGGAACTCTCACTGTAGCAGGACTGGGGGCCAGAAGGGTTGATCTTTTCCATTAAATGTATTCAAAGAAGCAACACTTCGGTTTGTGCAGGTCTGGGCTGGTTTGTGACTCAATGCTTATGTACAAATAATTGACTGCTAATAATGATTTGTTATCGTAGCTGACGCTTAGTTAGAGGGCTTAGGAAAGCAGGAGGGGTTTTCTACCAGAGGAGTCAATTTAGATAAGAGAGAGCAGTTTTAACCTAAGTTTAGGGGATTACCTGCTCATAGAAACATGCACTCCAAAGAGGGAAGAGATATGGGAACAGATGTATATGTATAACTGATTCACTTTGTTATAAAGCAGAAACTAACACACCATTGTAAAGCAATTATACTCCAATAGAGATGTTAAACAAACAAACAAGAAAACATGCACTCCACTACACAGATCTTTCTAGAGACCTGAGTACCTAATTAATATTTCTAAGGTGCTTTCTTCTAAATTGCCTTTGTCTCCTTCAGATCAGATCTATTATAAGAGCTCGGAGGATGATGGTGGTAGAGGGAACTTGGCTGTTGAAAGTTTCAATGGGGACACGTACGTGGGTCAGCTTATCCTGCAGTTCCTTCTTGATTTGGCTTGAGGGAGAGAAAAATTAAGAGTGAGAGTTTGAGACATTCCCCAGGGAAGGTGGGTTCTCCCATCAGGAGGCAGTATCTGCGGATGAACCTCAGGGCCATCTGGAGCTCAACTGTGAAGTGACATTAGGTGCGTATGCCTGGGTGTTACAGGGTACAACTCAAGCCCCCCAAACTCTGCCCAGGTTCACTGCTCTTTGCCCCTATATTTGTGTGGCTCTGGCTGGGGGCCGTGCTAGCTGAAGGCTGCCTTTTTTTTTTTTTTCCGGTACACAGGCCTCTCACCGCTGTGGCCTCTCCCGTTGCTGAGCACAGGCTGCGGACGCGCAGGCTCAGCGGCCATGGCTCACGGGCCCAGCCGCTCCGCGGCATGTGGGATCTTCCCGGACCGGGGCACGAACCCGCGTCCCCTGCATTGGCAGGTGGACTCTCAACCACTGCACCACCAGGGAAGCCCTGAAGGCTGCCTTTTAATGAATGCAGCTGTATGCCAGGTACTGCTTCATTCCCACACACCTCCATGTTTATTCTTCACGAGAATCCAGGAGTGGTTATTGTGATCCCCATTGTAGAGATGAGGACACTGAGGCCCAGAGAGGTGAACTGATTCCCCCAAGCTTCCTCAGCTGGGAAGGGGCGGCCCCAGGACTCGAACGCAAGCCTGTCTGGCTCCAATACCCTTGTTCCTAACTACTCTTCTGCCTCGTCTTATTCCCAGAAGCTTGGGTTTGGCACTTAAGCAAGGGTCTGGCCCAGTGGTCATCACCCATGGTTGCACATTAGAATCACAGGGAGAAGCTTTTTTGAAAACTACCAATGCCTAGGACCATCCTAGATGATCAAATCAGAATTCTGGAGGTGGGACCCAGGCACTGGTAATTTCAAAGGGCTCTGCTGGGTGAGTCCACTGTTTGGCCCATCCTGAGGGCTGCTGGTCCAGCCCGGTGGTTTCGAGATGGCGTTTGGACTTCAGTTGTCCACCATTGCAGATGTGCAGTAGAGCTAAGCTGTGGACTTGGGAGCTCCAAGACCAGGAGAGGGGTTTCAGAGAATCTGTGCAGCCTAGATAAAATTGCCTGCTGAGCATCAAGGGGGAGCCTTCATGAGCCGTGTGGCCCTGGGTCTCTTAGAAACTGAGTTTCCCAACCCGGAACACAGAGGTCATGCCCTCTCCCTCATGGAGTTCTAAGGACAAGGTTACAAACTGGTGACCAAGGAATGGCCCAGAGACTGGCCCTGACCCACGGACATGTTGACCTTCACTTGCGTGGGGTTGAACTTGGTTTTGAATTAGTTACCATGTTCTAAGAATCATGAGATTACACAATTATACTTCAATTTAAAAAAATCACACAATTACATAATAAAAATCCGTATTTCCAACTTCTCTTGGAAAACCGGAAGATGTACCTCTGCGCTTCAGTTTCCCCATCTCTGTAATGGGGTCTGTGGTCCGGTGGGCACAGTTAGATAGGGCTAAACCTTAGATTCCTCTCTGACGGGGCCAGCACCCCCTGGTCCCAGCAGCCTTATTGTCTCACACCAGCCCCGGTGCTCATTTTCTTTCCCGGACTGGCCCCAGGGCCATGTGCATTGGTGACCCCGACTGAGCGTTAAATTAGATAATATATTTTTAAAGGGGTAACCGTTGAAGTTCTTCTTGCCTGTATTTTGTTACTATTATTCTCTCTCTTGCCCAGCTATTCTAGTCCTGTCACCTCCCTTGGAATGCTCAGGCCCAGTCTTGCACGGAGGCATTCCTGGGGCTTTCCTCCAGCTTCTGCGATGGGAGGAGGGAACCCCTCTTTGAACATGTCCCTGGTTTCCCCTGAACAAGCTGCCACACACCAACTACCACAGTTTCCACCAGAAAACGCAGGGAGTGGTTTTCCCGGCAACCCCCAAGCTGCCGCTTCAGGTTGGCACGCTTTGGAGTTGGAGGCCAGAGGGGAAGGGGCCAGAAGATGAGGCAGCGGGCGTGGAGGGCAGAGATGGGCTGCAGGTCCCAGGAGGCGGGTCCTAGGGCCCCTGCCTGGCCCCCTCCCTGCAGGGAGGCCTCCGCTCACCCAGCCCCATCCTTCTGTGACAGGAGGGAACCACCCAGGGGCTCTTCCCAAGCGAAATGTTAATAGGGTGCCAGAGGATGAGGGCAAAGAAAGAAATGCTGCTCACCTGGAGAAACCTTTGCTTCTTGGGCTGAAAGCATTCTGAACCATTTATATTTATAAAGAGCACATTATATTTTAGGGGCACCAAATGAATAAGTCAGATTCTCAGCTTTGAACCAAGTCCCAAGAATCTTGGTTAAAAGCGCTCCGACAAATGGCGGCATTTAGAAAGACAGAGAGAGAGAGAGAGAGAGAGAGAGAGAGAGAGAGAGAGAGGGAGAGAGAGAGAGAGGCGCTTCGTAATGTTCTCTGACGGTGATGAGCAGAGAAGAGAATACAGTGCCACTGCCCCTTGGGGTGGAGAAGGGATGCGAAGGATTCCAGGTAGTCATTAATCCTTTTCCTAATCTCTGGGTGGGTTATACCTGCACTGCCCTCCTTCGGTAATTACCCTCCCTGTGGTTAAACATGGCTTGCCAAGGCCTTTGCTGTTCCTGCTGGGGTTTGAGCGTGAGGACCAGGCTGGGAGGCTAGGATGCTTCAAACTTGTGAATCCCTCCCTCCCCCTAACTGCCCCCACCGCTGACTCACTCAACCCAGGCCTCTATTAACATATTAAAGGCCTTGACCTGGAAAGGAATGAACACCCAGAGTAGATAACACTTCACAGTTGCTATAGTGGTGCTTTGTTATTTGTAACCAACCAGCCGATAGATATTTATTGAGTGCCTTTGTACAAGACGCGGTGCGCACACAAATTGCGCAGAGCTTAGCATCTTTACAGAATATTAGATTTGTGCCGAGCCTAGCTGCATACATAGAGACGCCCCAAATCCTCTACGTGGGTTTAATTTGATTCCTCCCATTCTAGAGAGCTGTGCAAAGTTTTACAAGGAAGATGGCACGCCAGTAATTCTTCCTTGTGGTAAGGAAGTGGCGAAGGAGAATCGTTTTCAGTGTGATCAGTGGCCTCCCTCGGTAATTAGAAGTGCAGGCAGAATCTGTGTATGTCAGTGCCAGCGCCGAGGTGGGTTTGGTGGATACTGACTTGGTGATGGGTCCAAAGGTGATTGCCAAAGGGCAGAAGAGTAATAGGGCTAATGGAGTTGAGACCCATGCGGCTTTATCTTTTTATAGTCATAATATATTTAATGTAAACGGACATTCAGATTTATGTTGATCTATTTGCATTTCAGTTTACATCCAGTGCACTTGCTGGATAAAGTAATACTTCTGGGGAGCAGAGAAGTGTGAACAAAGCAGAAATGATGGCGGAGGGAACGCTTTATGAGGATTGAGTTTGGGAGGGGGAAGGATGGCGTTTGTAAAAGAGGTGCTGCTGGACAGAGCAGAGGAAGCATCCTGGCTGGAGGAGAGCTGGAGAGAGCTTGGTTCCAGAGAACAGGGCATGGGAAGGAGACACCATCCCCTTGGGTTGGAGGACTGCCTAGCTGAGGAATTTCAGTCTGATTCCAGGGTTATGTCTGGATAAGCAGGAGTAGGGGCTGAGACAGAGAGAGAGAGAGAGAGAGAGAGCTAACTAGCAGTAGGGCAGGGCGCCAACCCCTCACGTGGCCCCCATGCCCCATCAGAGTGAGGCACCACCCCATCTCCTCAGCCTGAACGCTGGCCTCTCCCCACCAGACATTTTATGCACCCATGACATATAGTGATATTGTCAAGGATTTATTTATTTATTTATCTATTTATTTATTTAGCAGTACGCGGGCCTCTCACTGCTGTGGCCTCTCCCGTTGTGGAGCAACAGGCTCCGGACGCGCAGGCTCAGCGGCCATGGCTCACGGGCCCAGCTGCTCCGTGGCCTGTGGGATCTTCCCGGACCAGGGCACGAACCCGTGTCCCCTGCATCGGCAGGCGGACTCTCAACCACTGCGCCACCAGGGAAGCCCCCGGCAAGGGTTTATTTAGAAATCAATGTGTGACAAGTACCTCATGGTAATGATTTTATTTCATGCTAACAGCAAAGCCCCTGTGAGGGAGACCTTCTCACAATTCCCTTACTAGAGGAAATTGACCATTCTGGTGATGCATCAGAATCTGATTTGCAAGTTCAGTGAAGCATCTGAGAAGGGATTTGTGATACTTTGTCCCATATTTCTAGATGTTTTGTCATGAAAGTCTTCAGATAGGAAATGGAAGTCCCTCCTGCTATTAATTTAGCTCATGTTTCAATTTACAAAATTCCTACCTATGCACACCTGTTTTGGAGCACATCTATGGCACGGCGGGAACTACTCCTTTTACACGTGCTTGCGTAGCACCTACTTGTTCCAGGCACTGTTGAGGACCTGGGACACAGAGTTGAAAAAGGCAAACCAGTTCTCTACCCTCAAGGAACTCATATTTGATAGGGAGACACACAACAAATAAGGAAAGACATAAACAAGAAAACTTTAGAGACAGATAAATGTTAAGAAGAAAATGAAAACAAAGTAATTCAAAAGAGGCTGGAACGGGAAAGAACATTAGCCAAGGTAATCCAGACATCTGACTTGAGACCTGAGGTCCAGACACCAGGAAGGTAGAGATCTGGGTGTAAAGATTCCAGGTGGAGAGACCATCCAATGCAGAAACACTGAGGCTGGAAAAAATATTGGCATGGTATTCACTGGATGAATATACCAAGTTTACTTACACTCTCTTGAAAGAAACTAGGTTGTTTCTCACTTTTCACTATTAAAACAACCCTGCTATGAAAAAGTCTTTCATTGTCTACAGTACACACACAAGATTCTCTAAGGCATTCCATGGGAGTGGAATTGTTGGGTGTTAAGGTATTCGCTGCTTTTATATTTATGCTGTTGATTTTTCCCATCTATGAACATGATCGATCTCTCCATTTAAGTCTAACATTATGTCTTTGAATAATTTCATTATTTTATTCGTCACTTGCTGTCATACTCTAATTTATTCCTAGCTACTTTAGTGTTTTCTGCAGCTATCGTAAATGGTTCCTGGTCTATAGGAATGTAATTAATTTTTGTATACCAATCTTATAAGAGCATACATGCTGATCTCACCTATTAATTCTAATAATTTTTCAGTAGAGTCTTTGAAGTTTTCTATGTAGATAATCATATTATCATGACACTTTAATTTCTGTCTTTCTATCCTTTCACCTAGTGCTGCAACACCAGCTTCCTGCCCATGTCCATTTCTCCTTCTTACTTGTAAGCAGAATCCAAAATTATTCCCTCAGCACTGTGCCCAACTAAAAATACTCAACCACAAGTCTCCTTGCAGCTGGGAGAGGGGAGGTGCATGAGAAAGAATTCTGGCCAATGGAATGTAAGTTTAAGTCCCTGGAGGTGAAGGTCTTTCTCAAGTAAAAGACCATGCTTTGAGAGAGAAGTCCTCTGGGGCTGCACTTCATGCCTGCGGTGCAGACATCAGGTAGCTCTGGCCGGAACTGCTTTGCATTTCTCATCTTAAGGTTTCCTGGACCACAAGGGCAATGTAAATTTGAACCCTGAGCTTATGAGCAGACAAACTGCTGTGGAGAATTCTCTGGGCAGCGCTTTTTTTTTTTTTTTTTTTTTGCGGTACGAGGGCCTCTCACCGTTGTGGCCTCGCCCGTTGCGGAGCACAGGCTCCGGACGCGCAGGCTCAGCGGCCATGGCTCACGGGCCCAGACGCTCCACGGCATGTGGGATCTTCCTGGACCGGGGCACGAACCCGTGTCCCCTGCATCGGCAGGCGGACTCTCAACCACTGCGCCACCAGGGAAGCCCTGGGCAACGCTTTTTTATCTAGGACAGAGCAGACCATGTGCTTCCCATGTCCTTTTGACAATAGGTAAATTTCCCCCCATGACCCATAACCCTTCAAGAATCCCAGGTGGGCACTGGCCTCAATTCCATCTTCCCACCTTGGGCAGGTCCAAGGCCTGTCTCCTCTCTCCACTGAAAACCAAGCCTCTTGGGTCCCAAGGTTGCCAACAACCTAACGCCCAAGACCTCAGCCCACACACACCATTCTGGTTTTCAGCTTCTTAATTCTTGGTTTTGGGAAATTTCCTTTTTTTTGCAAGTTCAGTGAAGCATCTGAGAAGGGATTTGTGATACTTTGTCCCATATTTCTAGATGTTTTGTCATGAAAGTCTTCAGATAGGAAATGGAAGTCCCTCCTGCTATTAATTTAGCTCATGTTTCAATTTACAAAATTCCTACCTATGCACACCTGTTTTGGAGCACATCTATGGCACGGCGGGAACTACTCCTTTTACACGCGCTTGCGTAGCACCTACTTGTTCCAGGCACTGTTGAGGCCTGTTTCTGCAAGGCTGGAGCAAAGTGGACATATTTCTTCATTTTCTATTTTGTTTCTTCCCAGTGTGCCAGAGCCAACAATGAGTGAAATAGTGAGAACGAATGAACTGTAGCCAATGTACCAACAAGGATGGATCTGAGAATAAGAGTGTTTTAAGCTAAAAAGCAAGTCACAGAAAGAAAAATACAGAATGATTCCACTTATGTATTGAAGACATGCAAACTAGAAGTATACATTGTTTAAGGACGTAAACATGTGAAATGATGAAGAAATGTATGGTGATGCCAAGCACCAAGTTCAAGGTGCTTATCAAGTTCAAGGTTACTTTTGGGTGTTGGAAAGAAGGGGAGGTCTAGCCCAGACTGGTGAGGGTTCTGGCAGGAGCTCCAAACGTGTTCCTAATTATTTAGATCTTAATTTGAGTAGTGGCTTCATGGATGCTCATTGCAGTATCCTTTATACCTTTTTATGTAATTGTGAAATATTTCAAAATAAATTGAAAAACCTAAAATTAAAAAACACATCAGGGAAACGCATTTGATTCCTGTAATCAATTCACAAATGATTTCCAGTTCAAAGGATTTTTAAGGATTATCTCTTCCAACCCCTCCGTCAAATAGATGCTGACACTCAGACCAGGAATGATTGAGTTTTTCACGGACACATAGCCAGTTAATGGCAAAGTCAAGACTAGAACTCAGGCCTTTCCTTACATATAGAACTGTTTTATAGAATGAGAGATCTCTGAGATTTACTAGTTTTGTAGGCTAGAATTTCTATTTATTGAATTTCTTAAAATCGTGATAGATGGGATTCCAAACATAGAAAGGAAATAGGCCAAAGGTAGGTGGCATTGAGAAAGTTAAGGAGAAAAAAACACATCATCATTTGGTAACATGATAAACCTATTGAAAGTTTGGTTCACAGGGGAAAATCCTGGTGCAGGGAAAGGACACCTGGGGTTTAAAATTTAAGCCAATTCTGAGATTCTGAGGGTCTCTGACTGGGGTCAGAGGGCTGGATCTGAGCCTGGATTCTGCCTCTGGCTCACTCAGTGCACTTAAACGAGTTCCTAACATTTCAGAGCCTTGTTGGCCCCAGGAGCACAGGAAGGGGGCTGAACAATGTGCTTTTTCAGGTGAATTCCAGATCCAAGAGAGTTTAATCTTGGGAAGTAAGATTCAGTGGCTACCCTTTGCAACTGGGACTGGATGTAACAGCAGGAAAGATGCTTCTTGGAACAAAAAAAAAACACAACTCTCTGAAGTTGATTTGCCAAAACTGATAAACATCCTCCACATCTGTTCATTTAGGAGTGCGGGGCCTGA
The DNA here is from genome assembly GCF_025265405.1 of Mesoplodon densirostris. NCBI lineage: Eukaryota > Metazoa > Chordata > Mammalia > Artiodactyla > Ziphiidae > Mesoplodon > Mesoplodon densirostris. The sequence goes on along the minus strand of NC_082662.1, from coordinate 11,145,600 downwards.
TTTTTCTAGGAAAGTCTATTTAGACCCTAACACAGATAGCATTTCTTTTTCAAGCAACAAGAGTGATAAAGCATCTTAGTATAAAATCAATAGAAAGCAGTTTAGTTGCCTCTGGAATCTTCCAGGCAGCCTGTGCTTTTAGTCCCCTCTATAGGAAAGATCAAATGAGAAGTTACCAGCTTCCTTGTGTGTTTTAGTTATTTGCTATGTAAATTACTGAAAAACATTTAGGAAACCATTGAGAACTGGAAAGGGCTCTTCTCTGCTTCTGGCACCTCTCACTCCCTTAAAGGATGAAAGAAAAAGGGGGGGGGTATCAATTAAGCTAATTGACAGGGCTGAGGACCTGGGGGTTATTTTTCTTAAGCACTATGTCATTATTTCTTAAGTTTTGGAAGAAAAAAAGGGGAGTATGTTTCCATTTTCTCCCTGGAAGCTTTCTTCCCCATCTGTCATGCAACCAGAATGAGATGTTGCATTAAGAATGCTCAAAAATGATTGGCTATTGAACATGTATGTTATAAAAGAATATTGCAGGGGGAAAGAACTGTGGTTGGAAGAGAAAATGTTCTTTGCTGCAGTCTATGCTGGACTTGGACAGAGAGTCAATTTCAAGCACAAGCTTCCTGTTTTATATCACTGAGATTTTGCATTTTTGCTTGTGAAACCCTGAAGGTACATTGCATGAGAACCACCATCATAATAATATCAGCTCTCCCCTTGTGGTGTGGTCAGTAGTATCAAAACCCCAATATTCCTAGTTCTCCCAACTTTTAGGTCTGTGGTACATCCACACCTCCCTGCCTCAGTGGAGCTAAGTGGGGCCATGCAGTGATGTGCTTTAGACAATGAAATATGCACAAAAGTGCCACGTATAACTTCCAGTGGAAGATTTAAGGACCAGCATGACTGGTCACTTTCTCTTTCTTTCCTTTGTATGTGACATACAGGTGGCTGCTCTTTTAGCCTCGTCTCCTGAGTGGCTTCAATGAGCAGAGAACCCCTGTCTACCTGTACGAGCACGTGGCATGAGTGAACAATAAAACTTTGTTCTTTTAAGCCACTGAGATCTTGTCCCTTTTGTTACTGCAGCATATCCTTGCCTGTACTGACAGATACACACATATTAAACTCTTGCTAGGGGTCGGATAATACACTAAACACTGTGTGTGGATGACCTCATTTAGTTCATACAGCTAACTTGTAAAATGGATACGGTAATTATGCTCCTTTTACTGATGCAACACCGTGGACACAAAGATATTAAGTAATTTGCCCAAGGTCAGGGAGTGGGCATGTGGTGCAGCTTGGATTCCAACCTGAGCAATCTATCTCCTGCAATGAAAATCACAAGGCTCTGCAGGCCATTTAGGGAAGTTGGAATGTTGCATATGGGAAGAAGAAAGAACATCCTTTAACACCAGCCTTTGACCACCTCCCCTCCAACCTTGCTCCCCCTGTGAATAAAGGTGGTGTGTTAATAAAGGCACTGACTCCTTAGGACCAGGTACAGAATGGCAGGGTGGAGCTGCTCTGCCCTTGGGGAACAACCGGGGCTTCTTTCTAAAGGCAACTTGGAAAAGAAATCAAGAGATCATAAGAAATATCTTGGGACATTTTCTGGGGGGAAATGTCTGGTATCAACGTTCTGATCTGGTATTTATCGTATCAGAGCCTTTGCTAGGCTTTGTGGACTCAATGTTCAGTAAGACACTGTCCCTGCATGTATTGAGCATGGGAGACAGATAGAGATGAATGTGCACTCTGGGAGAACAGAGGAGGGCACTTTGAACAGCCTGGGTGCCCAGGGAGGCTGGATTGGGCGTCAAAGGGCAAGGAATGTCCTCTGAGCATCTTTAGTTCCTCCTCAATCACTGGACATAGATATGAATCCCAGGGATTCATCCAAACTCTTCCTGAAGCTGGTTGCATTTTTAGCCCATACTACTTCTTGCCTAAAGGAAAGCCGTTTAAAATTGGGCCTCCTTTAATTTATCCTAAAACCGTCTCTTTTATGTTTCCAGGCAAGAAGGGAAACACTAGTATTTTTGAATTTCATGAAGCAGCCTAAATTGTTCCTTTGCAGAGCTTTATGATTTTTATACATTTGGATTCTACCAACTCATATTCTTAATCACTTGGGATGAAAGGGAACCAGTTTTATCCCCTTTTTACATTTGTGAGAAGTTTCTTTAAGAGGAGGCCTACAAAGCAAAAAACAAAAACAAACTCAGAAAACCTCCAAACCTCAAAGTGGTTGATCTACACTGTAGTTGTTGAGATTTGAGATACTCTGAGAAAATCTAGAAGAAAAGAAAATAATCCCCCAACTCTATTCAGAAATCTCCACGCAAAGCATTTTCCAAATCAAAGGAAGATTTCGGTGTTAGTTTTCCAAAATTATTCTCCTTATAATGAGATTTTTCTTTAAACTTCTGATTTCCATTGGTGCTATCTGAAAGGATAAGAGCTCCCTTCTAACCTTTGAAAAAGCTGTTTCGAAATTGGTTGGTGAAAATATGCATTTCATGAAGTCATAAAAATAATGATCCTTTGCCTAGTGGAGTCTGATTAAACATGCTTTTAGACCCAATTTTAGAGAACCAATTCATTATCTTAATAGGCAATAAAGTGTACAAATATGGGTAGAAACCTACAATTAATTGTCTTACTAACAATGCCCGGGTAGTCCTTTCATTTAACTGGTCATCTAATAATTATGATTCCTCGTTTGATTTATTTGCTTACACAAGCAGCTCTAATATATGTAACTTTCCATGTTCGTATTTCTAATGTATGAAACACTCATAGTATGGCAGCCTCCAATGACCTGATGCTGCAAAAACGGGTGGTGCTTACGTTGAGATGGAAATGACTATTGCACAAGACCTATAATCTTGTGATTCGTTTGCCCCTGAATCGGTGTAGCAATTATGAAGCCATTTCTGTAGCAAAATGAAAAGGGTGTGTTATTAAACACCAAGTGTGACCCCACCCCTGTGAAGGAGGCCACCCTTTAATGAGCTGATACAATTTTCTAAGGGCAACAGTGAGCCACAGAACACACAGGAGGAAGACACGGCCGCTCTCGGTCCTCCAGCTCTCTGGCAGGATTCACTCACTCCAGGACCAGCCAATTTCACAGCTCACAGGTCAAGGGCGAGCTTCCCTGAGAGCAGGGCCAGAGGACCAATGATGCCTGGGGTACTGGGGCTGCTCTGCAGGAACTGACCAGTCACCGGTCAGGCCAAATTCTTACATCTTATTAATTCAAGAATGGCAGGCCTCTTCCTTCTCTCTGGCCGGCCACATGTCTTCATTTTACTGACCAAACAATTTTATTTTCAACATCATTTATGTTGATGAATAAACCCTCTGGTGTAGACTTTGAAGGACTTATACAACACCCCCAGAGTGTGTATTCATAATTAAAGCATCCCAAGTACTACCTAGCGGCCCCTAGGATGTAGGTGACTGTTAAATTCCATACACGTCAAATCGCAGTTTGTGATAAAGGAATTTTTTTTTTTTAACCTTTTGACCGCACTGCGTGGCATGCATGCGGGATCTTAGTTCCCTGACCATGGATCAAACCCGTGCCCCCTGCAGTGGAAGCGTGGAATCTAAACCACTGGGCCACCAGGGAAGTTCCTGTGATAAAGCATGTTTAAAGTACATATGACACAGACCCAATAGCCTGATTAAAAATGAGAAACTGGGGCTTCCCTGGTGGTACAGTGGTTGAGAGTCTGCCTGCCAATGCAAGGAACACGGGTTCGTGCCCCAGTCCGGGAAGATCCCACATGCCGCGGAGCAGCTGGGCCCGTGAGCCATGGCCGCTGAGGCTGCGTGTCCGGAGCCTGTGCTCCGCAACAGGAGAGGCCACAACAGTGAAAGGCCCGCATACTGCAAAAAAAAAAAAAAAAAAAAAAAGTGAGAAACTGAGGCTTAGAAAGGAGAAGGAGTCCCCCAGCTAGTTCTGAGCCTGTGCTCACTATCAAGCTCCTGACCAGCAAGTCACACTGGAGTCACCTTGAAAGTAGGTATCCTCTCCCCGCCCCCAGTACTAGTCTTCTTTCCTGTTTCTTCCATTTTTTTCTATACCCACTAGCAGGGCTGCCACTTATGTTTGGGCAGAAAAGCCATGTGCGACTCCAGATGGTGTGGACAGCGCCCACTGGAGTCGTGCAGTGGTGGTGACTCTGTGACCTCAAGCATCATTTCAGTTTGCTGCTCCCCTACCTGCCCAGGGTGAGTCAACACCTACTTTGAGCAGGAGGTACAGAAAAGTAGCTGCATTTATGTTAGTTTTTTCTGGGTGCTTAAAATACAAACTATATACATGGATATTTAGAGTTGTTGTTACTTTGTTCTTTTTTGGTGCACCTGGTATTTGTATTGCTGTATTCACAGGTCTTATGTGAGTAAAACAAGCCTCTAAACTCAGACCAGGGAGCCGCTGCTTTCCCAACTAAATTCACGCAGGCCTGGCTGATTTGTCAAGCCCTGCATTTTGGAGGAAACACCTTATGATGAAGCGGAGAGGCTGGCGACCGCCTCAGCAGGCCTCTGCCTTGAAGTCTGATTCCTGGGCTGTCAAGGCAAATAACCGGAAGTTTTGACTGGATGCTCTCGATTTTCAGATGAAACATCTCAATGTGACAGAGAAGGCCACCATTAAAGATGAGTCTGAACAGTTATCTAACCTTTCAGCCTCAGGAAACGAAAACAAATGTCTTTTTCTCATGGAGTTGAAAATCGAGGGTCAAGAGAGTTTAGAACACATAACTCAGGGGCCAGAAACAGACAGCAACACTTGCAAGAGTAGCAAGGTTTTAGCCAGATAGGAACTAGCTTTGCCCCAGGTGGACACCACGTCTTCTGAGATGCACAGAGCCCTCCCCAGAGCAAATCTCCCTTATTCTCCAAACACCTGGGCAGTTTAAGAGGCAGCACAAAGTGGTGGGTGATTTACTCAAGGTTCCCTGGTTCATCAGTAAATTCTGGACTGGTGCCCTGGCCCCAGATGCCTTTCCATATAGCCTCTCTGGAAAATGCAATTTGGGGATTCACCTTCACCGTATGAAACTGAACTTGCCTCAACCTCAATGTTTTTCTGAATGAAAATGGGGAAAACATACATTTATGTGTCCCAGGAAAGAATTTACTGTCTATCCACAAATCACTGATGCAGAAATCAGTTCTTTCTCATCTCTCTAGCCTCTAAATTATGTCAAGTGTCTATTTTGGCTGTGCCATTGCCATCTGGAAAAGCTGGCTAATTTGTAGCTATTTCATTTGTCCTTGGGGGAAGCAGAAGCATAAGATAAATGGTTAACCTTAACTTGGTATCTGTTGATAGACAAGTCCAGAACTATTGAAAACAGCTGGATCTTGGGAGTGCTACATTTGAATACCTCCTGTGAAAAGATAATTGGCTTATACACTTGAGTAGGTAGGTAGACACTGTGCCTGGGTCTGTTGCCTACTCCTTAGAAGTAATGCAACTTCTTGCAAAGAATTTGCATCTGATGTGGCCCTTAAGCTCCTCTCCTTATTATCTGATTATAAACAGGGCTTTAAAGAGTGGAAAGAGGAGAAGACTGAAAAAGCAAAAGCAGGGGCTAGAACCTCTCTTTATTTTTTTGCGGTACGCGGGCCTCTCACTGGTGTGGCCTCTCCCGCCGCGGAGCACAGGCTCTGGACGCGCAGGCTCAGCGGCTATGGCTCATGGGCCCAGCCGCTCCGCGGCATGTGGGATCTTCCCGGACTGGGGCATGAACCCGTGTCCCCTGCGTCGGCAGGCGGACTCTCAACCACTGCGCCACCAGGGAAGCCCACCTCTCTTTTTAGATATAGATATGCATGCTTTTATGTATTATAAGTACACTGTGATCCAGAATTTGCTAATACATAGAGGAAAAGGTATTAAGACTTACATCAGGACAAAGTAAATTTATTTTCCAAAGCGGCAGGAACCTACTACTTAACCCAACTTTTAATATTTTCCCAGTCTAGAGGTTACAAAGAGGCTGCCCACAGAAGTATACTGACTACAGGCCTGACTTACTTGATAACCCTGTTCTGTGTTTAAAAGAGTCAAAGGAGAGCCACGGGGCAGTTTCACATGACAATCCAGAGTCTTGGCTGTACTGGCCACATTTTGTATGTGGCTACCCCCTTTGGATGTGGCATATCTTTTCTAGTTCACTATGGTCCATCGCCCAGACTGCAAACTCTTCCTGGCAGCCTGAATAACCCCGTGAGCCTCAGTTTGTCCTGCACAAAACGGGGTGATCCTGTCTGCCTCATTTAGATGATGTAGGCTCGTCTCAGAGATAAAAGTAGGAGGTGAGCACTTCTCAATGCAGGGGTGATTCATGGGGTATCCAGCATGTAACTGGACCATCTGGCGTTCATCTTTAAGGCCAGTGTCAACATATGTCTCATTAAAAACCCAAAGCAAAACAAAGTCCTACTCCAAAGCACTGATGCAAAACGTAGATTTTACTGAAGGTCTCTTGGGGACGATGAGGTGAAGTGACATCATATTTCACTCAGCAACACTTCCAGGGTCTGTCAATCCCTTTATTATGCAAAGCAATTTCATTTTCTCTAGGCTTCTCACATTTCCCCTCTCCCCGAAGCACTGCAGAGAATCCTACATAGAAGCTGAGGGTAGAGAGGGAGTTTAGACACCCTGGAGGTAGGGGGAGTCCACTTATCCACATATAATTGGGACCATGGAAAGGTGACTTAAAATGCTTTCACTTAATGTAGGGGGTGGTTCAAAATAAGCAGTGGAGTGACTGTATGATTGGGATTGGGACTTCATCTTGAAAAATGAAACTAAAAATGATGAAAATTAATTTATCTTGCATTTAACACAATTTAGGTTATAATTGCAACTAGGCACTAATTCTTAGAATCAACAGAAAATGAATCAAGTAAGGATTAAAAGAAAATTCTGGTATTTTTTTCCCACCAACTAGAATACTCTCGTCCTTCACATTTGACATTCATAGTAGTATCATAAAGTCAATTTTGCAAAACTATCCAGGGGCCTTATTAACCATGGCCAAGGACCTCTCTTAATCCTCTGATATCAGTCATTCTCTTTGTTTTGGAATGACTTTATATTTACAGAAAATTTGCAAAGATAATACAGAGAGTTCTCGTATACCCTTCACCCAGTCTCCCCCAAAGCGAATATCTTATAGAATCATAGTGCATTTGTCAGAACTAACAAATTAATACCAGTACATTACTATTAACGAAACAATAAACTTTATTCAGATTTTACCAGTTTTTCCACAGATGTCCTTATATTGTTCCAGGATCTAATGCAGGATATCTCATTTAGCAATCATCCTCTTTTTTGTTTTTTTACGATATGTGGGCCTCTCACTGTTGTGGCCTCTCCCATTGCGAAGCACAGGCTCTGGACGCGCAGGCTCAGCAGCCATGGCTCAGGGGCCCAGCCGCTCCGCAGCATGTGGGATCTTCCCGGACAGGGGCACGAACCCGTGTCCCCTGCATCGGCAGGCGGACTCTCAACCACTGCACCACCAGGGAAGCCCAATCATCCTCTTTTGAAGCATTTTTGTTAGCATCATCTTCTTCAATTTTGACTGGCCTAATTCTGCTATATCTTTGTCAGTGACTTGCCTGCAGTGTGATTCATGCAATCCTTCTACATCACTTTTATTGACATCATAAAATCATAGATCAGTTGAATATTTGCAATTCTACTTAGTGAGAGACTGATAGTAATAAATTGTTGTTTCATTTTTTGGGGTGTGGTAGGGGAACTTAATGCTAATGTTAAGCCAAATTGGTTTTCAATCCATATGCACTGGTATAGTCCTTTGCTTGTTAAAATAGCAAAATATTTCTCTTAGTTTTAGTAAGTAACTATGCCTGGAGTCTCCCCATCTCTCTAATGCAGAAATTAAAGGGTAAATTCCTGGCCAGCACAGGGTACCCACGGCCCTGTTCCAGAGAGCAGGAGTCTGTTCTGAATGGTGGGTGGGTGCCTATACCATATTGGATGGTAAATATTTGGACTATCATCCTGGTGCTAAGTAAGAAGGGGGGATAATTCTCTAAGTGATCAGTTTATGGAGAAATATTTTTGTAAAATGAGAACTTTTCTTCCTTGCACCCTTATAACCCCTGGGCCTTGGAGCACAAGGGCCCCTAAACCTAACATTTTCTTCCTCTATTGCACACTCTCTCTAGTGATATCCTTTCCATAAAGTATCACACCTGTTTCCAGATAAATAAACTGAAAAAAAGCATACAAAAAAAGGTAATTTGCCTAATATACTAAATAATTAGATAGTTGAGCTGAGATAGAAAATTATAATTTTTTATTCTGTTTTCCTTGAACGCATATCCTTCTTGTGGTGAATGTGAAGCAAAATCTAAAAAAACAGATGCCTCAGGTCCTCAGCCAGTCATTAATAAGTGAGCCTCTTAGCAGAGGGTTCTACATGATCCAGCTGGACCTTGAGGCCACCTCTGTCCCACTCAGAATTTCTTGCCCTTGGATTGCCTGGATATCTGTTTCTGTATAAGAACATTCGCTTCTTGCTTGTGCTGATTCACATGAGTTTTCATTCCTTTCCATCAAAAAGGCTTGAACATGAGGGCGTGGCTTCTACCAGATTGCTAGGGGGCTAGACATCCCCCTTCCCTGCATTGCACCCTTGAGTGAAGCCTTGTGTTGTCAGGACACTAAGGTGAAAATGCGAACTGGACAATTGGAGAAATGGGGAAAATGACAGCTAACATCTGAACAGCTCTTCGGCGTTTCCAAAGCGTTTTCAGCATTGTCTTACTGGGTCTTCCCACCAGCCTGGTGAGGTAGAGGGGACAGGAATTATAATCATCCTCACTCCAGGAGCTGTAGGAACTGAGGCTTAAAAAGGTCCAATGTCTATGTTAGGGCTACTGAAAATGAGCGGCAGGACTCAGTGGAATCCAAACTCCTTGATAGGTTGGACAAGTGCTGGTTAGTACCCATCAGACAAGATCTGCACTAGCAACAGGTAGCTACATATTTAGATTTAAATTTGTATTAAATAAATGAAATTAAATTAAACATTCATTTCCTCAATCACACTAAGTGCTCAAGAGCCACAGGTTAATGGCTACTATGTTGGACAGAGCAGATATAGAATGCTTCCATGAGGGTAGAAAGTTCTATTGGATAGTAATGATTTACATTAGTTCAGTGGGGTCCTAAGGAACTTTGGTTTCCTGATGGTGGGAAAGGATTAGAAAGATCTTAATTTGGGAGCTTCCTCAAAATTTAGGCTCTGTGGCATAAAAAAGAATGAAATAATGCCATTTGCAGCAACATGGATGGACCTTGAGATTGTCATACTCAGTCAAGTAAGTCAGATGCAGAAAAACAAATATATGATATCACTTCTATGTGGAATCTAAAAAAAGGGTACAAAAGAACTTACATACAGTACAGAAATAGAGTCACAGATGTAGAAAACAAACTTATGGTTACCAGGGGGTAAGGGGGGGAGGGATAAATTGGGCAATTGGGACTGACTTATATACACTACTATATATAAAAGAGATTACTAATAAGGACCTACTGTATAGCACAGGGAACTCTACTCAATACTCTGTAATGGTCTATATGGGAAAAGAATCTAAAAAACAGTGGAGATTATATATATATATATATATATATATATATATATATATATATATATATATATATATAACTGATGCACTTTGCTGTACACCTGAAACTAAAACAGCACTGTAAATCAACTATACTCCAATAAAAATTAAAAAAAAAAAAACCTCAGCTCTGTGGAATGTTACTGTCTACAGTCTGTAGACATCCAGCCATCGGCATAAGAAAAATGTTCATTCACTCATTCATTCATTCATTCAACTAATATATATTGAACACCTTCTATTGACACCATGCTAGTGTTGGGGAGATGACAGAGAGCAAGGCAGGTGTGGTCTTTGTTCTACACCTTTTGTTCTCTCTTTGTTAGAGTTCATGATCTAGAGGCTATCTATTGTACCTGGGAGATGCTAGAGGCTGGAAGGGACAGCTTCCAGGTAGAGGGAAACCAGATGTCCAACTTCATTTTCCCATGGAGAGACTATTGGTGCTCTTCTCTGTTTCACATTCCTGACACACTCAGACCTGGGCTTTCACACTCCCCAACCTGCCTGTCACAATGTCAAGTTACCATCTGTGCCTCCAACGGAGCCTGGCTCTAAGGCATACACATCTGGTAGCTATTTGTCTCTACTCAGCCTCTAATAAACCAAAATAGTACTGGGGCCTCCAGGAGCTCATCTCCTCTCCCTAGATACATGTGACGAAAGACATTTACACAAGCAACCCTCTTGCACAGGTGTACCCCTTATTTTCTCAATCACAAAAATATAGGTGCTTGAGAAAGAGTACAAGGACATTATATATGGATAACCTCAAATCAACTTCAAATGTTTTAAAACAGAAAGAGAAAAAGAAACTATTACTCAGCATTGGACCTTGGGTCATTAGTAATAACAAACTATTTGTGACCCATGTTGAGATGGGGTTGAAAATCCTGCTCTAGTCTGCACATCACTCAAGCCAACTGGAGAGGCCCTGTACAGCTGACTCCTTCTCTGGCCTGCTCCAGTTCTAGTTCAAGTTAATTAAGAGATTGTTTTGATGGGTCCAGAGAGCTTTGGTCATTCAATTTAATAAATATTTATAGGTCGTTTTATTTCCATCAAGTTGTCTTGGAGATCTGGGCTCCTGGTTTGGTCCCACAATGGGAAAGCAGGTTACCCTTGGTTTCGGTTGATGGCTGAGATCTGGAAGCCACAGACGATCACTCTCAATGTTGTAAGAGACAAATTGGGGAGCATGAACATTCAGGGTGAGGGGGTCTCAGAGATGTGGAACAGAGAAGAGTGCCAAGTTTCTCCATAGTGTTCAAGCAGCGGTCTGGGATACTTCTTTCACTATGAGGACATGATGGAATTGATATCATGGTTTCCCAGTGCATGAAACCAACACAGGATACCAGCCCATTGGTAATGTTTTGCAGGTCTGTTCAGTATCATTATTTCTACAGAGACAAGATGGGGCTGTAGGGGTGACTCAGGGTTGGAGATTGTCACAGTAAATGACCAAGGGGTTGACAGAGCCTGGGATGCTGGTGAGAGTGCTATTGAAGAGGGTGTCTCTGGAGTTCAGGCAAGCTGGCTGATTCATGAACTCTGCATAGACCAGATGACCAGTTAAGCAATGAGAAGTCCCAGGGAGGACAAAGAGTCCATTCACTGAATGAAGGAGAAGGGGGCTGGAGTCAGAAGAGGGGAGCCCCAGACTCAAGATCTAGTTTGAAGAGTAGGGTAGTGTGCAGATGAGGGATTCAGGATGTGACTGGTGTGAAACGGAGGTGGGGGTCAGTGGGGTTGAAGAAGATGGAGTCAGTAATGGGTCAAAGGGGCATGTGGGACATGGCCTCTTCCATAAGTGAATTTCAAATGTAGTGGTGAAAATAATCAGAGAATCAGAGACTTTGAATTGTTTAGGTACTTGCTGAAGATTCCATGGGTTAGAGGACTTATTACTGGCTGCTCATCCTGGGAAACAGGGTATGAGATCCAGAGGGTGTCATAAGTGGCTGGAACTGGAAACCTGAGTATTTGGACACTGATACAGTTTTAATCGACTTTTCAAGGGTTATACACACTTGGAGTTGGATTGCTTTCCAGGGACTGCACTGGAAATGGACTGTCTATCTTTACTCATATATCAACAGCCATTGGAAATATTTTGTTGAGAAGCTGAGTCTAGGCTCAGAGGGAAAGGGTACTGTATGAATTAGTGATATCTGCAATAAATACGGGATGGAAGAGTGGGGTTTTCCTTGCCTAGGACACTTGACCCTTCTTGATCTTGTCCTTTTGAAAAGGGTTTCCTGGAGCAGTAAGGGAAAGGCTCTCAGGAAGGACACCTCTACCCCAGCACAATTCAGGCTAAGGGAAACCCATAATGAAACAGACTTTTGGGACCATCTATAAACTCCATGACAGTTTATCTTTGTTGGCTGGGTTTACAGCCAGAGGCAAGGATGCTTCATTGCAAGTCTGAAAGACAATCTCTCCACTGGGTTTCTTTCATAACCATAATGCTTGTGTGTGAGCAGAATTAGAGAATAATCAAGATACAGTATGTGGAAGTCCCCCATAGAAGATTCCTGGTAAAATATACCAGCATTGTTTATCAAGAGGAGAGAAAATATGAGTCCTAGCCTTCTAGAAATCTCTGTGAAAGCTGGTGAAACCTGAGTATAATCGTGAAGGACACAGGTGGAAACAGGGGCTGTGGGGTGGAAGGTAGAGACCATGTATGATGGATTCCCCTGCTAATTTTAAAGCAAAAAGTACAGCTAGATAAAATCTGTTATGGGTCTGAATAGACGGTGGTGTGAGGGAACAGCCACCGTATTGCCAACACAATCATAAATACCTGGAACCTTGAGACAGGATGCAGAGACATGAGTTTGGAAAGATTGCTGGCCTTGGAACATCGAGATGCTGATTCTTTAAAATTTTACCAATATCCAATATTCTGAGTCAGTTGGCTGGGAAAAGGCCACCCAGTCTGCCCATAGGACGTGGGGAGCATTCTGATTCCTTGAACAAGGAACAGGTGAATTTTTCTGCCTGTAGTCGCTAGACACAAGGACTTTTCAATGTATCTAATCCCCGCCCCCCGCAACTATTCTATGTCTAATAACTTGTCTTGAGGTATTGTGTTTATCCCAGAAATGTTAATGACTTTATAACTCAGTGTGAAATGCTCTGGGCATTTTTTGTATTATTAAGGATTCTATGAAGTATAAAAAAGGAAATGTTCTCAAGGTGCCAGCCCCCAGTGAATACTTAAGTCTCATTTTGGAGAAAGGAGAAAAATTAAGCTTTTAAAAAATACATGTTTTCAACTGGGAAAGCAGTTCATTTAAGCATAATGACAATCGTTGTCCTTTGGAAATAAGGTACAGGTCTTCAGAATGTCCCTGGACTGTGAATTTTATCTTCTTTCCAAAGCCTGTCTGAGTCATGCCAGAACTTAGACACCAGGAGTGAAGGTAGGTCTGTGGTTTTGGTGAACTGGGTTGAGGACCCTGGGCCTTCGGATTTGGAGGGGTGGAGGGGGACGGGACACTGGTTCTGGTAGCTGAGGAGTGACTCAGGGGCTCAGCCAGCAGGGTGGAAATTAGGAGCAAAGAAGGTGGCGAGCTATTTTAAGAGAGATGGGGGCTCCCATGCTCATAATCAGCTCAGCACCATTCTCCTTGTACCACTTGCTTGAAATCACTGAGTTTCCAACTTTTTTTTTTTTTTTTAAGCCAGGGAATCTGTTCTTTTAAGCCAGGGAATCTTGTCCTTTCAGGAATCGGGAAGGGCATGTGAAACCAACCGAAGTTGTTCCTCTGCTCTGGTTGAAATGGTGATGGGAGGTGGGAATCCTGTGCCCCCAGGACCTTCCCTACCTCATTCCCCTCTCCCAAGGGGAGGCTCCAGGGACCCTCAGGGCTCCAGGGAACACAGTTTGGAAATCACTGCCTAAAATACTTTGAGAAGAAAATGTATGTGAAAACATCTTGCAAATAGTAAAACCCCTTAGAAATCTTTTTGTCATTAGTAGTCTCAAAGCGTCCCTTGTTCTACTGAACAAGTCAGGTAGTTTGAATGATAATGATGATGATACAATCTTTCACAGATAAGGAAAGCTGAGAGGCTTGGGAAGAATAAATTAATCAAAGTTTTACAGTGTTGGGCACAAACCCTATCTGTGAAGCACAACCTTCCTCTGCAAAACCCCACCTCACCCCCTCGAATTTCCTCCCACCACCTTCCTCCCATCCCCCACTCCACCCAGAAGAGCCTTCCCAGCACCTGGACCTCCGGAAGCATTTCCCAGATTAAAACGCTGGCCTCACAAGAGTGATCCTGATTACAGAGAGTGCCTGAACTTCGGGGACCTATCAGCGCTTGTGTCATTATCTGTGGGGTCTGAGAATCGGGTGGTCCCCAAGCATTAAGGTGCATTTAAGTTCAATCGGGTGATCTCATGGGATCTCCAGTATATAGGAGGGAAATTCTACAACTGTTTCTGTATTTGACAGCTTGGGAGAAGCTCAGCTCAAGATAGATTTGTTTGGATCTGTTCTTAAGTAGTTTCTGTAAACGACATGTTGAACAGTTGGCTGCAAAAGAATGGAGCTTGGGCTCTGTAGGGGGCGGGAAGTTTATACTCTGAAACTCATTTGTGCCAAAAAAAGAAAAAAAAGTAGCTTCTTTTAAATGCCCTTATCTTGCTCAGGAGGCCTGCATTCCACCGATGGCAGCCATGGATAAAACCTGCATCCTCCCTGTTGGAGGTGGCTCAGTCTCTCTTGGATTAGAGCAGGCCTTCTGGGGTTAACACAGTCGGCTTTGGGTAAGCGTTGGATTTTCCATCATTCCTCCTGTTCCTGCTTCCTCTTTCTGGGAAGTTCTGGGCAGAGGGAAGCCTGCCTGCCCTCTTGCTCTGGGGAAAATTGGTTTGCTTGCTATCTTCTGTGTCTTTGCTGGTTTCCTCGCAGGACCTTGGCTTCACCTGGTCCCTAGGGTTCCAGTGTTGGGAACTGCAGAGATGAAGTTGGTGCCATCTGGGTTTTCTGGGTGCTGTGCTGTCACCGACTGCTTAAGTCTGTGGTCGCTGTCCTAGGATTGGGCCAAGGGGCCCCACCTCCTGTTTGCTCTATTTTAATCCCACTAGTTCTCTTGGACGGTCTGGGTGGTTTTTTTTTTTTTTTTTTTTTTTTTTTTTCTTTTTTCATGAGAGCATGTGGCTCCAGAAGGCAGCCCCTGGTCTACTCACCTAGATACCTTCTTAGGTCATTTTAAACCTGCTGCCCAAGTACTACCACGTAGGACACAGAGTGTCTCTAACACTCTGAAGTGCCCTGTCTGTGCCTGAGCACAGGACAGCAATGAGCCCTGGGTTCCCCCACCAGGACGTGTGTCTACTTCTTCTCCTTTCCCTTTCCCCCTCTTCCATCAAGGGCAGGCTTTCTCGTCCTATCTGCAGGGAACAGCCCCTCCCTCACTTCCACCGTCCTGTCCTTTCTACACCAGCTTTGGTACATCTCATGCTCTGAATCCAACACACTTGGATTTCTGGAATTTAGGAGCCACTCTTCTCTATCATAAAGCCTATATTTTGGAACCATTATCTCGAAATAATGTTAGCCTGTTGGGATATTGTGATTTATAATAAGAAATATGTATTTGGTCTTTGTCCCTGGTCACTGACACAGGGCTCCTCAAACCCTTGTAAACTCCTAAGTGATAAGAATACTAGAAGCATCTTTTGTTCTAATGAGGAGACTCTGGGTGGCTCCAGAATGGAGGCTGGTCACTAGAAAGGCCAAGCCATGATTAGAAGCTTGGGATTTTCAGCCCCACCTCCATTTCTCTAGAGAGAGGAAAAGGGGCTGGAAATAGAGTTAATTGATCATGCCTACATGAGGAAGCCTCCATGTAATCCCCAAGTACAGGGTCTGGAGAGCTTCCAGACAGTTGAACTCATCTGTGTACCAGGAGGGTGATGTACCCCTATTCCATGGGGACAGAAGCTCCTATGCTCAGGACCCTACCAGACCTCACTCTATGTATTTCTTCATTTTGCTCTTCATCTGTATCCTTTAATAAACTGGCAAACGTAAGTAAGAGTTTTCCCTGAATTCTGTAAGCTGTTCTAGCAAATAATTGAATCAAAGTAGGGAGAGGTCATGGGAAGCTCTGATTTTCAGCCAAGACGGATGGATGTTGGGATTAACCTGGGGACCTGCTTGAAATTGTCATCTGAGTTGGGGGTCAGTCTGGTGGGACTGAGCCCTTAACCTGTGGGATTTCCAGGTAGATAGTGTCAGAATCAGGTAAATTTTAGGAGAGCCAGCTGGTGTTGCAGAATTGCTTGTTGTTGGGACCCCACAGACATTTGCTGACTAGAGGTGTCACAAGTGAAGTGTTTGGTGTGAGTGGTAAAGGAGACACACAGTAGGGAAGACCTGTGTTTTTCCTAACACACCTGTGGACTAAAAAACCCCAAGCTGGAAATCAGAAGTTGAACAGTGGCTCTTTTGTTTTCTTTTTTCTTTCCTGTTATAGCAATTCTAATCTCCCCTGGAGGTGTTGGATGCTTCTCTTGAATAGAGGAATGATAATGTTCAAGGAAGTATGAGAAAGGAAAGCAGGTTAATATATTTCAAAAAATATCGGGAATTCTCTGTGGGTCCAGTGGTAAAGAATCCAGCTTCCAATGCGGGGGATGCGGGTTCGATCCCTGGTCCGGGAACTAAGATCTCACATGTCACGGGGCAACTAAGCCTGCACGCCACAACTACTGAGCTCGCGCGCCTCAATGAGAGATCCTGTGTGCTGCAAACGACAGAGCCCATGCCCCTGGAGCCCGCGCACCACAATTAGAGAAGAGAAAACTGGCACGCCACAACTAGAGAAGCCCGAGTGCCGCAACGAAGAACCCTCGCGCCACAACGAAAAGATCCTGCGTGCCTCAAGGAAGATCCTGTGTACTGCAACTAAGACCCGACGCAACCAAAATAAATAAATAAATAATAAATAAATAAATAAATAAATAAATAAAATATACATATAAAAAATTATCCTTGTTACAAGTGCATTAATAGATGAGTGGTAACCCAGATGGGGAGGGAAGGGGTCTGACTTCCTCTGACTGATGTTTCCTGTTTTGTACTTGGCACCAGCCTGTGAAAGGGACATGAGGAAAATGGAGCCGATTCAGAGCAGAGAAGTGACAGTAGGGGAGAAATGATAAAATACGTCACTGAGATGGATGAAGAAACTGGGGATGTGTAGCTTGGAGAAAAGGCTCAGCAGAGTGAGGAGAGCAGTGTTCAGATATGAGAGAGACTGTCATGTGGAAAGGTAAGAGGAGTGTTCTTCGTAGTTTCAAGGACTAGAACTCGAATAAAGGAACAGAACTAGAGTGAGGCAGATCGCCACTAAATGTGAAAGGAATTTTCCAAGAGACAAAGATGTCCCAGGTTGGAATGGGCTGCTCCAGAAAACCAATGAGTTCTCTTTTATTGGAGGTGTTTCAGGAACAGGTTGGACTCCGCTGGCTACTACAACAGGTTAGCTAGCACTTGTAAAGGGGTTGGATAACTCTTGAGTTCTTACCTAATCTATGGTGGATTAAAGAGGGTAGTTTCTTTGATACTGCTTCCATCAAAAGTGGGGGTCTATGTCCCTTCCTCTCAAATCTGGGTGGGCTTCATGACTGCTTGAACAATAGAATATGGTGAAAATAATGCTGTACCAGTTTCTAGGCTCGTGTGCTAAGAGACTGGAGGCTTCCACCTCATGTCTCTTGGGACATCTGCTCTTGGAGCCCTAAGCTGCCATGTAAGTAGTCTAACCTAAAGTTACGATACTGTGAGGAAACCCAGGCTAAGCACATGGAGAGGATGCACAGAGAGAGACAGAGATGCTGGTCCAGCCCAGGTTCCAGGCAAGTGAGTGAAGAAGTCTTTAGGTGACTCTAAACCCAGCCACCATCTGACTGCAACTTCATGAAAGACCCCAGTGGAAGACCACCCAGTTGAGCTTGGTCAACCCACAGAATCAAGAGACATAATAAATTGTTTTAATCCATTAAATTTTGGTTTCTCATGCAATAATAGGTCTTGGCCCATGAGCGTAAGACTTCATAACTCTATTAAATACATAGAAGAGGAGGATTAGACTTAGTCATAGGTGAATTTGATGAAATTGTCAGAAAGGTGTTAGCAAGAACTTTGCCCTACAGTATCTCCCCTGGCAGCCTGCCATGTTGCCCCAAATTACACAGAGAGCAAATCACTTCTGGTTGACAGGTGATCTCTTTCAAGATTTATACAGTTTGGTGGAGAGAGGAGAACACCTTAAATCTAATCAGCTTTCCCACACCTTTCTATAAAGTGGTTTTCCAGTGACTGACAATAGCTCCAGGGGAGTGAGGTTTTGGTACCCAGAATGAAAGAGGGAATGAGGGATACATGTAAAAGTAAGGCTCACTATGAAACTGGTAAAAGACTGGAGCCAAGATCAGGGACATAAAAATGGAAAAGGGACAAAAATTATTCATTTACATCTTTGTCTACTTCAATCTGTCAGTTTTATCTGTGGCTAACCATGAGGGTTCTTTGTTCTCAGCAAACTTTGTAGCTTGCATGAGTACTAAAATATTACTGACGATGGGGATGATGAAACGTTTTATTTCCAGCATCCACTGGACCTGGTGCATGGCTGTAACACATGTCTATACATAAGGCCTTGATTCCTTGATCGATGACTCTCCAACATATGTTGGAATGGACTGCAAGGAGTTCCATATATGCTTCCCCATCTCTGCTGCAAAGGGAGTCTTCTTTTACCCTTTGTTCTCTCAACTGGAGCAGCTGGGAAAGGACTGGCTTGTCTGCTCTTAGGCAGAGGAAAGGTGTGGATAATTAAAGAATCCATCTTACCTACTCAGGAGAATTTCCATCCTTTCTTGCAAAATAGCACTGCTGGGGTCTTGAAAGCCAGAGAAGGGAAAATGTTGGGGGCATTCCAGGTTGGAACTCTGACTGAGGAAGTGGTATCCTAAGTGGCAGTTTAGTAGTGTTGAAGGGGTACAATTAATGATAATGATGACAATGGTGATAGCTGACATGCACCAATGGCTCACTAGCCACCAGGCATCGTCCTACTACAGGCACCATCTCCCTGCTTTATAATCAGGCTATGTAGCTTTGCTGTGAATATCACAGCTCTGAGATCCCAAGACCCTGGTTCAAATCCCAGCTCTGCATCTTCTTAGCTGAGATGGGCAAGACACTTAAACTCTCTAAACCTGTTTCCCCACAGGATTGTACTGAGAATTAAGGGAAGCAATGAATATAAAGAGCTTTGCACAGAGCCAAGCATAAACATCTAAAAATGTTAGTTATTATATATGACATATTTTGGGTCCTTCATGGATTGAATTGACCTTTGCAGGTTGATCTGGTAACCCAAACAATATCCACAATCATTTTTTCCCCTCTGGGAAATGGCATGCTAAATTATATATAGGCAAACTATGGCCCTTGGTCAAACCTAGCTGTTTGTGTATGACTCCCAAGCCGGGAATAGGGTTTGCATTTTTAACTGGATGAAAAAAAAATCAAAAGAAGCACAATATTTTGTAACATGTGTAAATGATATGAAATTCAGATTTCAGTGTCCATAAAGTTTTATTAGAACAGAAACATGCTTGTTGTTTGTCTACTGTCTATGGCTGTTTTCACCCTGCAATTGCCAGTTGAGTAGTTGCAACAGACATGTCATGGCTCACAAGCCTAAAATATTACTACCTGGTCCTTTACAGAAAATGTTTGTCCAACCTCTGTTTCAAAATGATAAAAAATAAACTAACTTCCAAGCAGTACATGAGAACACAGCTTTCAAAACTGGCTATTACATCCTCATCTGTGTTTTGATATATTTCTATGCACACATGCACACACCTATTCAAACACACATGCACACACCTATTCAAACGCAT
Organism: Mesoplodon densirostris; assembly: GCF_025265405.1. NCBI lineage: Eukaryota > Metazoa > Chordata > Mammalia > Artiodactyla > Ziphiidae > Mesoplodon > Mesoplodon densirostris. The sequence goes on along the minus strand of NC_082662.1, from coordinate 11,125,946 downwards.
GTCAGTACACATATGTGTGGGACAATCCAGACACGTGTCCACATGTCTTCTGCTCTGACCCTGAGGTGGTTCTGGGTGCCCCTGCTGGGTGACTAGCAATCCAAAGCCCATGTTATTTTACTCAGCCTCTGTCCAGCCTGGGTCTGTAGGAGAGCATTGGAGATAAGTGTATTTGGCCAAGTTGAAAATGGCTGGCGCTTTCCATACCCTGTTAGATCTCCAAAGAAATCTATGAATATTTGAGCACTTTCTTTATGGTAAAAATTTCCATTTTCTGTATGAGCTCCCTCTGCTAGAGTTTTAAAGAACCTGTTCTCATCACAAAATCAGGCACAAGAACTATTTATCATACCTATGAGAATCAACATGAAAAAAAACCCTTAGATGCTGCTCACATTTCTTTCGCCTTCTCACTCTTGGGCTGCTATTTAACTTTAATACATATAAAGTTTGCTGGGTTTTATAGAGTTGAACAGTGAAGGTACAGTCCTGGCAGACTGACATGCCTGGAGGTTAAAATCCATCCAGGTTTGCAGTTATATAACGAGCAGTTGCCCTAATCACCATAAGAAGGCTTTAAAAAATATTGTCTACTTGAAAAAACTAGCACCAAAGACTTTCAAAGCTGAAAAGAGCCTGGTGATCAACTGCTCCAATCCTTTGTTTTTAGAGACAAGCAAATTTAGGGTCAGATCAGGGAATGTGCTTCCTCAAGGGCCCATAGGCTCCTTTGTGGAAAAGCCAGGTCTAGAATGCTGATCACTGACTCTAAGCCGAGGCCTCTCACCCTGCCCCCATGCTTTCTGGATAACACACTGATGCACAGAAGTAACATCTAATAAGCCATTCGGATAAACACTTTCAAAATCAAGCACTGCTTTCCCTTAGCTGTTCAATTTGTCTGACATATGTGGCATTTTTATTCCATCTCATATGGCACTGTCATGACCCCTTGGGTTCCTGCTTCAACATCATGGTCTCTGACACTTCCTGGGGCTGCCAGCACATTCTGCGCAGCCTCAGGACCACACATGATGCTCATGGCCATTAGATTTCTGTGCCCTAAGATCTACCAGCCCATCCTTCTCCTTGCGCTGAAGAGAAAGAAAGGGGTCGGGAAGGCAGATGGCATGTGCTGTGAAATATTTAGCTAAGCAATGGAGCTATGAGACTCAGCTAAGAAAGTGCCCAAATGCATGTGAACGCTGCTGGTTATGGCGCTGGAAGAGGACACAGTGAGTTTCTCCCTCTCTGCAGTGATGTATAACTCTGTAACATTTAAAAATGAGGGTCTGATCCGTATCTGTATCTATCTCTCTATCTACCCTATGTTTATGTATGTATTTATATACGTATATGTGTATTTGTGTGTATGTGTATTTTTGTATATGTAAATATGTATTTGGACATTGCCTCTCTATTTTCCTCTTTTCCTTTCTCCAACAGGGCACAAGCTCCTAACTGGGAGCTCAGGGCAGTCTGGAGGGTTGCCAGATGCCTGCCAGACATTTCTCTTCTTAGCTCTGCTTTGCCAAAGCTTAAAATCACAGAGGTGGAGAGTTCTGGGGAGAGGAGTACCTCTGAGAGAGAAGTGAGAGAGCCTTTGAAAAGACTATTCAAAACAGTCTTTGAGTAAAACTATTTCCTTGGACCAGAAGCAGAAGAGCATTCTGAGCATCAGGGGAACTGGCGCCCTGCTCCCTGGCAGGGCCCAGACCCAGAGGGGTGAGGAGCACACCAAGGGGCAAAGCGAGGTGCTTCCCAGCCTCACCACGATCCCCCAACCTCCATGTGTGGAGTGGGAGCAGCAGCCCCAGGCCTGAAGGGATGGGGAGACTGGGAGGATGCGTGTCTCCATGGCAACCAGTGTGGTCTGGTGACTCACAGCTCGTAGATGCTGGGGAGTCAGGGCAAGGACTGGGGGATGGGGGACTCTCCCGACACCTTGGTGCTAGGAAAAGACCTGTTTGGGTAGGGATAGGGGAGCTCTGGGAACTGTAGCATGGAACGGTCACAGTTGAAATTCAGCCGCTTGGAAGAAAATGAAGGGATTTGTTACTTCTTCCACGTCTGAGTCTGTGGCCTGTGATTCATTTATTCCTTTGACAGTTGAAAACCAAAAATCTATATTTTCCCCGTGTGCTGTCCAGTGCATATTAAGTGTCCAGGTAATTGTGGATGCACTCTCTATTGTTTTGTGGTAGCTACCATCCGTATTCCATGGCTCCTGTGAAAGGATGGGCCATCTACATCAATACGTATTTGCATTTCTTCTCTTCTTGGACATTTATTAAAACTAGGCTTTAAAACAACACTGAGGGGCTTCCCTGGTGGCGCAGTGGTTGAGAGTCCACCTACCGATGCAGGGGACGCGGGTTCGTGCCCCGGTCCGGGAAGATCCCATGTGCCGCGGAGCGGCTGGGCCCGTGAGCCATGGCCGCTGAGCCTGCGCGTCCGGAGCCTGTGCTCCGCAACGGGAGGGGCCGTAACAGTGAGAGGCCCGCGTTCCGCAAAAAAAATCAAAAACAAAAAAGACAAAAAACAACAACACTGAGGATTACTGCATAATCCAAGATGCCAACCTCTGACACATGTCAGAGGTTTAGATTTGCAGGCAGGTCTTCTGAAGGGCCTGCTCCTTGATACCTTTAATTGTTACCATTGTTTTCAAGTTACAGGAGTGCTAAGGTAGCGGCAGCAAGAAGCTGTTATCTGCTTAAATCTCCGAGCTGAGCCCAGCTTTTATGCTAAAGAGCAAACTTGGGACTTCCCTGGTGGTCCAGTGGTAAAGAATCCACCTTCCAATGCAGGAGACGTGGGTTCGATCCCTGGTCAGGGAACTAAGATCCCACACGCCGCAGGGCAACTAACCCCGTGAGCCACAACTACTGAGCCCACGTGCCTCAACTAGAGAGCCTGTGTGCCACCAACTACAGGGCCCACGCACCCTGGAGTCTGCGTGCCACAACTAGAGAAGAGAAAACCCGCACGCCACAACTGGAGAGAAGTCTACGCGCCACAACTAAGACCCAATGCAGCCAAAAAAGAAAAAATAAATAAATAAATCTTAAAAAAAAAAGAGCAAACTTTGTAACCAATAAGGCATTTCAGACATAAGTAGGTCTTGGATGGTTTGTTCCTCTAAAGATGGGATGCAGACCTTATTTTTCTTTAAGTTAGGTCTGTTACAGCCATCTCACTGGGGAGACCAAAGCAGAGGTGGTGATGGCTGTGAAAATCGTTTCTTGCCTAATGAATGCAGCTGGCGTGAGGGCAGAAAAACTCATTGGCAAAGGGAAGGGGACTTCTGTGCAAGTCGGGGTATGAATTAGTTTTTTTTTTTTTTCACATGTCTATGCAACTTTTGGTGGAGAAGGCCTGTATGAGAGATTTGAAATAACGGAGCTCAGTGTACATTCCTCAACACAAATTTACATCTATGTTAGAAATCTCAAAAGTGCACATTCTTTCAAATTTAGCTGCAACACTCACTGAAATGTGCTGATGTCTACAAATATGAATTTCTTTTTATGGTGCACTTTCATCCACTTTAAAAAATGTGGTTTTTAGTGTACATTTGCCAAAAAAAATAAAAATCAATTCTGATAACCCGAACCACAATGTAGTAACTTAACCTCTAAGTGGAGGGTGATGTAAGCCAAATACTCAGTAAACGTGCTTCCTTCCTTGCCCTGACTTTTTTTTTTTTTTTTTTTCGGTATGTGGGCCTCTCACTGTTGTGGCCTCTCCTGTTGCAGAGCACAGGCTCTGGATTCGCAGGCTCAGCGGCCACGGTTCATGGGCCCAGCCGCTCTGCGGCATGTGGGATCTTCCCGGACTGGGGCACGAACCCGTGTCCCCTGCATTGGCAGGCGGACTCTCAACCACCGTGCCACCAGGGAAGCCCCTCGCCCCGACTTTTAAAGAAAAGCAATGATTCAAAAACAGGATGAAGCCAACTCAAAGTCTGGGCTAGTCTCCTTCTGAGAGTAGGTAGTTGTGGGTTCTCACTTCTCAGTTCAAAGCCAGGTGTTTGGCTGGTGTCTCCTCTGAGTTGTTCCATGGCACGGACCACAGTTCATCATCGCAGGCAGGAGTCTCAACTAAAGACAGCGCAGTGTTTTTAGGAGGAAGTTTTAAAGCACGATTTTAATTTCTCAGCATGACAAAGCTCACATTTCACTAAATGGCCTGGTCTGACTTAATCCCGAGTTCATCAAACCCAACTTTACTTTTTTGTGTGTTTTTATCAACAGTTTTCACTTTGAATAGAGACCATGAAGGAGCCAACCCGAGGACAGCAGGATTCTGAAGGGCTTGTCACGAGGGTGACATTTCTGTTTAAATATCACATTGGCCACGCCAAGTAAAAAGGGATTTGGCTAAAGCAGACGCGGGCGCCTCTGTAAATGTCAGAGTCCACGCTGACCAGCATTTGGGGGGCATCCTCAGAACCCTGTCCCTGGAGCCTGGTCTTTATTTCCATTTCTCCTAATGCTGTTTGAGATATAGGCTACTCCGCCTCCCCTGGCATTGATTAGCTCACACGACCTTGTGGCAGGGCACACATTAGCTCATGTGGGCTTTGCCTGTGGGCTGTTAGCAGCAGTGGGGAGCCCATGGGAGGCAATTTTCTTTTTCCCTCCCCCTCCCCCTGGAGCAGCCACCGCACATGTGTCTCAGCTCCAGCCTCTCACGCGGCCCTTCTCCCCGAGAGAGCACGGTGCTGTCCGAGGGAATGGCGTTGAGTGAACGAACAGTGTGCCTCACGCTGACATCATTCTGCTCCTCCGGTTTGGTCCCACGCTTCCTTTCAGAACACTGTTCATGTTGAGTTGAGACCAGTTAGGCAGGTGTTGAAACAAAACCACCTTTGGTTTTGTGCAAAAGAATCGAGGTCTGGAGGGAGTTTGGGAGGGTGATCACGTGCTGTTAATGGTTCAGTTCAATTTCATACAGAAACCAGGGAAATTCTGGGAGGTGGCTTCATCTGGAGGGAGGCGAACCTCAGCCAGACTGCGCTGAGCTCTCGCCCGGACTCCTCCAAGCCTCCTCCCCTGCACCACAGTTACGCTCTTGCTCGGGAAGAGGAATCTGCTTGGCTTCTTGCGCATAGGTGGTTGTCCTAGAAGCTGCTGCTTTTTAGAGTGAAGTACTTCGAATCGGTGTGAGCCTGCATCTGCTCCCCTAGTTCCGGGGTGCCTGGCATCCTGCACAGAACCGTCCCCAGGCTCCTGCAGATTTGGTGCCTGTTTCTCTCTCATTCTCAGTGTCCTTCTCTCCCTCTCCTGCTGCTTCCGGCTGTCATGGTTTTCCATTCCTCTCAGTCTTGATATGTCTGTCTCTTCTATCAGGCTGTGGCCACTGGTGGGAAGAAACCACGCGGATCATGCCGTGGTCATCTATATCCCCGTGTTTCCAGCCTGGCTGTACCAAGTCCACCATACTGCTGTCTGTGGAAAGAACAAACGCCAGGCCTGGACACCACTAGAACTTGTGGCATCTACGGGCCACACTGGAGCGCCATCTGAAGTTCTCTGTCTCCATCTTGTCTTCTTGTCATCAGGCTGTTCACGTCACTATGTCCTCTCTCACCCCATTTGCACAGCATCTTTCTGTTACCACCTGTGGTACGACAGAAGAGAAACCTGTGTTGGATACCTGGGCCCACGGAAAGCATCCATGCCATCCTGTGGCTCTGCGTGTACCTGGGAACGCTCTATGGCTCCAGCTTCATGCTTGGCACAGGGAATCCTTTGAGACTGTCCCAGTCCCATCCACTCCTCGCTCAGACATTTCTCCTGCTGCTGAGTCATGCCAGATGCAGGGGACTCCAGGGTCTTCCTGGTTTTCTGAGCTCCATCTGTGAGCTGGTTTGCCCCCACCTCTCTGAGCCTCCCAGAGTGTTTCCCCTGAGTAGGGGCCCCAGGCACCCACATGTTCTCTGCTTCCCCTCTTACTCTTTCCTCCTCTGGATGGTAGGATGTTCACCACTGAGGTTTCCATATCTTTTGTCTTGTGCCCCGGCCTACGCTCTTGAAATTCAAAGGTCAAAAATAGAATCGTCTCCGTCCCAGGTCCGCTTTCCCCAGGGGCACTGAACGCTATGGGGGTGGGAATACCTGGGGGAGGGGCAGAGCCTTAACTGATGACAGACACCTGCGGGGTATCTGTCGCTCGGCACACTCAAGTCCCCGCTGTTTCTGCTGCTCTCGGATGCTTTTTCTCGACACCTGTTTTTTGCCTCCTTTTTTCTGCGACTGTGTCATGTTTCCCTCATTTCTGCCCCAAAGAACTGGCCTTTGAGGTCATGTAATGCAAAGGAGAAGCCTCCTTTTTTTTCCAAACTCCTAAAGCATGCCTCCGTCCTATGCACGGCCCCTCCTCTCCTCCATGGAGTTCATCTTGAGCTGTGCAGCCAGGGACTCTTTCTTTGACTCTAGAAACTTTTTGTTGTTTATTATTTAACCATACAATGAATTTCCAGTTATTGAGAACTACAGCCAGTCAGAGCTGAATGGGACTCAGAGGCTCAGATTATTTCGAATCTCCACCTCCCTTATCCCCTCTTCTCCATTTTGTGGCTAAGAAAACACTGCTCAGAGGGACAAGATACCTGCCAAGTTTGTATAGGGTCCCAAGACCAAGAGGATCACAGAAGGTGATCAGCACAGGTGATGTTTTACTTCCATACCTCCTTCCGGCAGTTTTAGCTACAGCATGTTCCAGCATAGTTACAGCATAAAAGCACCTGTGTTGGCTTTCAAAATATGAATGACTAGCATTTATTGAACACCTAATATTTGCCTAGAAGTGTGAATAACTCTCAAAATAGAATCTATTTGTGGAGCCACCTGATAACCCCATTTTACTGATAAGCACACAGAGGTTGGCCCAGGGACAGGCAGTAGGCACACACGGGAAGTGGGACTCGAGGCCTGGTCTGTGCGACTTCAGGGCTGGAGTTCTCACCAGCGACATCCTACAACAGCAATAGAAGGACTGCATTGATCAGCCCAAATATGGTAGATCAAGAGATGAGAGCAGGTCATCTCTTCCCTGGCAAAGCCATCGCTTGGAACACTAACAGGCTTACATTGCTAATGCTTTCTCACTTTCCCTTTAAAAATGCCTTCCAACAGACTCCAGCTTTCTGATAATGACAGATATTTACTACACCATTGGTAGCTGAATAAGCTAAGGCCAGAGCGGCTAAGTGGCTTGTTCAAGGTCTTACAGCCAATCAGTGGCAGATCTTGGACCTGAATCAAGGACGCTGACCCCAAATAGAGTGAGTTAAAGACCCTAAAACACCCATCACTAGTTCTGGAGCACACAGTAGGTGTTTGCAAAATTAGCTTCATTTCCTTCTCTCTTTTTCCCTCACATGGTTCCCAAGGGCTGAGCACACGCTTACAGTTAAAGCAATCTACATTCTCTGCATTGTTTTAGGCAATGAAAAAATGTGAAGCCATCCAGCCACTTTGCTGCTGTTGAAAAATAATCACTGGATGATGGTCCCCTTGGCAGCTCTCTGGGCCTGGTATTTAAGCAGCATCCAGTTCCAAAGAACTGCCCTTTAAAAGGAGATTAGAATTGCACATCCACTGTGCATGAGCTGGAAGATAAACAAATGTTGTTTTCCACCCAAATATTTCCAGCTTTTGCTTTAAGTTATTTCTCATGATTGGAGCCCAACATGTTCTATATGCAGAACTGGGAGAGATTAAGCTCATACTGTGAACCACAAACTTTGCAAAGGCAGTTCACTTCTGTTTCCTGAATTAGCCTTTTGGTTGCAAGTGACACGAACTGAGCACATAATCACAAGGGGTTTTTATTGGCTTATTCGTTGAAAAGTTGGGATAGCCTTAGCTTCAGGTATAGCTGGATCTAGGGGCTTCAACAATGCCTTTCTCTCCTCTCTCTCTCTCTGCCTGCTTTCTGTCTTTCTGCCTGCTTTCTTCTGTGTTGGTTCACTCTCACAGGTGCTCTCCCTCATGGTGGCACGATGATCACTGCCTACGGTAGCAACATGAGTACCGTCCACCAGCCAGGCAACTCCCAAAGGAAAAGAGAGCTCTATTTTCTAACAGCTTGTATAAAATCACAGAATTGATTCTCATTGGCCTGACTCAGATCACATGATCATTTCTGAGCCAATCACTGTGGCTAGGGGAGGGAAAACACTGATTGGTCAGGCCTGGGTCATGTGCCTCTCTTTGGATCCAAGTGGTGGGGTGGGTCCACTGAAACCACTATGACCTGCTAGTAAGCAAGGATGGTTCTCTCAAGTGAAACCAAAATTCTGTTACCAGAGAAATAGTGAATGAATGCTTGGCAGGCAGAACAACAGATGACCGCCGCAATTAGATTCCTTACTTCTCAGAGAACACAGATGATTCCAAAAAAAAATTTCGCTGACTGCTTTTTCTCACCAAGAAAGTCATGTGCAGAAATTCAAGGGGATGGAAAGAAGAGGAAGCCTGGTCCCAGCTAAGAAAATAGAGCTGTGGCTGGGAGAAGTTAAGGAACTAAGAGATAAGGATGGATTCGTTTCTCTTCCTTGACAATGTGAAGGTGAGATGGCACAGCACCTGTCCTCAGGGAGCTGCTGACTGGGAACAGTCAGAGCCGCAAACCTACAAGACAATATACCTCAACACAACTGAATTGTGTTAACATCAGTCACTCTCTCCTAAGCCCTTTATTCAGTGAATGTTGAGGGTGTACTGTGTGCTCAGGTGCTGTTTGGGCCTTAGGGATACAGGGCTAAAGACAGGCAGAAGAAGGCAGACACGATTCCTGCTCTCGGAGCTTACGTTCTAGTTGGAAGAGAAAGAAAACAAACAAGAGAGCCAGTTCGTAAGCAGAAGCACTTCTATGTGTGACAACTGCCTGGAAGAAAGTAAAGCAGGGTGACATGTAAGAGAGTGACTGGAGATGGAAGTGAGGGGCCCTTTGGACAGTCAGCAAAGACATCAAGAGGAGGTAACAGCTGAGACTTAAGAATAAACAGCCAAGAAGACCCCATAGAGATGAGGGCTCCAGGCAAAAGCCCTGAGGCAGGAATAGATGCCCTGTGGTTGAGGACCAGAAATAGGGTCAACTGACTGGAGCAAGGTGAGTGGTGGAATCAGAAGAACAAAAGGACAGGGAGGAGGTAGAAGCCAGATCCTACATGGAGGATTCTGCTTCTGAATTTCCCTAGTGCTTTATTTACGGGCATGTTTTGTTGCCACATGCAGTAGCATGCAGGGAATGAGAGCCAGTTCCGCGTCTGATTCAGACAAGGTTAGGTCCGCCCCCACCTCTCCTATGGCACTCACACTGCCTGGCATCTACCAGACACTCCGTGAGTACTCCCTACAGTGAGAGAGTGTGGTCCAGTGGAAAGGACTGGGTTAGAATCCTGGTTCAGCCACCTTGCAGCTGAGGAACACTGGACAAATCGCTTAAACTCACTGGACCTCTCATCTGAAAGTCAGATAATATGGATCTCATAGAGTGTTTTCAAAATGAAGCAAGATCATGTGGGAGAGAATTCATAGTGAAAGCTCTTTCATGAAATAGTAGTTTTTCTTCCTGATTTCACTGACAAGAATGGGAATTATGGCCTAGTGTCAGGTGGGTTTGGTGAAAAATCTGCCTTCCTAATTTTTGTTCGTTCTAGAAGACTGCACACATGGGGATATCAGCTTGGAAAGGGAGCCTAGTGGGGAATAAAAAGTATAAAAAGAAGGTAAGAAGATCAGAATGGCGCAGTATACACCTGAATGATGACAACAGCAAAAGCAATAATTACCTTTAGCTCACACTGGGAGCCAAGGATGGGCTAAGTCTTTCTGTATGCCATCTGATATAAGCCATCAACATGAAACAATGGCCCTAATCAAACATCAACCCTATCAGACAGGTTGGTTTGTTAGTCCCATTTTATGAAGGAGATTCAGGAAGGAGCCACAGGAAGATGAAACCACTTATTAAGGCCATATAACTAGTAAATGGTTGCCCCTGTCCTACCCTAACTCCTTAGGTGAAATTATTAATATGGGCACAGGTCCTTGCTATGTTTTTGCTTTTTTTTTCCTTTGCTCAGATGGTTCTTATTCCTCAAAAATCCCAATGTCCTCTGACTTCAACTGGTTAAATAGGCAGCATCTTCCAATGAGGAAATTAATGATACTGAACCTCAAAAAAATTTTTTTAAGGAATGAAAGACACCCCTAAGAATGGTTTCCTAATTGTAGCAACCTGCTACATTAACGCTGAAAAACTCATTTACAATTTGGCTATTAAATGACAACCCATTACCACCATTTTTATTGCTTTATATTCCCTGACAAATTTATTATGTAATTACCTTGCATAACAGTATCATTTTAGGATGTAAAGTTGAAATAAGGTCCCTATTTTAAAATGCTTACTATTATGTGTTTTCAATATCTAGTTTATATAAAATATCCGGCATTGAGAATGAAATTTTCTCTTTTGTTAACCAGGGATCAATAAATAGGTTTGTCATCCCTTATTTTATGAATTTGATTCTCTTTTGCCCTCTGCAGCCCATTAGAAAGAGGGAAAAACTGGACCTAGAGGTTGCCCATTATTCAGCTTGGCAACTCACTCGTTGAAAACAACTGGGGATTATGAAAATGGCTACTATTCCCATCCGCTCAGTGAGTCTGGGCCCAGGTTTAAACAGAAGCATATCCACAAAAGAATGGGGATTTATGGGTGACTTGAACAATTTCTCCCTGCTGCTGCTTTTGACTGTGGGAGTCAGAGAAATCTCCCAGACAAGGATTGGAGGTGGGGCGGGCAGCTGCTAGCACAGAGGCATAAGACAATAAGATATATACAATGCCCTAAGGAGAAGCCAGTTCACACCAGTACTCCTTTTCCTAAAGGCAGAAGAAATTGGACTTGTTTCCAAGGGAAAGGGGCAAAGGAGTGAGCCTGGAGAGGTGCCCAAGGAGGCTGGCTTTCTCATTGCTGTGGATAACGAGACAGGGGAATCAAACTGTAAAGAGATTTTTTCTAAGTAAACTCAATCACATGTGATATTTTCTTCACTTTTTTGTTCCTAGGGCTGATTAGGAAGACAACCTGGGGAGGACTGCACTCCAAACCCACCTGCTTTTCAGTCCCAAGAAAGAGAGGTATGCTGCTTCTCTCAGCAGGAAAAGAAGAGTCTGCCTGATTACCTATGTAAGGTGTCTTTGGAGAGTACGGTCTCGATTGTCAGATCTGAATAAACTTGTACCTCTTTGCAAATACTGTCATGAATAGGAATAAGACAATCTGCCATGTGACTTTATCTCTGTCTTAATTTCTCTCATAAGCTCAGACAGGTGGAATCTGGGCAGAGAATGTACCACTAAGAGTTGGAAGAATGGCCAGCAGGCCCTGGCTTGCTGTGTGACCTTGGTTGGGTAGGAGCTTGCCCTTCTCTCAGGCTGTTTTCTTGCCTGTGAAATTAGGGGATTGGGGCTGATGGGTGCTCAGTAAGCCTTTCCTGAGTCAATGATTCATAGCACGCTGATAGTCCAATGTCCTGAATCTTCCTATGCAGCTAATTCAGTGGTTTTCAAAGGGGTGTTCTCAGTGCCACCCAGGGGACATTTGGCAATGTCTGAAGACAGTTTTGGTTGTTATGCTGAGTACAGAGTGCTACTGGCATCCTGTGGGTAGAGGCCAGGGACGCTGCTTAACATCCTGCAATGCACAGGACAGTCCCCACAGCAAAGCATTATCTGGCCCCAAATGTCAACAGTGCTGAGTTTGAGAAACACTGCCTTAAACCATCCATTAGACATAAACTCACATCATCCCTCCAAGTCAAATGCATCCATAGGAGATGTCCTGGGTAAACTTCCTCCCCATGCCCCCTGAACACACAACAAGCCATCCTAAGCGCTATGTCTGTGCGAATTCCTAGGGGGAAAGACACTCCATGAATCTGGTAGCACCTGGGACGAAAACTTGATGTTAACATGCATTTGCACCAGTAGGGAGACAAGCAGAGTGCCTTCCATGTTTTCTCTGGGAGGAAAAGTCTGTCTTGACCTCCCTTGCTGCCCCCTGAAGAATTCTTCTGTGGCCGCCCCCAGCTTCCTGAGTTATGCAGAGAGGGTAAACAGCTTTGTTTCAGTCTTCAGAATTCTAGTGTTTAAACGAATGTATTTATTTATGCTGAACGCAGTCTTCCACCCAGAACATTGTGAATCTTTCTTCAGGAGCCCAGAGTGAAATCAGCCTCCCCAGTCTGGCGTTTAATATGGGATCGTAGAAGCCGCTGGTTTCTACCCTCTGCATTAACAAGACCTGACTTTGTGGATCATTGAATATTTATCCAAAATATTTGACACACATACAATGACATAATCGCTCAGTCCCTTAGCCCGACATGGTTGCATAAGCACCTACCAGCTTTAAAAATCTACATTTTTCAGAATATGTTGTCAGTTAGTATAATGTATTCTGGAGCATAGATTTCTTGCCAAAATAATTCCGCCGGGCGAATGATAAATGTGTTGTGATTATTTCTTCTGCTTTTGTGAAAGCATACAGTAGGGATAGTGTCTTGAAAGCAACACACAGACCAGAGGAACACAGTGCTTCTTTGTTCGGTTCTGCCATATTTAGAATTCGTTCCCTAAATTCTTTCCTCAAACTCTCTTTTACTAGTTGCTACTCCCTGAAGGGACTGGTGCTGGCAATGGGAGGCTGTGTTCAGCTAATCAGTTCTTCTTGGCTCCAGCATGTATCTCTTTTAGTTAAGTCCACAAGAACTTAATGAACTGCCGTGTCTCTCCTGGTAAAGGTCATTGTAGCTCAGGTTTTAAAGTAATCTCATCTTTCAAAACTGGCTTGACACATGGAAAAATCCAGAGCCCCAGATGTCTGCTATTTCTGGCTTCTTCCAGGGTAAATGGGAATGAATATCACATGGAGCTTGGAAACTGGGATTTCCCCAAAGAACTTTAAAGCACATGATGTTTGATTAAAAATGTAAATGGTCAACTTGTAGAGTGTTGGCCAAGGCTATAGAATTAAGGAGGATCACCAAAGACCACCAAAATCACCATGTGTCTCGACCACCAAAGAGACCTCTTGGGCGACTTAAGTCAATGTGTGCATTTGAGAAGCTTCCCTATGCATAAAAAGCAGATGATGGTCTGCTCCAGTAGCAAACAGTCATCCTTGATTCTCCAGTTTCCCTCCCTGCACCCTTCCCCAGCCATTACAAGCTCTGTTGGCTCTACCTGCAAAGCATCTCCTGAATTAGTCTACTTTGCTTCAACCCTACAGTTACTCTCATTCAAGCCACCATCCATCTTTTTCCTGAATGTCTACAATAACTCCCACTCTACCACAATCCATTTTCCACACAGCAGCCAGTATAATCTTTTAAAAATGTGAATCAGTTCATGTCACTCCTTGCTTAAAGCCCATCAATGACTTCCTATTGTTCTTAGAATTGATTCCTGAGGGCTCACTATGTGGGGTTGCCTGATGTAGCAAATAAAAATACAGAGGCCCAGATACATCTGAACTTCAGATAACCAACGAACACTTTTTATAAAAAGTGTAAGTATGTCCCTTGCAACATTTGGGACATACTTATACTAAAAAATTATTTGCTGTTTATCCAACATTCAGTGTAACTGGACGTCCTGCATTTTATTTGGCAGCCTTACTTACTAGACTGCCTATGGCCTGGCACCTGCCTATTTTTCCAACTTCATCTCACACTCCTCTTCCTCTCACTCGCCCGAGCATCATTAGCCTCCAAGATTTTGAGCCTTTCCAGCTTCTGGGCCTTTGTACTAATGTCTCCCTCTGCCTGGAAAGGTCTACCTTTGGCTCTTTGTGTGGCTTTCTCCTTTTCATTTTCAGGTCTCAGCTCAAATAGCCCTCCTTAGAAAAGCCTTTCTTGATCACTCTATCCAAAAAGGACCCCTTTCCCCATACCCTAGAGCCCTTTATCATCTCATGTTGGTTTTTTTGTTTTTTTTAATATAAATTTATTTATTTACTTACTTATAGGCTGCGTTGGGTCTTCATTGCTGGGCGTGGGCTTTCTTTAGTTGTGGCAAGTGGTGGCTACTTTTCATTGTGGTGCACGGGCTTCTCATTGTGGTCACTTCTCTCTGTGGGGAGCATGGGCTCTAGGTGTACGGGCTTCAGTAGTTGCAGCACATGGGCTCAGTAGTTGCAGCACGTGGGCCCTAGAGTGGACAGACTTCAGCAGTTGTGGCATGTGGACTCAGTAGCTGTGGAGCACGGGCTTAGTTGCTCCACAGCATGTGGGATCTTCCCGGACCAAGGATCGAACCTGTGTCCCCTGCATTGGCAGGCAGATTCTTAACCACTGTGTCACCAGGGAAGTCCCTCATGCTGTTTTATTTTGTTCATAAGGTGAGTTTATATTTATTTTTCATCTGCTTGCTTGCTTTTGGCCTGCCTCTTCTAGGGGAAGAGGAACAGGGCTTTGTCAGTCTTGTTCCAGAGTCTGACACAGGCCTGGTGCATGGCAGAAGCTCAGGGAATAATTTGTGAATGAATGTTTATCCTTTTGCTCTTAGAATAAAATCCAGTCTTTTCCATGGCCTACAAGGCTTTTTGCCTTCTGTTTAATATCATCTCAGATGGAGTCCTTTCTGAGGATGTCTAGAACATGTAAAGGCCACAGCAGTTTCATCCATTTGGTGAAACAGATCATATCCACCTCCACAATGGACAAGCCACATGGGTTGGTGGAAAGACTGTCAGCTTGGGCGGTAGAAAGATCTGGGGTTGAATCTCAGCTTTGACTTTGGCTAATTCACTTCCTCTTTGAGCCTCAATTTCCTTATTTATATTACAGGGATATCCAGACATCATTTGTAGGAATAGAGTGGAAAATTAAATGCAAAGATATGTGTAAGCCACCAGTATGGGGCCTGGCACACAGTTGGCCCTTAATAAATAGATGTTGAATTTGCCCATCACAAAGGGCTCTCTCAGATACCTTGGTGGTACATTGTGCTTCAGAGACTGTTAAAACCCTCCACGTACAGTGGAATCTTCTGCTAACATTATATACCTCTCCTTTCTCACTGCCCTGTCAACCTATTGTCTGTGATCCTTGCACCATTTCCACTGGTTCCAGTAAGCTCTTAGCTCTGTTTGTACAGCTCTGTGTTGTCTGCTTTCTTAGAGGATCGGACAGGAAGGGATTGATCCCAGAAAGACCCTTTCTAGTCTCTGGCTTGCACCCAGGTTGGTACCCATTCCTGTCTGATCAGGTGCTGCTCCTTAAATATCCTCCAGGCTGTATCTGCTACAGATGTTGCCGTTGCCATGGTAACTATTATGGCCGAGATTTTCTCAAACTGTGAAGGGAGAATAGCAGAGGTCCAAAGAGCAAACATAATTACTCTTATACTGGGCTTCAAGTGCTCCACATAAGTGTTGGATGATGCATACCTGGCCACTTGGGTCCTTTAAACCCTCTTCTCATGATAACCAGTGACATCATATGGATTTGTTGGCTAGTGGAGAGAACTTCCATTGAAACCAGGCCATTCACTAGGTTTTTGTTATGCTGTAATCAGAAGTTGTTATCCATCTTTTAGGAAATTTTCTTCTGAAGTTTGAAATCGTTTTATTAAGATCTTAAAGTACATCCATAGTTTATTATTATAGTTTTAACTTTGGTGTGGTGATTTTAAAACATGCCCAGAAATTCTCACCCTCTCACTGAGAGGTGAGAAATATGTCTCCGCTCCTTGAATCAGGGAACAAGTAAGTTTGGTAACTTACTTGTCACCAATGGTATGCAGTGGAAGTGACACTGATACTATGTGACTTCCAAGGCTGCTTCACAAAAGGCCTTGCTTGCACTTGTTTTTGGAGTCCTGGTTGTCACGTAAACTTGCCTACCCTGAGGCCACCATGCTGTGAGGAAGCTCAAGCTACTTGGAGAGATCACAGGTAGGTGCTTCAGCTGACAGCCCCTGTGGAGGTCCCAGTCACAGACAGCTGGCATTAGTCACCAGATGCGTGGCACTTCCATATGTTGCATCTTCCCACCTGGGACATCATGAAGCAGAGACAAGCTGTTCCTACTACGCCTTGCCTGGATTCCTGATCCCTAGAACCTGAGAGCCTAATTGAAAAGATCCTTTTAAGCCACTAAGGTTTAGGATAACTTGTTACTCAGAAACAGTAGCTGGAACAGATGGGCTGGCTGTCATTGGTTGTCTCAGGGGCACCAGAAATTCAGCCTGTCCAACGTGGAACCACGACTTTGTCTCTCCTGGTACAACCTGATGGCTTTGCACAAACACCCTTGGGCTATCCTGGAGTAATATTCCCAAAGCCATTTAAAACAAAGTCCTTCGGGGCTTCCCTGGTGGCGCAGTGGTTGAGAGTCCGCCCATGGGTTCGTGCCCCGGTCCAGGAAGATCCCACATGCCGTGGAGCGGCTTTGCCTGTGACCCATGGCCACTGAGCCTGTGCATCCGTAGCCTGTGCTCCGCAACGGGAGAGGCCACAGCAGTGAGAGGTCCGTGTACCGGAAAAAAAAAAAAAATTAGAAAAACAAAGTCCTTCACTTTCAGGAATAATGATGCTTTAGGGATTCCTGCAACAATGGGGGAGGATGGGGAGGCAGGCAGCACTGTGGGATGCATGGTACTGGGGCCACAGGAATTGGGTCCATTTGAGGGGCGTGTTGGGAAGATTTTGTTCTGATTGTGGGACTTCAAACCTTCATTAGGCCTTCAGAGCTTTTATGGGACACCAGAGTAAAGTGCCCATGGGTATAATTGTTGACTGAATTCCATCAACGCAGGATTCATTGCCCTGAGGCTTTCAATTAGGAAAAGAAATATGGTTTCAATTTGGGATTGAAAAGACCGCCCTCCCTCATATCGATTTTGCTAGGTGGTGTCCATTTTAGCCAAAATCTTATATGGGTTCTGTTGTACTCTCGAAAAGAATTTGGTGTGTTCCCTGGTGGATGCACTCACTACATATTTAGCATTTGATTCCTGGAATACAGGCTTTTGGGTCTTGCAGCCACTGCTCTGCAACTTTTGTTTCCATAGAAACTAATGTTTATGTTTATATCTATGCAGACTCTGTTTCTATCAGATTTTACTTCTTGGAGCAGCTGTTGTAAGTCTTTTCACCAAGATGGACGTTAGTGATAGGGAACAAAGCCCCCATTCTACTGAAACGAGCATTATCTTCATCATCATTATGGGCTCAAAAGTCAGTGGCTCACGATGAAAATAAAAGGGGTTCAAGGAGGGGTCTCAAGCAGCAGCGTGGTGTAGAAAGCAAGGGATCCAGGGCTGAAGATGAGGATCCTGTGTGCAATTAAACCCTCGCTCTGCAAATAAATAGGGACTCTATCGATCTCTCTCCCTAGGGAAATCTAATACAATGTACATATTTAAGTGCCAATCTGTTCTCTGCAGCCAAAGGATATAGAAGCTAAGTGGAATGAAAATCTATGTTCGGAAAGCACCATTCTGGGTATCTCATTTATGCTGATGCACCACAATGGGATGGCTAGTTAACTTTCTCCAGTGTCCTTACCGGGGCTTGGTCTAATAGTTCCTGAACTGCCTCCGAAAACAATACATTCAAAGTCTCCTTTGCAAAGCTGAGGCCCCTGTCAAGTCTAACAGGCAGCCAATATATCTTTTCCTATGTAGTCTTTGCTTTGTCATGACTGACAATTTGTATGTACACATACACAATTTTTTCCCTTATTTTGTTCATCCATTCAACAAACACTGAGTTGCCACACGCCCCAGATGCTGCGTTGGACAGTGAGTGATCACAATGAGAGCTGACATTTATTGAGAACTTACGGTGCGTCAGCGATCTGTGCAATGCTTCCTTATTTAACCCTCACGACAACCATCTAGGTAAACATGATAATGGCCGCCATTTTTACATGTGAAGAGGTGAAAGCCCAGAAGGTAATTTGTGGAGGTCACACAATGGGGGAGCGGCAGGCTAGGATTGGGGGCTCTAGGGTCTCCTGTCTGAACAACAATACCATTCAGTTCTCTTCCCTGCTCTGGAGTTCGTAGGCCAGTGGGAGAGACAAGTGTATAAAAACGATTACGGCCCATGATACACAGTAATAGCATTACATGCCATATATGCCACCATAGAAACCTAGAAAAGACATGATTAAGTCTGCCCAGGGAAGTGTAGCAAGGCTTAAGAGAGGTGGGTTATATCAGCTGGGTCTTAAAGAATGACTAAGAATTCAAGTAAGGAAAAAAAGTGCAGCCCAAGTGAAGGAAGTAACCCAGTAGGTGCCATGGATGCACTAAAGGACAAGCTGGATCATCTTTGTGATCTTCCCTCCGCTGGGTACCTAGTTAACTTTTTCTTTTATTCTATTCTATTTTATTTATTGTAGTAAAAAATATATACATATATATAAAATTTACCATCTTAACCATTCTTTTTTTTTTTTACATCTTTATTGGAGTATAATTGCTTTACAATAGTGTGTTAGTTTCTGCTTTATAACAAAGTGAATCAGCTATACATATACTTATGTTCCCATATCTCTTCCCTCTCGCGTCTCCCTCCCTCCCACCCTCCCTATCCCACCCCTCTAGGTGGTCACGAAGCACCGAGCTGATCTCCCTGTGCTATGTGGCTGCTTCCCACTAGCTATCTATTTTACGTTTGGTAGTGTATACATGTCCATGTCACTCTCTCACTTTGTCACATCTTACCCTTCCCCCTCCCCACATCCTCAAGTCCATTCTCTAGTAGGTCTGTGTCTTTATTCCTGTCTTACCCCTAGGTTCTTCATGACATTTTTTTTTCTTAAATTCCATATATATGTCTCAGCATACGGTATTTGTCTTTCTCTTTCTGACTTACTTCACTCTGTATGACAGACTCTAGGTCCATCCACCTCATTACAAATAGCTCAATTTCATTTCTTTTTATGGCTGAGTAATATTCCATTGTATATATGTGCCACATCTTTTAACCATTCTTAAGTGTACAGTTCAGGGGCATTAAGTACATTCACACTGTTGTGCAACCATCACCCCCATCAATCTGCAGAACTCTTTCATCATTGCAAACTGAAACTCTGTAACTATTAAACAGTAACTCCCCACTCTCCCCTCCCCCCAGTTCCTGGTCACCACTTTCCTGCTTTCTGACTCTATTCGACAACTTTAGCTGGAATCATACAGTGTTTATTTTCTGAGTCTGGCTCACTTGACTTAGCCTAATGTCTTCAACCCTAGTTAACTTCTGAGGGTGTGGATTCATGTTTTCATTGCTGTAGTCAATACTGCCATACAATTGTGGACAAGGTCACATGTCACAGCAGGAGGAAGTAGAGTGGACATCTCTTGGCTTGTCTCCCCAGAACCTGTCTTCTAGGACCTGCCTCTTTCCCTCCTTCCATCCACTTGCTTACAAGGGGAGGAGCCATATTCAGACCTACCCTCCTGGTCATGGTTGATCAGATCAGGATGGCCTCTGATCTAAGCTGGCCCAAAAGCCTCTTCTCTGGGAATCTGGAAACGGGACTAAAAGAATTCCACCACTATGGCTGTTCTTGGAAATGGGGGAGACTTCAAGTGGTAACCTACTAAAGGTGGCTATTTCCCACCGGGGCGGCAGGGAAGCAAAGAAGCCCTTTTATAGAGTGAGAAGCAGAAAAAAGATGAAGGAGAAGCCTTCCTGAATTCCTTACTGAGCTGCAGTTTTTGCTGATGCTTCCTTCCTGAGGTTGAGCTGCTTACTGTCTTTGGGATCTAAGGGACACCCTGTTACCTTGAAATCTGATTTCCTTTCCATGTACACTATCTTAAGTCATATTCTGCCACCTGCAACCAAGAGTTCCAGTTCATTCAGGAAGAATATAAAACCCCTGCTCTCCTGGTCTCCACCTGAGCCACGAGCTTGGTCATTAGGGAGAAAGAAGAAACCTAATCCTCAGCTAAACCTAATCCTCAGGGCAAAATTCTTGATCAATTGCAAAGAACTCTGAGACTTTTGAAAAGACACCCCCAAACAGTTACAAGGTGATACATTAATGCAAAGCTTTGACGGAAGATGAGTCGTTACAGACGCATCTTCCTACAAATAACTCTTCCTCTCAGATTGCCCTCCTCTCTCCTTGGGCAGCAGCTACCATCACATCAGCTGCTTCCACTCCATGCTGCACCTTCTCCCGACTTCCCTGCTAGAATTCAGTTTTCCAGCTAGAACTCACTTGTTGGAAATGCTTACTCAGCGCCTTCTTTCTCCACAAGCAGAATGCTTGTCATTAATCCTCATTATGCTGGTTTCATTTCTTTCCATGAATTCCCTTGCCTTTTCTAACATCCTGTAGTATTTTAACTCAAGGCCACTGGCTTTCTTAAAATTCCTCTCTCTTCCAGCTTTAACTCAATGGTGAGTTTGGCCACTGCCAGCTGCTGAATTAAACTGGACTCAACATTGACTCTTGCTTCCCTATTACCCCTACGTTTCCTCCCATTTTGCAGTTCAGAGACACTGTAATTTTGACAGCTGCAAACACAAACCATGATACTTCGTCCTCAGTGTGGCAAGGGCTGGGGGGCATCTTGAGTGGGGATATGGTCAGGGCTGGGATTAGGGTGAAATGAGTGAAGCAACTAGGGCACAGAATTTAAGGAGGCGGTCAATCTCAGGTGCCAGCCTGGCCGTCACAGGACCCTGGTATTAAACAACTCCTTAAGTTTTGTGTCCTAGGTACCTGGCATATCTCATCCTTGTTCTGGCCCAGGTTTCAGCTCACCACTATCCCCTGGTATTGTGAAGATGCCACCATGTGATCACACTTGAGGGGTGAGAAGTTATCTTGAGAACGAAGCTATTCCAAGTCCTGAGAAATGTGATGGGCTCTGGCCCAACAGGGAGGTTAATGACACCCATTTGCCAGATCTGGTTTGCCTCTTAAGCTTTGTGAGCCTATTCTTGGATTTCTCACCTGTACCATGGGAAGAATGACTCTTCTCTGCTTTCCTGGAGGTTAGGCAGGTTGGCTATGGGGGCCAGAACATGTCCTTCATGGTGTCAGGCATCTGGTAAATTGCTCTAAGCAGTTTACATGTATCAGTTCATGTATCCTAATAACACCCCTCTGAGACTGGGGTTGCTATTGACCCATTTCTTAGGGGAGGGAATGGAGGCAAAGACACATAGCTGGTAGGTGCAGAAGCCAGAAATCTGAAACATCTGCCCCAGGGCCCACATGCCTGCATTAGAGACTCATTCCTTTGGCTCTGTAAGGCTTTGAGGTATTGTGAAGGCAGAACTCAGAAGGCAGTGCAGGAGAGGGGAATGCTCATGGGTTTTGGACCAGGTGAAGCTGAAGTGAAAATTCTAGCTCCGCAACGCATTAACTGTGTCACTGGGCAACTCCGTCTGAAAGGTGTCTCTAAAATAGGGACCGTAAATTGACTGGGAGGATGGACTGAGATGATGCTTGTAAAAGCCCTGTGCAATATCTGGTATGTATTAAATGTTCTGCCAACATTGGTCATTTAGTTTTGCTGTTGCTGTGACCCACCTTGCAGGGGGGTTGTGGTCATCATACAGTGCCTGGAACGTACGAGGGGCCCAACTGATATTGGGGGTTTTTCTCTCCTTTAAGAGTCCCTGAATAAAATGTAGGAAGCACCAGAAAGGTAAACATTTTAAACTGACCTTTTGCCAACCAGGTGACATTTCAATAAGCACCTAGGGACTGGATCTACCAAGTATCTGAACCAAAGGCTCTAAAAAAAAAAAAAGCAAATTGTTTCTCTGCTCCCCCTACCCCTACACTACAAGAGGATGGCCTAAAAAACTGGAATTCAGGATTAAGTCTCAAGTGAGTGTGAGCAATTGTAAGTTCTCTGAGGGCAGAGGCATGGTTGTCCTCTTTAGTTCTCTATCCTGAGGGTGTAGCCCAGAGCATGACACAGAGTAGACACTCAGTTAATATGTGGAGTGAATGAACATGTCAAGACTCTTCAGCTCAGAGAGACGCATTATTAGCAGAGGAATGTCTTGAAGGGGATGGAAAGGATGAGCACAGATTTCATCTGATTAGAAACAGACCCATAAGGGGCATTCCCAGCAGGGACATTTTAAAATATAACAACTTTGTTGAGATATAATTCACATACAAGAAAACTCACTTTAAAAAGTACACAGTTCAGTGGTTTTTGATATATTCCGTGTTGTGCCACCATCGCTACTATCTGATTTCAGAACTTCTTCATCATCCCTAAAAGAAACTTGTACCCATTAACAGTCTCTTTCCATTTACTCCTTTCCCAGCCCTTGGCAACCAGGAATCTACTTTCTGTCTCTATGGACTTGCCTGTGCTGGACCTTTCATGTAAATGGAATCATATTATATGAGGCCTTTGGTAATAGGCTTCTTTCACTTAGCGTGATGTTTTCCAGATTCATCCACATTGTAACATGTATCAGTACTTCCAGATCTTCTTTAAGGCTGAATAACATTCCATTGTTTAGATGGACTAAAGCTGGGATTTTGGTAGAGATTTTTGTGTTGAAGCTGTATGTCAGTTTGGAGAGTACTGTCATCTTAATATTAAGTCTTCTAATCCATGACATGGGACAATATTTCCATTTATTTCAATCTTCTTTAATTTCTTCCAACTCGTTTTGTAGTTTTTAGTGTAAAATTCTTGCACATCTTTTGCTAAATTTATTCCTATTTTATTCCTTTTGTTTCTACTGTAAAAGGAATTGCTTTCTTAATTTCATTTCTGATCATTCATTGCTAGTGCATAGTAGAAATACAATTAGTTTTCATATATTGATCTTGTATCCTGCAATCTTACTGAACTCATTTATTAATCCTAACAGTTAGTTGTATGTGGTTTGTGTGTGTGTGTGTGTGTGTGTGTGTATTCCTTAAGATTTTCTATATACAAGATCATGACATCTGCAAATAGATTTCTTTTTCTAATCCAGAAGGTCTTATGTTCTCTTCTCGCCTAATGGTTAGAACCTCCAATACAATGTTGACTAGAGGTGGTGAGAGCAGACATCCTTGTCTTGTTGCTGTTCTTGGAGGGAAAACATTCAGCCTCTTACCATTAGGTAGGATACTAGTTGCAAGTTTTTTGTATCTGCCTTTGAGCAGGTTGTGGAAGTTCCCTTCAATTTCTAATTTGCTGAGTGTTTTGATCATGAAAGCATGTTGGAATTTTCTCAAATGCTTTTTTGGCATCTACTGAGATGATTATATGGTTTTGGTCCTTTATTCTGTTAACATAGTGGATTACATTGATTAACTTTTGTGCGTCGAACCAACCTTACATTCTTGGGTTCAAACCCACTTGGTCATAATGTGTAGTCCTTTGATAAACTATTAGATTCCATTTGCTAGTATTCTGTTGAGGATATTTGTGTCCATATTCATAAGGGATATTGGTCTTTAGTTTGCTTGTACTTTTTTTGTCTGGTTTTGGTATTGGGGTAGGTAATACTGGCCTCATAAAATGATTTGGGAAGTGTTCTTTCTTCTAATTTTTGTAAGAGGTTGTGAAGAATTTTGCGTTAATTCTTTTTTAAATATTTATTAGAATTCACCATCAAAGACATTTGGGTCTGGGATTTTCTTTGTGGGCAGTTTTTTGATTAGTAATCCGATCTCTTTACTTGTTATACTGGTCTCTTCAGATTTTGTATTTCTTCATGAGTCAGTTTTTATAGTTTGCATTTCCTAGGAATTTTTCCACTTCATCTAAGCTTTATCATTTGTTGGCATACAGTTGTTCATGTTATCCCCTTTATTATCATCCACTTTATTTTTGTAAGGTGGTTAAGAATATCTCCTCTTTCATCCCTGGTTTTAGTTGTTTGGATCTTCTGTCTTTCTTTCTTGGTCGGTCTAGCTACAGGCTTCTCAACTTGGTTGATCCTTTCAAAGATCTTTTCAAAACTTTCAGTTTTGTTGATGTTCTCAGTTGTTTTTCTATTTTTTTTTTTTTTTTTTTTGGTGGTACGCGGGCCTCCCACTGCCGTGGCCTCTCCCGTTGCGGAGCACAGGCTCCGGATGCGCAGGCTCAGCGGCCATGGCCCACGGGCCCATCCGCTCCGCGGCACATGGGATCCTTCCGGACCGGGGCACGAACCCGCATCCCCCGCATCGGCAGGCGGACTCCCAACCACTGCGCCACCAGGGAGGCCCTGTTTTTCTATTTTATCTTTCATTTATTTCTGCTCTTATCTTGATTATTTCCTTTGGATTTAGTTTACTCCTTTTTTGCTAATTACTTAAGGTAAAAGTTTATGTTATTGATCTGAGATATTGCTTCTTTAAAAAAAATAGGAATTTATAGATTTAAATTTCCCAGGAGGCTTTAAAAAATAAATGCAAGGTTGTACTACTTAAGTTCTGAGACGTTATTGAGGCTAAAATGATAAATAAAACAAGTAAAGTTTAGATTGGTGTTTCTCCAAGTATTCTGTAGTCAAGTAAGTTTGGAACTAGCTGGCTTAAGCAAAGTGAAAGTCAATTCCTTCACTGCAAGATGGCTCTGGTCCTTCGTTCTGCCAGTGTATGGTGTGAATCTCCCAAGGGAGCTGAGGCCCTTGGGTTTCCTAGATTTTATATGCCTGAGGAGTGTCTTCAGGGCTGGAGTTCTGCAGAGCAGGGCAGCATTATCACTTTTGTGGACATTAGGCATTTTTGTCTTTGTGTGTCCTTTCCTTCATAGAAAATATTAAAAACTATATTAAACAAGTACTTTGACATAAAGCAAATATATTCCAGGCCAGATTTATTGTTCTATATTCATCATTATTGTATTCACCTTTTCTTGTGAGTTTAAAAGAATTTGAATGTAGAACATTTTCCTATGCCTTGAATGGCACTGTGGGTCCCAGACCCTGCACCTACTAGGTAAGTCAGGTGAGTGCAGACAACCCCCAGGAGAAGTGAGAGACCTACTCAGGTCAGCGGATGTCTCTGCACAAGACCTGGAATACAGCTTTCTGAGGCCCAAGCCACATAGACCAAGCCAGGGTCATTGTCAGGACTACTGCCCTGAACCATTTTCAGCATTTAGAAAAAAAATGTACTTGGTCAGGAGTAGAGAGCATTTTCATATGAAATAAAATAACCTCTCTCTGTGTCTATACATGCCCCTCTCTCTTTAAAGGCTTTGGTTTGCTTTGGAAAGGAGGGAGAAGGAAGGGGGTATGAAACATGCACCAGTTCTAACCCACTTAGACTGCAGAACAATCGATAATGAGACAATGGGCCACTGTTGTTCGGAAATACAGCCCTTGCTTGTGCACAATCACTAAGCCTACAGTCAGCTCCTCACACAAAGAAAGGCAGGACAGCCATTGTCATGGGATCAATATCTCCTAGCTTAGGAGGCATTGATCCCATGGCACAGCCTCAAGGCAGACTTCTCCCTACTTAGGACTTGCAGGGGGTGGGGAGTGTGATGAGCATCCACCCCAAAAGCAAGGTGTGCAAAAGAGGTGCACTTGGTCATGATAGGGATTATAGAATGGGTCTCAGAGGTCTCTGCATCTAAGTTCCCTTTTATATTAGGGAAAAGTTGGGAGAAGCAGAAGCTGTTACCATTCCTGGGCTGAAGGGGGAGGGGGAGGGAGAGATTTCTAGAATCTAAAGAGCTGTAGCTATGGGGGAGGGGCGGTGGTCTAAGTAAAGGTTTATAGCCACTGCCTACTCATGGCTTATAGGGAGGGAGCCACGGGAATAAATACCCTGAACCTTCTTTCTTCCCACCTTCCATTTTTCATCTCTACCCTCTGATCTGGAAGCCAGAGGACAATGTCCAATTTAGCATGTTTTAGTTTTATAAAATACATTCAACAAATAATGAGCCTAAGCCAACTAGAAAGCCAGAGCAATGAGCCTGCGTGATATTCTACCCCAGGCACAGAGCAGGGAGGAGAGGGTGGAGAATGGTCTGAAGTGGCAAGTGGACAATAAACAGAATAGCACAATAAATACGGGGAGGGAGTAGCCTGTCCTTTGGGCCAAGAGCTCATGACTGAGTGGAGGGAAATAAAAGTATGCTGACAACTAGCCATGTTTTATGTGCCATGTAAGCTCAAGGTGCTATGGGAATGTGAAAGAAAAAAGCTGAAGACGGGGCCCGTGAGAGAAGTCAGAGGTTTCCAAAGACAGAACATTGAACTGAGTTCTGTATGTTGAATGTGAATTAAGTGAAGGAGCAGCAGCTTGTAAAAGTGCAGGCACGGGAGCCATAATGGACCGTTAGAAGAAATAGGTGCCAGGCTTCCAAGTTGGAGCTCTAACCAGAAGGCAATGGAAAGCCATTAAAATGCATTACGGGTCCACAGACAAGGGACTGTGATGATTTCTTTCTAAGGGTGGGTTTTAGTCACTCTGCCTTTTCCTCCACACAGTGGACACTATATTTCACCACACACTGGTTTAGTTGCCCAACAGTTCCCAAGGGGTCACTCCACAGTCAATGCATTGATCCAGCGGCTCTATTGGAACCTAAGTCCTATCCCTGTTAATGTTCCAGATCCTCAATTCCCCTTGGCAATCTAGTCTTCCAAATAATATATCTTCACAGGCTGAATGGGATAAGCAGTCCTCGGCAAGCAGTATTAAATTCCCTACCATTTCACTCTGTTTTAAATTCTGTTCTCATTCATATGGCCAACTTTAAACTCAAATAAATTATTTTCCTGGTTATTCATTCTGAAGTTGAAGACCCCCGGAAAGTAACAGGAACTCAAGTTCCAAGGTAGTCAAATGACTGATTCAATTTTGTGAAGTATTTTCCCTTTCAAAATGACTTATAACACTTTGCCACTATTCAAATCTCTTTAAGTTTTTATAGCTGAATTTGAAAAAAAAAAAAGATTTTTTTCCTTTAGTAACAGAACTAGGTAAAGCATTTAAAAGACCAAACTCCATAGATGCAAGAAAAGCACCCATTCCCTTATATCTCTCATAACTGAGATTCAATTTCACTTTCTTCTCTGACTCTGCTTATTAGTCAGAATCCCAGAGTGAAAAGGATGGAGCTGGTATTTTATTGCTATCAGACTTGGAAAAAGAATGAGCTTTATGGGGTTTTCTGTACCTCCTTTGTGCATGCTCTCTGATTGTCTAGCGTTCTTTTGGTGGATATTTAATACCAGTAGATTGAATCTTGGCAAATAAAACACAATGTTGCATTCAAGTATATATAATACTTTTCGTCTAAGCAAAAAGAATGATAAAGATGTATTTTTCAGTTGTCAAGTTCTAAGATCAATGCAAGGAAAGGGAGCCAGGAGCTCCACAGATTCCACGTGAAGTTGTTTCTGCAGCTTCCTCTTAGCTTCTAGGTTCTGAATTCCAGCCCTTTTGCTAAGCCTTTAAAATGCTGATTCTACATGTTCTGCTGGTAACTGAGGGCATGTGAATGTCATGCTTTGCACTCAGGCACACACACATTTTCACGTATGCCTCCACTCCGAAGAGCTGCTTCAGTGTGATTTAGAGCGCCAAGAGGCATTCTTAGAGCTCTGTTTTTGAGCTGAAATTTTCAGGGGAAGAGCAAATTAGGCTTCTATTTTCTTTGTCACCATTCCACATCTATCATTTTAACAAATGTATCCAAGAGTGATCACAAACCTTTTCAAGAGATAAAAATTAGTCTTTCAAGAAGTTACTCTGGTCTCCAAAGGAAAAATAACCTTATACTTCTCTGGCCTTTGTAAAAATAAAAATATCAAGGATTATATAGGTGTGCGTCCTCATACCTTATTTACCATCCTATGAATATCAATCTGAAGAATATATTCACTTGCATAAGCACCACCCAACAACACTTGATTTCCTTCCCCCACAGAATTTTTGCTTTCCTTAATGCACTTTCTGCATTGTTTCAAACATTCCTTGTTTCCAGTTTGACTCTTGATAAGCAAGGAGGAGAAATTCAGAAACTTCTGCTTGTTAGATTCACAGCAGGGTTTTTTTTTTTTTAATATGGAAACTACGGCAGAGTTTGATTGTGTGTGAACTGGCAACCAGCAGCCCCTTTAAAGCATAATTTATGAAAAAAAAAAACCCAAAACACATGGCAACAGGGGTCCTTCTTCTTCATTCTCTTGACTCAGTGAAAAGTGAGTCTGTGAAAATAAATAGCAAGCCTTGGAAAATCCTGTCTAATAAATGCAAAATGTTGGATTGGGTAAAACATACTTTTAGAAAACTCCTTGACTATTAAGAAAAGAAAAGACACAGTATTTTACTCCTAAGGACCTGCAATTCAGAGTTCCATTTACCCAGTGAAGACAAATGATGGAGAAAGAATATCCCCTTTACCTTCAAATGATATAATTCCTGGATGCATTTTGCAAGCACTTGACTTGCTCTGCAAGACCTAAAGGTAATTTCATTTTCTAGAAACCCTTTTCTACCCTAATTTCCTAAGCGAGTCACTGGTGGATCACTGAGCTGCATGTTCTTGGGCATCTCATCTCCTCCTGGTTTCCTGAGGCTCCTTCTTATAAAGCAGGAGAGATAGAGACCCAGACACACACAAGGAGACTAATATAATCACTTCTGTCAAACTAAAATTCTGACTCATACTAATTCACTGTGACCTATCATTGGGAATTCAAGAAATAAGCTGGATCTACACTGTTAATTTAAATTATTCCAATGTGCCCCATCTACCAGAAAAGAAATGAACATGAATTTCTTCTCTTTGCCTGGGGGTGTGGACTGAACCATCTGAGTAAAGAGGGGAGTTAACACTCACTAGGGGTGAGGGCCTTGCTGGAAATAGGGCCTGGAGCCCCTGCTCTGATCTATGGCTGTAGCCTTCCTCCAGTGCTTTCCAGGTCTAAAGGAAGTTCTGACTGAGCCAAAATGATTACTGTCAGGACTTCTTTATGGTTTTCTTTTAATCACCAAGCCTGGATAAAATTGCCTATTGATTGACCTTAAATGAAATCTACTTTAACCTGGGAACTCCATTAAAAGGATAGCTCAAGAGGCCACCTCCCTACCCGCTAGCTCATTGTTAAACTGACTGCCTGGGAATTAATGATGCATACCATTTTGGGAGGCTTATAATTCCTTCCCAGTTTAAATATTTATCTGACCTCCTGGAAGCCTTGCTCTATCCTCCTTCGCTACTAGCCTACATTTCGTTTCTTCTTCCCTTCTCAGAGAAATGAATTTTTGGCTTCCCCTCCTTAGAATCAGACTTACTGTTCTCTCTGGGCCCTCAATTCTACTGAGTCTGTTGTAGGGGCAGTTCCTCGACTTTCTTGCCTCTCCACATCCACCCAGGCTGCCTCTCAATGACCAGAGGGCATTGGAAATGCTACATGCCTTTTGCAGTTTCCTTGAACACTGCACGAAATACATTTCAATATGTATTGGAAGGGGTCATATTTTGGAAGACACTGTCCACTCTGGACTGACTTATTCCAGGAGAGTCCTAGAAATAATGCCTGCTGGAGATTTTGACTTTGCATGGACAACACAGATTGGCTCAGGATGTCAGAGAGCAAGGTGTTGGGGGCAGAGAATCTTACCTAATGTCAGCAGAGAGGCACAATAAGAATATCTGACTTTCTATGCTGGAGATTGGATCAGATGCTGTGGACATCCACCTGTCACCTGCCTGGACATCTGAAAGGGGATTTGGATGACACCCAGATGGACAATGGAAAGAAGTAAGGGGAACTCAACATTCCATCTGTTACTACATAAGAAGCCTGTATCAACCATGACTCATTGAACGTGACTGAAGTAAGGGGGAAAAACACAAATGCAACAACATGGGCTGTGAGAAAAAAGCAATATCTCAGAGTAAGAGAAGGTAGCATCATTTCCCTAAGTCCATTTCTGTACTTGACAAAATTATACACACCTACCATGTGCCCAGATACCACCCACATGTGTTCTGTCCATGGTATTTGTCATATTATTAAAATTGCTCGTTTAATCATTTAGTTTCCTCATTCGACTCTACCATCTGTGGGGACAGAGACTTGATGGCTCTCCATCAGTTCCTGGTACCGAGTTCAGTGCTATCTCAGAGGAGATAGTCAATACATTTTGTTGCTGAATGAATGACTGAAACATCCGTAACGTTCAGAGGAAATGTATGCTGCTGAAGATGATTTACTCCAGCAACCAGAAGAGAAGTTTAGAAAAGGTTAGAAGACAGTGTAAAGAGACATGTGTGTGGAGAAAAGGAACAGAAAGTCCTAGGAGAGAAGGAGCCGAGGCTGAAGAATGTCTGAGGCAAAAATCTGACCTAGAGACAGGACTGGGTTGACAAGGACATACTGAAAGGAAACCCATGTTGCAGCAGCAGAATTAAGATTCTCTTGAGGTGAAAAAGGACAGAATCAACCCTGCAGAAAACCAAATCAGTGACTTGCATGGGAACTTGAGAAAGTCTCCCAGAATGCAGAACATGATGAAATTCTACAAAGAAATGAGATATAAAAATATAAAATATAAGACATCTTCCTGGAGCCAGAGAAGACCTTTGGCAATGGGTAGAAACGATATAGCATGTTTCAGGCAAAATTAATAAAAAGGGTACCATTTCTAGACACATTCTGGCAAAACTTAAATTACAAGGATAAAGACAAAAGTCATACAAATATGAGTTTGACACAAGAGGAAATGAAATGCATGATGAGGAGAGAGGACTTCCCCCCATTCTTCTTGTCCCACCCCTCCCCCCTCCCCGAGAGTGCAGAGTACCCTGAGGGGTGAGTTTGGGAGATGAAGGAGGCTGGAGTAGCTCAGCCCTTTCTCTCTTCCCCCTCTCTTTGGTATCCGCTACCTCCAGAGCACACCCTCCCCGTCATCATTCTCTAGCACCATCACTACCTGCACCATGTACTGCTTTCCTCATTCATTCTTTCAACAAATACTCATTGAATCTCTACTTCATGTTCCCTGTGTGGAGGATTCTATAGAGAAAGATCTTGCCCTCAAGGAGCTCATCACTAGAGAGAGACAGGCAATAAACAAAGACACAGATAAATATACACACCACAGGGTCAGGCAGTGCTAAGAGTGATGAGGCAAAACAAAGCAAGGCAAAGGATCAGGGTGATTAGGAGGGAGAAAGGGTACTTACTGCCTATGGAGAGGGTGGTCAGAGAAGGCCATATTGATGAAGTGACATTCAACCTGACCTGAAAGTGATGGGGGGCAGCTAAGGGAAAATCTTGGGGAAGAGCATCCAGGCAGAGGGAATACCCAGTACCAAGGCCCAGAGGAAGAAGCATGCCTGGCCTGTTTGAGGAGTGTTGAGACCAGGAGGGTGCAGCTCAGAGACCAAAGCAGAGAGAGGAGTTGCAAAGGCAGGGGGGAGGGGGAGGGTGTCAGTTTACGTAGTACAGAAGGGTTATGGGGGAACTTTGGATTTTCTTCTAAGTGAAATGAGAAGCCATTAGAGGGATCTTCATTCATGATGCCACCATTTGAAATTATCTTGTGCTTTCACTTGTCCGCTTGTCATTGTCCGCTCCCTCCTCTAGAATATAAGCTTTGTGATGGCAACTATTTTTTACACCTTCTTCACTGTTGATTTCCCAGTCCCTGAATGACCCCTGATACAGAGAAGGTGCTGAACAATTATTTGTTGATAGAATGAATGAATGAATGCATGAGTGAATGAATGAAATAGAAACCATGAATAGGCAGAAACTGTAAGGTAGAGAAAAAGACAGAGAGTGGAGGAGAAGCAGCTAATTGCCTGAATTAATGGTGGTGCCCTAGTGTGCGATCCCTCAGTTCCATGGGGTCCTGAAGCTGTCTGGGTCCAGAGGAACCCAAATCCCCATTCCCCCCAAGGCCCAGCTGATTGATTCTTCTTGGGTTACCTTGTGTACATAATCACATGATACTCCTCTTATCAACTCTGAGCAACCTCGCTGGGGCCCCAACTGGGCCAGGCCCTCCTTGGAGCTACTGCTGTCCCTAAACTCCCACAGCAGTGCCCATTTCAGTCTGGGTTGTGGTGCATCCCTTCTGGCAGGTTCTCTCTTTTTAGTATCCCAGGGACCTAATTCAGTGTTTGGCACAAAGCAAGCATGTGGCCCATATTTATTAAGTCTAAGTGAACAAGATGCTGAATATCAATGATACAAAGAAATTAAAAATGGAGAGATAGGTGAAAAAGTAACAAATAAAACAAGCAAAAAGATTAAAAAGAAAAAGCAGTGGTGGCAGTGTTCATTTCAAACAAAGTATACTTCAAGGGGAAGAAAGCAATTTTAAACAGAACAAAAGGGGACATTTATATAGATAAAAGGTATAATCACAGCATTTATAAATAGCCAGGCACTGACAATGTATTAGATAACATTCAACACCCACTCCTAATTAAAAGGGGGAGAAAACCTCTTTGAGAGCTAGGAATGTAAGTTCACTTAATCAGCATGATAAATAATATCTAGCTTAAACCATCAGGTACCATCATATTTAATGGTGAATACAGAAGTTATTCTCATTAAAATCAGAGGAAAGTCAAGTGTTTGTGGTGATATCAAGAGTATCATCTGTAAATCTCTTAGAGTTAATCAGTGTTTGATAAAGTGGATGGATTAAATATAAAACAGAGAAAAAGCAATAGCTTTACTTATATCAGCAATAACCAGTTAGAATATCTGAAGGGGAAAAAACTCACTTTCCTAATTACATTAGCAAACCAAAAATACATAGAAAGAAATATTACAGGATCCCATTTTATTCAATATGATGAAAACCAGAAAAATCTTTTTGAGATATACAAAATAAGACACAAACAAATGTGTGAACATATCTTTCTAGAAGAAAAGCCTAAAGTTTGTGACTATGCCAATTCTCTTTAAATAAATGTGTAAACTTATTATCTTCTCAAATCAATCATTTAAAAGGCAAGCTGCGAAAGAAAAGAAATTGTAATGAATGCAGGAAAAGGATAAATTTCTTCCTTATTTAAAGAACTCCTAACGATAAAAAAAAAAAAAGGGCTTTCACCCATTAATAGAACAAAAGGCCAGAAGATCTGAACAGATGATTCACACAGGAGCTCAAATTGCTTAGTAATCAAAGAATTAACAAATCAAGTCACTGCCTTTTTATGTCAGTCAAACTGTGCAGGATGAAAAGACTGAAGGATGGAGAGGTTAAGAATATCTGTCTTCCTCCTCCCTGGTCGCTGGTGACTTAAAGTGCCAAACTCTTTCTCAAAAGCAATTTGACAATAGATAGCAAGGATTTAAAATGAGTTCAATAGAACTACCATACGACCCAGCAATCCCACTACTGGGCATAAACCCTGAGAAAACCATAATTCAAAAAGAGTCATGTACCACAATGTTCATTGCAGTTCTATTTACAATAGCCAGGACATGGAAGCAACCTAAGTGTCCATCGACAGATGAATGGATAAAGAAGATGTGGCACATATATACAATGGAATATTACTCAGCCATAAAAAGAAACGAAATTGAGTTATTTGTAGTGAAGTGGATGGACCTAGAGTCTGTCATACACAGTGAAGTAAATCAGAAAGAGAAAAACAAATACCATATGCTGACACATATATACGGAATCTTAAAAGAAAAAAAAGGTTCTGGAGAACATAGGGGCAGGACAGGAATAAAGACACAGACATACAGAATGGACTTGAGGACATGGGGAGGGGGAAGGGTAAGCTGGGACGATGTGAGAGAGTGGCATGGACATATACACACTACCAAATGTAAAATAGATAGCTAGTGGGAAGCAGCCACATAGGACAGGGAGATCAGCTCAGTGCTTTGTGACCACCTAGAGGGCTAGGTTAGGGAGGGTGGGAGGGAGATGCAAGAGGGAGGAGATATGGGGATATATGTATATGTATAGCTGATTCACTTTGATATAAAGCAGAAACTAACACACCACTGTAAAGCAATTATACTCCAATAAAGATGTTAAAAAATAATAATAATAAAATAAAATGAGTTTACGTCCTCTGACAAAGAAATTCCATTCCCAGGAAGTCTGTCCTAGAGAAACAGTCAGATATGTGGGCAAAGATTCATAAACATAGAAATTTATTCATGGGAGAGATTAATATTAAAGTCGTATTTTGAATAATATTTGAATTATGAGAAAATCCTCCTGAAATAATATTGAAAAAGTGATTTCAAAACAGTTTATTTAATTTGATCTCAGTCTATCTATATATATATAGAACATACATAGGTGTGTAGAATACACACAGATATATAGACATATAGAATATACACAGATCTATCGAATCCCAAAATATTATCAGTGATTATCTCTAGTGGAATTATGAGTAATTATTATTTTTTATATCCTTTTATATTTTTTCATTTTTCTAAATTTTATACAATTATAGAAATTCCCTCAATAATAAGCAAATGCCAATGTTATTTTCAAAAAACAAAGAAAATAAAACATGTCAGTACCAACAGTTGCCAAGGTATTTCGTTCTTTGAGGTGTGGGATAAAAGTTAACTCTAGCAATATCTGTCCCCCCTATACTCTCTTGGTCGAATTCAGGGAAATTCAATTAAGATAATTGCAATAAACTTTTATTGCATCCTTAGTGTGTGTAAGGCACAAGGCTGAGGGCAGTGAAGCAGTGCAAAAATGAACAAGACAGGGGTCTGGTCCGCAGGTATAGAATAATCAAGTAACAGGAGATGGACTCTACCTTGGAAGCCCATAACCATGCAGACTGGGACAAGGGGTGATGGGAAGCCAGAGGCAGATGGAAAGGACCAGTGGCAAAAAATGTCTGGGGCAGAAACATCACACACCTCTCAGACATCACAGGAAATGCAATGAGGTAGAGGATATTTTATTTGCTGTGTCTCCTTTCAGGGACAGCATTTTGTGGGGTTGGAAGGAAGAGGTGGCTGATGAAACAAACAGCCAACATTTGGACAAGTCTTACCATGGGCTGGGTGCTCCGCTAAATGTTTTAATTGTGCTATTTCATTTAAACCTTAGACCAAGCCTATGAGGTCAGTCTATGATAAACACCACGTCTTAGATGAAGAAACAGAGGCCCATCAGTTACATAATTTACTTACGCGCACACAGCCAGCACATGGTGGAGCCAGGATTTGAATGCAAGAGGGTTCACCTCTGAGATCTTGCTCTTATTTTTTCCTGCAGAATGGAGCATGCACGTGTGGGCTGGAGCTGAATTGTTCAGGGCCTCAGATGGCATGAAAGGTCACCGTACTTTCTCAGCATATAGCTATCCTCCTTCTCTTCCTCTCACCACCTGAAGCAGCTTTAAGCCTTGCCTCCAAACAGGTGACTAGTGAACAGATATTTAAAGAGTAGCGGGGTGGGCTTCCCAGGTGGTGCAGTAGTTGAGAGTCTGCCTGCCGATGCAGGGGATGCAGGTTCATGCCCCGGTCCGGGAAGATCCCACATGCCGCGGAGCAGCTGGGCCCGTGAGCCACAGCTGCTAAGCCTGTGCGTCCGGAGCCTGTGCTCCGCAACGGGAGAGGCCACAACAGTGAGAGGCCTGCGTACCGCAAAAAAAACCCCAAAAAAACAAAGAGTAGTGGGGCTTCCCTGGTGGTGCAGTGGTTTAAGAATCCGCCTGCCAATGCAGGGGACACGGGTTCGAGCCCTGGTCCGGGAAGATCCCACATGCCGTGGAGCACTAAGCCTGTGTGCCACAACTACTGAGCCTGCACTCTAGAGCCCACAAGCCACAACTACTGAAGCCCGTGCGCCTAGAGCCTGTGCTCCATAACAAGAGAAGCCACCGCAATGAGAAGCCTGTGCACTGCAACGAAGGTAGCCCCTGCTCGCCTCAACTAGAGAAAACCCGTGCGCAGCAACGAAGACCCAACGCGGCCAAAAATAAAATAAATTAATTAAAAAGAAAAAAAAATCAAGACACTACAAAGAGAGAAAACTATGGAGAAATGACATTAGTAAGATGGCAGAATAGGAGGTCTTCAGTCCATATCCTCCCACAAACAATCCTAAAAAATAAAAAAATAAAAATAAATAAATAAAGAGTAGTGTATTGAAAATTTGCCAAACTATTAGCCTCTACATGATACTGAAGAGCCTTAACTCTGGGCCTCTGGAAAGCCTGGAAGAGAGAGAGGTCTCCTTCATGAAGGCTCTTCTATAATCCCTGTTATGAGTTATTAAGCTGATAAACACTTTCTGAGCATCTAATATGCAAGAACACTCTGCTAGCTGCTGGGGACACCCTCATGTCTCCTTAGTCAAAATCATCCAGTCCATACCTCTCCTCTGAAGCAACAACCCACACGAGCTCTTTCTTGGAAGTCCCGAGGAAATTCAGCCTCACACGTCCACACTGAATCACGAGCTCTGCTTCAATCCTCCTGTACCTTCAGGGAGCTCTTTCCTGCTGATGTAGCACTAGCTACCCAGATGTGCAAGCCAGAAATGGCCTTTTTCCTTACAGCATCCAATCCATCCTCAAATCTTATCCAGTCTAACTCCAAAATATCTACTGCTCTCCACCTGCACTGCCACCACCTAAGTCCCAGCCACCATCATCTCTCTCCTGGACAATCACAATACCCCCCTGAAGGTATTCCTGCATCCATTCAGTTGCCACACAGAGAGACCTTATCACCACTCACCCTGCCCTTAAAACCCTCCAGATTTTTCCTTTACACTTGGACAAAGACAAAATAAAATCTTTGGCTCCAGCTCCCACTTAGTTCATCCTGTCATGTCTCACTGTTCTCTCCTCCACATGTGAGTATGACAATGGGTGAATGTGTGGACATCTGCATTTGCATTCCAGGCTGTTAACATTGGTCACCTTGGGGCATGAGGCTGGGGATGAGAAAGGAGGTGGGTGGAGGGAGATTGTCCATTTAATGAGATACAATTGGCAACGTAACATTACAGTAGTTTCAGATGTACGACATAATGGTTCAATATTTATGTTTTGTGAAATGATCGCCTCAATAATTTTAGTTGACATCCATCACCATGCATAGTTACAACCTTTTTTTGGAAGGTGGTCAAAAGATAAAAAATTTCCAGTTATAAGATAAATTAGACCTGGGGATATAAGGTACAGCATGGTGAATATAGTTAATATACTGTATTATATATTTGAAAGTTTCTAAGAGCGTAGATCTTAAAAGTTCTCATCACAAGAAAAAAATTTTTGTAAACATCTCATATATTTTTGAATTGTTTCACTGGTTGCTACGAGCATGAGTTAACTTTATAGTATCAGGAAAGGAAATTAATAAAATATGTTTACATGTTGGCCATTACTTAAAGAATGGGAGTCATTTAGATAGCTATATGAAAATCTTTATTGTAATGATATTTGCCTTCTCTTTCCCAATAGTATCCCAAAGAACCAGGTCAAACAAAACAGGAAGCAAGGAGTTGGCCTGACCACTCATGTTGGATCAAGGGCTTTCAACAAAGTATAAAAGAAAATAGTAACCTTGTTGATTTAGCCCCAGCATCCTGAAGTGCTGTGAGAGAATTCACGACTATAGCTGTTAGTGTTGATTTACGGAATCTCATCTAGACCATTTTCAGCCCCACCAAAAAAAAAAAATGTTGGTATTCCTGAATACACATGCAGCTGATGGATTCCTCTGTTTCAACTTGGCCACAAGCAAAACCACACTGAATGTGAATAATTGCTTCAGATAAAATGACAGAACCCATAATTTATAGGAAGCTACCAAGGAATTTAGGATCGAGGTGAAACTCATGGCCCTACAAGTATAATATTATGCCCGGTGCTTCCCAGTGGTCAGTACTTTGGAATTCAGCCAGGCAGTCTATGAAGTTCAGTACAACAGACAAAGCACAGAATTCTCCTCCCAAACCAGAAGGTATTAGTGGCATGGTGTCAAATATTATTACCTAGTTGAGAATTGATTATCAAAATGCCTACCCGCTGAGTCTATCTGACTCATCCATCTTCACTGTGCATTATCTTTTATGGATCTTAAATGTACAGGCTATTAAAGTGGCTGGCTTCTCCTATAAAACAACACAGAGAAAAAGGAATAATGTTTCCCAGATAGCTTCTACGTGAGAAACAGACAATAGTGAAATAGTCAACTATGATTCTAAATTTTCATCATGGAAATTTTACTTTCCATTTTCACTTTATTTTCCTGGAATCTGCAGTAAGCACCACGATTTCAAGCTGTGGTGAGTGGGGACCAAGAGTCCCACAGCATATATCATGTTCTAAAATGATTTCATTTATGACCTACCCAGAGGGTCTTAACTGAGAGTTGGTGGAAGGGAAGAGTCAAGGGAGAGTTCTCAAACTTTCATGGCTACGTTGGAGTCAAATCTATTTGAAATGGGGAGAAATCTTGACTTCTTTAATGTTATTTTTTTGCTTATTTTCACATGGATATGTAATTCCTGGAATAGTAAGGTCTTGGAACAGGATGACTGGAAAACGGTCCTCTGAAGGCATATCTGGATTCATTCAAAGCAGGTGGGACTAGAATTGTTGAGAGAGATTTTAAGATGGTAAAGAGTGAAATGTGAGAATGGTGTTTCTTTGACTATGAAAGGTCTATAAAAGATTTAATACCCTTGTTTAATACCCTCATAGTTGCTTATTTTGCTTTCCTTTCAGTAGATTTGATGTCTTATAATTTCCCTCTCTCCTGCAATCAATGTTGGCAAGTTCTTTGTAATATGTGAGAGATTGATTGATTGATGGGCTCAATTCTTTACCCCTTCCTGGACCTAAACCCTTTGCTGTGTAACTTTGTATCACACACTCACTGCATGTGCACCCTTTGCTGTGTATGTAACTTTGCATCACCCCCTCACTGTGTGTGTACCCTTTGCTGTGTAACTTTGCATCACCCCCTCACTTTCTGTGTGTGTGTGTGTGTGTGTGTGTGTGTGTGTGTGTGTGTAGGTGATATTCTGTTCTGCATCTTGACTTTATGCTCCGTCATGTGAATTCTTTTGGCCAAGGAAATGACAGCAGATGTGAGACAAGCAGAAACTTAACCATGCATTTCTGCATTTCCACTCACTCTTTGCTCTTGCTGTGGAAACATGCCTGGGCTAGCCTGCTGGAGGATGAGGCACATGGAGCAAAGCTGAACAACCCAGCTGAGGCCCTGGACATGTGAGATGGCAAAGCTGCCTGGCTTTCCTGCAGCTGATCACGAACTTGTGAATGAGCCCCGCTGAGCCCAGCCTCAGGATCAGCAGAACCAGTCAGCCAGCGCACAGACCCATAAACCAAAACAAATGTTTAATGCATGCCACTGAGGTTTTGAGGTTGGTTGTTATGCAGCATTATTTGGACAATGGATAAGAGATACAAAATGTAAGTTACTTTTCGCTTACACTTGGTTCAAGGAGGAAACACAAGCACAGAATATCTTCCACAAAAAAGTTGTCCTTTTGTTCCTTCTTTGATTGATTTACGTCAGTGTGTTTTTCCTGTTGCTGTTAGCTCCTAACTTTGGGTAGGAGGCATCCCTACTCATGTTTCTGCTCCTCTCTGAAGCACAAGCGAGAGATATCACCTGGGTGCATGGAGGAGTAGGGTCCCACTTTCTATCTTCATGTGACTATTGGTGGCTTCAATATTCTTATTTTGATGTGATTCTCCCTTGCTGGAAAATGGCCTGGAGTTTGGAAGGGTTTTTGGTCGGAAGAGAAATCAGGTTTGAGATCCTGAGGGATTCTAACAGCTGAAGTGTAAACTTGGATGGAAGCAAAATCAGAATAATAATAGCTAATGTTTATAGCGTGCTTCGGCATGCCAGGAAGGAAAGCTTAGAGAAGCTCTTTGAATATGTTCATTAATTTTAAGCTTCAGGAAAACATTATGAAATAGGAACTATTATTAATTACCACCATTCTACAGATGAGGAAACTAAGGTACAGGGAAGTTATGTAACTTGCCCAAGGACACTTGCCCAGCTAGTAAGTAATGTAAATTCAGGCAGTAAGATGCCAGAGCCCATGACCTTGACCACAAAATTATATTAGCGCAGACCAGCTTGGAGCACATGGGGATCACATACTTGGTACAAACATAAACCCTGCTCCTCTGCCCTGTCAGCAGGCCAGTGAGGTCCCCACCGTGTGCCGGCTGTGTGAGGACGTTCTCCTGCATCTTCACCCCCAGAACTAATAACTCCATGGAGATCCCCTACCCCCACCCTTGCCCAAGACTCCTCCCCAATCCTTCCCCTTCTCACGATTCATTAGCCTACGTTTATTGAATACTTAGCATGAAACAAGCCCTCTAGGGTGTTACATGTAATTTTTCTATTTAACACATACAACCAATTATGGGGATATAATATTATGTCCATTTTACAGATGAGCAAAAAGGGTCTAGAAGAAAGTAAGTACCTGATCAGCTCACAAGAGGCAGAGCCAGGACCGATCTTTTAAGGCTCCAGGGAACCCACATCCCTAACCATGAGTTCTATCTACTGTCTCCATACAGGGCTTTCTGATTTAGTGTTTGTTCTGAGTATCTGCAAGAAATATAACTGTGCATTTCTATACCTGAACCTACTTTTTCTTTGGGCCCTGGTTCCCCTACTGTAGAAATTTCACCTCTGCCTGGAGTTCTCTGCTTTCCTTCCAGTTGGGAGGGAGAGAGGGTCAGGTGCTGAGAATCTGTTTCTCGGTTGATGTCATCTGTCCAGGAGGTAACCTCTTTCCTCTCTGGTCTTTGGCCATCCATCCATGCAGCTCACTGCTGCACCTCCTTGAGCCATCAAGCATTACATCATGCCTGCTGGCTCTCAGGGCTGCAGTTGTGCAGTTTGGGGGAAGTATTACACTGTCCTTGGCCACTCTGGGCTAAGGAAAGTTGTGACGGTATCCTGGGCCCATCAGTCTGGATACTCCATGCAGTCATGTAATTTGTTTCTGCACCACTGGACCTGTGTGGCTCTTCACTGACCTGAGACTTCCAGTGCTCTATCTGCAGATGGGAGCTCCAGAACATTCTCCAGGCAGTTGGGGCCCAGGGTGCCTTCACAGGCATCCTCCAGCATCCTCTCTCACTTGCTCCTACATCCCACTTTGAAGCATACCACTCACTTAACATTCTCTCTCATCATAACTTCTGGCTGCCCTATGTACACATTTCCCATTTTTCCAAGTGGGTAGGATTTTTTTTTTTTTTTTTTTGCCTGAGACTATCAAGAACCACGATAGATGCTCAGTAAGTTACTAATTTCAAAAACTGAAGAATCTTGCTGTATGATGCCCCCCCAAAAATTACTTTGCTAGTTCTAGTCCCTGCTGTCTGAGAATTTGGGATCAAAAATAAATCTTCTAGGGGGCAAACATGATGCAATCACTAACCTCTTGAGGTTGAGTAGAGAGAACTTGTAACCTGCCCTCTTACTTAATTGGACTAAGTTCTCATATTTCTTAGAATTTTCTAGAAAATTGGCACTAGCACTGTGCTACTATGTAATAATCTTAAACAATAATGATAACAACAGAACCATTAATAATAATAGCTAATCTTATTGAGGGCTTATTATGTACCAGGTGCTTTAAAAGCTTTTTCATGTACTAGCTCATTTCACCTTCACAAAATCCTATGACGTAAGGACTTTTGTCATCCCCAATTTTACAGATATGGAAAATAAGTGGGCAGGTAAATTGCCTAAGATGACACAACACGTAAGAGGCAGAGGATTTGAATATATAGATGGTTGGGCACTGCAGCCCTCCCTCTTAAACATTTGAGATTGACCTAGTCATTGTAGGCTTACTCAACTGGATTAAAAAGAAAAGAAAAGAAAAGAAGAGAAGAGAAAAGAAAAGGAAGTAAAGCTGTGTTTATAGAATAAAAGACAGGAAATACATACAGGATGGAAAGGCAACTGACCAAGTGCACATTCATTTATCCTAG
This sequence comes from Mesoplodon densirostris, assembly GCF_025265405.1. Taxonomy (NCBI): domain Eukaryota; kingdom Metazoa; phylum Chordata; class Mammalia; order Artiodactyla; family Ziphiidae; genus Mesoplodon; species Mesoplodon densirostris. Next base: position 11,083,992 of record NC_082662.1, on the reverse strand, counting down.
AATATTGTGTCAATGTAAAATCCTCCTAGAGCTTCTCTTATCCCTTGCACATCTGTGCAACCTCTGTACATAGTATGCCTTATATTATTGTGGTCATGACACCACCCTGCCCTTGTGTTCCTGGATGCCTATCTATCTCCCCTGCTAGAGCTAAAGGAACTGAGGGCAGGGATGTTGCCTCTGTGAGCACAGTGGCTGCACGTGCCAGGGGCTCAGTAAAAAACTGCTGTGGGCTGTAGCCACCTGCCTGTGGTGTAGGACCTGCCCTACCTGTAATGGTCTCCTTTCCAGATTACAGGTGAATGGCTCAGTTGGCTGCCCTTGCCCCACGGTGGGTACCTGCCCGCAAGCACAGAGGGTGGATACTCTCTGTGACACGCGAAGGCTGGCTGTCTGGATAGTCTCATCTTGACTCGCCTGCTTCTGTCCTTGTGTGTGGCTCCCCCGCGCTGGTCACAGAGATGCCCTCGGGTGTGCCAGTTATTTTTATCTCATCTTCTTATCTTGTGTCTAAAGCAGTGACTCAGCTCTTTAACTGTCCAATAAATGTTTGTTGAACTGAATTTACTCAGAGCTGTCAACTTCTTGATGGACACCTGGAAAAATGGTTTATGTGTCCTTAAACAATGGTGAACAGATGGTCCAGACTATTTGGATCGGGATCTAGTGAGATATCAAATCAGGATGTCCTTCATCATGTGGGCTCTGCTTCCCCTCGAAGATACAATCCTTTCTGAGTAGCCATTATCGCTTTCTGCTGAATAAATCTAAAATAAAGCCCACCCCCCGCCTTGGAATTCCCTGGCTGCTCAGTGGTTAGAACTCAGTGCTTTCACAGCTGGAGCCCGGGTGCAATCCCGGGTTGGGGAACTAAGATCCCGCAAGCAACGCAGCATGGCCAAATAATGATAATAATAATAATAATAATAAAATAAAGCCCCAGGCTTTTGTGCCTGTGTCCAACCAGCCATCTATTCAGTAACAGCTCCTATGTCCCAGATCTCCTCTGGGAATTGGGGAAACCAAGATGAAGAGGACCCTGCCACTGCTTGCTATGAGCTCACCATCTAAGTGGTGGGGGAAGGGAAGGGAATGCTCTAACGATATCTCCCGAACTGGAGATAATTATAAAAAATGCAGTAGGGGCAATGCTAGAAATATGTATAGTGTGTCTAACTCTGCCTGGGATTGTCAGGAAAGAAATCTTGAAAAGTAGTCTAGAAAAGGAATGCAAATGGGAAGGGAATTCCAGGCAGAGGGAACAGCACAGGCAAAATCATGAGGTGAGAACCGTGAATGGTATGGAAAGCAAACCAGGAGCAGGGAGTGGCCACAAAGGAGGTTGCAGCAGAGGCTGGGTTGGATGATAGAAGATCTTATCAGCTCCATCAAGAAAGCAGGACATTTCTCTCCAGGCTCAGGGGAGACATCAGGGAGTCTTCACCACTGGGAAACACAGTTGCATGTGCATTTCAGAGATCACCCGTTGGAGACAGCTCTGATGTTCTGTGTCACACACATCCCTCAGCCTGCTTCTGATTTCATCTGTAGCTGCAGTGGACAGTTTCTCAGAAGCTCAGACTCACCTATGGCCTGTGCGTCCTTTTAACTTTCTATCCCAGGGCCTCTTCCACCACCACAGGGGCCTACTTGGCCTGAACACAGGTCTGGAAGAGTAGGGCAGTTAATGCCATCAAGGGCAAACCTGAGCCCATGGAGTGGAGGCTGGTGGATAAATGCTCCAACTTCCCATCCTTCAGGTGGGCAATTGTTAGAGGCATTCTGGATGCTTCCCCAGGGATCCCAGTGGACCTCCATAGCAGCAACCTTGACAGTGTACCCTATATTGATTGGATTTTCCTTCTTACCTGAATCTTTTCCCTGCTTCTCCACTCCTGCTTTCTAGGATCTCCTCCCAATCAACCACCTGTAACCAAGCCCTCGCCTCAGGCTCTGCTTTCATGAGAACCAAAGCCAAGATACATTCTGACCATGGCTGAGCCTGGATATGGCAGGGAGGCCAGCTGGGTTCTTGGGGTACCGGTCATGTGAGATACTACAGAGGCCTGAGCCAGGCCAGTAGCTGTGGAGCACAAGGTATGGATGGTTGGAGCCTCACGACACATGGGAGATAATAAAGTGGGAAAGATATGCTGGCAGATTGGATGAGGATGAGTGAGAAAGTGTCTATGGCTTGGGAAGAAAGGGTAAGAAGGTAAAATGCTAAGGAAAAGGATGGTCATTTTAGTTTTGGATATGTTGAGCTTGTGGCATATTTAAGAATGGGTTGTCCTATGGAGAGAGACAAAAAGAGTGACCTTTAAAATTTTTCATCCATCTTATTGGCCCTCGAGTGCCTGAAACTGCCATCCATCCGTCCGTCTGTCCATCTGTCCATTCATTCGTCCATCCATCCATCCATCCATCTCATCTCTCTATTGATTGAGTGCTTTGTGAGTACCAGGAAGTGTTCCCAGTACTGGGGATTGTCTTGGCCTGGATTGTCCAGAAAACAGAGCCTGCGGCAGAGATTAAAATACGAATGCTTCATTTTCAAAGTGCAAGCCCAGGGCAGTGAGAATGAGGGAAAGGAAGTGAGCTGAGTAAGAATGTAAATGATGTGTTATCGTGTTGACTTTTACTTAATGACAAGCTGTGGAGAGACAAGGCTAGTTGCTCAGCAGATGCATCCATTTGCCATACAGAATTCTCCAGATGGCAGGCAAGGAGAGTAGTTCCTGGGGGCAAGAAAGGAGAGGTGATCTATCTGCTGACTCCCCTGCCTCATTCATTTCCTATTTCTTATTGGTTGTAGTTTCTCCCATGGAGAGTCAGCTCTGCTGGACATCTAGTCCTTCAGGTGGGCTGCCTTTTGATGGTTTCTCGGGAAGCCAGATCCCATGCTCTGCACCATGTGCTTCTTTCACCTTTGGAAGTGGCAGAAATGCTGGGCATGTGACTGGTTGGTCTTCTGCAGAAGGCAGAACCAAGTGGACTTGAGTGGGCTCAGGAGGGTACGGTGTGAACCAAGCAACTGGCAGCTCCAAGAGAATCAGAGGAGATGCAAAAGGTTTGTGTTGAATGCAGGGGAGAGCAGAAACAAGACAGGATTTTGCCCCGACGAAAAGTAAATTTAAGAGAGACAGAGAGGAAAAAGGATTACCTAGGTGGATAAGATATCTTAGGTAGCCCTTTCCAGGTTGGCGACATTTGCATTGAGACATGAGTGATGAAAAGGAGATGGCCAGACACGGGTCTTCGAAAAGAATATTCTAGGCAGAGGGGATGGGAGGTGCAAAGGCCTTGAGGTGGGAACAAGTTTGGTACAGTTGAAGGACAAAAAGAATGGCACCATAATTAGAGAAAACTGAACAAGGGAGAGAGTGGAAGGAAGTAGGCAGGAATTGGGTCATGTAGATCAGAGAGCCTGGAACCCCACTGCTGGTGCCATCGTCATATGTCCACACATTCCTGACCATCTTTCATCCAAAAGGGGGTTGATGGGGTTTTAGATAGGAATTAGGTTTCGTTTGGAAGTGGAATGGCGATGGCGGTGGCAGCATTTGAGAGTCAAGTCATCATGGTGAAGAGCTTATAAGCAAACTGAATACATAATATCTGAATTGCATTGATATATTAACTGTTACAATGTATAGGAAATTGTTATTATCAGTAATTATAACTATATCAAGAAAAGTAATTACTGATACAAGTTTGGGAAGTTCTTGGCTACATACTGCTTATTCCCTGCTGTCTGCTCTCTGATAGCAATTCCACGATGTCACAGAGCACTGGGTGGGAAAAGCATATTTAATCTAATAAAGGTCACCCTCACATCGCTCCTGTTCTGTGACCTGACATTTACTGAATCATCTATTATTGCCCAAAGAACAAAGACGAGCTTCACTAAGCAAAGGGAGGATAAAATTCACTTGAAAATTGGGGAAGAAATTGCAAAACTGCTTGAGACCAAGGGCACAATCAGGCCCAGAAATCAATAGCTGGTAGCCAACGAGGAGTAGGAGAATGAATAAACACAGTAAATAAGGCTGAGAAATGACTCTGCCAAGCAGCCAATCAAGTAGGAGTCTAAGAGCATAGCTAAGAGCTCCTGCACTGGAATCAGATGGGCCTGAATGTGAATCTCTGCTTTGCTAGGTGGGCATCTCATGTATCCTTTGAAATCCTCAGTTTATGCATTCACACAATGGGAAGAGTAATACTACCTGCTTCCCAGGTCGCTGGGAGCACCACAGGACAGAGTGAATATGAGCTCTTCACGTGTGTGTATAGTAAATGTTCTAACAATGATATCATCATCACCATTGTCTCAGTCCTCCTCCTCCTCTTTCTCCTTTAATCAAGGTTTATCAAAATAACACAAAAGATAGGCTAGTGCAGTGAGGACTCTTCCAAAGCCTTACTTTCTCAGACTGTTTGAGAAGAGAGGAATATTTTTTTTAAATCCCACAAAATTATTTATTGTATAAAAGATGTCCATCGGGCTTTCCTTTGCCTCACATTATTGACAATTAAATGAGCTTATTCCAACTCATGTTCAAACTCAAAAAAGTTTAATTATTTGCACATGCTCACAAGAGCTCTCCCTATATTAAAAAAACTATCAAAGGGAATTCCAGATTGTGAATAAAAAATTTGAAATACCGAATAGTTTATAACCCTTCCTACAATGCATCATTTCTCCCTTTCGTTAAAAAAAAAAATCTTTAAACATTTGATGCAAATGTTTTTGTTTGTGCTGGGTTTTGGTGCAGGCTGGGAGTCTGAACAACGTGAAACTAAGTGGTAGGGAGAGTGATAAAAAGACAACTTGATTGTTCCAAACTGATATGCAAGATGCTAGAGGTAAATAACAATAACTACTGTGCTCTGGCACTGGCATAATGAATCAGTAGACATTATCACTTTTATGCCTCATATGTTTCTGATAATGCATGTATTACTATTCCCTTTTTTTAAAATAAATAAAGTGAGGCTTCTTAAAGTTGAGCTACTTCTTCAAGGTTGCCCTGCTAGTAATGTATCAGACTCAAAAGGCGATTGATCGGAATTCAGAGCCTGGGCTTTTTAATCAGTATTTCTACTTCCTCATCCATCTACCATTCATCCATCCATCCAATATCCACCCACTATCTATCTACCCTTCCACTCACTCGTGCATTCTTCCATTAATTAATTGAGCAATTTATGATGATGATGCCTCACAATTATTTCTTAAATCTGTCCCCTTCTCTTTCCCTTGCCAATGCTAAAACCTAGACCAACCCGTCGCCTTCTCTTGCCTGGACAACTGCACTGGCCTCCTATCTGGTCTCTATGTCTCTGTACTTTTTTCTCTACAGTCCATTTTCATCTCAGCTACCAAAGTGGTCTTCTCGGAGGGACATATCCCACCTCTCTCACTGGCTGCTTTCTGGCTGATGCCATTCCAGCCATGCTGGTCCACTGTCTCCTCCTCAAACAAGCCAAGGCTATTCTTGCCTCAGGAACTCTCCAATTACCTCTATGCTCTGAATGTTCTTCCCTTGGGTTGCTCCTTCCTTTTCATATATAGAACTCAGCTCACACCACCTCTTCAGAGATGCTTTTCCTAATCACTTGAATGAAAGTAGAGCCCATCTCACTTGGCATCCTAGTTGGTCTTCAGTCCATTGTTCCACATTTTTTTTTACCACATTTACCCCTATCATAAATTACATCATTTGGTTGTCTAATCCCCCTTTCCTTATGCCCCCCGCCCCCTGCCCCAGGTATAGAAACAAACTAGCAGACAGGACTCTTGAGAAAACCAAATGCTTATTGCTCACCTACAGTCCATGCTTATTGCCCTGTTGTGAGTGGCAGGATATAGTGAAGAACAAGACAGACATAGCTCCTGCTCCCATGGAGGTTACATTATAGGGAAGAGAGAGACACACACAATGAAACTAGGATAACTGCAGAGATGGCAACTGCTATAAATACAGTGATGTGATAGAGAGTATGAAGGCAGGGCAAGAGGCTCAGGCTTTACATCATCTGATCAGAGAGGTCTCTCTGAGGTGGTGGCATCTGAACTGAGCAGAAAGAAGAGGAGTCAGCCTCTCAAGGAATCATGCAGAGGGAAACACATGCAAAGGCCCTGAGGTCAACACATACTAGGTGTGTTAAAGGAACAGAAATGAGGTCGGTGTGTCTGGTGTGGCACAGTGGTGTGGTGGTGGCAGGGGGAGTGGTAAAGAATGAGATTAAAGGGGGTTGGTGCTTCCATGATGATGAGGGATTTTTAAGATAGGGTTGCCAGATTTAGCAAATGAAAAATACATGATGCCTAGTTAGTTACCCTTGAATTTCAGATAAGCAACAAAAAACTTTTTGGTAGAGGTATGTCCCAAATATTGCATGAGACATTCTTAGACTACAAATTATTATTTGTTAATATGAAATTCTAATTTAACTAGGCATCCTGTACTTTATCCAGCAACCTTGGGTGAAGACAACATTCCATGTCTAATCAAGGTGTGGCATATCCCAGAATCCTGTACCATGTTGCTACCCCTGATCATGGAAATGAATTCAGAGAAGAGATCAGAACTGGCAGTTAATTGAATTATCACTCATTCCCTTCTACTGGGGGAAAAAAGATAGTAGGAAATTGAAAAGTGTATTTATCTCTGGAACATATTAAATGATGATTATTCCAGGCAATTTACTCATAATTGTGTTAAAATGGAGAGGCCATCTGCTTCCTTTAAGGGAAGGACCATACCTAATTGACTTTGTACCTCTTCTACAGCACCCAGCACAGTACCTTGTATATCTATAGGTCCTTAGTGAATAAGTGTTAATTCACTGAGAATAAGGTAAACCTAGATGGACTTGCCTCACTTTATTTCTATCTCATTGAGAGACAAAGATCTCAGGGAATCAAACTGTGATCCTGACTTTCTTCTTACTCTTCTCATTAAATTATGAAGAAGAAGAAAAAAAAAGCTTCCTTGTTGTAGGCATTACTGATACTTGTCAATATTCTGTTCTCTTCTACTTCCAGGTATGTGTACAATAACACTCTCTCACCTCCTGGAAGATGGTGTTGCCATGTGACTCGTTTGGGCCAGTGATATGTAAGAAGAAATGCCTTGTGCCACTCTTAAGGCAAAGCATTTAATCCAAGTCCTCTTTTCTCTGCTGCAACAGACCAGAAGCCTCATGTTAGTCGTGTCACAGGATGGTAGAACCTCCATCAGCTAGGGAACCGGAGTGATTATGATAAGCAGAGACTCCTCCCCTCCGAACTGGACATGTAGCATGAGCAAGAATGAAACTTTATTGTTTTAAGCACTGAGCTCTGGGGGTTGTTTGTTGGCATGGCATAACTGACTGATACAGTCCTAAACTTTCTGAGAGTCTATAACGCTGTAACATTTCTAATGGGTCTTCAGGCCTAAGTTAGGCAGTCTCAGAGCCAAGAAACAGAATGGTTATATCTTTTCTGAACATTTGCCAGTAAGCAGAATGCTCTGATACTCCCCCTAGTTTTCTTTGCCTATTTGACAGTAAACTCTAAGGCACAGCCCAAAGAGAAAGGAGGAGTAATAGTTTTCCTGCTGGGGTTGAATGTAAATGAGCCTGGAAATACCTTGAGGGCAGAGGCAGAGATTTCCTGGCACTTACTTGGATACACAGTAGTCTGGGGACATACACTGTCTTCTGGACACATCAGTTAGGTTATGTCTCTCCTCTGCTCAAGATCCTCCAATGGCTTTTCCATCTTACTCAGAGCCAAAGTCTATACAATGTCCTATTAGGCCTTATATATGATATAGCTTTAGACCTTCAGATGAAATTGCACACATAGGATACTGTTTTATCTAGTTCTTATTGTGTAGGATAATATATTAAGAGATAGAATTTTACCCCATTTGTACCTAAATTTATGTTGCTTGTTATATTATCTTTTCATATAAAAGTTTGAAATGCTTTTTTTTTTTTTTTTTTTTTTTTTTGTCTGCACGTCATGCGGGATCTTAGTTCCCCTACCAGGGATCAAACCTGTGCCCCCATTGGGGGCACAGAGTCTTAACCACTGGACCGCCAGGGAAGTCCCTGAAATACTTCTAAATTACAATTATAGAAGCAAATCCCAAATCAAGAATTACAGTCAGTTGTATTAGTTAGCTCTTTCTACATAGCAAATTATCCTAAAATTCAGTGGCTTAAAACAAGCAAACAAAAATTATCTCACAGCTCCTGTGGGTCGGGAATTTGGAAGTGGTTTAGCTGAGGAGCTCTGACTCAGAGTGTGCCATAAGTTTACTGTTATGGTGTTGGCTGGGGTTGCAGTCATCCAAAAGCTATACTGGGTATGGAGGATCCACTTCCAAGATGGCACACTTACATGGCTATTGGTAGGAGGCCTCAGTACCTCACCACATGGGCCTCTCTAAAGGGTTGCTTTAATGTCCTCACAACGTGGCAACTGGATACCCCCAGAAAAATGATCCAGGAGAGCAAGATGGAAGCCACAATGTCTTTTCTGACCTAACCTAAAAAGTCACACTCTATCATTCATGCAATGTTTTATCAGTTATACAAGCCATCCCTATTCAGTGAGGGTGGGGACCACACAGGACATAAATAACCAGAGGCAAGAGTCACTGAGAGCCACCTTAGAGACTTACTCTATTTAGTGGATCGTGGTGCAATGGAGAAGCACAAAGGAACTCCTGAATATAGAGCTTCCCCATACTCTCCATATTCACCTATAATTTCCTTTGCCTACAAAGTAAACTCTGGCAAGTTGTTCACCTACATAGATGTTCCAAGAAGAAAAACACTCTCTCTCCTCTCAGTATAGGGCTGCTAATTGTTGACCAATATGGCTTCTCCACCTAAATAAACAAACATACATTCAGTCCAACATTCTCTCCCAAGAAAATTGCCCACCATAACTGGTAGGTCTGGATTGCCCAGTGGTAGATTTGGCATGCTATCTCGGTGCTTTGGTGTAAAAAAATTGCTGGTTTTCCTTCTTTTTGTCTTCTTACTTTTACTCTGGCCCATTTCCACGGCCACACCTCTTTCTACCTTTCCCAACAATTTATTGCTGTCACCAAGTACTAACTAAATATTTACAGAAGGGACTATGGACACACCTCTTCTTCTGAGGAGGCTGCTTTGTGTTTCATCCATCTAGCTGACATAGTATTCTGCCTGTATCTATATTTCCAGTTTTTCATAACAGGACTTTCAAACTGGGCTATCTGTCTTAACTCAGCATTCATTCTTATTCTATTCCTTGTACCTTGCTGGACATTTCTCAAGCACATTGTTTATGAAATATGTAAGCACACAGCCCTAAGGAGAACCTGTTCCTATAAAATGGTCAATAATGATAGCTTTGGTGTTCAACATTATCACCAGCCAGACTCACTTATCCCCTCGAAATAGTGTTTGCCATATCAATGCAACAGCATCCATTTTGCTCCCAATCATGACACTATTTCCTGGTGTTTTACAAAACAAGAACATTATTCAAAGCCAAAAACCTACACGAAATACCGATAAGGAAAAGCTAATCCAGCAAGGATAGAGAAAATAGTCACTTAATCCTGACTCTTAGTCCCAAATCATCCAGGGAGATTTGTAGTGTAAGGTTCAGAGATTTTTTCAAACAACCCATCAATAATGCTAATAAGAATCTGACATCATGGCCTTTTTTCTAGAAAACTCTGGTGTCCACCAGGACATGTTCAGGGGAAAACACAGCCACCATCTACCTTTCTGTTTAGGGGACGAAAATTCATTATTGCCGTCCTGGAACCTAGAATTATTTTTTAACTTGTTAATGCTGCTGAGGATGGCAAAATAATGCCTCTGGCAACCCTGTATATTTGCTGTTGCCATCTTCACTGATAAATTGCCCAATTTTCTTAGCAACTTCAGTAAGAATAACAGTTTTCTGCTAGCAAAATAACCTTTCATTTCATAGAAAAGAAATGGCATGGAATGGAAACGAGTGAGAGAGGTTTCATGTCTCCTATAAAGCCAAGTTTCTAATTTTCAGTTTTCACTAGCCATGGGTGGAGACTAGTTTTTTATTCCTGATAAATGAAAGTGCTACATTTTACATTCAGACTATTGCTGTCCTTGAATGGCTGGCCAAATAATTTTAGAAAAGATCTATTGCAATACTTTATAAATTCATAGGGAATATAGTGGATGCTTTTTTTTTTTTGGTCTGCCTGACATACAGCTCCCCCATAATCTGATGGTAGCACCCTACTATTTTATGGCTGAGATTTTTGGTAACTGTGTTCAGTGAAACATATTATAGGACTTGCTGCCTTAATCCATGAAAAAAGAGAGAAGCATTTTCAAGGAAAGATCTGGATGAAGAGAACTATCTGATTTCAACATTGGTTATCTACCTCTGCCAAAGAGGAGGCAGGAGGATGAAAAGAGAAAGAAAAAGTAACTGTGACAATTCCAGTTTCCATCACAACTCATCCGTGATAACTAGATGAAGCCAAAGACTGAAAATTTGATGTGATATGGACTGGATCCAAGACACAAATAAAAGCAAGAATCATGAGCCATGTCATGAGGAGACCATCTTGCAAACTGCTGACAATGCCTTCCTTCAGAGATGCCTGGGCAGGCAGAATATGAATATACAAGTTATACAAACCATCAAAAACCCGACATTGATGGTGAAATAATTTTCCAGTAAAGAGAAAGCCAAGAAAGCCTGACTTTGTGCTTCACTGGTACTCAATCTTCAATCCTGCTGATTTAACTTTAATCCTAATGTTCAAACCCAGACTTGCAGTGAAACAAAACTCTACCCTGGGCATGTCTGTGGCTTCTTCCTAGTTTTCACTTGAACATGGAACATGTAGGAAGACACACAGCTAAAGAACCTTGTACAATATGGTGCAGGCAATGAAGTACAGGGAAAAGAATTCCAGGGTCTGGGGCTGGGTTGACTTGGATAGTAATCCAGACTCTACCCCTTGCCAAATGGGTACATGGACCAAATTACTGATCTCCTTGTGCTCCAGTTTTCTCATCTCCAAAAGGCTGAGAATTCCATCTAGTTAGGAGAGTTTCACATAGCTTGAGTAAGATTAAGTATGTAAAAGGGCCTGGTGCAGAGCAGGTGGTTAAAAATATGGGATTCTGTCTTCTCTTTTCCTAATATCTTAGAACTCCACACAAGTATGTTCCATATATCAAGGCTACTAAAAAGACTTTTAAAATTAATGGTGAAACTCTTTTGTACAAATTAAAACAAGAATATAAAGACATAGTTTAAACTCTTCAGAGTTTACTTAGCTTTGCTCTTTTCCATAGTCAAAGAACATCCCTCCAACTCCAGTTGCCCCAGTGAATGTGTGGTGGGCACCTGCTGTTCAGTGGCCAGCTGAGTGTTCACTCTCCCTTATTCTGGTTATAGCCCCCTGGCCTCCATTGTTGAAGCGCCCCTTACCTACTCTCAGGTATATTGTTCTGGAGATGCTAAGCCAGACTGCCTTTGAATCCAGGTAAGGGCACATGGCTCATGCTTGGTCATGGAAAGTGGCTTAGGTGTGGACATTTGACACAATCAGGCCAGTGAAACTCAAACCAGGAAGTTTGCTGTTACAGTAGAGAAAGAGAAGTTCACTTTCCACTGGAGCTGCTAGGCTTGAATTTTCTGAGGGGCTACCAGGAAAGGCTGAATTACCCAAAAGTGACGTTTACACAGAAGGAAGCTTAAATGAGTGAGACTGAGTCCTGACCACATCATTTGAACTCCTAGATCTAGCTGAGGTTGGTGTAAGATCTACATGAGCCTTTTTGGATACATGAGACAATCATTTATTTTTCACTCTTTTACTTTCAACCTAATTGTGTCTTTGAATCGAAAGTGTGTCTCTTGTAGACAATATATAGTTGGATCATATTTTTTAATCCACTCTGTTAATCTCTCTACCTTTTGATTAGAAAGTCTAATCCATTTATATTTAATGTAATTACTTATAAGGTAGGAGTTACATCTGCCAGTGTGGGCATGTAGGTTGGACAGCTCTTTGTGGCTTTTTAAACAGAGAGTTGGGGGCCAAGCTCCTTCCATCTCATGTCTTGGTTGTCACCTTGGGCCTTGGAGTACTTCACTTCCAGCCTCATGGATGGGGAAGGCTCAAACATGGAGGGTTGCCTTCAAGAGTTGTTTGAAAAACAGGCTAGGCCTGGACGTCCATGCCCGTCAGTTCTGTTCACATCTCATTGGCCAGAATGCAGTCATGTGGTCCCACTCCACTGCAAGGGGGACTGGGAAATGTAGTCCAGCTCTGTGTCCAGGAGGAAAGGGAATGGGGTCCTTGCAGAATCATTATTTTCAAGCTTCTTCAGCATTTCAGAGATTGTACAGCAGCCTGCTGCTTCTACCATAGAAAGATTCCTGAGATGGGGACTGTATCCAGATTTTATCTTGCTATTGAGATTAGATGTAATAGTAATTAATTATAGAACATTGTCTGGAAATTGTCTTACCGTGTATTAAAAGCTCAAGGGGAACATATGCTGCTGATTCTAAGGACCATATTGCTAATAATAATCACTTGCACTTATTGAGAGCTTACTATGTGCCAGGAACTGCTATAGAAAAGCACTTTACAGGAATAAACTAATATTAATAGAAAGATTCAAATAAGGTAAAGTAGGGGCTGGTCAAGGAAGCGTCATGCAGAGGAAGGTATTTAGGTGGGATTAAAGGACTTCAGGATCAGGGTTAGAATGGAGGTCCTCAGACAGTGTTCCAGGTCTTGATAGAGTGAGATTCATATCAGTGGGGTTGATAAATATGTTGATCTCCATTACCTTTGAAATATACAGATGCAATAACAATTGGCAAATAGGCTGCAGAAAATCTGCCCCATGCATAGTAAAACATCCTGGACTCAGAGTTGTCTGGATAATGTAGGGCCCCCTTGCCTAAGTTGTAGACATTCTCCACTCTCAGCTCCTTGCCCTGGTGGCCAGGAGTTTGAGGAAAAAAAGAAGGGAAACCAGTGCAGTTTAATTCTCTCCGTTGCAAAGATAAAAAGAGCATTGCGGTTTAGCCTTGGGTGGAACTGTGGGAGAACAAAAATATTCAAAGCCAGAAGTCTCTTCTTGCTTTCTTTGGGAAGAGCATCTCAGGTTGATGATCAAAGAGTCAGGCAGGTCCCTTCGAGGAATGTTTTCAATTTCTGTTTTTGCTTTATTTTAACCCCTTCCTGGCTTCATGCAGAACTTGCATGTTTCTGGATGGGCAAGGTCACAAAGGTGGTGGGTGTCATTCCTGCCCTCCATCCCCATTCAGCATCCTTCTCTGCTTGTGTCAACTTCAGTCATGTCCTGATGCCTCAGTTCAGAATAGGGTGTCATATAAACTAATTTCAATTCAATTGTAATTATCTGAATGTCTTATCTCTCCTAGGAATATTCGAACCCTGGAAAAAAGGAATGACAGATGGGAGAGGGTAATTTCTCTGTTGCTGGATTCCAGGTACAAGGAGGGAATTAAGTCTCTGTGGGGCTAAGAAGCAGTGACAACTTCATAAGACACAAAAACCTGCCCTAGGAATGACTTTTACAGCCACTGTAGCTGCAGATGAAAAGTTAGGCCACACAGCCTAGTTATGGGGGGGAGACCAAGTGTGGAGTCCGAATAGGCTGGATTTGAGCCCTAGCTTTGCCCCTGACACATTGCATGGCCTTGGGCAACTTATTTTACTTTTCTGAGACTCAGCCATAAACTACCCATCTCAGAAGTGTTTTGTGTCTCAATGAGATCAAATTAATGATGAAACCACATTTGCCAAAATGCTCTTGAACTGTAAAATGCTGTATCAAAGTGAGGTATCTCTTTTCCTAAGGAGGCTCTATTTCTGATTTCTCAGTGGGGACTCTTAATGAGGGAGGGACTCAGCATCTTCCTCAGCTACTGGGGGGACTCATGCTTGTTGTGTGGGGCCTGGAGGGGTATCCTGGGCAGGAATTTAAGGGAAATTAGGGAAAAGAATGTCAGAGAGGAGGAGAGGGGCATTCCAGGCCTGCAGTAAATGTTGATGGACCATCTGGCTAGCAGAGGTCAGAACATGGTGTCACAGGACATGGCCTGGGGACCCCATTCAGGGTCTAAGTTGGTGCTGTTGCCCTTTGAAAGGCGAGCAGAGCCAGAGAAAGAGAAGCAAATATCCCCAGGGAATAAACAGCCCCAAAGCTGGATTCTCATTGTCACGCTGGACCTTCTGGCTGCTGCCAGGCTATGCGGGGCCTGCCAGCTGGGCTGAGCACACTTGTCTGCATGAAGGAGTGAGGCCCCAGATAGGACCAAGTGTTTGGGGGCAGCTTAGCGGGGTTGGTTGGGCCTGGGTATCCAGCATGGGGGCTTGGTTCAAAAAGGCAGACGGGGACTATATGTCCCTGTATGCTTGGTTGGATGTTGTCTTGTGGATTATTGATGACCTTGTACCCTGTCAGAGTGGCAGTACCTCACAAGTGCACAGACACATGGTGTTAGCTAACAGCCCTTGGGCTCAGACACCCAGGTACCTTCCAGGCTCAGAAATTCAGGAGCTTGCGAGCAGCCCCCATCAATGGATTTGCACTGGTGGGTAAGAGGAAACTGATTTGCTGTTCTTTCTAAGTGCATCACCTGCCTAACACTTTCGCCACTTGTTGAGTGTTAATTACACATGTGGCTCTGGTTTCCATGGGATCATATGAATGCAAGAAAGAAAAAAGAAAGGAAACAAAAATCCCAAAGAAATTAGAACATGGTTGACAGCAGCTCAAATCTTGCTTTTCTACCCTTCCTCCCCTTTCTATTTGTGCAAACACAGCTTAATTATCCCCTGAAGCTATTTAGGTATGTGTTTATGCTGCAATAAACAAGGACCTTTGTTTTCCCTTGGAGGCCAGAATATTCTAGCTCTTCCCTTGCTCTGAGGGTAGAGGACCAGCATCTCCTGCTGTGGCTTATATATGGCTTGTGAGTTGCCACTCACCCTTCCTGTGCCCATGGAAGATATTATTAATTGATCGTGTTCTGCTTTTCTGCTGAGCTGGAACCCGGCCTCAGAATCCCTCATGACACAGCAGTCCAGGCAGCCAATACCAATTGATTGGAATTGGAATAAGAGATAAAATGATGTGTCATCCTTGATTTAATTCTGATTAGGGAAAGAATTAATCTGATTAGGGAAAGAATGCAGAAGCCCACTGCCTTTCCCCACCCCCCTCCCTTGACCACGATGTCTGCTTCCCATTTATCAAAGGGCTTTGGCTCCATGAGGAGTGATGCAGAGGTAGGAGAAAAAAAATTGGGAAACTGTGCACTGAAGTCCACATGCTTCATTTCTCTCAATCTCTCTCTTAATATCTTTATCCCTGAATCTTAACTCCCAGGGCAGCAGGAGGTCCCGGATAACAGGGTGGAGAGCAATGCAAAATATAAGAAAGAGCCCACCAGGGGGAGAGGGAGCAAGAGGGCTCAGTAGTGTCTATCTCCCCCTGAATTTAAGCGGAGGAAATGGGCCAAAGCGTGGGGGAGTCCAATCACTGAAGCTGCCAGGCGGGAAGCATGTAATGGGCCACCCAGTTTGAAGAACAAAAAGGAAACAAGGGTTGCCATAGCTTCCCTCTTCTGCAAGTTTGCATTTTTCCAGAGTTGGCTGACTTCAGACCCTTCAAAGACTGAGTCCCCTCTTCAGTTAGATGTGTTTCTAGGATTGCTTCCTCATTCATTTATTCAGCAATATTTATTGAAGACCCACTAAGAGCCCTGTTCTCTACCAGTTACTGAGGATACTTCTGTTAAACAAGAGAGAGCCACTCCTGCCTTCAGGGATCCTATAGGCAATCGGGAAACACTGATATAAATGTGAAATGTCGTAAAGTCTGATGAAGTCCACAGCAAGGAAAGTGTGGGCAACAGCAGGCGCGTATTTATCTGAACATACACGTATGCATTGGCATAAGGTATTTCAAACCCATGACTTGCCTTGAAATCATGGTAATATTCATTTTTAACTCTGCCCTTGGGAGCCAGGACCAAAACAGTATCAGAGAGTTTGGTCTGTTGAGCTAGTATCCGACTGTGGTCTCTTGTTCATTGAACAATAATGCATTAAGCACCCACTCTAATGGACTTTCTTTTTCAATAAAACCTGTTTTCAGAGAATTCACAGAGAATGACCATTTTGCATTCATAGCCAAACCCCCTGTGAGCCAGAGGAGTATAAACAGGACACACAGTCCAGGCCCTTGAGGAACTGGTCCAGCAGAATTCCTCTGGCTTGTGGAACTGCTCAAATTTGTGTGTCAAGCTCAGCTCTGAAAGCACAATTAGACATAAGAGCTTTACGCTAGCCCTGCGAGGCTGGGAGGACAGAGGTTATCATCCGCTGCTTTTTCTGGAGCAGCACAGGCCAGATCAACTTACAGGATCGTTTTCTCTTTTGGATCACTGTTCAGATTCACTCAAATAAGCTAATATTCCCAATTCCTCCATAGAGAAGTCAATTTTACTCTTTGCCCATGCAAAGAGAAGAGGAAGAACCACAGATAGGGGAGCTGCAGAAAAGAGAATTTTATATCGTTTTCCAAGATAGGAGTCCCCAAGCCTCTTTGAAAACAATGCTGATTATTGAATATACCCTTTTAACAAATGCAGCCCCCAATGATCCCAGCCTCCTGCTAGTCCTGCCCTTGTACAATTCTCTCCCACTTTGGTCTGTGATTTCTGAGAACAGGTTATTAAAGACTTTAGCTCTGTCTTGGACACTCTTTTTCTTTTTTCACTCGGATCTCTCTCTGGGGAAACCCCCTGCTAAGTAGTGAGCCGATGTCTGGAGAGGCTCACGTGGTGAAGAACTGAGGTCTCCCACCTCCAGCCTGTTAAACTTTTGGGTGACTGTAGCCCTGGCCAGCAATAGCTTAACTGCAACCCCTCATGAAAGACCCTGAGTCAGAAACATCCAGCTAAGCTGCTATCAGGTTCCTGATCCCCAGAAACTGTGAGATAATAAAGGCTTATTGTTTCATGCTGCTACAGTTTGGGGGTAATTTGTGATAACAGCAATAGATAACCCATACACAACTCTTATTTTTTTCTATAACCAAGAGTAGCCAACACCTCCACAGTTCAGAGGAGACACCATCTCTGTCATTTTCTACCTCAAAATATAGTAACAACCGAATAGGTGATCTATTTGTCAGTGAATATTTTTGTATATCCTCAAAAATGGTGGATGTCCCACAGTCAGTGGAATTCAGTTATTGCATTCAGTCAGCAAACATTTACTGGAGTCCTACTGTGGGTAAGGCAGTACCTGTGGGCTGGGATACAGAGATGAGTAAACATGTCCTCTCTCAAGGGGGGAGATCTTACACTTGTGATCATAATGCAAAGTAGAACGTTCCATATGATCTGGGAATTTGGAATGAGACATGGCATCTCTGTCCTCAAGTAGCTTACTGGATTCCAGTGGGGAAGATAAAACTTCTAAACCAGAAACAAGCAGACATGATACTCGCAGCCCATAGTTGGAATTTGATATTTTAATCACAACTGAGTGGATATATAGTTGCTAATAAATAAACATTAAATGATGAGAGATTTATGTAAGTATGAAATATTCGCCAGATTCTTATCTTTTCTTCTAAGTTCCCTAGGTTTCAACAACTTAATGGAGAAAAATATCAAGAAAACAAAACAAAATAACAACAACAAAAGAAAACCCTCCATTTCTATCCCTGGACAAAGTTACACCTCTCTCCCCTAACTCCCTACTGCATGTAGAGAAAATTAATCCAAAATGGCTCAGTTCTGTAAAGCTCCATGGAGAATTTCCTATATTGGCTTATGCCACCCTATTGCTCAGTTGAAGGAAAGGGCTCATTGCATGTGAAATATACCAGAACCTCACTATAATACTGACCTAAAAATATATGCTGTAAAAGTTCTTTGTTGCAAGGTCCTTTTATGTCTTTGTTGAATATGGTAATAGAAGAAGCTACCTTAGAAGTTTTATGTGTTTTTTTCACCTATACTTATATTCTTGGTTTGGGCTTATGATAGATTATTGAATGTTGAGTGCACATGGTGGGTCAGGCTTTACATCCATGGTAGACCAGATGCCTTAAATTAGTACTTTTTTTAAAGACTAAATTTGGCCTGCATGGTGTGGTTGTCATTGATGTTATTCTTTTAATTAAACAATAATTGAAAATTTATGTTCTCAGTTATTACCCTTATACTATGGCTCAGAAGTACTTAAAAAAAAACCCTCTTATAATAGAGAACCTTTTGCCTCTACCCATGTTTCTATCAAAATGGGAAAATTAAAAGCAGACTAAAAAAGGTGCCTATTTCAAGAAGAATGGGAATTGTAAAACATTCATTTCTGGCCTGCTTTACTCATTACCTTCACTTGCCTGGTCCTTGTAGGCATTTAAGCCTATGACCCCATCATCATAGCTCGAGATGGCTACTTCCTAATACTCTTGGGAATCCCTTGATGCTTGGTCCTCACTGTAGTATATAATGTCCCCCATAAAATGCTGTCAAGGGTAACTTAACCAGAGTGACTTAACCAGACTGTAAATGTGAATAAAGAACTCAGGGGTGGGGCTATTATGCTGGGCTGTCGGCACACTGACTCCACAGCGCCCACCATTCAAGGTCCTGCTTCCACCAAATGGCCACTTGCTACACCTGGAGGACCTAATGGTTACACACCCAAATCCTGAAGCTCTATTGTGACTGTGTCCTGGAACTGTGTGCCCTTTTCCTGTCCTTGCTACCTAGATCCACCACACTCTGATAAATAAATTGCCTTGGGTAAAAGCCAGAGAAACTTTTTGTTAAAAAATGGCATTCACTCTGTAGTGACTAAGCTGTATAATCACATGCTGGTGCTTTCTGAAGGTCCAGGAAAGTCTCTTCAAATAGAGGAGAAATGGAAACTCAGAGAGTGTATGTCACAGGACATGCATTTCAAGGTTGTACAGCCGGAAGGACAGTGATACATGTGAGGACTGTTTCCCCATCTCACTTGGGGCAGAGCCCAATAGTATGTATATAGAGCTTTCTGTAATTATTAAAAATGGATCTGCCTGATTTTACTTATCACAGTCTGAGTCTCAAATCTTTCTTATCCACCAACCAATATAATTTAATATAAAGAGGGAAGAAATAAGGATAAAGAAAAAGGGAACAGACATTGGCCAATTCCTTACTATATGGGTCAAGCCTAATACCAGGCACTTTTCATACCTAATCCCAGCCTGTGAGGTAGGAATTATGTGCCCCATCCTTTAGATAACATAAGACATAACATAAGATAACATAAAATGTTAAGCAGATTGTTCAGTCTCATGGTGGTAGATAAAGATTCAAAACCAGGACAGGCTGGCTCTATAGTACAATTTTCTCAGGAAAAGTGACTAGAATTCTGGTGCATTCATCCATGCTGTTTCCCTTTTCCCTCAGCTTAGAATTTTCTCATCTATCTACTTCCTACATTCTATCCCCTGTTCATCTTTCCAGATCGACATCAATTTGGCCTTCTGGTGAAACTGCCCTGAAACATCAGCCCACCTTAGCATCTCCTTTCCCAGACTATTCTGTCTTTGAAGAAGTTCCCACTGAGTAAACGTCTGTTCTGTATAATGTAGCACTTTATTGATAGAAAATGCTGTAATATACGGTACTACCTTATTTTTTAATCATTTTGTGCTTGATACCGTGCCTCTTCAGCTCCTTGCGGGCAGGGAATTTATTTTAGTTTTGTCCTATGCTTTATTTTTTGTGTTGTGTGTTTATGTGTGCGTGTGTGTACATGGACTTCTCAGCAAACATCCCTCCTTCCTGAAGCACCCCAGTTTCCCTTTGGGGAAGTACCAACTCCCCATTGTGCATGGTTTTAGAGGGAAGATAATTACAGACAATGGCTTTGCACTAGGGAAGCTGAGGAGGCCAGATCCTCTTTCTCAGTACCCCAGGACAGCCAGAGGTGAGTACATGACCTAACTCAGTGAATCAGATGCTCCTTCTGAGGACGGAAGGTCTAACTAGTCACCACTCATCTCAACGGTGACATGCCCATCAGGCTGTCCTGCTGTGAGACCAGGGCTGGGCTTCCTGCTACCCGATTCTCACTGCTGCTTTTGTTCTTGCTCGGTTCTAGTCCTGGTCCTCTGGCTTCCCACCAGTTCTGTGGGTCCTGAGACCTTCCAAAAGTGTTCCATTTGCTTTTAGCTTGTTTCAGTTATTTGTAACCATAGGCTCCCACAGAAACTCAGCCCTGGGCTGGGCTCATATAAGCAGTGTAAGTATAAATTCTTGCTGATTGCCTTTCTGAGGTCCCAATATAATTTCCACCCAACGTATGTGATGAATAATGGGTATTTGACTCTGTTTCAAAGCCTAAGCTTCGGAAGGGGCTGGGGATGAGCTCTGGATAATAATTGGGTGTTCTCTATGCAGCCAACTCCCTTCTTCCCAGTCCCTCCTTTGCAAATCAAAACAGCCTACCCTGTTTTCCCTGCACTTGATTCCTGGGGTGTGTATGACTTTCCAAAGTGGTGGTGGAGACCATTTCTTCTACTTCCTACCATTATTGCAATGGCACTGCCACACGGCAGCTCTGTTAAGTCAAGTGTGCCCTATGCTAGTTTATCATGAAACCACATCCCATTCCTCAAGTCAGTCAGAGCCTGGGGAAAATAGAAATTAAATGTGAAGCAAGAGGGATGGAGACTGGCCAGGAAAGGAGAGGCCAGGTGTGGATAGATGACAGGCAGAGGGAGGCTGCAGGTGGGGTGCACAACTCTCCCTAGCATCTCCTGGAGCACGCTGTGTCTCATATTTGCATGACAGTACTCGCCCAGGAAGAGCAAATTGTAACACCAAATTGGAGCCAGACACAAAACGGTAAACTTCTCCCCAGAGAGGCCATTAGGAGTTAAACTGGGCAAAATTCTCTTCACCAGTTTCACTTGGAGCTGGGAATGTTTGCCATCTTTTTTTTCTCAAACTTAGAGTCAGAGGGGGCTCATTAAAGTCACTTACACATCCTCCAAGTGCATGTGAAATAACAGAGGTGAAGTCAAGGAGGAATCAATTCTTTGTAGGAGCCTGATGCTCAAAAAACAGCAGCCTGGATGGTCCCTGACCTTGCAAACATCCCTTGTTTCTAGGTAATTATGGTTGAAGACTACAATATTCAGAATTCAACCCTTATCCCAAGTGAAATTCTCCAAATAACCCCAAAGGAAGTTTTAGTTTTGCTGGGTCTCTACCCCTTGGAGAACACATGACCCCACTCTCCAAAACACATCCATATGGACGGGCACACCTGACTTTGCATCGAGTTACATTTAGGCCAATATCCCTATCCTTGCAGCCGAGGGCAACATAGACTCTCCCCACCTCCACCCCAATTAAGAACCTCTGAGCTACGAGCCAGTGTGAGAACATCATCTAAGTTTCTGAGGGTGACTGTGAAAGAGTCCTATAGTTTGGTATTCTGTTTTGTAAAACCCCTCAGTCTCTAGGAAGAGATGCAACAACTCAAGAGAAGGGGGTGATGCAGATAAGGCTGAGATGCAAGAAGATGAGTCCAGGGCTGCCAGCACCCATTTAAACGACTCGTGGTGCAGCTTACTTGGTCATGAAGCCAATGGATGATGCCAAACCAGAAGAAATTAGAGAAAAGAGGCAGAGGGGCCATGTCCTCGTGGCATATGGTCTAAGATCCTAAATCCAGCTATTCCTGAAGCCATCATCTCTTGATCTTTCCAGTTATGGGAGACAATAAATCCCCTTCAGCTTAGCCAATCAGAGTTAGATTTCTGTTACTCACAGCCCATGAACTCACCAATATTTTATTATGGTGTATCATGATACAGGTCAGGAGTCCCAGAGCCTCCAACCTAAACTGGCTTTTGCCACTGGACCCACTTTGGGCAAGTGTTTTCTCTGGGTCTCTGTTTCCCCATCTGTATAATGAGGAGGTTGGGTGAGATGCCAGTTTGGCATTCTGGTTTCCACTTTCTACTTTCTTCCTGCAGTTTTCAAGCTCTGTGATGAGGGGCAGAACTGTGACCTTGTCCATCAGCCACTTGTGAATGACACAGGAGGGGAAGAGGAAAAAGTGTGCTTGTATGTACAGGAAAGGAAAGGTAAAGGAATCACATGTCTCATTTGGGTTGGTTAGAGGATACCTGGGGTCGTTAGCACCTGCCCCCATGAGCTCTGAGTTGGACCTTTTGGTTGCCTGCTGTTCTGTGCAGGACCACTCTTGTGCCAACAATCTCTTACTTTCTCTCCAGGCTGGTGTCAAGTCAAGAGTTGTTGGGAATGCTTGATAGGTGACTGAAGTTTGGAACGTGTGTTTGGTAGATTTGCTAAGACAGTGGTGTCCAGATCCCTTGCACTGGCCTCTATTTGCCTGTGTTTTTATTTATCTATTTATTTATCTATTTGCCATGGTGTGCAGCATGCAAGATCTTACTTTCCCCACCAGGGATCAAACCCTCACCCCCTACAGTGGAAGTGTGGAGTCTTAACCACTGGATCACCAGGGAAGTACCCTCTTTGCCTGTGGTTTTTTTTTTTTTTTTTCTTTTGCTGTACACGGGCCTCTCACTGTTGTGGCCTCTCCCATTGCGGAGCACAGGCTCCAGACGTGCAGGCTCAGTGGCCATGGCTCACGGGCCCAGCCGCTCCGTGGCATGTGGAATCTTCCCGGACCGGGGCACGAACCCACGTCCCCTGCATTGGCAGGCGGACTCTCAACCACTGCGCCACCAGGGAAGCCCTGCCTGTGTTTTTAAAGTTAGGTTTCCAAAAATACAGTTAGAACGACCATGTAACCAATGTAGATTCATCTCAGGGATAGGGATGCATTCTAGGTCTTTCCTGGTTAACACAGACATAGGAAGTATCAGAACACGTCCTTCTGGTCACTGCTCCCCACTCTCCCTCTTGTTCTCTGCCACCTCCTGATCCCATAGGTGTGGGGATGGCACAGTCTGGTGCTTTATACTCTGGGCTTTGGACCAGAAAGATCTGATTTCATGTCCCTGTTCTGCCACTTACCAGTGGTATCATCTTGAGCTAATGACCTAAATCTCCTTGGGTCTCAGTTTCCTCTTCTACAAGATGGACTATTTTGTTGATAGAGTGTTCTATTGTAGGGGAGCAATCAATGACCAAAGTGCTTAGCACAGACCTTAGCACATTGTTATTATTCGATCAGTGCTATCAGGGGCTGTTGAGAATGATCTAATCACAGTTTGTCCTGTGGACAAGTTTCTGAGTGGGTATCACACGTATTCACCTTCCAAAGCTCACATCATGGGTCCTCTATCCGCCCCTGTTATCCAGCTGCACTTGGCTGTACCTCTGTTCTAGGTTTTATGTTATAATGTGATAGTGACCAAGATGGCTTCTAATATCTCCTAGTCTACTTCCTAGCTGGATGACCTTGAGCAAGTTATTTAGCTTCTTTTAACCTCTTTTTTTTTCAGCTTCAAAATGCAAATCCAATTGATCTTGTAGTGATGTTGTGAGATTTGAAGTGGAAGATGCATCCAGAGTACTTAGCACAGTGCCTGATCCAAGAAGGAGAGATCCACACATGGGCGAGGAGGTGAGTAGAATTTCTGAGCCAGAATCTAGGCTTTACAATGACAAACCGTAGCCTGTAAACATGGCAGACACAAATGAAAAGTGAGGAACAACAGAGGAAAATGAAGCCCAGGGTGTATATTCCATTCCATACATTCTGTTTCAACATTCCAAAGTTGAGACAGAAAAACAAAGATTCTAAATGTCTGGGGCCTGCTCAGAATTAAAGCATCAGCACAGACATTTGAAGAATAAAGCTAGACATTTTAATAGACGTAGCCAAAGAAGTAGGCACATGGTACACTGTAACTGGAAGATTCACTACCTTATAACATTTGAGGATTTTAGGAGGGAAAATTCCCTACTTCCCTCCCTTGACAATTATCTTAAAGAGTGTTGGGACAGTCTCAAAATCAATTTTAATTAAAATGATGAATTTAGTTTACTTTGGAGATGGGAGAGGAGGAGGGCAGGTGACCCCAAAGAAACCATACTGTAAGGATCGCTCCTGTTCCAATGAATTTTGACATCATTTTCCTTAAAAGGTATATATCCGATAAAGGTTTTCACTGAAAACTTGTGCCACTCAAAGTCTGAGAGTTTCATATTCCATGAAATCTGTCAAGAAACTCTACTCTTGGTCTTCCCTGGTGGCGCAGTGGTTGAGGGTCTGCCTGCTAATGCAGGGGACGCGGGTTCGAGCCCTGGTCTGGGAGGATCCCACATGGCGCGGAGCAACTGGGCCCGCGAGCCACAACTACTGAGCCTGCACGTCTGGATCCTGTGCTCCGCAACAGGAGAGGCTGCCATAGTGAGAGGCCCGTGCACTGCGATGAAGAGTGTCCCCCGCTTGCCACAACTAGAGAAAGCCCTTGCACAGAAATGAAGACGCAACACAGCAAAAATAAATTAATTAATTAATAAACTCCTACCCCCAACATCTTCTTTAAAAAAAAAAAAAAAGAAAGAAACTCCACTCTTAACAACTAAGTACACTCAAAAAGAAAAATTATACTCTGCAGTTAGTCAAGGAATTGAGGTGACTAGATTCCTTCAGTTTCACAACTTTACATTTACCTGTCTCTAAGTTCAGCAAAATCTTATGATTTCTTGGGAGGCGGTTGTGCTTATTTAAAAAAAATTTTTGAAACTCAAAGGACAGTTGAAGCCCTGGGAACTCTTATATTTAAAGTACAGGAAGGGGGAGCAATTCTGCTGTAAAATTAGCAAGAGCAACACACCATTTTGGCACCAGGGAGACCCCAGAATGTAATTAGAATTCTAACAGAAGCAGCAAAATACATAGGTCATCGGAATAAACAATGCACCTCCAGTGCTTCCACAGCCCCGTGGGAGGCTCAGAAGGAATGAGTCACTGGGGATTAGCTTCTGGAATTGAGAAGACGTGCTTCTCTCCATTAATGACATCTCGCCTTATCTTCCCATCCGCGTGAATACCATAAGCACACGCCATCAGAGCCCCGGAGGGTCCAGAAAGGCCAGCAGCCTCCCATCCAATGGCAAATGTTCCTTGCTCTTTCAGAGGACTGCAGGACCCCTGTTAGATGATTTCTATTTGCTAATGGGATGGGCTGCTCCAGATTTATTTCATCACATTTGCAAAGCCCCGCCCTTCATCTCTGGATGTGTCTTGTCTTTTTATTTATTTATTTATTTTTTATTAGTTTCTGCTTTATAACAAAGTGAATCAGTCATACATATACATCTGTTCCCACATCCCTTCCCTCATGCATCTCCCTCCCTCCCACCCTCCCCATCCCACCCCTCCAGGCGGTCACAAAGCACCGAGCTGATCTCCCCGTGCTATGCGGCTGCTTCCCACTATCTATCTACCTTACGTTTGGTAGTGTATATATGTCCAAGCCTCTCTTTCGCTTTGTCACAGCTTACCCTTCCCCCTCCCCATATCCTCAAGTCCATTCTCAAGTAGGTCTGTGTCTTTATTCCCGTTTTACCCCTAGGTTCTTCGTGTCTTGTCTTATCTTCCAAGAGCCCCCTGGCCCGCAGAGGTAGTCTGCTGGCTGGAACTTAATTAGGCAGCGTTTGAAGATCCGGTGGCCCTCTGGCAGCCAGCTATCTTATCTCCCAGTGCAGAAATCCCTCGGGGAGCGGTTCCTGCCGAGCACTGGAGCCCAGTCAGGAGGGGCTAGAATGTATTTTTGATTTGCCAAACAAAACGACACAAAATAAACCCTATCTCTTAATATATTACCTGGGAAGCCCAACTCACCTTTGGGAAAACCAAAACATTTCTGGGTTGCAGGAAATCTAAAGTTATCTAATTCAACGGGTAGGGGTAGGGTGGAAGGAAAGGTGGGGGCCGAAGAGAGACCTAACTGATTGGCCAAGTTCACCCTGATTATCCAGATATCTCGGTGACACAGGCTAATGGCTCTTTGGTCCCTCAAAAGGGAGATGGGGGAAAATAAAACACAGGAGGCATCCCTAAGGAAGGGAGATTCTACAAATGTCCCAAGTGCCCAGAAAGCAGGTGTCCGCTCACCCTAGCTGATGCTATAGTGCTGAGCTGCCACAAGGTGGCAATGAGCAAGACCACTCTTACTTTTATAAAAAAAGTGCTTTGGGTTCTCGATTTTAGGTACCGATACTTATGAAATCAGGTTAACGGGGATTCTGTGGTGTCCTAACAAGGAAATTTGGGTTCTCAATGCAAATATCAGAAAGAGTCTTTTCTTGTCTTAAGCACACAATAAATAGAAGTCCAGGCTTGGCTCACCTCCAAGGGTCTGCTGACCTGAGCCTTTGCGTTCTCGGGCATATGGTTCACTCCTACCAGGTGGCTCAGGCCCAACAAGCTGAGTCCCTAAGAGTCTGCCACTAAGTACTCAGACCTACTGGTTGAGAAAATTCAGCTACAACATCTTACAGACCTTTAGAGGCCTCAACCAGTCCTTTGTGATTGTCTCATAAAGTGGCAAAACCTGCAGGATGTAGAAGGACTACCAAGAGTCCCTTTTCCTGAGACTAACAAGTCTTGCCGGTTTCTCAAGTGTGACAGTGAGAGCTTTGGTAGTGATTTGTGTTCAATTAGCATATCAGGCATTTGGTCAGCCTGGCTGAGTGAAACAGTCAAAAGATAAGCAACCGTTTCAGATCAAAATAATGTCCTATCTTTTATTTATATAACACCTTGTAGTTTTTAAATTGCTTTCTCACTCATTTTTTCTTTTGATCCTCACAACTCCAGCAGGCAGGCAGAGACAGGTATTATCAGAGTCTCACCTGGTTCATAGGGTGCCTCTGGGTGAAACAGACACAGTTGCCCCTTCCTCTGGTGGGGGAGGGTGGCAAAGCCTGGCTCAGCTGGACATCAGCTCCCACTGACCCCTCAGCTGCATCCTCCTGTGTAGGGCACAAACTGCCCAACCATACATGGCAACCCGGGGTATTATCTCCATTGTTTTTTTTTTTTTTTTTTTTTGCGGTACGTGGGCCTCTCACTGTTGTGGCCTCTCCCGTTGCGGAGCACAGGCTCCAGACGCGCAGGCTCAGCGGCCATGGCTCATGGGCCCAGCCACTCCGCGGCATGTGGGATCTTCCCGGACCGGGGCACGAACTCATGTCCCCTGCATCAGCAGGTGGACTCTCAACCACTGCGCCACCAGGGAAGCCCGGTATTATCTCCATTTTTAGGTGAAAAAATTAAGGCTCAAAGAGTTTAATTGACTTGTGAAAGGTCACACATCTTGTAGATCTTCTGGCTACTGGTCCAGTGGTCCCTTTACCATAAACATCTATCCTCCTAACTCACCTTCTAGCTTTACATCAACAAATAGCACTTCAAAAAAACCCACTTAATATGAGTATTCACCTTTCCTCTCTTATTCCCATCCAAATGTTCTACTTCCTGAGTCAAATAAATGCCTATACAAGAACCAGTCTTATAGGATTTTGACTCATTATGTAAAATTCCCACAAAATTTAATCATTTGAGATGTTTAAGGCTGCACCTGTAAACAATTAATTTATGTTAAAATACAAATGCAACTGGACGTGCATTCCATTAAGTCACTGCTTTCCAAACTGTCTTCCTTAGAACACTAGTAATCTTAGACGAGGGGTAACAGAATCACCTGGAGGGCTTGTGAAAACGCAGATGCCTGGCCCCAACTCCTGAGTTTCTGATTCAGTAGGTTTGGGCTTGGGCCTGAGAATTTAATACAAATTTTCACTTCTAACAAGTTCCCAAATGGGGCTGATGCCGCCTCTTCCAGAACCAAATGTTGGGAAGTAAGTTTCCAGAGGATGCTAATGGGAGTTCAACATGACTTTAGTTTTTTAAAAAAATATACTTATTAGTGTACTCATGGAAATTAATTCAGAACGTAGTTTGAAAAATCCTATCACAGGTCATAAGAAGCCAACATTGTCATCTGGACTTAATTTATTAATTTATCCCCCAGTTGTTTAAACAAACATTAATTAAGTGCTGAAAATGTTCCAGAGTCTGTTTACATCCCTGGGGACACAAAGGTCTGGTCCTTGTCCTCCTGGTAATTTCAATCCATCTGGGCACAGAGACACAGACAGACCATTACAACCCAATAGGTTACTGACTCTGCCCAAGTAAGGTGGATGCTAGTTGGCTGGGTGCTGGGGGCTGGGGGCGGTGGGTGATTTGTGAGCCAACAACAGGAAAGAGGAAAGTGGACATCAGCCCTCAAGAACCTTGTCTGAGTCACTCTGTGCCTCAAAGGCAACTGATTTTATGCTACCTGGGGTCCCCTCCTTTATAGGTTTAGGCCACCCAAGGAATTCAGAGAACATCAACGGTGGCCAGGGCCATCTCCATGGATGTGCAGCCTATGTGCACTCACAGACCCCACACACAGGAGAGCCCCCGGCTGGGTTTAATGCTCTGCTATTGCCATCTTGAAAGTCTTAATAATATTTGAACAAGGGGCCCTACGTTTTCACTCTGCACTGGGCCCTGCAAATTATGAAGCTGGTTCTGACGGTGCCTACATTAGCTATTCCACAAAATCTTTTTGAGCACCTACTAAGTGTCATCCGCTGAATCGGGCATTAGAGGGTTTTGACTTAGTAGGATAGGGTTCCTGACGGAGGAGCTATAAGCTGAATACAGAAGACAGACGCATGCATAGGAACTGACAACCCCGTGTGGGAAGTTAGAAGACAGCAACATGCGCCCCATCCTTCATGCCCACAGGAGAGAATTTATCTCTGCCAAACCATGTCGGGCTCTCAGCAGAAAGCTCTGCATCTCCCATCGCAGCCATGGAGGACTGGAGTCCTTGCCCAGGTAATTTACGGTGGGAGGAGAGGGGGAGTCTCCATCATAGAGAACATCACCTCACGCCAGGTTTAGCATTCGTCAAAGTAATGTCATTAATGTGCATTTTTCCCAGAGGCTCGTCCAACAAGCCAGGTAGTCCTGACATGGTAACAGCTTTATTTTTAAGTGAAAAGTCAACTTCCTATCTTCACCCTTGAATTGTACTGAATCTCCCTAGCTGTGTGGATATAAGTCAGCAAATACCCACCTCTGAAATGGAGCTAAAATCTAGATGATTTCAAGGCACAGGTGGTTCGCTTGTCCTTCAAGACAGTGTTTTGCAAAGAGTGGTTCATAGACCACTTGCATGAGGATCACCTGGGGTGCTTGTTAAAAAGGCAGATTCCTAAGCTCCAATCTGTTCTGGGATCTGCATTTTTAAATTTTTACCTCTCCAGAAAATTCTTAAACACGTGGAAGTTTCAGAAGGTTCCTAGGAGCCTTGACAGGAGTGGGACAGCAGGCCACTGGAGTTTACTAATAAATAAGGATATTTACTGCACTCTCCAAAATACTCAGCGCTCCAAGAGGCCCTATTAGGGGATTTCAGAGGTGAAATCCCGCACCAGAAAGTTGACTTCTGTGGAAACAAGCTTCGCACGTGGGCACAGACCAGAGGGGGCAGACCTGAGCTCCCTGACATGAGTGCTGCAGGCAAAGGGGCTTCAAACAAAAGCACCTGGAATGTTTGGGGTTCATGAAGATTCCCCAGGGGCCATCAGAGGACCTGAGAATTAGCAGAAAAGGTGGGGCTCCAGGCCTCCAACCTGGCTCTTATTATGATTTCTCATTCATTTCACAAGGTTAAGAGAATATGTCAGAGTGAAAGCTTCAGTCCTTACAGTAGCTGGCAAAGTTCTACATGGCCAGACCCCCAGTACCCTCACTGCTCCCACCTGAGCTCCTAAGATGCTCCAGATGTGCTCACTGTGCTCCAGCCACACCCTGGCCTCCTTGCAGTCCTTCAAACACACCAGGCCACTCTACCCCAGGGACTTTGCACTGGCTGTTTCTTCTATCTAGAATGCCCGGGGCTTACTTCCTCACCTCCTCAAACGTCTTTCTGGACTACCCACACTCCCTGTCCCCTCACTGTGCTTTATCTTTCCCTGTCAGACTTGTCTCCATCTGGTAGACTAGACATCGTCTTTCTGTATTTATTGACTGTCTCCCCTCAATAGAAAGATAGCCCCTTGAGGGCAAGAATTTTTGTTTAGTCTAGTTTTGCCCATTAAGGTATCTCTGGCATAGGAAACAGTGCCTGGCATGTGGGAGGCCCTGAGTAAATATCTTTGTTGAATAAATCAACATTAGAGAGTGCTCCTAGGACCGTAAAAAAAACACCCACTAAGGGACAAGTACAGACAGGGAAGCAGGGTACACTGTGTCTCTCCAGTTTTTCTCAGCCTCAGGGAAATATGGACTTTCGACTTCTCTCAGAGTTTAAACTGGGGGCAAGGAGAATGAAAAGAGCAACAAAAAAGGGAGGAAAATCTGGGCTAAGAGCTAACTTGTTGCTTTCAGAAGAGTTCACATCACGCTGCCGCCTTTCAGAGGACACAAGAAAGTGGGAACATGTCAGCCCGTCTCCGGAGATGACACCAGATCCTCCTCCTCCGTCTCCGCTTCCTCTTTCTCCCTCATCTCCTTTTTTGCTGTCACTTCAAACGCTGCCCTCTTTGGCTTCTTTGAAATAGCCAGGGTAGGAATATACAGGGGGGAGGTATCAGGGTTCCCTTTGAAACCTGGCCCAGCAACTGCTGCCCACAAACATCTCTTAGCGGGAGAAGCACCGGCTTCTCGTGTCTGACGGTGGTGGCTGGTGGGAGGTCTGCAGGGCACTCAGCTCATGGCAGGTGCCTTTACTTTTTTTTTTTTTTTTTTTGCGTTACGTGGGCCTCTCACTGTTGTGGCCTCTCCCGTTGCGGAGCACAGGCTCCAGACGCGCAGGCTCAGTGGCCATGGCTCACGGGCCCAGCCGCTCCGCAGCATGTGGGATCTTCCCAGACCGGGGCACGAACCCGTGTCCCCTGCATCGGCAGGTGGACTCTCAACCACTGCACCACCAGGGAAGCCCAGGTGCCTTTACTTTGACACAGATCCTGAGAGGTGGGGGCAGGGCAGGGGGAGAAGAGATGTTGCTTCACAGTGGCCCCCTCCTTTTCTTTCTTTTAAAAAATTACACCAAATCGATCATGTGGGGAAAATTGGACAATTATTTTTACAACGCCTTGTTTCTGATGGCCAGGGGTGAGGTAAGGAAGAGAGAGAATAAAGGTGCAGGTCTCCCTATCTAATTCTCTTTGTCCAGCATAAAACGTCATTTCTCCCGATTGTTGAAAATGACTCCCCTGCCTCAGCAAGGACTTTGATGGGAAGACGAGGCCCTTGAACATGCACATTTCATGGGCTTTGTTCTAAAAATTATCCTCTTCACTGCAAATATGCTCAAGTCTTAGGGGTTAAGGGCAGGAATAGACTCCAATTCCTGGCTGCAGGCTGTCGGCTGAGTGGGAGCTGGGATGCTTTAGAACAATGCGGGAGTGATTCTCAGATCAGAAGCTGACGTGGTTTTACCTAGAAGAGACACATGGCTCTCTGACTCACCACATATCCATGCAGGCTCGAACTGGGACACATCAAGGGAACATGAGTGTTTTTAGAACCAGCCTCACGGAGGAGGAGAATGAGACATGCTTTTTACCAGATTCCCCTGGAGGACAAAAGGTCTTGATCCAGGGTAGCTGGTGAAAGAAGGTAAAGTGTCAGGTAGGGAGATAGGACTGAAAAATAATGATAATAAAATCAAAGTAAAAACAGCTGAGTAGACTGGTGGTGTCCATGCATACCATCTTGGTTGTGAAGTACTCTGGAATCAGACCTGAGTTAAATCCTATTTCCTCCACTGACCACCTGTCCAACCTCAGGGCTTCCATTCTCCTCTCTGTAAAATGGGTATAATAATAGCACCTACTTTTCAGGATCGTTTTAAGATTTAAACAAGAATGTGTGTACAGGGGCCAGACAAAAAGAAAGCCCTCAATAAATGCTAGTTGCTAGCATCACCACCACCACCACCATCATCACCACCTTCCTCCTCCTCCTTTCTTCATCACCATCATCATCATCACCTAATTTAATCCTGTCTCTACTTCTTGCTTCCTGGGTGGCTCTGATAGACCATCTAATTGTGTGTGTGTGTGTGTGTGTGTGCATGCGTGCGTGTGCGCACAGACGCATTAGTTTCTCATTCGTAAAATGGAGATCACAATCGTATTTGATGCAGATAAAATGACATAATTCTTGCTAAGGACATGACTCAGTGGCTGCAGGCAGTAATGCTCCAGGCAGAGTCACCATCATTGTTAGGCCCTGCAACTACCCTCATTCTAAGGGGAAGTAGCTGACGTTTAAAGAGCTTGCTGAAGATCAAAGATTCAAGCAGGGCTTTTAACTGCTGCCATGGGCTGCATGCTCCCAGAAGCAGCCGTGAAGACCAGGATCTGGGCGCAAGTGGGTCCCAGGTAGCAGTGGTGGAGGTGGGGAAGGGAGACAGGGCAGTGGAGAGAGCCAGCAGAGGGTCCTTGGAGGAGCAGGATACCACTGCAGGCACCTGGGATCAGTTCCACTGGGAAACTCTGAGAGATGGTGTGGGTCATGCCTCTGAGCTGTCCCTCCACAGTGTCAAGGAGGCTGGGGGTATTTATCCTCCTCCTTGTATATGCCGTTGGCTGAGGGTGACTCCATTTCACCCCTAGTCTGTCCCATGTGTGGGCCCTCAAGTCTTCAATCTGATCTTCAGCAAGTGCTAGAATGGTGAACTTTGAGGGGGTGTGAAGGGACCCCGATAGCACCCCCTATAGCCAACACGATGAAAGTCAGGGCACCAGTGGATCTGAACTCTTCAGACAAATAAGAACCAGGAGCCTGATCCCTGAGGGGTGGAGAAGACTGAGAAAAGGGTAAGGGCTCAAGGGACCTGGTCTGGCAGGATAATAGACTTGAATTGAATTAAGCAAACACTGGCTGAGGTTCTGTCACGTGTAGGGCTTGTGTTAGGAACGGTGGGACGGCTGTCTTCCAAGGACTTACAACCTAATACCCACCTGTGTTTGAGGAGTTGGGATGCAACCTGCTCTGTGCCAGAGCTCCATACCAGGTGCTTCAGAGGCACAGGAGGAGGAGGTTTAATTTGAGTCACTTGAGCTAGACCATGAGTGATGACTGGGGGATTAAGAGAGATTCATAAAGTGATGGGAGGGACAAGCACTACAGGTGGGTCAAGATTTGAGGGTGGGCAAGTTCAGAGCATGTTCAGGATATGGGGGCCTTCTGTGTGGTTGGAGACTAGGTGGGCCCAGTGCGCAATGTGAGAACTTTCTAGAAAGATCAGTTGAGGACTGCATGATGGAGGACACCGAATGTCATGATGAGCAGGGGGCAGAAGCTAAAGACCTTGGTTCCTGAAGAAAACCTGTGCCTTATATAGGGCATTTTAATAAGCTCCCTCTGCAGGCACAGTGGGTGGAGTAACTGAGAGCAAAGGCTGGTGCAGAAGGTCCCACCCCACCTCTAGTCCCCGATGTAGGGGGAGGGGCATCAGGGGCAGGATCCTCATGTCACACCTGAGGCACAGCCTGCTCCATGTGTTGAAGCCATCTCTCCTATAGCCTGGCATCCTTAAAACCCCAATCCACACTGTTTCCCCAAAGAACTCCTACTTCCTGTGCCCCAGGGACCCCAGAGTTCTCAGCCAGCTCTGTTATCTATAATGATACAGCCAAGGCCCGCCAAGGTGTCTGGTTGGCCCTATAGCAGAACTGGTCTTACAGGAGGGTACATAATCCACTAGATATGATGAGGGGAAAGTTCTTTCCCCAAATGCCAAAGTAAATCCCCTGTCCCTATTTTTGTTTTTCATGAGAATTCCTAGCACTAGGCTACCAAGGAGATGTGAAATATGGCACCGGCTGATTCTCCTGGACTCCATTGACTATTGGAACATAAATTTACCCTGATCTTTCTGCCAAATGGATCCTCAGTCTGGGAGTTCTCTTGGAGAACAGCCAAGAGTCAGTTGGTCTTTCTCAAAGAGGCTCACTCTCTTTGAGACAAGACCTCAGGGAAGAAGCCTGGGTCAGCCCTCAAGCAAACTTTGCAAAATTCCACTTCCCTGAGAGCTTTTCAGAGCCATGGCCAGAGTCCAGGAAAGCCCTGAGGCCTTGTCACGTGCCTCTCTCCTCTTCGATCTGGCCATGGATGTCTCAAGATAAGAAAACCTACCAGACGTTGATCACAGAGGTACAGGCATATCTCAGATACCATACCAGCTCATCTGGTGGAGCGAGCCATGTGCCCCCAGGGCAGGCTGAGGAGCAGGCTGCATTGGACAGCAGCTGGAATTTTAGCTCCAGCAATGGAAGGGCTGAGTATCCATACACTTTTCCTGTGAATCCATTATTTTAATATTTTTGAACTCAGTGCTAGCTGTTTTATGTTATATTGTGTTTATTTTTACTTTAAAGTGCTATCTATGCATGAGTGAGTTTTCTCCTGTACATTCCTTACTATATGATTCAGCCTCAAAATATTGCCCTCATTTGAAATATTAGCTGACTACACCTCTTCTCTTCTTTGCCATTTCTTCGCCCACCCCCCTTCCTCCCCTCATCTTTGCCTCTGAGATCCATAAGACAATGTCAGAGTGCATCCTACCCAGTGGATATTCATTAAGGGCCATAAACAGCCATAACCTTAACGGATGTGGCTAGTTAGCTGAGTCTGGAGGAAGGGCAGTGGTGAAATGGCAGGAGTGCAGACATCTATGAGTCCCTGGTGACAGGCTTCAGCCCCTGGAGGGATGATGGGGTGAGGAGTTTGTGCCCTGGCAACTTCCCTTCCTGACTTTCCCCCTTCTCATTTTATGCTCTCTATTCCCCTATCTCTAGAAATGCACACTTGAACGGTTGGGGAGAGATTTTAAGGTAATGCAGCTAAAATCTCTGATGGGGGGGCAGTAGGGGTGGGATGGTACAGAAGAGCACACCTGGTGACAAGTACACCTGGGCCTGAGCATCCTTCTAAGACACATCCTTGTGAAGACATCAGGGGGCTCCAGGCAAGTTCAAACACAAATTCTTAACCAGTAAGAGGAGGGGCAATGTGGGAGAGAACAGAGAGGGAAAATCAAACAGTACAAGATTGTTCATAGCAGCTTGATTCACGATAGCCCCAAACTGGAAATAACCCAAATGCCCGTTAACAGGAGAATAGATAAAGAGATTGCAGTATGCTCCTGCAGTGGATTGAAATGGAAATAAAAAGAACAAATGCACTAGTCTACCTGGACTGCCATAACAAAACACCATAGACATGGTGGCTTCAACAATAGATGCTGATTTTCTCACAGTTCTGGAGGCTGGAAACCTTAGATCGGGCTGCTGGTAGGGCAGGATTCAGGTGAGGGCTCTCTTCCTGGCTTGCAGACAGCCACCTTCTCACTGTCCTCACATGGTCTTTCCTGGTGCATGTGTGCAGAGAGAGAGAGCAAGCTTTCTGGTTATCTCTTCTTATAACGGCACTAATCCCATCCCGAGGGTCCCATCTTCACAACCTCATCTAACTCCAATCACCTCCCTAAGGCCCCATCTCCAAATACCATCACATTTTGGGGTCAGGGCTTTGACCTATGAATTTTGGGGCGACACATTCAGTCCATAACAGTGAACTTTGGATAAAAGGAACTACATGAATGAATCTCAAAAAATATTTTGCCAAGTGAAAAAGAGGGCACAAAAGAGTGAATACTCTATCATTTTAAAATGAATTTTTAGAATAGGCAAAATCTGTGATGATAGAAATCGGAAGAGAGGCTGGCTCTGTGGAGGTGTGGAGGGTGGGTATCGACTGGAAAAGGGCACGAGGGGACTTTCTGGGAAGATGGAATTGTTCTAGATTTTCACTGTTATGGCAGTCTACATGGGCTGCCATAACGAAACACCACAGACATAGTGTTTCGTTATGGCAGCCCAGGTAGACCAATACACTTTTTCTTTTTATTTCCATTTCAATCCATTGCGGGAACATACTGCAATCTGTTTATCTATTCTCCTGTTCACAGGCATTTGTGTTATTTCCAGTAGCGGGCTATCACGCGTCAAGCTGCTATGAACAATCTTGTATTGTTGGACAGAGGGAGTGATCCCACTGTATATATGTTCAAAGCTCATTGAACTGTACACTAAGACCTGTGCAGGTTAAGTAAATTATGCCTCGATAAAAACCAGCATTAAAAATAAATAAATAGAGCTATAGGAGGAGTGTTGTGAGGTCCAGGGATAACAGAGAGAGAGACTTTTGTTTGTGTGTATGTGCATACCTGTGTGTGACTGTGCGTACACATGTATGTATGTGCATATCCACGTATACATGCCATACATATACACACAGTTAACAAGAAAGAAACTAAAACCAATCACAACAATGTAACAAAGAACCAAAGGCCACGCCCCCAGTAGGAACCCCACACCTCTGCACCGAGAGGGGAAACGGTGCAGGTGTTGCCCCGAGCAGACACATTCATGAACCTGGGTGAACTGAATTCAGCCTGGACGATTGGTGTGATTGAAGTGCCATCACCCATTGAGTTATATCAGAGAGCTCCTCACTTTGCTTTTCCATATTGATGAAAAACTTGCAGTTTTTCACTGCTGCAGAACTGAACTGTGATTTAATGTTTCACGATTTACATAGCTGATTTCATGTACTTTTGGCAGTTCCACCACATTTTCAGTAGTTACTAGAAAAAGTTGTTCCTCTAGGAAGTTAAAGAGGTGTCTATTCTGCTTCCCAACACCACTCCACCGCCCCTAGGCTCATGAGGAGAAATTCAGAGGTGAGGATGAGAGGTGTGAAAGTTACAGAGTCTTTGATTCCAGCGTGACTCTGGGAGATGATACTCTTCACACTAGCATTTGGGCATGAAGCATTTGGGTCCCTGTTATCTGCTCACATTTTCCCTATTAGCCAAGCAGACGCTTGGAATGTCCCCAACGCTCAAGTAAAAACATTGCCTCCACTATTCATTAGCAGTTTGGCCTTGGATAAGTTAATTAATTTCACCATTTTTGAAATGGATCCCAAAATGCCCATCTCCAGTGGATACTCTGAGGATTAAATGAGAAATTGTCTAGCACCGTGGCCAGTGCCAAGTGGCTGCTGGAGGCCGAGAGCTTCTCTTTACACCCACCTTTCAATATCATCCCCTAATTCAGATGCACTGGCCTATCTTTATATACTTTCTTCTTTAATGTGCCCATTCATTTATTCACCCACTGATTGATTGATTCATTCAGTCACTCAGTAAATATTTATTGAACGCTTATCATTACAGATGGTGACAAGTTCCCTGAAGAAAAGGAACATAATCGTCTGGTTGTGTAATAGCAGAGCTCAACTGAGATCGAAGGGTCAGAGAGAGCTTCCCCAAGAAGGGGACTGAATTCCAAGACTGAGCCGCGGTCTGAGACTGGGGAGGTTAAACTTCCCACGCATCTGCCCGTTCCAGCATTTATGGCTTTGTCCAGACAGTTCCTCATTCAGGAATGGGCTTTTCTCTCTATTCCACCAATTTCAATCTCTTAAAGGCCCAGCCCAATTCCTGTCTCTTTCATGAAGTCGCTTCCCAATGAGGTTTTCCTGTGCTCAGCACCCTGGTGTGGGTTCCTGGAGGACTTTAGAGTCTGCCCTACACAGCCTACAAGTGAACAGAATGTGTTATCCTCTGCCCGAGTTGTGTGTCTTATCTCCCCAGCCAACTATAAGCCCTGGAGAACAGTGGTCATCCTGTCCACCTCTCATATCATCTCTATGATGCTGGAGGTTGAGAGGTTACAAAAGAACTACTTGCTGCCTGGACTTCTGTAGGGACAAATGTCACATCTTGAATGAAAGATGTCAGCACCAGCTGTGCACAGAGGCGGTTGATATGCTTAAGACCTTGAGAGCCCGATCATTCATTGACTCATTTGTTCTTTCCAC
Source organism: Mesoplodon densirostris (assembly GCF_025265405.1). Classification (NCBI taxonomy): domain Eukaryota; kingdom Metazoa; phylum Chordata; class Mammalia; order Artiodactyla; family Ziphiidae; genus Mesoplodon; species Mesoplodon densirostris. Next base: position 11,045,947 of record NC_082662.1, on the reverse strand, counting down.
ACATCTTCATAAGCTTCCATAGATCAGGTGCTGTTTCAGGTGTAGGGAGTATATCAGCAAGTCAAAGGTCTCTGCTCTGGAAGAACTTCCCATTTAGGAGAGCCCAACCCATATACAATAAACATATAAATAAGTTAATTCTATAGTCGGTTAGAAGGTGGTAAGAGCAAAAGGAAAAACAACTGGCCCGGATAAAGGAGTTTGGGAGGTTCCAGGCCAGAACCTTAAATAGGGAAGTCACAATAAGTTTCTTTGAGAAGATGACATTTGAGCTCATTCTTGAAGTTAGCCATATGGTCACTGGGGGAAAGGGTTCCAGGGCCCATGCAAAGGCCCTGAGGTAGGAGTCTGCCTGGTGTGGACTCCATGGAACGGTCACATGAGTGTGGCTGGAACTGAGTGATCAGGAGAGCTATGGGGGTGAAGGTCAAGGAAACAAGGAAGACAGGATTGTGGAGGTCCTGTGGGCATCAAAAGGAACTCAGCTTTTACTCCAAGTGAAATGGATTTGTGTCTTAGCTCTGTTGCTCTGTTAGCTGTGAGGACTGGGGAAATCCGTTTACTTCTCCAAGCCTCGGTGTTCTTATTTGTAAATAGAAATGCTGCTGCTGCTGCTGCTAATACCTCCCTCTAGGTGGCTGTGGTGAGGATTACAGGAGGTAAAGCTCACAGCCTGACTGGTACCCTGTAGTTCCCCAAAGGCAGGCAATCATATTTTCCATGGTTGCATTGTGATTACTATTACCTCTATTCATTTTAGAAAGAGAAAGCTTCTACCCTTTAGTGAACACTTTCTGCTTGTCAGAGATTGTGCCTTCCATTGGATCCCATCTAAGCCACTTCCTATCCTAACCTTGTCAGAAGAGAGGTCCTACTCCTCTTTTAATTGATGAGTACACTGAGGTTTTGGAAAAGCGAAGAGGATTGCTGAGTGTCCAACAGCTAGTTTGCAGTTAAGGAGGACTTCGAACCCAGGCCTATCTGACTTGACAGATTAACTGCTTTCTACTTGAGTGGAACAAGAGAAAAGGGAACAGAACATAACTGCAGTGTTGGAATGTTTCTAAAGGTGATACTCTCACTCTTTTGCGTGAACAGAGCACAGAGAGCCAGGAGGGCTGTGTGGGCCCTCATTTCTCAGAGATACTGATGGGATTTCTCACTGCTATTCTTAGGCGGTGACCATCTCCTCTATTCCGTTTATAACTTAAAATCCAATTTTCTAGAGCTTTGCTGAAAGATCATAAGACTATATGACACTGTCCCTCCTTGAATTTGTTGGGAGAATAAAAGCCATCATGAATTCCAAGTATCAACAGTGACCTAAATATTTAGATATTTCTTGAAACTATTCTGGCTCCTTCATGGAAAGGAAAAGGGACGTCTTGGGCCTGGGTCTGGTAGTTCTGTCTTTGTCCAGAAGGAAGAAATGTTGGCATATAAATGTAACAAATTAAAGGCTTTGCAAAATTTAGAAAAGATCTTCATGGAGTCCAATTTGAGCTCAATAATAATTAATTGTTTGTACTGAATTCTTGTTTGATCTGATGGAACGTATCTATTTCTTTCATGTCACTCCTGTACTTTTTTATGTCAAGAAATGGCAGTGACCCTCTAGAAAGAATTATGGTTTCTGTTTAGAAAAAAAATTTTAATTTGGGGGGTGTGCCTTGCAGAACGTCTATAAGTATCTAAGTTATCGGTGTAAATTCTCTCAATGGAAAGCATGGGCCTTTCTGAGCTCATTTATTTTTTTTAACATTTATTTATTTATTTGGTTGCACCGGGTCTTAGTTGTGGCAGGCGGGCTCCTTAGTTGAGGCTCACAGGCTCCTTAGTTGCAGCATGCGAACTCTTAGTTCTGGCAGGCATGTGGGATCTAGTTTCCTGACCAGGGATCGAACCTGGACCCCCTGCATTGGGAGCACAGAGTCTTAGCCACTGCCCCATCAGATAAGTCCCTCTGAGCTCATTTATTAACCTAAACTCCTGAGCTAGCACCTTGAAGAGTCAGGGAATATTCGGAAATTAAGAGCAGAGAATTCGCTTTGTCTTGCTGAATGAGTTCATTCCTCCTGACAGCCTTTAATTAAGATAAGCTATCATATCAGGCATTTTAGACTTGACATAAATCAGAACATGAGAGTTTGTTCTGAACCCTTGTTCAAACTTGATAGATTCCAGGTCAAGAAAGCCAGCCAACTGCTTATTGAATCCACTGAGTAGGGCTGTTGCCAACACTCAACAGAAATCCATTCTGAAGATCTTGAGCCACAGTCCACTGCAGTAAAATGCATTAGAAAGAACATAGTCTGAAGTTCATTTACAGGTACTCCATTATGAATTTTAGTAATCATTTATATCACCGAGGACCTCGAAACTTGAGCACAACCATGGGGCAAAGCAACTTTCATAATTTTGCCTTGTAATGGGCATGGGCTCTCTTGGTGGGCAGCAAACACACACCCAAACACATTCTTCCTGAATTGTAAACCTCAATAGTGACCATCAATTCTATATAGACTACACTTTGTACTTATACTAACAAATATATATGCACCCATACAACATATACACATGCGTGTATACTAAAGACTTTGCTACTTATTTTTTCCTCTTCTTTCCAGCTGGTTGAAATGCTGGGTGAATTGGGACAACCTCTACAAAAAAATAGTTATAATAATGCCTACTCTGTGTTCTAAAAGTTTTATGTATACTAAGCACCATAACAACACAAGGAGGCAGGAACTATTATTATCCCCAGGTCACAGAGAAGGAAGAGAGCTTAGGTAATTTACTATAGTCATGTAACAATGACTGGGGAAGCCAGAGAGAAGGGTGACCGGCACCATGAACCCCAAATTTGAGGACACTCACACACACTAGAGGTTCTACCTGAAATGTCCCCTCATTAAGGGAGCATCTTCTGACCCCTGCAGGCTGTCAGTTCCATTTCAGGACTTCTCTTTATGGCCCTCATGAAAGTTAATGATTCTACATTTACTTGTGGGATTGGTAGGTTAATATTGGACTCTCCAGTCAGGGGATACTGGAGACACATGCTCACCATTGCATGTCCAGTACACAGCTCTATGCCTGGCACACAGTAGGTACTTTGTCCAGAACTGTTGAATGAATGAAAGAATAATCCAGAGAATAGGAAAGAGAGAAAAATTAAAGGGAAAAAAAGGGACAGAAAGCATCACGACAGCAGTCCCTGAAGTTATGGTTAGTGTAAAAAGAAGCAGCCAAGGCATTCTCAGGGGCTGACTTCCTTTTCCTGAACTAGCTCTGAACATCGTAGCCTGGAAGGCACTGGGCTAGAGCCAGTGGGGTTGGACACAAGGCTCTCTACTTCCTTTGTCTCCCTCCTGATCATCCTGGGCCCTGCAGGCCCAAGCAGAGGTCTTTGTGCAACACTGGTCTTTGGAGTATATTGGCTCAGCATTGCCAACGAGCTGATTCTTGAGAAATTAAACATCACTGTTATTCCATGGAAAAGGGCAAACCACAGTTGGGTCAGCCTGGGGTCCCAGAGCATCATTCATTCATTCATTCATGAACACTCATAGAGCAATTCCATGTACAAGGCACTGTTCTGAAGTCCAGGCATATGACTGTGAATTAATCAGAAAAAGTCCCTGCCTTCGTGAAGCACTGAGGGGAGAAGACAGACAATAAACACAAAACATAGGTAAGTCTGGTGCTGATACATACTATGCTGGACAGTGAGGTGGGTAAGGGTCTCAGAGTCCAGGTAGAGCAGGGACAGTGTGAAGATCTGTTGTTTCAGATAAAAGCATCAGGGCAGGCTGCTCTGAGGAGGTGGCATTTGAGCAGAGCCCTGAAGGAGGTCAGTGTGGGAGCCATGCAGATGTCTGGGGGGAAGGATGCTCCAGAAAGAAATAACAGAAGATGCAGAAGCCCTGAGTTGGGAGGGTTTTTGGCATGTTTGAGGAGGAGCCAGGAAGCCGGCATGGCCAGAGCACAGTGAGGAAGAATGAGAGGAAGAGGATGAGGTCAGGGAGGTTGGGGGCTGTAAGGACCTTTAGTCTGAGTAAACGGGGGAACCGTGTTCAGAACAATGTCTCAAATTAGGCTGCAATTGCAAAGAGCTGTCTTCCTTCCACATCCAGATAGAAGAACTTTCCAGAGATTTGGGGGATGGGCAAGGGGTGGGCAGTACAGCATGTTTGCTAAGGACATGGAATCAGACAAAGTGATTTGAATTCCACCTCTGCCACCTACTAGCCAGGTATCCTGGGACAAGCCATATAATCTTTCAGAGTCTAGGTTTTGTTACTTATAAAATAAGATCCATAAAGCCTCCCTCATCAGGGCCATTGGGAGGACCAAAGGAGATAGTGAATGCGTAGCACTTGGCCCAGGGCCCCAGGGCTCAGTAGATGTCACAGTCTTACTGCACTGTTCTGGAGAAGATTCTACAAATCTTCTGGAAATTTGACTCCAGTCTCCAGTACCTCAGCTGGGGCTTGTGATGTCATGGCAGGGCCTTTCCTGGGACTCTGTGGGACCGAGATCTAATGGTGACTCTTGAGTTCACCATGAACCTCTTCATGATGAACTGGCTCCCGGGGCAGCAAGACAACATCACAGTTGGAGCGCTGACTCAGGAGATGAAGAAGACTGACCAGCCTTCCTGATGTCCCCAGGTACGGCAGAGCTCCCTGGGGCCTGGGAAGATATTGTGCAGGTTCCACCTTCCGTGGCCTGACCCTAAAGACAGGCATTGCAAGTGCAAGATGAGGGGATGGGCCTGCCTCGGCCAACCCTTGCCCAGCTGGGTTCAGGCTGGCTTCTGATGAAGCCATAGACCCAGGAATGACCCCCTTTGACCTCACTTCAGCCCTGAACAGTGCACCTTCAATGAGTGCCAGAAATCCATCTGATCAGATATCTTTGAGGACCAGAAGGAGCTTTGTTTTGTTAAAGTGACTTATAGTTTTTCATGATGTGCTTCTGCATAACTTTCTTTCCTGCTGGAGAAAGTAAAACAAATAGAGGATGATTCATCTGTGATATCAGAATTACTTACACTAAACCAAGGCATATTTGCCAGCCCACAGACCAGGGTGGCAGTGGCTCAGCAAGCAGTGGGACCTGGGAATCTATCTGCCCTTCTTTTCTCCGGCAATGTAGCTTAGGAGCCTTTAGTAGGACCAGTTGGAGGCTTGTGCCAAACCTATAGGAAATGGGAAGGTGTTGGGATGTGGTTTAGATGAGCAAATGGGTCCTTTATAGTGTAAACATCCTGAATATGTCCCTGGGGGTTGTCCTTACAAGGTCCCCTGTGTGTCTGTAGCTTTTAGGACTATCATGTATGGGATAAGCTGCGCACAGCACAACTCTAGAGGGCACTATTTATGTCAGTGTCTCTGTGAATGGCCCTCAGTCAGACTGTGCAGCGTGGCTCTGGCCAGTGTGGGTGAACTTAGCCTTGCAGGAGGTAGAGCTTGCTCGCTGGGGAGCAGTGTGCCTTGGTGAAAAGTGCCTGGACTATGGCATCAGATAGACCTGAGCTTAAATCCCAACCCTGTTACTTGCTATAGACTCTAGATGAAGGGCCTCATTTCTCTCTGCTGTAGTCATCTGATGTGTGAAACGAAGATAATTCACCTCGGAGATCAGCTATGGAGAGGATTAGATGAACAGCATATGCGAGTATAATGATCTTGAAAAGCACTATTTGTTGGGTGTGATCTTTGTGCCATTACCTCCTCTAAACTTCACAACGGCCTGTCAGGTGTGTACCCTCATTTTCCAGAAAAGAAATTCAAGGCTTAGAGAGGTTAAACATATCACATCTGTTGGGACTCTTTTGATTGTGTCCAGGACTCAACTCACACTAGCTCCAGCCAAAGAGTGGAATTTGTTGTGTCGGGTAACAGAAGTATCCAGAGTTGGCTTCAGGCATATCTGTATCCAGGGGCTCAAGTTATGTACCTAGGACTCTGTCTTTCCCATCTATTTTTGTTGTTGTTATTGTTGTTGGCTTAGTTCTCTCCCTGTGTAGGTAAGGCTGGCATGGATAATTCTAGGCTTACCTGTTCTTCAGTGCCTGCCTTCTCTGAAAGAGAAAGTGTCTCTTTCCCAACAATTCCAGCAAATGTCCCAGGAGAGAGCTTTGACTGGCCAGGCCTGGGTCATAGATCCAACCCTGGAGCCAGGCCATTAGGAGGCAGGCCATCTGAACCACAGGGGCCAAAAATGAGGGAGGGATTAAGTTCCAAAGTTATATGGTTACGGGGTGAATATGTGCTAGAAAGCATATTTGAATCCAGCAGCACCTGTCTGTCAATAAATTGCATCTAATAGACCTCTTTTTATTATCATTGGTATTGCATGCATTTTAGGTAGATAAAGTCTTCAGAAGCTTGATTTCTGTATATCACTTGAACTTTTTGCAAGACATTTCATATTTACTAGTATTTGCCCTATTGCTGTTTCAGGGATGTTTTAACAAGAAAGCAAATGAACAGATGTGAAAGTACATTGAAAAGCATAAAGGGACGATGATGCCAAATATTTCATTATATTTGAATATATCCAGTATATCATAATGACCCTGTGAAAAAAAAGAGGGCACCTGCCGTTTTATTCCATTTTACAGAGAAGAAAATAGAGGGTCTGAGAGTTCAAATAATTGGGTCAACTTCAGCCTGAGGTCAGTGGTCAAATTAGGATGAAACCCATGTTTCCTGACTCTCAGTCCAGAAGTCCGGTCACCAGACAACATTTCTCAAATTCTATTCCAAGGAACAACAGGGTTCCAAAGAAACACATTGTGGGGGTCAAGTGTTAAGTAAGCAGACGAGACCTTAGGATCTTCAAAAGTTCCATGAGACCAGCTCTCCCTGCCTTCTCTGTTTATAGAAATAATAATTTGAGCAAGATTTTATATGAAAAAGATTGTATTATTCTTAAAAGTTCTAAAACCATTGCTACAAACCAAGTAAGCCCTTAGGCAAAGAAATCTCAACCTGAGCTTCATAGTCAGAAGTCAAGCAGAATTGCAGAATACAATCAAATGAGGCTCCATAGGGGAAAATTTTCTCCTACTAGAATCATAAGGAAAACCTAAGGGATTAGAATCTGAGATGTAGACAATGGTCTCATAATGTTCACATTGCTCACAGATTAGGTGCCATCTCTTAGAAACCCATGTCCCCGCAGGACCACACAACAGAAGGCCACAAGTGATGAGGCTTTCTGTATGTTATACCTTCTGGATGTAAGGATGCTACATAGATACCATATAACTGAATTTGAATTTAGGCATCATCTCTTTTTAACCCTTTGGGGGGGCATCTGGGCCAAATACAGCCACCAGGAGGATTTTTCTTTTTGTTTCCTTCCCTTGTATGTGCAAAGGGAGAGATAGTAAGGGATAAAATACAAAGAACTACTTAATGTACATCACAAGATTAAGAATCTCCTCTAGACTCTGGATGGTGTGGCTTGACCCCGTCTTGTAGGTACTATGTGACTTTTTGTTCCAGGCCAGGCTAATACTTTAAGTTGTCTGCCTGTGCTGTTGAAGGAAAAAGGGAAGTTCTTCCCCATTGGGCTTGTTATAGTGATTTAATTCATGCCCTCACGCTGACTGAGCAAGTGTTCTCGGGGCAGTTAGCTGAGTAAACACAGAAGCCCATGGATGTTCTTTGAAGCACCCTCAGATCACATCTCATCAGAACCCAGAATGTGAAAGTCACCAGCCAAAGCCAAAACACAGACTACAATTTAAGTTTAAAATAACAAGGGTAGAACACTGACTTACCTAGTTTCTTCTTTTTCACTATGGTTGACTGGGTTCTTTTACTGGTGAAATTTCTCAGAGTCTTTACTATGTCAAAGCACAGTGGGAATATCCGAGACAGGCCTTCCAAATCCCAGTCACTGGGGTTAACAAAATTCACTTTGCAAAATAATGACATTGATTTCAGAGGATCAGCCTGACAGCCTACGTACCACACAACATGTTTATTACTTTGTTATATATACAATCTCATTGGGTGGTCATTACCTGCTTAACAGAAAACTACTTCGGAAACAGGTGGATGTTTATAAATTTATTGTACCTGTTTATTTAGACCTTGGAAAGTAGTGTCCCCTAGAACTAATGCTATACATAGGGGTTGGAGGGCTCAAGGCCTATGTCAGTATTTCAAAAAGTGAGTTTTGCCAAATATGAGAGAGACACATAGGAATTCTATGGCTAGAAGAGTTTAGGAGACTCTTCTGAGAGTCACAATGCCCACTAGCACGATAAAGGTTCTGAGGGCTTCCCTGGTGGCGCAGTGGTTGAAAGTCCGCCTGCCGATGCAGGGGACACGGGTTTGTGCCCCGGTCTGGGAAGATCCCACATGCCGCGGAGCGGCTGGGCCCGTGAGCCATGGCCGCTGAGCCCACGCGTCCGGAGCCTGTGCTCCGCAACGGGAGAGGCCACAACGGTGAGAGGCCCGCGTACCGCAAAAATAAATAAATAAATAAATAAATAAAGGTTCCGAGAAATTTTGAATAGAGACAACTGTTCAACAATATTTAACCTAGAATTTTTCAAACTTATTGATATAATCTGCTTATGATCTAAAGACTGCAATTTGGGAAACATGGTTTTTAAACATATAATGTCTCACAATGGCAGTTTGTTCACTGTCCGATGGTAACACTAAAGAAAACAATCAGCTGTGCTGAGTAGGGTCTTTATGGGAAAGTACATTCCAGGTCCTAACCAGGGATAGGCAGATGTGTCATCTCTCAATGATGTTCTCCTTGTGTCCCCCTAGGACAGAGATTTCAAAGCCACTCTTGGCAGATAGATTGTAACACCCCAATAAAACCCTATAACGAGAGAAGAACAGAAGATGGTACATGATCAATAACCAAGTGTTGAATGTGATGTTAGCGGTGCCCATACTATACGAGAACCAGGCCACTGATTACTCCAGTTAATGTTTTAAAACTCATTGAGAGCTTTTCCTGGAATAATGTGAGAAAACACTTATTTATAATTGATATAAGTTGATTACATACAATTTACATCCTTTTAACTGGTGTAGTAGCTTGGCCTTAACCCCAGGCATGTTGTGTAAGGCTGATCGATCCTTACACAGAGAGAACAAGTCCAACCCCCCTACAAGTCTAGGAGAAAGGTACATGCTTCATGGAGTGGCTTGGACAGAGCCACCTGGGCACTCATGTCTTGTGACAAGAGAGGTGCTGGGAGGGGTGTGGCTTCACAGGCAATGATGTGGGAGTTGGCAGGACAGGGTGAAAAGACCACAGGCACCAGACCAAATAAGGTTCAGATCTTGCCTTTCCACTGTGTGACTTTGAGAAAGTCATTGACCTTCTCTGAGCCTCATTCACTTATCTGTGAAAGTGTACTTATGTTACCGCATAGCAACAGAGAGCTACCAAGGGACAAATTTCTTCCCGTTGAAGATGCTCAATAAAACTCACATAGGAATGAAAAACATAGGCTCAGTTGTCTTTTATAGGCTTACTGAGCACTCAATATGGACAGTTGCCTCTGAATGGCAGGCTGGGGGCTGCAGACAAGAATTCACAGGGGGAGAGTTCCTAGATGGGGAGGGGGTCACCACAAATCTCCATCTGTCCATCATTTCTGCACATGCAGAAGCCTGATTTTTATTTGTACTCAGATGTTTCCTTGATACCAACTCATCAAGCTCACAAGACACTGAGGGATGGGCCAGAAGCTAATTTCATGACTTCCAGTGGGAGAAAGGCCTGGCTTCATAGCTGGGGACAGCCATTTGGCCTGCCCTCCTTAGATCGAGTCACAGACTAGAAAGTTGCTTGGGGAGTATACAATTAAAAGACAGGAGTTAGATTGCCTGAAAAATTTCTTCCTCTAGCCAGGAAAGTTGGATTAACTGTTTAAAGAGCAAGGCTTGCTGCCTACAGAGTCTAATTTTCCTTGCTTGATACTGATAAATTCCGACAAATTCCTAATCTCCAATTTCATGTTCTTTTTCTTTGTACCAAGAGTGCCAGAAAATTTAAAATATACTTATGTGGGTAGAGTTTTCTACAGAATTCCCTATAGGTAGAGATTTCTTTCCATTGGTTATATTCTTTTTTTTTTTTTTTTTTTTTTGACTGTGTCGGTTCTTAGTTGCCGCACACGGGATCTTCCTTGAGGCATGTGAGATATTTTTTTCTTGTGGTGCGTGGGCTTCTCTCTAGTTGTGGTGTGCGGGTTTTCTCTCTCTAGTTGTGGCGTGTGGGCTCCAGGGAGCATGGGCTCTGTAGTTTGAGGCACATGGGCTCTCTTGTTGAGGCGTGCGAGCTCAGTTGTTGTGTCACATGGGCTTAGTTCCTCCCCGGCATGTGGGATCTTAGTTCCCCAACCAGGGAACGAACCCATGTCCCCTGCATTGGAAGGTGGATTCTTTACCACTGGACGACCAGGGAAGTCCCTCCATTGGTTACATTCTGACAGTAATAATAACAGTAGCAGCCACTCTCTACTGAGTACTTACTACGTGCCAGGCATATGTTAAAATACTTTAACATATATTATCTCCTTTAAACATTGCTTCAAGTCTGTGTGGCTTTAGAGTGTACTGATGAGGAAACCAAGACTTGACTCAGAGAGCTTAAATAACATACAGCCATGAAGATGTGGAATTGAAATCTGAACTTGGATCTTCCTGACATTGAGCTCCTAACTTCTAGACCTTGTCTTTGGTAAGATCTCTCCAAGGTTTTATAACCTTACAAAGGCTTACATCCATTGGATGCATAGATTCTTTGAATGTTTGTGGGATATACCCTGGTTCCATTGGTAACTCTATGGACCATCTCCTGCTATGGACACATCTAGAGGTGGCAAATCTTTATATGGAATTCTCTTGTAGTTTCCATTTCAGATGATAAGATTTTCTGATGGCCCTAAAGAGCAGGCTGCTCTTCTGGGGCCTCCTTGCACAGCCTGTGCCTACAGTGGCCACCGGGTTCTCTGCTTTTACTCCAGCCAGCTGGGAAAAGACAAGATCTCAAGCTCCCTTCTGATGGTCATTTGAACTGATGTGTTTCACTGACTCCACAGCACTGTTTAAACACATTGTACACTGAGAAGCCCAAGCTTGTTTCCCTAGGGATTTCTTTATTCACCTTTGTGAGAAGGTGAAGTTAAGCATCTTTCCCACCAAATCAGCAGCCAGAGAAATGCCAAGAACCTTACTGCGATGGTTTTGCTGTTAACAGTCAGATTGACTCAGTAGCCAGGTATAATGGATTCAGAGTTAGAAAAAAATAACTCTGCTTCATATATACAATGGAATATTGCTCAGCCATAAAAAGAAAAAAATTGAGTTATTTGTAGTGAGGTGGATGGACCTAGAGTCTGTCATACAGAATGAAGTAAGTCAGAAAGAGAAAAAGAAATACTGTATGCTAACACATATATATGGAATCTAAAAAAAAAAAAAAGTGTTTCTGAAGAACCTAAGGGGAGGACAGGAATAAAGACGCAGATGTAGAGAATGGACTTGAGGACAAGGGGAGGGGGAAGGGTAAGCTGGGACGAAGTGAGAGAGTGGCGTGGACATATATACACTACCAAATGTAAAATAGATAGCTAGTGGGAAGCAGCTGCATAGCACAGGGAGATCAGCTCGGTGCTTTGTGACCACCTAGGGGGTGGGATAGGGAGGGTGGGAGGGAGACGCAAGAGGGAGGAGATATGAGGATATATGTATATGTATAGCTGATTCACTTTGTTATAAAGCAGAAACTAACACACCATTGTAAAGCAATTATACTCCAATAAAGATGTTAAAAATAAAAGATCACTCTGCTTAAAGGTGAAGTGTTATCTGCAGAATAATACATGATGAGAAGACCTATGGGCTATCGTTTGTTTGTTTCTGTACATATAATACAATTTATAATCTGTGCAATCATTTTTTATATTACTGTCAAGGCAAATGTTTTCTAATTCACTGCTGAAGGCTCCACTTTGGGGAAACTGGACTGTTATGTGATGCTTTATCAGGAAGTCACTCTCTAGTGACATTCAATAATATTTTCTATCAAAGCAGAATCCATCAGCACCAAATTCTGCTCTGCAGACATGTCTGGAATGTGAATGCGAATAAATTACATTACAGTGGGATTAGACATAGGATATAGCATGTAATAAAGTGGTTAAACTCCTGATTCTGTCCAAGGAATTCCCAGATGAGGCACTACTGCGAAGGCTAGCACAGGTCCAGAGCCGCTGTCACCGGAATTTCACTCATTTCCATGATGCAGGAAGGCATCATCATTTCTCAGCAAATTCTTTTTTTTTTAATTAATTAATTTATTTATTTATTTTTGGCTGCATTGTATCTTCGTTGTTGCGTGTGGGTTTTCTCTAGTTGCGGCGAGCAGGGGGTTACTCTTCGTTGTGGTGCACGGGCTTCTCATTGCGGTGGCTTCTCTTGTTGCGGAGCATGGGCTGTAGGTGCACAGGCTTCAGTAGTTGTGGCACGTGGGCTCAGTAGCTGTGGCTCGTGTGCTCTAGAGCTCAGGTTCAGTAGTTGTGGCACACGGGCTTAGTTGCTCTGCTGCATGTGGGATCTTCCCGGACCAGGGCTCAAACCCGTGTCCCCTGCATTGGTAGGTGGATTCTTAACCACTGTGCCACCAGGGAAGTCCCTGCAAATTCTTAAGCAGCCTATTTTCTCTTCTGCTATGTTTTCCATCTCTTGAATGTGGCATACCACCCATTTGCTTGCCCATACCCCTTAGACTCTTTGGGGATTTTCCCCCTCTCCTTGCTAGACTGGGAGTGACATCACGGTGCTTGGTGGCATGTTGGCATGCTTTGGAAGTGGACACACTTTAGAAGTATGCCTACAGCTTTAGTGTAGGTTCTCCCACAAGTAGATCCCAGACAAAGACACAAATAAAAATAGTCCATTGGGAGAAGTGGGGCTAACACCGATAGGGAAGTGGAGAAGGAACACAGGGAAGGGAAGATAGCCAAAAAGTGTATACTATTAAATCTGCTAACTTGGAGGGTACTTAAAGCTTAATTCTATGGGGAAGCTTTGGGAAATGGTGTGAAGCCGAAGCCTCAGAATTACCCCAGCTGAGAGGTGTGGGAGCTGGGGTGTTTACACTCCAACTTCTGAGGACCATTGGTTGATGGCTGCATTCCTTAGCACCACCTGGGGGCAGTGCAGCTTTTGACAGGTGGAGATGGGTGTGGAGAGAGCTCTCAGCACAGAGATGCAGACACTAGTGTTGGGAGTCAACAGGAGCACCCAGGCAGGTCAACAGAACATGGACAGGGCAGTGACTGTGTCCGTTATACCTGCTATTTCTGAGACAGCAAATTTACCCAAGACCATCAATTTTACCTCCAAAACATATCTTAGTTCTATCCATTTCTCTATCTTCTATTTGCTCCCTGGTCCTATGAGTGTTATCTCCCTATTGTCTGAATTAAAACCAGCCTCTGGTTTTCCTACTTCAACTTTTAAAAGTCAAATAATTTTTTAAATTAATTAAAAATATTTTATTATAAAAGTATCCCATGTATACAGGAAAAATAAAGAGAATAATGTGTATCCACCATCTCAACACGTTGTCTAATTGCTTTAGTTACTCACTCATTTAATAGCATTAAACTTTTATAGATACAATTGAAACTCCCTGCGTGTTCCTTCTTGATCTCATTCTACTTCAGTCCTCCCAGAGGGATTGATGCTCATCGGTGACATGCTTGTTTTTCTACTTTTGTTCCATGTGTATATATCCTATGTACACAGGTATAGTATTGTATATAAGATTGTTTTACATTTTTTCAATGTAAAACAATTGACAGCATGCTGATAAATCATAAATCATTCTGAATTTTTCCCCTTCATTATGTTTTTACAGTTGTATCGTTGTTGGTGCATGAAGCCCTGGTTCAATCATTTTAACTGTTGTATAATATTACATTGTACAAATATACTACAACATTCATTAGTTTTCTATGAGGGGATTATAGGCTTCCCCTCTTCCCAACCACAACAAAAAGGCCTTTTTTTTTTTTTTCTATTACAAATAGTGCTGTAATCAGTACTCTTTGGCTTTACCAGTTTTCCTTATGAACACATGTGAGGTTTTTTTTTTGGGTATATTCCTAGAAATGGAAATGTTGAATCCTCCAGTGTTACTAAAGATTGCTAAATTCCTCTCTAAATTGAACTAATTTGTTCTTCCATGGACAGGATAGAAAGATTCCTGTTTCTCTGCATCCTCTCCAACTCTTGATGTGGTCATTATAATTCTTGCCAATCTAGTCTAAAACATGTCATGAGCCTTGGACATTTCTTTGCCATGGCTTTCTGCCCCTCCTGTAGCATCCGGGCAGAAGTGCCTGCCAGGGCTGATAGGGGTGGAAAAGATCTCCCTGTGTTACTTTGCATTTCCCTGATTACTAGTGAGGTTGAACATGCTTTTTAATATGCTTTGCCTTCTTTGAATTTTCTATTCATACCCTTTATCTTTTATACTATTGGGCTGTCTTGTTCTCACTGAATTGCAAGTATCCTTTATATATTCTGGATGCTGACTTTTTGGTTTTATGCATAAGAATCTGCTCCATTCTGAATTGTAGGTATCCTTGGTATATTCTGGATGCTAATTTTTGTGTTTTTATTTTGTTTGCAGTGACTCTGTTTTATATATATATATGGTCAGATTTATCAGATTTTCTTTCTTTCTTTCTTTTTTGTTTTGGTCAAGCCGCATGGCTTGCAGGATCTTAGTTCCCCGACCAGAGATTGAACCCGTGCCCTCGTCAGTGAAAGCAGAGAGTCCTAACCACTGGACAACCAGGGAATTCCCCATATTTTCTTAATCATCTGTATATTTTAAAGAAATTATCTACCAAGAAGTCATAAAGATATTTTCCCTTAAATGTGTTAAAGCTTTGGCTTTTTTATTTAGGTTTTATCCACATGAGATTGATTTTTGTGAATTGATGTAAGAATCTAATGATTTTTTTTCCATATGGGAGAATGGCAATCCCAGTTACTTATTGTCAGTTCATCCTTTTTCTCACTTTTCTCATCCTTTTCTCACCACACATATTATAGATTAAGTTCTCGTACACATATGGGATTAAATCTGAGCACTCTATTTCATTCCATTGATCTGTCCCTGAGTCAATATCATACTTTCTTTATTACTACAACTTTATATTGTCTTGATATCTAGGAAGCAAAGCCCCTTCCCCATATTGTTCTTTCTAAAAACTATTTGCCTCTTTGATTTTCCTTATATAATTTCCATGGAAAATTCTGTTGGGGTCATGATTAGAATTATATTAACTTTATATACCGATTTGGGAGAATTTCCATTTTATATTGATTCTTTCACTAATGAACATAGCCTATCACTTCCATTTCTTTTTTTTTTTTTTTTTTTTTTTTTTTTTTTTTTTTGCGGTATGCGGGCCTCTCACTGTTGTGGCCTCCCCCGTCGCGGAGCACAGGCTCCGGACGCGCAGGCTCCGGACGCGCAGGCTCAGCGGCCATGGCTCACGGGCCCAGCCGCTCCGCGGCATATGGGATCCTCCCAAACCGGGGCACGAACCCGTATCCCCTGCATCGGCAGGCGGACTCTCAACCACTTGCGCCACCAGGGAGGCCCTCACTTCCATTTCTATTCCTCCATTTCTCTAGGTCTTCTTTTCTGTCTTTCAATAAAGTTAGAAATTTCTCCATAAAGGTTTATTCCTAGGTATCTTTAAGTTTTTATTGCTAGTGTATATGATATCTTTTAAAAACTATATTTTCTAATTGTTGTGGCTGATGTATAGAATTGATTTTTGTATATTTGAGCTTGTTCTCAGCAAAAGTGTCAAATTCTCAACTTAGATTTATTAGCTGGTATGTAAATTCTTTGAGTTTTCTATGTAGACAAGTTTGTCTTTAAATAATGAAAATTTTGGATTTTTTCTTTCCAATTTTTAAGGTATTTGAGTTCTTTTAGGTGTTTCCTTATAAAAACATAGAGCATGAAAGAATGCTTAACATCATTAATCATTAGAGAAATGCAAATCAAAACTACAATGAGATATCATCTCACACCAGTCAGAATGGCCATCATCAAAAAATCTAGAAACAATAAATGCTGGAGAGGGTGTGGAGAAAAGGGAACACTCTTGCACTGCTGGTGGGAATGTGAATTGGTACAGCCACTATGGAGAACAGTATGGAGGTTCCTTAAAAAACTACAAATAGAACTACCATATGACCCAGCAATCCCACTACTGGGCATATACCCTGAGAAAACCATAATTCAAAAAGAGTCATGTACCAAAATGTTCACTGCAGCTCTATTTACAATAGCCCGGAGATGGAAGCAACCTAAGTGTCCATCATCAGATGAATGGATAAAGAAGATGTGGCACATATATACAATGGAATATTACTCAGCCATAAAAGAAACAAAATTGAGCTATTTGTAATGAGGTGGATGGACCTAGAGTCTGTCATACAGAGTGAAGTAAGTCAGAAAGAGAAAGATAAATACTATATGCTAACACATATATATGGAATTTAACAAAAAAAAAATGTCATGAAGAACCTAGGGGTAAAACAGGAATAAAGACACAGACCTACTAAAGAATGGACTTGAGGATATGGGGAGGGGGAAGGGTAAGCTGTGACCAAGCGAGAGAGTGGCATGGACATATATACACTACCAAAGGTAAAATAGATAGCTAGTGGGAAGCAGCCGCATAGCACAGGGAGATCAGCTTGGTGCTTTGTGACCACCTAGAGGGGTGGGATAGGGAGGGTGGGAGGGAGGGAGATGCAAGAGGGAAGAGATATGGGAACATATGTATATGTATAACTGATTCACTTTGTTATAAAGCAGAAACTCACACACAGCTGTAAAGCAATTATACTCCAATAAAGATGTAAAAAAACACAAAAACAAACAAACAAAAAACATAGAGCATATAGATTTTGTTTATTCACCAAAGATAGCTCTTTATACCTTTTGTAATTCTTGATAAAGTTAGATTTATTTACTGCTACAGAGATTTATTTTGCACTTGCTGTTTGTTGTGTGTTTTCATTGTACCCTTTCTACCTCTTTCCTATTACCTATTGTGTTGGTTAAACTTCTTTATTATATGTATATTTTTCTTAATAAAATATGAACCTAATCAGTATCCCTCCTTTACTCCTGAACAATGCAGTGACTTTAGAACTTTTAAACTCAAACACTTCCGTTATATCTAACATATTATTACTGTTTGGTATTTTAATTTCATCTTCTGTTTCATAGTCTCTAAGTCATAATTTTATTATTGTTGTTGCTGTTTTATACATTTGATGCTTGCTTATATTTTATCAACTATTTTCCAATTTCATTGCTTAGTGTACTTTTTGCATCTCTCTATGTCTTTCTGGGTTTACCGCCGTTCTTTCTGAAGTTCACCTCTTAGCAATTCTTTCGGTAAGATTCTATTAGTGGTAAACTCAGCCTTGCTTGCCTGAAAATGTCTTTATTTCACCCTCACTTTTGAATGATAATTTGTCTTTGTAGGCAATTTAAAGATAACATTCCATTGTCTTCTGGATTATATTAACACTTTGAAAACTATACTGTCTCTCTGGTCATTGCTCCCCTGTACTTTTCTCTCTGGGTGCTTTCAAAGTCTTTTCTCTGTATTTGGTATTTAGGATTCTCCAGTTTCACTATTGTGTGTCTAGTTAAAGATTTATTTTTGTTTATCCTTCCTGTAACTTGCTGTACATTCTCAATCTATACATACATGTTGCATTGTTTTGTAGGGTTGCTGACCCAAATTACTACAAACTTGGTGACTTAAAATGACCTAAATTTATTCTTTGTAGTTCTTGAGGCCAGAAGTAAAAAAAAACAGTGTCCTGGGCCAAATCCAGATCTTGGCAAGGCCATGCTCCCTCCAGAGGCTCTGGGGGCCAATCTGTTCCTTGTCTCTTCCAGCAGTCTCTGGCTGATGGCATTCCTCAGGTATTGGCTATTCCACTCCATCTTCAAGACCAGCAGCATCTTTGAATCTCTCTCCTTTCTATCCTCGCATTGCCGTCTCTGTGTGTGCCTGTATGACACTGCCTTCTGCCCCCTTCTTAAAAGGATACACGTGGGCTTCCTTGGTGGCGCAGTGGTTGAGAGTCCGCCTGCCAATACAGGGGACACGGGTTTGTGCCCTGGTCCGGGAAGATCCCACATGCCGCGGAGCGGCTGGGCCCGTGAGCCATGGCCGCTGAGCCTGCACGTCCGGAGCCTGTGCTCCGCAATGGGAGAGGCCACAACAGTGAGAGGCCTGCATACCACCAAAAAAAAAAAAAAAAAGGACACACGTGATTTTATTTTGGGCCGTGGGTAATCCAGAATAACATTTCCATCTCAAGATCCTTAACTTAATCATACCTGCAAAGACCCTTTTTCCTATAAGGTAACAATTAAGGGTTCCAGGGATTAGAACTTGATATCTTTGGGTGGCCATTATTCAGCTTACTATACATGTCTGTCATTTAAATTCTGAAAATTGTCAGTCATAATAACTTTGAATATTGCCTTTTCCCAGTTCTCTCTATTCTCACATTCTGGGACTCTTATTAAAAGTAAATTGGACCCTTTCATTTAATCTTCTCTTTCATTTAACATTTCTTTCATGCTTTTCACCTTTTAACTCTATGCAATACATTCTGAGTAGTTTCCTCACATCTTTTAGTTTATTTTCTTTTCATATTTGACTAATCCATCATCTGAAAATTTTTATTTAATTATTATTTTAAATCTAGAAATTCTATTAAGCCATTTTAAAAATCTGATTTTTTGTATCTTTAGAATGTCTGTCACATTTTATATTTAATGGCCTTTTTATGACTTTAATCATTTTAAGTACATTATATAGATTTTTAGATAGCTTTTTAAACTGGAGTTCCTAGGGAAGAGTATATAGCCTTCAGTTTATTGTACTCTCTGACTCTTGTACATGGTGAAAATTTTCCTTGTGCATTTGTGATTTGTGATTGAGAGCTCATTCTCAGCAGGCCCTTATCTGATCTGTGGGAATTTTGTGTGTCCTGGATTGAAGGTATGTCTTTCTCTGGAAGTTTTGTGTCTGCTTCTTCTAGATTCTCCATAGGTATTCCTGTTTGGTACTGGTGTTTGAGTTCCTACTCAACTTGGGGATTCTGGGGAGATGTGGGTAGTATAAATTTGAACCCCAAGCCTTTGTGATGGCAAGTTCTTGGCACTGATTTTCAGAGAATTATTTTCTTTTAACAGGACCTACACCAAGTAACACAAGCTCTGTCGATATCTACCTGGGTGCACAGGTGGTTTCCCTCCATCTACCCTTTCATGGAGCAGGGGATGTTACCCTCTCAGAGTCCTAGCTTCATAGGGAGACTCTCCTTTCCCATGACCCACTTCTCTTGAGTCCAAGACCTCAGTCTCTGTACCTTTCTAGACATTAAAAACTCTAACACCTGTGTCATCAAGATAGCTTTTCATTTCCTTTTTTGTTTTTGGTCCCTTGAAACACTTTTACTTTCTTGGGAGCTTATCTATACATTTAAAATGATGCTTGCTATATTTGTGAAGCATTTCTAAGTGTTCGTGTGGGAGAGTTTGCCTCCTCAATAACTATGCCCTAACCATGCTAGTCTTTCTGAGAGTTCTTAGTACGCATTGTGATCTTCCTTGAATCAAGACTCTGCATTTAAAAAATTTCCCTCTGCCTGAAATGTTTTCCCATGACTGACTCTTCCACATCCTTCTGATCTCAGCTTAAATGTCATCTCCTCTGTAAGGTCCTTCCTGATCTCATCTCCGTAATCAATTTCCATTATCCTCCATCACACCCTCTGCAATTCCTTCATGGAAGTGATCAGGATCTATAACTGCCTTATTTATTTATGTACCTGTTCATGGTCATCATGCCTCCTAGAATAGATGATGAAGGAATCTTATTTGATTCGTCCCATTCTGCATCTCCAGCGTCTACAATAATGTCCAACACATAGTAAATTTCCAATAAACATCTACTGGGTGAATAAAGGAATGTACCAAAAGCTGCAGGCTCTTAATAGACTCCACCCATGCCCAGAGCACACTCACAATAGGGCCATCATGTTCTACAGAACTAGGAAAGGTACATCCCCATGGCCTGTGTGCCTAAACTCTTTCCTTATTCCCCTGCCCAAATTCTAATACTCAGAAAATCCAGGTCCAAGAAACAAATTTAGGCCTCAGCAAAAAGAAAAGTGGAATTTGCATACAACTTTTAATTATAATCAAACCATTAGATTTCTCTCCTTGATAGGTCTCCAGTGGAGATTATTCTCACTTTGTGCAAGCCTTGGCCCTAGATACAGGCTCTCAGGAACCAGGTACTTGCCTGCATTAACTGAAGTCCGACAAATCTGTGTCCTGGCTCCCCATGGTGGTGATGCATTGAGCTAAGAGGTATGAGTAAATAAAAGTAGCACATGGAATCCACATGAAGTAGCAAATAATGGAATCTTTAAAAAACAAATTAATTTCCCTATTTTGAAAGCAATATAATCACTTTCCAGGAGCTCTAAATACAGAAAAAAGAAACTACTCATAATTTAAGACCTACCATAAGCCTCAGTAATCATTCTAGTGCATATTTTTCTGGCGTTTAGAATTATGTTTGGCTTTTTTTTTGGCCGTCATTACTGAGTACTTACTATATGCATGAGTTCAGTGTATACAGTGCTCTGAAGTAGGTGTGATTTCTTACTCCAATTTTTTTATTTTATTTTATTTATTTATTTATTTATTTTTGGCTGTGTTGGATCTTCGTTTCTGTGCGAGGGCTTTCTCTAGTTGCAGCGAGCGGGGGCCACTCTTCATTGCAGTTCACTGGCCTCTCACTGTTGTGGCCTCTCTCGTTGTGGAGCACAGGCTCCAGACGCACAGGCTCAGTAGTTGTGGTTCACGGGCCCAGCTGCTCCGCGGCATGCGACATCCTCCCAGACCAGGGTTCGAACTAGTATGCCCTGCATTGGCAGGCAGACTCTCAACCACTGCGCCACCAGGGAAGCCCCCTTACTCCAATTTTTAAATGTGATCACAAGGGCATAGAGAGGTCAAGAAACTGGCTCCAGGTCTCAGGCAGGCAGTGGGCAAGTGAAAGTTTGACCCCAGGTCTGTCTGATTCCAGACCCCGTTCAAGCCTTTTCTTGCAACTCTGATATTATACTGCCTCTTTTCTATGGAGCTGTGATCACATTTAACTTTGTAGTTCTTTTTTCCCCCCACTTATCTTCATAAGCTCTTTTTGTCCATTCTTAGATAGTCCTTATAAGCACCGCTTTTAATGACCAGCAGGAGAATATCTGATCACGATTTCCTCATTCAACAAGGGCAAACAGACCACTTTGGGGAACAATTTAGCCTGATTTTGTAAAATGGAACACTTGCCAATCTATGACTCGGCAATTCCTCTCCTAGAAGCACATCCTAAAGAAGATCTTAGATGTAGGTCTCACTTCCTATAGACAAGAATGTTCACAGGAGCATTGTTCATAATGGAAAAACTAGAAAAGACCCACAAATCCATCAACATGATGGATACTCTCAGTAGTATCTGAATACCTACAGTTACATGCAATGACATGGGTGAATGTTGCTAATATCATACTGAGTGAGCAAAACAAGTCTCTGAAGCACAAAAAGAAGCAAATCTAAGCAATCTATTCTTTGGACACTCATACATGACTAGTAAAACTGTATAAAACAGGCAAGACAGTGAGAAACACAAAATTCAGAATGGATTCCACTCTGAGTTCAATGTACTAACTCATTCAGTGAATATTTATTGAGCATCTACTAAGTCCCAGCTCCTCTGCTTGCCCTTCATAGACAACAACTTATTTACTCCTCACTTCAACTCTATGAGCTATTTACTAATATTAGTAACCTTTTACACATGAGGCAACCAGGGCTCAGAAAAGGTAAGTGCGATGCTTAATTGTATGTGTCAACTGGACTGAGCCATGGGATGCCCAAAACATTTGGTCAAACATTATTTTGTGTGTTTCTACGAGGGCATTTTTGCATGAGACTAATATTTGAATCAGTAGACTGAATAAAGCAGAATGCCAAGCCTAATGTAGTTGGGTCTTAGCTCGTCAGTTGAAGGCCTGAATAGAACAAAAAGGCAGACCCTCCCCCTGAGTAACAAAATTCCTCTTGTCTAACTGCCTTTGAACTGAAACATCAGCTCTTCCTGGGTCTCCAGCTTACCCACTCACTCTGCAGATGTTGGGATTTGCCAGTCTCCGTCGTCACATGAGCCAGTTCCTTGTAATAAATCGCTTTCTGTGGATCTATACATACATCTCATTGGTTCTGTGTCTCTGGAGAACCTGACTAACAGAGTAAATAATTTGCCCAAGTGCCCCATGGCTAGGAAGTAGTGAAGCAGGTCTGCTGGATTCCAGAGCCAGAGTGCTTATCCATTCTACCCTACTGCCTCTCCAGCACAGCACAAAACTAGTCTTATAGGACTCCTATGATTCAAAGAGAATTTTAAGTGTCAAAACTTTATAATCTGAATGGACAGGCTTTCCTGAAAACCTATATGATTCTTAGTTTAGATGCTTCACAAATCATACACTTTCTTCTCTGCTGGGCATACAACCAATTTCTAACATCACATTCGGACTTTAAGAGGCTCATATCCAATACAAAGTATCCTGCATTCCTCACTGGTTTCCAACAGAGTAAAAGAGGAAGAATCTGCATTTCAAATCATTGTGTTTGTTGTTATGACAACACACAGCCTGGATCTGTTCTGAGAAGCAGTATGCAAAGTCCTAAGTTTGAAAGCATTTCGATTATGTGATTCAGAAGGTTTCACAAAGAGGTGAGTCTATTCACATACACTTCCCCCCACCCCCCGCCCACCGCCATGCACAAAGATGAAAATGTTTCTTAGCTACCTTAATGCAATGTAGAAAACATAAAGAATGCGCAAAAGCGTATAAAAAAAGAAGCTCTCCCAGCAGGGAGGCTGAGCATTTGCTCTTTCTTCCTCGCTCATCTTTACAATAATGTGACAAAATGTCAGGCACCAGATAGAACAGTGAAACCTGATTTCTTCTATAGGAATTTACTGAGTGTCCTTCAAGTCAACTTTCCTTATTCTTTACATACGTACCCGTCAGTGACAGTATACGTTTTTCATTTGTGTATATGTGTTTCATTCCATAGTGTGGGGTGTTTGTTGTTATTGGTCACTCATGTTTTTGAGAACTTTTGATTCATTCCTTTAACTGTGTTAAGTAATCATCTTATGAATAGAGCCCATTGTTTCTCTCCTATTTATAGACATTTAAATTGTTTCTATGTTTTTATTTTCCTTCCCAGAGTAAACAATACTGCAGTGAACATCTTCATGGATGCCTCTTTAGCCCTTCTTTTTCAGTTTAGCTAGATATTAACTAGATCCTGCCAAACTTTCCATCAAGGAAGGTGTTCCAGCATACTCCCAACAGCAGTGTATGCAAGTTCCTGTTTCCCCATCCCTCACAGATTCTTGATATTATCTGATTTAAAATTTTCCTCAATGGGTGGCTGTGAAATGATATCTTGTTGCAGTTCCCATACTGCCAGAGAGGTTGAGCCTCACCTTCTGTGTATGCTGGCTTGGCCAATTCACATTCCTTTTCTGTTCCTTTTTTTTTTTTTTTTTACTTTTGCTCTTGGTTGTTAGTCTTTTTCTTACTGATGACTTGAAAATTGTTTATATATTCCAGATACTAATTTAGTTATAGATTGCAAATATCTACTGCCCATCTGTAGACTGTCTTTTAACTTTGCTCATAAAAAGCTTGTATTTGGAATGAACAAAATTTATTAATGTTTCATTTGCTGATTTTTTTGGGGGGTGGTGGATGAGGGGTCTTTACTAAGAACTCCTTCCCTTGCCTGAAGACTTAAATATTTTTTGTTCCATTTCCTTCTAATAGATTTAAAGATTTATCTTTTGCATCTGTGTCTTTGATCCATCTGGGTTTTATTTTGTGTATGGGGTGAGGTAGGGATATAGTTTCACTTTTTTGTTCATATGGAAAGTTAATTCTCAGCATCATTTGTAAAAGTATTTATTGGATCATATTTTCCCTACTAGTCTGCAATGTCAATTCTATCATGTATTACATTTATATATATGTTTGTGTCAATCTGTGAGATCTTTATTCTCTTCCATTAATCTATTAATCTGTTTCTGTATTACTCTCACACTGTTTTCATTATAATAGCATTAGTCCTGGTAACTGATAGAGCAGGTCCTTTCTTGTTGGTCTTTTTCAGAATTTTTTGGCTATTCTTAGATGTTTACTCTTTTCTAGGAATTTTAGAATTGGTTTGTCAACTTTTGTTCCCCGCAAAATTCTGTTAGGACTTTGATTGAACTGTATTGAATTTATGATTTAATTAGGGGAAAATTGATATTTATGATTTTATATGTTGATTCTCTCATCAAACAATACTATATGCATTCCATTTATTTGAGTCCTTTATGTACTTTAATAACATTTAAAAATTTTGTCTGTAAAGTTCTTCTAAGTCTTTCATTAGATTTATTCATAGTTAGAATAGATCATAGAATTGTTAAGAGAGTAAAGATAGAAGATGTAAATCCTTAGAACACTAGAAAGAACTCAGTAATAATAATTATTAATACTGTCTCAGGGACTACCGTGGTGGTCCAGTGAGTAGGGCTCTGTGCTTCCAGTGTAGGGGGCCTGGGTTGGATTCCTGGTCAGGGAACTAGATCCTGCATGCATGCTGCAACTAAGAGTCCACATGCTGCAACTATAAGATCCTGCATGCCACAACGAAGATCCCATGTGCCATAACAAAGACCCAGAGCAGACAAAATAAATAAATAATAAATAAATAAATATTTTAAAAAATGTGCTGTAGGTGCTTAAGCATCTCAATAAATATCTTTAAAAAATACTGTCATAAATTTGTTGATATTATAAACAGGCTATTTTTGAAATTATATTTTCTAATATATTTTATGGTTTATAAGAAAGCTATTCATTTCTTTAAAGACATGGACCTTGTATCCAACAACATTTCTTAATTCTAGTTCTAAAATTTTATGCATAAATCTTCTTATTTTTTCTACATAGACAGTTATAACTTCTGCAAATGAAAATATTGTGTTTGTCTTTTCAATTCTTATGCTTTTTAAATCTTTTTCTTGCTGTATTGTATTGGCAAAAACTTCAAATATAATGTTGAATAATAAATGCGAAAGCAGGAGTCCTTGCCTTGTTCTGAGCTTTACTGGGAATGCTTCTACAATTCACTGTCAAAATGATGTTTGTTTCCAAGTTTTGGCAGTTATTTTATCAGGCTAAGGAAATTTTTATTTATTTTCAGTTTGTTAAAATGTTTCCTATTTTTTAAACAATTATAAATGTATTGAAATATATCAACTATTCCACATACTTGGATCACTATTCCACATCTGGATGTGAATCACTATTCCACATCTACTGAATTAATCATGTTATTTTTCCTTTAATTGGTTAATGTGTTGAGTTATACTGATAGATTTTAAGGCTTCATACCATCCTTGCATTCTTAGTATAAAAGTCATTAGTCACAATGTATTTATTGTAATAATCTTCTGGATTCAATTTGCTGATATCTTATTTAGGATTTTTCCATCTGTGTCCTATAAGTCAGACTGACCTATACTTATACTTTCTTACACTGGAAGCCTCATAAAGTTGGTCTTCTTTACTTTTGAGCTTCTTCTGAACAATTTGTGTAAGAAAAGTATGATCTTCTTTTTCAAGCTTTGGTAAAACTCTTTATCACCTTCTGGGCTCAGGGTTATCCTCTCTACTAGGAATTCTCTTTCCTGATTTGAAAAATTCCTAAGTTTCCAGATCTCATTCAAATGTCATCACCTCTCTGAAGCCTTATTTGAATCCTTCCCTCTCCACCACCCACCCCCTTACCCTCTTAGGAAATCCATTGCACTCGCTCTCTCCCTGGCAGCCTCAGACCAATTTGTTTCTTCCATGCTTGCAGCATTTATGCTCCATTTTTTAAAAAAATTATTTATTTTTGGCTGCATTGGGTTTTCATTTCTGTGTGCGGGCTTTCTCTAGTTGTTTCTCTTCGTTGCAGTGCATGAGCTTCTCATTGCAGTGGCTTCTCTTGTTGTGGAGCACAGGCTCTAGGCGTGCAGGCTTCAGTAGTTGTGGCATGTGGGTTCAGTAGTTGTGGCTCGCAGGCTCTAGAGTTATGCTCCATTTTCTGGGACACATCCCCATCCCTCTCAAAATGCCTAGCACAGGCCTTTCTCTTAGATGTTCAGTGTGCATTTGTTAAATGAATGTCTATATAACGTTATTGCTCGTGCTCCACATCCCAAATACAGACACACACACATACCAGGCAAATAGGAATACCATGAGAAAAAAATGTTTTTATTTTTAATCTGTTTCTGATGCTAATTCTTATGATCTAGCCACATCTGGCAGAACCTTGCTCTTATGCAAGAAATGCCATTACTTAGGCTCCAAAGTGATGGGCAGTGCAGCAAGGGCCAGGCCTGGGAGAGCACAGCTAGGCAAAAACATTTATGGATGTTTTCGGGGATTAATGGGCCGAATAAAGCTTCTGCATTACATACTTATCACAGAGGTTTATTACTCTTTACACAAGTCATTACAGTACCTGTTACAGTCAGTGGCATAGCTTGGACACAGTGACCCATTCCCTCCCTGCCATACCAGCTGAGTGTGGGGAGGTGAATGAATACTGGTTAAGAAGCTGGAGAGCTGGATTTCAGTCCCAGCCCTACTACTGGTTCTGTGTCCTTGGGCTACATGCATCTGTACAATGCATGGACTCTGAGAGAAAGCATCTTCCAAGGAATGCATATTTTAATGGGTCGACTAGACAAGATGATTTGTAATTGTCTGTCTAGCTCCATGACTTTATGATTTAAAAGAGCTTAAAATACAAGGAGCACAACACTGAAAGCCTGGCTTGACAAGCTTTAAATTCACTGACAATGGGACTTCTCTTGGCCAAGTTATTTTCACATTGCTATTAAATATGCTTATATTTCCTCCTCTGTGATTCTTTTAGGACAAATACTGCCTGAGCTGGCATCAAAGAAAGACTTCTGAGTGAAAGCGTTCCCCAAACACTTTGTCCCTCTCCCACATACCCCAAGGAGCATAGGAGAAATTGTTCAGTACATCTGGAAGCCAGGGGAACTTACTAGAGGCCTGGGTTTGGGGGATTAACACATATTTGGGAAGGAGTGCAGGTGTCATCCACCAAATGGATGAAATGACTGTGAAATCACTCATTCTTTTCTTTTTTAATTGAACAACTATTTACTGAGCACTTGTTATGTAAGTCTACTAAATTATGTGAGAGATGATGAGATGAATATGACATGGCTACTGTCTTCAAGGAGCTCACAGTCTGGTATGGTATTGGAGCAATTCATTCATAAAGGGCTATGAGGAAGCCAGAGGAGGAAGAGGTAACTGACAAACAGAGCCTCAGGGAAGCCCTTCTACCAGAGGTGATATGGAACAAGGTAGCCTTGAAGAATAGGTCAGGCTTACGATTGCAGGGCAGAGGATGAGGGAGAAGGAATCAGTATTGACTGGAGGGAACACAACATGCAAAGATTCTCAGGTGGCAAAATAGGGGCAGGTAGGTCATTCTTGATGGCCTTGAGATAGTCATGTGACTGACCTCACATGCCTCCCACTGGTGAGTCATGAATCCATCTCAATGCCCAGGATTGGTCCTAATGGGTGGCCACGTATGTGTTGTCATGGGAGTGCTGAATGCTTATTTGTCTTTAAATTATCTTTACCAATGACTATGAGGGTGTTTGGGCTTCCTATCATTAAATTCACTATTCCATGATGAAATATTATCTAAGAAACATATTTGGTTAGCAGTAGAAAGGTTACCTAGGAGATGTCATTTATTAACAAATTACCTGCTGTATAAAAATCCTTGTCCAGAGGTAGCAAGTGCTCTGTGTGGGGAAGGACACAATGAGATTCTGGGCATCTGTGGTGGTGGTGGTGGTGGCAGCCCCAAGACTTTGGAAGAGATGAAATTCCTGGGTTATCTGGTTGCAAAAGTATAAGAACACCAAGGCCTAGATGTGGGGAGAAGAGAGAGGAAGCAAAAAGGGGTCTGTACCCTTCAGGTGACTGTCCACAGTAGAGTCACTTGGTTGATGGCTTCTCTCTTTCCCATCACTTCTACATGGGGACAAGGAGTAATGCCATCAAAACATTAATGTCTATTTCTCAGAGAAGATTAAAAAAAAATAGTCCTCTCAGAATTCTAAAGCAATCTTGATTGCATTTCCTATTTTTAGAAAAGTGAGCTCATCTCATGCTAAGATGGAACATCCCTTTTATTTAACAGTGGAGTTAATGCCACCTGGGCATTAACTAACCTCACCTCTAGCCTTTTTTCTCCAAGTCTCAAGCCCTTTGGAGGGAATAACAGCAAACACTTCTTCAGTACTTCCTCTGTTTCAGGCACTGTTTGAAGTACTTTATATGCATTAACCCATTTAATACTCATAATTGCCCTGTATGATACTGTTATTATATCCATTTTATAGATGAGGAAATTGAGGCTTCTTGCCTAAGGTCACACAAATAGTAAGTAGCAGAGGCAGGAATAAAATTCAAGAAGTCTGGATATACTCCATGCTTTTAAACACTCCACTCAACTTCTTTTCTCGGAAGAGTATAAATCATAATGACTATCCAGTAACTAAGCTGTATCAGTTAGCTATTGCTGCATAACAAAACATTCCAATACCCAGCAGCATAAAATCACAATCATTTATTACTATAACTCATGAATTTGTAGGTAGGTTAGGGAGTCAGCTGGTGTAAGCTGAGCTTTGTTTATCTTGGCTAGGCTCATTCGTGCAGCTACAGCTCACCTGCAAGCTTTGTCCTAGGCTGGAAATGGCTGGGCCACCTCAGCTGGGGCAGTTTAGCTCCATAAGTCTCTTATCCTCTTCCAGTGATGCAAGAGAGCAAGAGGAGTCACATAAGGACTTTTGAAGCCTAGTCTCAGAACTGGCACCCTGTTATTCCGTCTTCTTCTACTGGTCAACGTGAGTCACATGATGTCATGGAGTGAATGTTTGTGTCCCTGGCAAATTCACATGTTGAAGCCCTAACCCCCAGTGTGACTATATTGGGAGGTAGGGCAATTAGGTTTAGATGAGGTCATGAGGGTAGGCACCCCACGATGGGATTAATGTTCCTATAAGAAGAGGAAGAGACCTGAGCTCTCTCTCTCTCTCTGCCATGTGAGAACCCAAGAAGGTGGTATCTGCAAATCAAGGAGAGGTCTCTCCAGAACCCAACCAAGCAGGCACCCTGATCTTGGACTTTTAGCCTTCAGAACTGTGAGAAATACATTTCTGTTGATTAAGCCACCCACTCTATGGTATTTTGCTATGGCAGCCCAAGCTGACTAAGGCACACGGGGAGAGAAAATATACTCCAACTTCATGGGAGTTCCTCTCATAATGTCACATGATAAAGGGTCCAGATACAGGGAGAACTGAAGTGGGGCCATTACTGAAATCAATCCATGTAAGTCTTACAGAGGCACACTGACTCCAGGCTCTTGAAAAGAGGGAGAAGTAAACCTTCAAAATCCAATGTCACTGAAATCAATGAAGGAGGAGTATATAGGAACAGAGATGGAACTTTCTATATATCTTACTTTATTTTTTAGATACCAATTTTGTTCTAAGTAAAAAAGACTCATAGAGCAGAGAAAATGGAATCTGTCTAAAAAGATGGCTGACATAAGTGGAAAGACATTTAGGTGACAGCACTTTTTCAATCTTACTGCTATAAACAGACCCAGGCTGTACAGCTTTAATTGAGTGGCATATTTCCCCGCATTTATCATAGATGTTTATGACCAACCCAAAGTTTTCTTCTACACTTATAATGATGTGTCGAAGGGGTAAGATGAGGACAACACTGGCCCGTTTCTCCATTTTAGATTATCTTCCAGAAACTCAAGTACACAGCCATAGAAATTATCTCCAGTAATTTCAAGTTGGCAGAGCCAGGCTAATTATCTGCAATTTTATCTGTCAAAATAGTTTTGAAAACTGTCACGTGTTTGGGGAGTGAGTCTGATGGGAGCGTTTCTCCAAAGCTCTGGAACTTTCACAAGTTTGAAAAGGTGTCAGACATTGGTCTTTCACTATCCTTTTTTTGAGCCCCTATGTCTGAGCCATATGGTCACAGTCTGTGGCCGGTGGGAACTTGGCTCTGCCCTGTCTAAGCCACAGCTGAGGCCATAGCAATTCCTATAGGTGACCAAGGCAGAGCAACTGTGTGCACAGTCATGTGAATTGCCCTGGAGGCATGAGCATACTTTTTCTAAGGACTCACCTTCAGGGTGCACCAGTGTAAGACTTAAGTCCTACGAAGTCTCATTATGTTTGGTGCTGCTCTGATTGGTCAGTGCTGTTCAGGTTGTTGGGTATCTTACATATCCCTCTCCTAACTCTGTCTGAGATATTCTTGTTGCCTCTCCAAATCCACTCTCATCTTTCCCTGGGAGGCTGAATTTCTGGATCAAGTGGATCAATGCCCTTGCCTTCCAGCTTCTTACTGTGCTGGTCATGATTAGGGTGGGGGCACCGGCAGGGGACCGAAAGGTGAAAAGGAAGGAGTGGGTATGTTAGTCTCCCCACTGCCCTTTGTAACAGCTGGGCAGCAGCTGCCTCCCCCACCAGGGGCCACAGCTCCCACCAGTCCCAGCACAACTCATTCTCTGGTTTCTAAGAACCATTGCCTGACCCCTAGTCATAAGAGCACTCCCTCAGCCCAGAGTGCTTCCCTGGCTCTTACTGGTCTCCCTTAAACCTGATCTTACCTTCTTTGTAAATAGACCCTAAATTAAAATCTCCTCAATGATCCCATTTGACTGCACCATCTGTTTCCTGCCAAGACTCTATTTTCCAAAAAAACAGTAGTGATGGTGGAGAACCCAATGATATGGCTTATATATCACCAGAGACTCCTATTCTATTTGTGGAGATAAGGAGATGCCTCTAAAACAGAACCACTTCCTTTCCTCCCTTTCCTCTCCCTCCTTCTCTTCTTCCTTCCCTCCCCCTCCTCTTGGGGCCTCCTTCTCTTTCTCTCATCTCCCCTCCCTTCTTTCATTCTTCAGCTCTAATTAGAGCCTGTTCTGTACCAGGCCCAGTACGAGGTTCTGGGGAGACAGAGATGAGTTAGATGGTCTTTGACCTCAAACAGCTCCCAGCCTAGGACTTAACTTATCCTGGAAGCACAAAGATTGCACCAAGCAGAAGTTCTCAAGTCCACAGACCTGGGTCACATCCCAGTTCTGTTGCTCACAAGCTGGGTGACCTTGGGTATATTATTAGTCAAACTTATCTGCTGCTGTTCCCATATGCATAAAACAGGAACACTTCCTGCCTATCTCATAGGGTTCTTGAGAGCTTTCAGCGAGATAATATATGTAAAGGACCTAATGCCATGCCCAGCATACAAAGGTGGTGATAAACAGTGGAATTGTTCTCTTTTCTTTAATGAAGGGAAACAATGACAGTATCACTTAGTGAAGGAGAGTGTAGAGATCTTAGGCAAGCTACTTAACCTCCCAGTTTAATGGGGCAAATAGAAGCTACCTTCTACCCATAACCCAGAGGGGTCATGATGATTATACGTGAATATGTGATTATGTAAGTAAATGTATATTATATATACATGTGTATATGTATATTATATATGTATGTATAAGGTTCCAGATAATAAATATAGTAAATATCAACCAAATACCAGCACATATTATTATATAATGTTGGTGTAGTTTTCAACAAGCTCTTCACTTGTTTCCTTCAATCACTGGACAGGAAACCTCCCCACCCCATCTCATCCCAGGGCCCCTCACTATTTATTTACTGAGAACCTTGAAATAGTCTGGCCAGGAGAATATTGGAAATCAATTTGTCTGCTGAAATGACAGGGATGGCAAGAGGGTCCCCGGGTCCCAGGCCATTGTCATTCCCCTGGATATAAGAATACATGACATTTTAACCCCCTTACAAGCTCCCATACCTTGTGAGCCTACTAAGGAAACAGGAAATCAGCATCATGAACACTGATTCTCTTACTAAGCACACCTTTGTGCTGCTGGGGGGTGGGGAGTCCCTGCCATCAGAGCTGAGCTTTTCCTCCATCCTGCCTGTCTGATGGCGTCAAAAAGCCTGAAGCAGCTGCACAGTGTCAGATAAATGCCAGTTGGGACGGCTTGCCTTTGATCATAAAATCCTTACAGCAAAGCTTTAAGTCTCCTGGTATCATTAAAATTAGTTTAAAGGGCTTCCCAACTGCTTTTTTCAAAAACTTCCCTCCACACGAGGAGTTTGCAGGTTCAGCTTTCCATGGATTTCATAAGATTCACCCGATTCAGGTACTGTATGATAGCAATTGTGTCCCGGAGGCCTTCTGAGAAAACATCTGTCAATGCTAAATCTCGGGGAGCAAAATATTAATTAACTTAATATTAATTAAAATACTTGTGCTGAGGAGGGCAGCACACATTACTCCTGCATATGTAGGCCCTGGAAGAAGCACGGAATGGCCGGACACCAGTTACAGCAAACTCATTGTGACATTGCATTTCACCATGAACTGTTACATACAAAGCCTGCGTTTCCCTGATGTTAGAAGCATGGTTAATTTTCACAGTCCTGGAGGCACAGGGAAGATGCTTAGCACCATGTGACTCCTCTAAAACTAAACTATGTATGCAAGAGTTTATGACCTAAATGTTTTTATTTATATACATTTGTTCTTGCTATATACTGATGTAATTATTATAATGATACTAATACAGCAATACATACCATTTCGTTAACATCTACTCTGAGCCAGGTACCTAAATGCTTTGCAGGAATTATCTCAGGGTTCTCAAACTTGCGGAATAAGAAGTGCCATACAAAGGGGTTCCTTGGGCGAAGAGGTTTGAGAAAGTGCCTATTTGGGGCTCTGACCTCTACAGAGCCTTTGATAGGCTCTGTAGCCTGTGTGTGAAGGTTGGTCTTTTGGTTTGGCCTTGATGAATGTCTGCAATAGAACTCAGAGCAGCTGTGTTAGGACCTTAAAGGAAACAATGTTTGAGTTTGGACAAATTATCCAGCAGTGAAAAACAGCCTGCTGGGCTATAGAATGCTCCCTTCTCCCTGCACTTGACCATGTGTGTATCACCCACTACACACATCAAAACACATTCCCAGGGCAGAAAGCAAGCCAAGGGCAAACAATGTCCTTCATTTCCACCAGAAGCCCCCCAACTCGAATACAGATGCACTTATTCTGTAGACTGAAGTGGTGGTGTGCTCTGCTTGGCCCCCGTTAGAATCACCTGGGAAATTCCAAAGAGACAGGATTCTGCTTCAATTGGGCTAGACCAGCAGCTCTCAGGGCAATTTTGCTCCCACCCCCCTCACCCCAGGCGACAATGTCTGGAGACATTCTTGTTTGTCATAACTGGGAGGAGGGTTTGCTGCTGGCATCTCGTGGGTAGAGGGGAGAGATGCTGCTAAACATCTTACAATGTACAGGGTATTCTCCCACCACTCGCCACCCCCCAAACAGAGTGTTATCTGACTTCAGGTGTCAATAGCGTCACGGTTTTGAAACCTTAGGCTAGATCGAGGCTCAATAAGGCCAGAGACCCTATCTGCCTTGTGGATGCTGGGTCTCCAGCACTTTGCACAGGGGCTGGCACGAAGTAAGCCTTTACTAAATGTCTGAAGACTGACTAATCAAATATGAACTAAATCCAAGCAATAGGAGAGATTAAAAAGTACCACCTCTAAGAGTCAAGGTAGGGTACCCTTCAATTTCTCCCTATTAGAGGCATCACAGAGACTTGAGAAAGATGAGTCATTACAGGATATACTATATATATATATACATTGCTACCTTATATACCCTTACCTTCTTCCTCCAAAACATTTGAAAAAGAAATAATTTTTTGCTCTTTATGATTTTCTTGTCTTCTCTGGAAGTCTGTTATCAATTAAATGTTTGTACTCCCCCAAAATTCATATGCTGAAATACTAACCCCAAGGTGATGATATCAAGAGGTGGGACCTTTTGAAGGTGATTAGGTCATAAGAGTGGAGACCTCATGAATGGTATTAGTGCCCTTACAAAAGAGATCCAGAACTTCCCTGGTGGTCCAGTGGTTAAGACACCGTGCTTCCAACGCAGGGGGTGCAGGTTTGATCCCTGGTTGGGGAACTAAGATCCCTCATGCTGCACGGCATGACCAAGATGTAAACATTAAAAAAAATTAAAAGTAAATAAATAAAAAGAGACCCAGAGAGCTCCCTTGTCCCTTCCACCATGTGAGGTTACAGCAAGGAGATGGCTATGAACAAGGAAGCAGTCCTTCACCAGACAATAGATCTGCTGGTGTCTTGATCTTGGACATCCCAGCCTCCAGAGCCATGAGAAATAAATATTCATTGCTTAAGCCACCCAGTCTGTGTTATTTTTGTTACAGCAGCCTAATGGACTAAGACAGCCTGTCTCTGAAGACTTTGGCTCACGAGGTGAAGAGGTGAGAACTATATTTAATGGAGGAAAAGCAGAGACAACCTTCTGCTTCCACACCTTGGCCACACTCATAATACTTTCCATGACACTGAAGGAGCCTGTTGCTGCTGGAATCTGTGGCAGCTCCCAAGGACAAGTCATGCTCCTGGATGCCAGAATCCATGGCTACCTGGTAATGATTTGTTCCCGGCAGGGATTTGAAGACATGAGGCTGAGAATTGTGCATGCAAGTACTGTAACCCTATATCTACCAATTAATGTCTGGGGTTGAAATTGTGAGGGCTGCAAAAGAGGAATAAAAGACTCAGAAATACCCTGGCCCCCAAAAAAGAGAATAACCAAATGCCTAAATGCTGTGAGAAGTCAGGGTCCCGGTATGTGTCTCTCAATTCCATTTCTGTCACTGATTATATACACAAAGTTAATAAGTGGGCGGCTTACACCGGCTGTTAATGGAGATGGTGAGATTTCTGGGGACTCTTCCTTTCTAATCACTTTTCTGATTATATTTTGAAGGTGGTGCCAATAGGATTTCCTGGCAGATCAGAAATGGGTGTGGAAGAAGGAATGAATGAGTGGTTAGAAGAGTGGGATGTCCACTGGCCGAGACAGAGGACAGGTGGGAGGAACAGGTTGGGTGTTGAGTAAGTTAAGGTCAAGATGACTATAGGATGTCCAGGCTGTGAGGTGGTCTACTGTCTCTGTGAGTCTGGGGAGAGTGTGGCTGCAGATATAAACATGAGATGAGATTACCAAGAAGTGAGTGTCATTAGTGAAGAGAAGAGGTCTGAGGACTGAGCCTGGGACTGCACCATTTAGAGCCAGAGTCTTAGAGGATCCCTCAGAAGTGACTGAGGAGCAGCCCGATCAGAGGAGGAGAGCAAGGAGAGTGTGACCAGCCTCTCTGCACCACCTCCAGGCTCCCTGCTCATCCAAGGCCCTCCCGCCTCTTCCTGGGTATTGCAATGGCCTCCTGCTTATAAACCCCATCCAGCCAACTCTCAACGCATCCACCAGAGCAGCCCCCTCTGCGTGGACTTTCAAGGGCTCCTGCCTCACTCCGAGCCAAAGCTAAGGTCCTCATGATGACCTGGCCTCGCCGCCTCTCTGCACTCACCTCCACCAGCAGCACGAGGGCTGTCCTCCCTTGGGGATCCCACACTTGCTGCTCCCTCTGCATGGAATGCTCTTCTCCCAAATATCTGCACACTTGCTCTCTCACCTCCCTTAGATCTCTACTCAAATGACCCGTCTCAGTGAGGCCTCCCTAGATGGCACTGTGACTTCCTTCAGCTCGTATTATTTCTCCCTTCCCAGGGAGGTGGGGTTTCTTTCTTAGAAGTTTATACCATAGATGATTTTACTTATTTATGCATTTTACTTATCTATCTTATTTTCTGTCTTTCCCACTAGAATATAAGCTTAGGGTGACAGAGAATTTTGCCTGTTTTACTCACAGCTTTGTCTCCAGAGCAAGATAAATGCATATAATAGGTGCTTAATACGTGATTAGTCTAAATCAAAACTTGCTATAATGTTTATTTTTCTTTACATGTAGCAGATTTTCTTGTAACTAGGGGAAAAATAACCAATGAAATTTATCTATTTATTTGTTTAGCACAATCTAAAATATGTCCATATCCTTATTTGGCTTTGGTCCATTTACCCTTCTTTTTTTTTTTTTTTTTTTTTTTTTTTTTTTTTGCGGTACGCGGGCCTCTCACTGTTGTGGCCTCTCCCGTTGCAGAGCACAGGCTCCGGATGTGCAGGCTCAGCGGCCCTGGCTCACGGGCCCAGCTGCTCCGCGGCACGTGGGATCTTCCCGGACCGGGGCACGAACCTGTGTCCCCTGCATCGGCAGGCGGACTCTCAACCACTGCGCCACCAGGGAAGCCCCATTTACCCTTCTTTTAAATGAGCCTTTTATTGTGGCTAGCTTCAAATTAATTTTTGCAGTAAGAATTAAATAATTGAATTTTATTTCCAACATTGATAATTATGTTCCATGAAATTTATCAGTTCTGAATGAGAAAAACTCCACAACTATCTTGTTTATGTTTGTTTACATCTTGTGTCCCTCCCAGAACATCAGCTCCCCTAGAGCACGAACCTGGTTCACTGATGAATCCCCAGTGCTTAGAAAAGCACCTGTTACGTAGTAGGGGCTTACTGAATATTCACTGAATGAACAGATGGATGAACACGTGAAGAAATGGATTTCAAAATACTGGTCCCTATTAGGCCATAGACAATACATAAACCAGTGGTTCTCAGCTGGAGAGATTCTGCCCCCCAGGGGACATTTGGCAATGTCTGGAGGCATTCTTAGTTGTCACATCTGGGGCAGGGGGTACTACTTGTATCTAACGAGTAGAGACCAGGGATGCTGCTAAACATCCTACAATACACAGGACAGTCTCCATGACAAAGAATGATACCCAGGGCTTCCCTGGTGGCGCAGTGGTTGAGAGTCTGCCTGCTAATGCAGGGGACATGGGTTCGAGCCCTGGTCTGGGAGGATCCCACGTGCCGCGGAGCGGCTGGGTCCGTGAGCCACAACTACTGAGCCTGCGCATCTGGAGCCTGTGCTCCGCAACAAGAGAGGCCGCGATAGTGAGAGGCCCGCGCACTGCGATGAAGAGTGGCCCCCGCTTGCCACAACTGGAGAAAGCCCTCGCGCAGAAAATAAAGACCCAACACAGTGAAAATAAATAAATTAATAAATAATAATAATTAAAAAAAAGAATGACACCCAAATGCCAATAGTGCCGAGGTTGAAAAGCCTAGACTTGAATCAAATAGGTGAGTTGTTACTATGTGCTTGGAGCCTAACTTTTTGGCAGCGGAATAGCAGTGGCTCTCCCCACGAGGAAAGTCTCTTGTCTGCCCAAAACAGTCATTATGTTTTGAAACCCTGGTTCTACTGCCCAGGCAGTAAAGACTGCCCATGACTCACCAGTAGGCTCAGCATTAAGTCATCTGCACGGGCACCACCTACTACTGCCAGTGACCTGTCCCATTGTGAAAAGTGGAGTACAAGGAGTTGGGATCGTTGAAAATTGAAAGGGGTAGAGGCTGGATTCTCTGCTTGGCGGAATTTCTATTCCTTACATCTTCTGACTGTCATTGTTGCCATGGAGAGCATTTTCTTTGAGCCAAAGGAGAGTGGGACTGATAGCTCTCATAATGCACGGTCTTTCTGCTGATGTGCTGACCCCTTGGACCTGCCACCTCCAGTTCCTACAAGGCTCCTCCGCATCTCTCATCTCTGAAACAGACAGAAGCTTATGGAATGGACGATTGATGGATAGGAAACCAATTACCGGTTAAAAAGATCTTGATGGTGGGTTGATTCCCACCCCCACGCTATTTTTAAGTGTCTATATTATACTGAGCAGCTAGACACCCTAGAATGCCTTCCATTTAAACACCACAGCAAGATGCTATCATTCCCATTAGCTTTCACTCAGGAATAACAAGAAAGGGAGAATGGGTAAGTAGCTACCTTTCTTCAAGTGTTATGCAAATGATATTTCTTTTCCAACATAAAAAATACATAAATGTCTGGCTGATAGGGAAGATCCTGATACTAAACAAATCCCATTTGCTACTTGGCACCAGCAGACATACAGCGCCACAGGAGTATCTGCTCTGCAAATGAAAACATACACGGCCAAAACGATCTCATTTCGCATAATGCTTTGTGGTTTGCTGTCGCTGCTCTGCTGCAATAATTTTACACCGAGAGTCTAAGGACGAATGTGATCACCTCCATTTATTGAGCACTTACTATGCTCTGTCGGATCACCTTACTTAATCACACGATGTGGCTCAGGGCAGTCACGTGATCTGCCCAAGGTTCTGCAGCCAGGATGTGGGGCTGAGTGATGTCGGCTCCTACTGCTTTAGCTTTTATTTCCCATTATAGGAATGTACTCTTTCTGGGTACACTGCATGTCCCGGCCACGCACCTTCGGGAGCTGAAAGCATTCTTCCGATGATGATCAAGATGATAAAATTTCCACAAGAAACAAAGAGCCACTTGTTCTTATCCACAGTATTCAGGCACTGGGTCTTGGGACACTTCCCTTTTCTTATTATTTTTAAAATTTATTTTATTAAAATTCTTTCCAGGATTATTGATATATAATTGACACATAGCATTGCATAAATTTAAGGTTCAATGGGTTGGTGCGATACACGTTTATATTGCAAGATGATTACTTCTTTTCTATCGTTTGCATCACACTTTTCTGCGTGTTAACTAATGACCTACAGTCACGGCTGGCTGGGATCCCAGGGAGTATTTTCACCAGGGTCCAGTTTGCATCCAGACTCCAGGGACTCTCATTGTGTTGAACGGAGCATGTATACATGCAGCTCCACATGACATTCCACAAAGCAACCTCATGCCTTCTGGTGACCATCAGACAGGATGTGCAGAGCAGCTGGGTCCTCCATGGGTCACAGTTCTTAGGTCCTCTCAGTGTGAGCATCTTGCCACCGGAAGTGTGCGACCCCAGTGCTTAAGAAGTGTACATAGTTTTCCATAAATATTACTGTAAATATAAGCAGCCCATTTTATCCTGGACTCAGCTGCAGAAAAAGCCATCGACTCCGGCGCGGGGAGGAGGGGGCAGGAGGAAGAGGCTGTTGGTATTGAACTGACTTGAGAGAGAAATTTCATGGGTCTCCAACATAGCTGGGGTCTACCTGGGGTACTGCCTCTCTGATTTCCTCTTACTTTTTTTTTTTATTAGTTTCTGCTTTATAACAAAGTGAATCAGTTATACATATATATCTGTTCCCATATCCCTTCCCTCTTGCATCTCCCTCCCTCCCACCCTCCCTATCCCACCCCTCCAGGTGGTCACAAAGCACCAAGCTGATCTCCCTGTGCTACGTGGCTGCTTCCCACTATCTATCTACCTTACGTTTGGTAGTGTATATATGTCCATGCCTCTCTCTCGCTTTGTCACAGCTTACCCTTCCTCCTCCCCATATCCTCAAGTCCATTCTCAAGCAGGTCTGTGTCTTTATTCCTGTTTTACCCCTAGGTTCTTCATGACATTTTTTTTCTTAAATTCCATATATATGTGTTAGCATACGGTATTTGTCTTTCTCTTTCTGACTTACTTCACTCTCCTCTTACTTTTGAATCTAACCTCCTACATTCTTTTTCAAATGTGTGTGTGTAATGCTACTGCAATTAATAAAAAACAAGTTGAAGGTATTGCTGAATCCATAACAACTTTTTTCATTGTTATTGATGTTTTCAATTAACAGACCCTAAAGCACAACAGCTTTCTAGCAGAGGTCATTGAAATTAGGGGTCATCTTGTCGGAAAAGCCTGAAAACCACTAACCTGGAGATGCAACCAAGGTTCCCAAGCCAAGCTGAAAGTCTGTGTCAGCCTCTACCCTAAAAGACTGAACTGCTCTAGAGCTTGTGTAAAAAAGCCTCGTTGATTGGATTTTAATTCTTTGGAAATTGGCAAATCCCGATATGCTGCATGGGATCACTCTTGGTTAATCAGATTATTCAATTTACCAGCCTCCTTTCTCCCACACCCATTCCCGGGACCTTTTCAGCCTGTGCCTGTTTGCATGCATGTGATTTACTCTAAAATCCTGCGGGAGAGTGAGCATGATGCTATGTATATGCTGGTTGGTTTAAGGTACTCTCCTGGGCAGGGGGCAGTCAGTGGTCCTGATTGGGAATCTACACTTGCGAGTAGACTCCAGCATTTACTCAGAAAGACCACATTCCTGACAGTCCCCACAAAGCTCCCTCATCTTTCTTCTGAGCTCTCATCAACACCAGACGTTTTGCTAGTGAGCTCAAAGAAGGTCCCAAATGGGTTTTCACTGGCAGAAGTGGGACTCATTATTTAGTATAATGGGTATAAGAGGTGGGTTCT
The DNA here is from genome assembly GCF_025265405.1 of Mesoplodon densirostris. Classification (NCBI taxonomy): domain Eukaryota; kingdom Metazoa; phylum Chordata; class Mammalia; order Artiodactyla; family Ziphiidae; genus Mesoplodon; species Mesoplodon densirostris. Next base: position 11,005,284 of record NC_082662.1, on the reverse strand, counting down.
CACTGGTGCAATGAATGGTTTTCAAGATGTGTGGTTTTGCTAAAATATCTTCCAGAAGCTCCCCACCCTTTCCTGAAGTAGTTATAAGAATCATGCAGGCACTCTCTTCTTCTCCATTTGGGATGGGCCTTGACACATGAGCCCCACACTATTCTGGGTCCAGAAGATGGTCAGGAGGATTGCCTGTGCCCACTGTGAGATTAGCTCTATCCACCCTCTTGAAAACTGTCTCATCTGTCTGGGGTGACAGCTCCACGGGAGGTGTGGCCAGAGCACATACAAGGACAGGTAGGGGGGATTTTGTGGAGCTTACACCACACATTTGTCTTAGGGTCTGTTTTCAGCTTGCTACTAAATGTTTGCCTGTGGTTCAGGGTTTGGTCTGAAATGTGCTTTCATTATAACCCAATGGCTAGGTTGCAGGTGAATAGCTAATTTCCAACCTTCTCCAACTACTGGGGACTGTCAATAGCTACCAAAAAGCACTTAATAGATACGCATGCTCAAATTGGCTTATGTCAGTTTATAACACTACCCAGTTAGTTTTGCAAAGATGGGAAGGTTTTTTCCCCATACAAGATCCACTTAGGAAACCTGGATAACCAAATCCCTAGAAAATTTCACCCTACTTAGCACAGAGGCATAACTTTAATATTTGAAAGAATCCTCAATTCCCTATGAAATCAGAAGCCATCTCTCCACCTGACACATTACCTTGGAATCAGAGAGGCAACACACCACTCCAGGCCTGACTCTCCATGCTCCAGGATTGTGTGGGATTCACTCGTTTCCCTAGAGAAAGAAGACAAACTTCCCCTCGGCCTATGAGGCTATATCTGATTCCTAGAAAACTGCCTCTTATGGTCCTCATCTACTTTTCTAACTTCCTTTGATCCAGTCCTTTTTTTTTGCATGAACTGTAGTTCCTCTAGCTATTCACATGGCTGCCTCCTACTTATTCTGCAGGACTCAGCCTAAATGTCACCTCCTTAGGGAGGCCTTCCTGGGTTACTCTGCCTACGTAGACTGTTTTCATGTTAGCCTCTAACTCAACCCTCTGTTTCCATCACATCATTTTATATTTTACAATTAATTACTAGTTTGTTTACTTATTGGCCGCTTGACCAAGCCACTTGAGTGTAATCTCCTTGAAAGCAAAGTCCAAGAAAATATACTTAACACAGGTCATCATTCCTTAGTGACTACAGAAACACTTTCATTGTTTTATCGACCTCAAGTTGATGGTACAGCAATCATGATTCAACAACACTTCGACTATAAGGAATCATAGAGATGGCCCGAGTTGACCCAATAAAATATACAGTAGGCATTTAACAATGAATCAAAACATGGGTGGAAGACCTAAATAGACATTTCTCCAAAGAAGACATACAGATGGCCAGCAAACACATGAAAATATGCTCAACGTCACTCATTATTAGAGAAATGCAAATCAAAACTACAATGAGGTATCACATGACACCGGTCAGAATGGCCATCATCAAAAAATCTAGAAACAATAAATGCTGGAGAGGGTGTGGAGAAAAGGGAACTCTCACACACTGTTGGTTGGGATGTAAATTGATACAGCTACTGTGGAAGACAGTATGGGCGTTCCTTAAGAAACTAAAAATAGAACTACCATATGATCCAGCAATTCCACTACTGGGCATATACCCAGAGAAAACCACAATTCGAAAAGACACATGCACCCCAATGTTCATAGTAACACTATTTTACAATAGCCAAGACATCGAAGCAACCTAAATGTCCATCAACAGAGAATGGATAAAGAAGATGTGGTACATATATACAATGGAATATTACTCAGCCATAAAAGGGAACGAAATTGGGTCATTTGTAGAGAGGTGGATGCACCTAGAGAGTGTCATACAGAGTGAGGTAAGTCAGAAAGAGAAAAACTAACATCATATATTAATGCATATATGTGGAATCTAGAAAAAATGGTATAGATCTTATTTGCAAAGCAGAAATAGAGACACAGACGTAGAGAACATATGTGTGGATACCAAGGGGAAGGGAGGAATTGGGAGATTGGGATTGACACATATACACTATTGATATTACGTATTAAATAGATAACTAATGAGAACATACTGTATAGCACAGGAACTCTACTTAATGCACTGTGGTGACCTAAATGGGAAGGAATCCAAAAAGGGGATATATGTATATGTATAGCTGATTCATTTTGTGGTACAGTAGAAACTAACACAGCATTGTAAAGCAACTATACTCCAATAAAAATTAATTAATAAAACCAAAAAACAATGAATCTCTGATATAAACATATCATTTGCTTTTCCCAAAGTAAGAATGCAGAAAAATTCCTCTTACTTGCGTTTTTAGACCCTTCAGGTTTACCAACACCCCCCCCCACAAAAAACAACAACAACAAAAAAACAACGAAGCTCATAAGGTTGATAAATGAGAGGGACAATTATTCACATTAGTAAGTGATTCTTCTTTTTTCAGAAGGATTCTCTGCCAGATTCCTTTAAACAGTTGGCTCCTCTCGTGCATTTAGAATCTAACTTGGTTTACAAAAGCATTAATTTATGTGCACATTTTCAGGCCCACTTCCATTGTGAAAAGCTAACTGCATCTTTCCTGGGAAGCACATCTGCCTTCCCTCCCAAAGATAATTCTCCTGTTTCTTTTCAGAATACTGTCTTTTTGGAGGGCAAAGCCCGTGTCTCTTGGATGTTTGGTTCTGCTTCCCAGCACCCCAAACATTTTGGGAAGTCAATAAATATTTATTGATTCTGATGAGGCATACAGAATCAGAGAGGTATTTTCTTATATTCTTGCCTTGTTCTTTATGGGACATTTTTATCAGCATCTGAAAAACGTTCATTAAGAAACTCTTTTCCAGGGGTAAAGGGGTGGGGTGCGAGGAATTGGGAGATTGGGATTGACACATGTACACTACTGATACTGTGCATAATATAGACACCTGAGGGGAACATACTGTATAGCACAGGGAACTCTACTTAATGCACTGTGGTGTCCTAAATGGGAGGGAAATCCAAAAGGGAGGGGATATATGTATATGCATGGCTGGTTCATTTTGCTGTACAGAAGAAACTAACACAACATTGTAAAACAACTATACTCTAATAAAAATTAATTAAAAAAAAAAAAAGAAACTCTTTTCTTCAAACACTTGGCCTCTCAAAGGGACTGAGATGCTTTTTGGAGGCCCTGAGACCACACGTCTCCAATTGAGCTCTTGTTCATCTCCTGACAGACATTCCACAGACATAATTCCCCACCCACACATAATTTTCAGACTGTCTCAGCTGCAGGGCATGGTCTTATCCTTGACCCCTAAGAGCATAGATACCTCGGCAAGATGGGATTAAGCATGGGATTAACGTCTCAAGATCACAATAAAGAATTCATCCATTACATGGACATATATACACTACCAAACGTAAGGTAGATAGCTAGTGGGAAGCAGCCGCATAGCACAGGGAGATCAGCTCGGTTCTTTGTGACCGCCTGGAGGGGTGGGATAGGGAGGGTGGGAGGGAGACGCAAAAGGGAGGGGATATGGGAACATATGTATATGTATAACTGATTAAATTTGTAAAATAAAATTTAAAAAAAAAAATCTAAAAAAAAAAAAAAAAAGAATTCATCCATTAGAGGAGTGGTAGAGCAATAGCTCTCAAGTGTGGTTCTAGGACCAGTAGCATCAGCATCTTCTGGGAACTTGTTAGAAATACAAATTCTCTGGCCCCACCCCAGACCTACTGAATCAACTCTGAAGGTGTGGGTCAAAGCATCTGGGTTTTAAGAAGCCCTCCAGGGGATTCTGATGTCCTCTGAAGTTTGACAACTACTATGCTAGAGGCTCAAGCTTTTTCTTGAGTGATGACTCCATCTCCCACCTCCTGGTCAAAAGCTGCCTGTAATGTTTTATTGAAGATATGAGTTAACTTCATGGCTCCTAAAAGAAATTTCAGGGACTCAAGACCCCTGGAAGTCTGAGGTTTTTCAGCCCAATAGGTAGACAGGAGGACACAGATGTCAAAGAGGCAATGGGTCCACCACTCCGAAGGAACAGTAATCTTGTCCATACCCACCTTGGCTTTCCTAACATGCCGCTGGCCCCTCCACAAGGTGGCCACGTCCCTACCCTCTCCTGGACCGTAGTACTCTTGGTCTTCCATGGCAGGGTGGGCATGGGGGCTGGATGGGAAAAGGAAAACCGAGGCCTAGACTCAGGAGCTGAGCAGCTGGCTGCTGGGGTTGGTTAGACTCATCAAACAATGGCTTAGCAGCCTCCACCTGCTCCCATGCAGCGCCCAGGCCTCCTGAAGGAAGAAAGGTCCTTGAGACTCCCCTCAACCCTGCCCAGGACCCATGTTCCCCAGTCCTTCATCTCCTTCCTCACTAGCCCAGGTGGTCCCTCTACCTCCTTCCACTTCTTCCCAGCCCCCAAGCCCACTCTCTCTCAAGTCTGGTCCTCTGTAGTTTCTGGGAGTAGACAAATGTTCTCAGCAGGACCATTCCACCTGGCCTTTTGGTTGGTGCTTCTGTCTTTAGTTCAGTTGCCTGGCCTGGGGCTGATGCAAAAACTCATGCTTGATAATGAGAGGCTTCGGAGGGGTAAAAAGACTTTTTGTGCATGTGTGGGGAGGTGGGGAGGTTGGGAAAGCGCCCAGAACACAGAGTAGTTATATGGATATAATCCCACCATGTGGTGGCTAAGTTATTTAACTATTCCATTGATAGTGATTTTGATCATGTACCACCATGAAAACACGAAGTACCATAACAATGGTTTGTTTCTGATTTACGTGTTTTGAGCTGAATCAGTATCTAAAAGCAGAGAGACCCAGATTCTCCTACAGGTGTGTAGAGATGTCGGATTTACTTTATGTAACTGGCACTAGGGCTGTGGTCAGATTCATTCCCTCGGGGTCCTCGCTTAGCTTTGCTTCTGTATGAAATACCTCCCCCAGGAGACGTGCTGTGCCTGTTGCTCAATGCGTCTTGAAAGGGCAATTCATAGTTCAGAACCTATCCCAGCCTCGGAAGCCTTCTCGTTTCTCATTGTTTCCTCGCCACCCTCTAAACACCTCCCTTCTCTGTTACCACTCTCCAGATGGAGGATTCACTCGACAAATCTTGGGGAATGCATTTCAAGGTCCTTCTTTGAAGCAAAATAGATTCGGCTATAAAGTGTCTCCCTTTGGGATGCCAACATTTTAAACACTAGGCATGCACATCCTTTAAGGTAAATACGTGCAGGAAAGCACTTGGATAGTGTTAAACTTAATGACCCAGTGTTGAGTGAGGAAATTAAAGAACGAACAATACACTTCTGACATTTCTGCCACTTAGACAGCAGCGGCAGCTTTGCCATCACATGCGCAAAATAAAGAACCTTTCGCCACAGAGGAAATGTTCCGATGGAGGATCTCTCATTTTGCACTTGGAAATGTGTCTCCAGTATGACTCTTTCCTGCTACACTGCAGAATCACATCTCTCCACTTCTAGTAGGTGTGTGCGTGAGCTAATGAAAGTCAACATTGTTTATTGTTTATTCCACTCCTGGGAAGCCTGGAGCTCCATATTAGCCACTATTTGAAATGTGGTCCAGAGGAAGATAAGCTAGGTAAGATCTGGACCAGAAATGGCCTGCAGAACATAGGGGCTGTTAATGTGCTTGAGGGGAGAGAAAGAGAGAGAGAGAGAGAGAGAGAGAGAGAGAGAGAGAGAGAGAGAGAAATAGGAAGAGGAGGAGGAGGGGAGAGAGGTAGCTAGCATTTCTCCATTTGGCCATCCCACAATTTTTTTTTTTTTACAATGAATTCTCCAGCAGATAATTTGATGAGTTGCTTTCAACAACTATGAAAATCCAGTTGCTGAAAATTAAAGCAATGCTTTCTCTCTTTCTCTCTCTCTCTCTCTTTTTTTTTTTTTTTTTCTTGGTTTGGTTACATAGTCCAGGCAAAGAACCCCAGGAGCCAAACAGCCTGAAGTAGGATTGAGCTGGAGGCCTGGCAGGTAGGATGCATCACAGGTAATGCCCACCTATGAAAACTGCCCAGTTTGCTGGGTCTACTTCTGAGCTATTGATAAAGCTGTTTCTCCAGGTCCCAAAGGTGGTTACAAGGGTCCAGCTATGTTATAAAAATTGTGAGAATTGATTCTGTGTTTGCTAAAACTGTCAGGGATTGAGAAACTTCATTGGCCACCACAACATGGGAGGGCCTAATGGATGAATCATTCATATACACCCTGATAACAAAATGTCAACACATGCTTCTCGGTAAACAGCTGCTTTTCACGGACTGATGCTCAGAAGTTCAACTCCAGCTCTCAGGGATGTGTCCCATAAGTAAACAGATTTACACTGGGGTCACTGCTGCTTTCCAAACACAATATTGCTTTCCAGAGCCACAGAGAGGTGCAATGCAGTGGTTGAGAAGAAGCCAAGTTTGTCTCTGCCTTCGTCTTCCTTCCTGGCACTGCACCCTCATAGCCATCAACACACACGTATTGAATGCCCTTATGTTTGAGGTGTCATGCTAGACATTTGGTATATGTTATAGCTACCTATTCAGACTTAGATAAAGTCAGTCATTTGTGTCTTCACGGTGGACCTGGATGGTGAACTTCATTTTTCGCAAGTGACTAAAGCTCGGAAGTGGAACAGAGACCTGAACTTAGATCAGACCTCCAAGCTCTTGCTATCCCACCTTTCTCCTTTCAGGCCTCTTGTACTTCATGGGGTCTGGTTTATTCTGATATAATGGGGCCAAGGTTCAGACACAATCGAACTGAAGCATCTCCATGGAACTGAGAGAAAAGGCAGCGCTTAGGGAATACAGTGGAGGGACGTGGGGGGAATACAGGCATAGGTGGGGTGCATATGCGGGGACAGGCATCTCCCTGGGACACCTCCCCCAAATCACACGACACAGTTGGACATCACTGTCTTTGCACCAAGCCAGTGCAAGGCTCAGCTTTTGACTGGTTTGCATGGAAGCCAAGAATTATCAGTGGGGAGTGAGAATGTCATTGTTAATGGCTCAGCCCAGATTCTCTAGCTCAGTTGCCCAAAGGGAGTTGACATGGGTGACTGGTAGGCTGGGTCACTTCCAGGGTAGCTATAACACTTTTCTTGAGAATCTTCCAAGTTTTCTATAGATGGATGAAGAGCACTGACCATTTAATTACCCAGGAACTTATCACCCTCTGCACTGCCCCAGCAACATTTGAACGGGGAACACTGGATTGCTAATAGCCTCAATGGGGATTTAGTCGCAACACCTTATTTTCTGTTTGAACAGCCAGAGGGCTCCATAAGAGTCATATACCAAATAAACTACACTTAATTGCTAAACCATTTCCACAGACTTCATGAATATGTTCCCTACTAACTTTCCACTGTAGAGGATTATGTTTAGATCTTTACTTTTTAAATGGGAACAGCTGCAATGGACTAGCAGGCAGCTCTAATGAACAGATGTATATTTCTAGAGAAATCGATTCTCCTTTTTATTATTACGCCACCAAATTTGGTTTATTGCCAAGTAATTTACATTTTAAGCTGCGACTCACTTACGAACTAACAATAATAACTATGTCCTCCAGGTAGGGAAATTTATCTCAGCAAAACTATCTGCTAAGCAATGCAAAATTTTTAGCTATTATTATTAGCAACATGCAGTAAGAGGAAAAGCCACACATTACAACCTAACTGCAATGCTAGCCACTTGTGCAGTCTCCTTGGAGGAAGTCTTTCTGTTTTGAGTTGGTCTAGAAAGTATTATATGTTTAACCCATCATTTCTCAACTGAGCCAGTTTTGCTCCTCAAGTGATATCTGGCAATGTCTAAAGAACATTTTGGTTGTTATGACTGGGGGAGGGGTGTTGCTGGCATCCAGTGAGTAGAGGCCGGGGATGGTGCAGCCTACAGTGCACAGGACGGCCCCACAACAGGGAATTATCTCGCCCCGGATGTCAGTGGTGCTAAGGTTGCAAAACATTGAGTTGAATTGAGTTCCCCTACAAAGATATGCTGAAGTCCTGACTCTCTACTGAGAGAATATGACTTCAGAATGTGATCTTATATGGAAATAGGATCATTTTAGGTATAATTGGTTAAGAGGAGGTCATATTGGAATTAAGGATGAGCCCTTAATCCAATATGACTGGTGTCCTTATAAGATGAGGGAAGACAACATGAAGACAGACACACAGGGACAACAGCATGTGAAGATGGAAGCAGAGATCGGAGTGATGCGGCCACAAGCCAAGGAATGCCTGGAGCCACCAGAAGCTGGAAGAGGCCAGGGACCGTCCTTCCCCAGAGGCTTCAGAGGGAGCATGGCCCTGCTGAAACCTTGATTTCAGACTTCTGGCTTCCAGAACTCCAAGAGAATAACTTTGTTTTAAACCCCTTCATTTGTGGTACTTTTGTTACAGCAGTCCTAGGAAACTTATACACTTCCTTTAAACGAGTGAAACTTTCTTCTTCTTAGAATGATAATAGTTACATTTAACTAGGAAAATATACTGTTTCCTCATTATGAATCCCTTCCCCCTACATTATTATGCTAAATAGCTCTGTTAGGGAGGGATCACAATTCTCATTGTGAGAGAGATAGAGATAAATAACAGCAGTAGTTGCCATTTCTCCAGAGGTTTCTTGTGCCAGCCTCCATGTTATGTTTTTTACAAACATCATCTCATGTGACTGTTGCAGTGACCCTCAGGGACAGCTACTATGATTACCATCATTTTGCAGTGGAGGAAACTGAGGCACAGAGAGGTAAAGTGCATTTCCTAAGGTCCCACAGGCAGTAAGTGGAGGAAGCTGCAAACCCAGCAAGCCTCCAGAGCCCTCACTCTTATCCACATGCTCTCTGGCTCTGAAGTGCAACCAATCAGTGCCAATGGCAGGCCCTTGTCCAGCCAAACTCCATGGCCCTGTTAAGAGCACATCTCTAATGAAGAGGGCCTTAATATAAAGCAGTTCCAGAACCTTATCCTACAGGAAAAGGAGTCTGAGGCAGAAGGACAGTGGAATCATTTCATACTACATCCCTATCTTTGAGATTCAAAAATGTCATTAGTAAAGGCTCTGATAAGGTGTGCATTAAAAAAAACAACAACCCTGAACCCTGTTTGTTGTGTTAATCCAGTGGTTCCCCAAATTATTTGACCATGACATTTTTTTTTTTTTTTTTGTAGGACACTTATTATCTAGATCAGGGAGCAGCAAAGATTTTCTACAAAGAACCAGTGACTATTTTAGGCTTTGCAGGCCACATATGGTCTCTATCACTTATTTGTCTTTCTTTTAAACAATGCTTTAAAAACGTAAAAACCATTCTTAGCTTGAGGGTCATTAAAAAAAAAAAAAAAAAAAGTTGCTGACTGAATTTGGCCTGCCAGTCGATGTCTGCTGATTCCTCTAGAAGGACAGAGTTGAGAACACAAACAGAAGACAACTTTGGATATATTAATACTATTTTTCATTAGGACAGCACTGAGAAGTCCAGTGTTAGATGTCCAGGAACAGAAAACCAAAATTCTTTACATTATCACTGTTCTTTCTATGTAGCGGATGAGAAAATGAAAGTCTGAGCAGTACCTTGTTTTGGGCTGAGTTTGCTCCCTTAAAGGGAGAATGACTCACAGCCAGAGGGTGGGTGGGTGTGAGCCTACACCTACTCAGGCCCTTGGAATGCCCTCCTGCTCATGAGGTGGCATATGTGGATGTTTAAACATCATCTCAACATTAGGCAGATGATTTTCTCTCAGTCTACCAGGCCAAGGTGGATGCGTGCCAGGAGTAGTTTATACAGATTCCAGCTATTTCAGAGTCCCCAACTGCCAACCTTAGCAGGATAATGAGGACTTTTATGGCTGTCAAATTGGATTTCCTTTAAAAATGCAACCATTGCTCCCTGGAGTGAAACTATAGGGTTTTCTGGAGCCAGGGTGCCAATTCTTGGAGATCTATATTTAGAGGTAGTTGCTTCTTTGTAGGAGGAGAAATGATGTAAGATAAATCATGGGCTACGAGGCAAGACTTGGAGTCCTGTGTGGGCTCTGCCAGTGCTTCACTGAGGAACCTCATGAAGGTTGAGCCTCCTTTCTGTGTCAGTTTCCCCATCTATAAAGCATTGTGCAACCAGTAGGTGAGAAGTGGTTATCTACCTGTGGCTTAAATGTTCAATTTTCCTGACAACTGCTGATGTTGAGCATATTATCATGTCTTTATTGATCATTTATATACCTTCTTGTGTGAACTATTAGCTGTCTATTCAAATGTTTGGCTCAGTTTTAAAAACTGAGTTGTTTGTCTTTTTGTTACTGAATTGTAGAAGTTCCTTACATATTCTGGATACAAGTCCTTTGTTAGAGATAGATATTGTGAAATTTTCCTCTTAACTCATGGATTGTCTTTTCACTTTCTTAATGGTGTCTTTTGGTAAGAAAACAATTTTAAGTCTAATTTATCAATCTTCTTTTATGTTTTCTGCTTTCTATGCTCTATCCAAGAAATCTTTGCCTAACCTGAGGTTGTGAAGATATTTCCCCATGTTTTCTTCTAAAAGCTTTATAGTTTGTAGCTTTTATGTGAGGTCTATAATCTATCACAAACTAATTTTTGTGTATAGTATAAGGTAGGGATTAAAGCTGCACCTCCGCCCACGATATCCAGTTGTTTTGGCACTATTTGTTCAAAAGGCTTTCCTTTTCCCCTTGAAATGGTTTGGCATTCTTGTCAACTATATATGTGTGTATCTGTTTATATTTCTGACTCTCTAGTCTTTCTAAAATGTCACACTATCTTGATCACTATAACTTTAAAAGTAAGGTTTGAAGTCGAAGAGAGTAAATAGCCTCCTTGTTTTTTTTTAAATATTATTTTAGCAGTTCTATCTCATTTGAATTTCTAAGTATAATCAGCTTACTTATTCCCTGAAAAAAAAAAAAAAAGACAGCTAAGATTTTGATTAGGATGGCTAGAATTTACAGACCAATTTAGGGAAAACTGATACCTTTATAATACTGAGTGATATATACCTATACTTATTTTGTTCTTTAATTTCTGTCGATATTTTATAGTTTTTAATTTAAAGATCTTGACTGCTTTAAAAAATATATCCCGAAGTATTTTGTGGATTTGGATGCTATTTTAATTAATTAGTTTTTCTATACTGACTTGCAGCCTGTGAAATTCACTTACTAGGTTTAGTAGAGTTTTGGGTAGATTCCTTACAATTTTCTACACATAAAATTAGGTCATCTGCAAAGACAGCTTTACCTCTTCCTTCCCAATTGTTGTGCCTTTATTTTACTTTCCTGCCTTCTTGCACTGGCTAGGACTTCCCCTAATGATGTGAACAGGCATTTGTCGACTAATTTCCAACTTTAGGGGGAAAGTGCTCTGTGTTACAACAGTAAGTATGCTGTCTACAACTAAATTTTCATAGATACTCTATGGCAGATTGATAAAATTTCCTCCTGTTCCTAGATTTGCAAAATATATTTTATTTATAGATAGGTGTTAAATTTTGTAAAATGCTTTCTCTCCACCTAGTAAAAACGATTGTATCATATTTTCTTTTAACATGTTAATATCATGAATTTCATTAATTGATTTTTATTGGTTAAATAAACCTTGCATTTCTGGGATAAACCTCAGCTAGCCATGATGTATTACCCTTTTAAATATATTGGTCTGTAATTTTCTTATCTTGTAATGTCTGTCTAGCTATAATTTTTCATTTATTTTCATGTCTATTTGATTAAAATGTAAGTGTCACGAAGCCTGGAATCACGTCTCTTTGGCTCACCTTTTTTTTCTTATATGTTAAGAATGTAATAATAGTTTGTTGAATGAGTTAATACACGGATGATGAATAAATTATTTCTGGTCATAATATGGGAAAAGTACTTTATGAGCATTAAAGCATAAAGCATACACAAGTATGGGCTTCACAGTAGTAGCTCAGAACTATATTGGTACTTTTTAAGGGCTCAGAGTCTAAGGCAAAGTAATCAATTTTATTGTAGTGAGTGAATTCAGAGTCAGGAGGCTTTAGCCAGCTAGACTTCGGGAAGACCCTATTATATTCTTTCCTCTACGTACGGGGTCTTTTAATGCTCTGTCACTCCCCTGAAGCCAGTAAAACTTTGCTATTTACATGCACAAATGCTCAAGACTCTCCTTTTTCTACAGTGGAAAAAATGCTACTGATCTGATTCTGTGCCTAACTGCACATAACCCTGTACATCTACAGACATGTAAAAATTCCCTTTCACAGTGAGGGCTGTTAAAGGCATATTATGGAGGACCCACAAGATTTTCGGGGATATATAAAAATGTCCACAACCTGAAAATATGCTGTGGCTTTAACATATAGATATAACAGCAAAAGAGAAATAAACAAATACATAGTGTCTATGATATGTCACATTACCCAAATTTCATTAACTATTCAATTGGTATTCAAAATTTTTATGACATTTGAAAGTAATCTGTATGTTTAGTTTTTTAATTTTCTGTTTTGGAAGAATTCCTGAGTATATATGATTCCCTGAGAGACCAGAGCCAATCTTAAATTAAATAGGTTTCTAGCAGCCAACAAATTTCAAAATCTTCAAAAGTTATAAAAATTCTTACAAAATTTATACAAATCAGCAATTGCATTTAATACATGATCCAGTCACTGGTCAGAGTGTTTAGTGTGTGGTGGGTAGGCCCCAGAAGTTAAGAGAGCCTCCTGTCGGCCTAGAAAAGATCATGAAATGGCCTGTTCTTTGTCTGGGGGGACCATGCCTATTTCCTTTTGGAGATGAAAGCCCATCATGCTTATGATGATCAGGTCTTTGGCTCTGATTATTTTAGAAGTAAAATATCATAAGTTTCCAAACAGAGGAAGGAGTTTTCCCATCCTTCCAGTGCCTTTGGCTGCGGGTGAGATGGCAAAAGCATTGGCGTTTACATGCCAGAGAGATTTGGAGAATATAGGAAAGCACCTGCTGGGATGGGGCAGGCTGCTGGGAACTTTGAAGGTTTAGAACATGAAGCCGCTGTCCAGATGAGCAACGAGGCCAGGTTCTGGTCAGCTCATACACTCCTCTTTCACAAACAGGTCTTATTTATCTATTAAATCAAACCAGACTTCCCAAGTCTGTCCCTCCCAATGGACCACAGACACCCCTGTCTTAGAGGCACATCTCAGTATCCAAAAGACACCTGGTGCTGGAGACATCAGAAGTGCGTGAGAACCTGCTACCTGTAGGCCGATGACTGCCAAACCCGGCTGAGGAGTGGAACTCTGGGGAACTTTACTAGAATGTGAACTGCAGGGCCAGCTTCCAGATGGGCTGACACAGAATCTTGGGAGGAAGGGCTGAGAATGTGTGTTCTTAGCACATTTGCTGGGTGGTTCTGTGAAGTTGGTCCTGGGCAACAACTGTTCTAGACCAGGCTTTCTCTGTCTCTACACTGTGGACAACTGGGGCTGCATCATTCTTTGTCGTGGAGGCTGTCTTGTGCATTATAGGATGTTTAGCAGCATCCCTGGCCTCTACCCACTAGATGCCGGGAGCATCCCTTCGTGTGCCCCTCCCACTGCACAGAATGATGACCAAAAATATCTCCTGACATTACTGCCACATATGCCCAGGGGCAAATCCCCTCTCTCATGGTAGCCACTGTTCTAGACCATTCTGTATTATTAATGATGACAATGATGATAATGAGGACAGAGATTATTTGGAAACTGGCTTGGTGCCAAGGACTTAACACAACTTATTTTGTTGAATCCTCATGGTAATACTGTTAGGCATTATTTCCATCACCATTTTATAAGGTTTGGAGAAGACTCAGAGAATTGAAACACTTTTCTCGAGGTCATGCGTCATCAGTGACCATAGTTGGAATCCACCTGTGTTTGACTTCAGAGTGGGTGCTGGGGTCAGTTAGGCCCAAAGGGGCAATGAGACTTATCCTTACCCTTATCTTCCAATGTGTGTTCTTGTCACGACCTAACAACTCACAACTCCTAAATGTCTACTCTTCCAGACCCATATTCTTTAGCCTGACAGGCCAGGCTGGCTCCACTTCTCATGCTTTGATCTGCTGTTCTGTGCTGACCTTAGATCAGTCTCCTCTCTGACCCTGAATGTGCCCTGAGAATTTCTACTCTGGGGCTACGTCTTTCATTCAGGAGTCTCAAACTCAAAGGTCTACAGGGTCCTAGAAGGCAAAATCAAAAAAGTAAGTGGGCTTAGTACAAGATGCTAAAGGGCAACTAACCTCTCAGCTTCATTTGAGGAGACCTTGGGAATGGTGTGGACTGTGGCAAATTAGAGGGCAGCTGCTTCTCCATCGTGCCCTGTGACAATGTGTACTGGCATTACTGGCTTTCTGCAGTCTTTCAAGAAAACCTGGAAATTGGAACAATACGTATAACTCCAATTTTTAAATTTTGGTAGGTCATTCAAGTTAAAAAAAAATACCCGGGGCCTGGTTCTGGGCTGAATCTGGGCCTTCACTTTGAAGCCCCTGCCCTAACCTCCTTTCTAAGACTTGTCTGCATTTGTCTGAGTCCTTCTCATCCTCCAAGGCTAGCCTCAGGGCCCACAGCCAAGCATCCTCCTTGGACCACTCCTGACTCCTCTCCAGTATCCTTTACCATTTGTACCACAGATCCTGGCCCGTGGTCATGTACATGCTTTGATTTGTCCTTTATTTCACATGTTCTTTCATCTTGTCTCCCCAATAACAATGAAAGTTGCTTCAAGGGATAGGACCCTGACTTCTATTTTCTTTTGAATTCCTTACAGCACAGCACAAAGCTCAACACTCAGAATGCACTCAACTGAATGAAAGTCCTTCCTCACAGCCAACCCTGATCTCTTGTGTTGGCATGTAAGCCTGTTCCTCTCATTGGTCCTTTGCAGACTGTATGGCAGATCTGCATCCACCCTATAGAACTTTTTATAAATGTAAAAACCATAATCTAATCACCCTTTAGTCTTCTTTATCTCTAGGGCAAAAGCTCCAAATATTTTGAGAAAATTGTATGAGACCATACACCTTGACTTGCTCAGCTTTGGTTGTTGTTCAAAAACTAGATCGCTGTATACACATGTGGTTTCACTAATTCCTTTTCAGTTTCCTTTCACTAATTTCTTTTCAGTTTGGAAAAAGGTAAAATATGGATTATTCCCCCTCTCACCCTTTTCTAGTTAAAGTGATAGATGTCAGAGATATATAAAACTAAGATCATTTTGTTGATCATGAGACAGAGAAATGACTAACATTTGAATCTCAAATCCTCAACCACCTGTCAACAGCCATTTGGAGTAACATCACTTGAGAACCTTCCAGGAAAATGTAAATTTATTTATAATTTTATTTACATTTATTTACTTATAAATAGGGCTTTGGCTCAAAATTCTTATGGTCTCTGTTAGGTGTAAGCTATGAGCAGACTTTAATTTTCTTGTTAAAAATAGTACATGATCATTGTAGAAACTTTAGAAGACACAGTTAATCAAAGAGAAAATAAGAATCATCTGTAATGTGACTACCCATAGAACTGGGTTTTTTAGAGTCACACACACATATTCATACACACATGTAGTATAGGTATAATGTATAATATGTTATATATATATTTATATATAGGTCCAAATAATTTGTATTCAAATGGAATAACTTCATACATACTCTTTCAACAACTGCTAAAGCCATCAGAATTTTGTGGCTGTAAGTAACAAAACCAACTCTGACCTATGTAACAAAAAAGAGTCTATTGGAAAGATACCAAGAAGGCTCAAAGATTCAAATACTAATTTGAACAATCAGGCCTTGAGAAGGCTGGGGGTCAGGTGAATCTTGGAATCTAGGTAGCAGGACAAATTCTTCAGTGTTTCCATTGGGATGACTCAGTTCCTGAGTCCTGGCATTATAGCATTCTACTCAAGATCTGGGTTTCTGGGAGAGAGGTCTGATTGGCCCAGCTGGATCACATTCTTGGACTGCTGGTATAATTGTCCAGGTTGTACACTGCATAACCCTTGGGAGCATCTCCACATTGTAATCAAGGATGGTACAATGCCCCACCAGAACAACCTACATGGTGGCTTTACATGTACATGATCACCCTGAACGACAGTTCCCTTCCCAAGTCACTGGGATGGGAGCAGGGAAGTTGCCAAAGCCAAGGTGAGTACCAACAGGAGAGAGAGGAAATACTGGGCAGTCAAAACCCAAAGGTGTCTACTACATGTATTTTCCTAAACTTATTATCTTATAGGCATCCTTGATGTAATTTAATATTCTCCCTTAGTTTTTTTGGTTGTATAATATTCTGTGATATGGCTATACCATACTTTATTGGGTATAATTAGACATTTTTGTCTATTTTATTCACTACTCTATCCCAACCACTTAGTCCCCAGCACAGAGTACATGCCTAATAAATATTTGTTGAATTAGTTTGTGTTCTAATTGTTTATACAGAGTTACAATTGACAGCTCACAAGTCACTCTGAGTACACACTAATGATTATTTCTAATAGGGTGACTAAGTTGCCCTGTTTGCCTAGGGCTTTCTGAAGATTCCATGTCCTAGGCACCATCTTAGTCCTGGGCAAACTCAGTCACCCTGTAAGGGGTTCTGCACCCAATTCCCATGTAGTAGGGTGGTGGTTACCCAACACCATCAAGCAATTCTCTGACACAAGCTGGGAGCCCTACAATTCAACTCAATTCTAACACTATCTACCTGGAGATGGTGTTGGATCCCATAGGTTAAGGGCTCAGTCCTACAAGACCACTCCTCACCCCCCAGTTCAGAAGACAGTTACGAGTCCAGGTTGTCACCTGCGCTTCTGATTGACTGGCTCTAGGTCAGAGGTTCTAATGACCCCTCCTTGGGTTTGATTAATTTTCTAGAGCAGCTCAGAGAACTCAGAGAAACCTTTTACTTACTAGGTCACTAGTTTATCATAAAAGGATATAACTCAGGAACAGCCAGATGGAAGAGGTGTATGAGCAAGGCATGGGGAAAGGGCATGCAGCTTCCATGCCTTCTCCAGGCGTGCCACCTCCCTAAATTTCCATGTGTTCACCAACCCAGAAGCTCTCCAAACCCCTTCCTTTTGGACTTTTATGGAGGCTTCATTACACAGGCATGATTGATTAAATCACTGGCCATTGGTCATTGATTCAACCTCCAGCCCTGCTCCCCTCCCCCAGGTTACCCTCCAATCACCTGACTGGTTCTCTGGCAACCAACCCCATCCTTAGATGCTTCCAAAAGTCACTTTATTAACATAATAAGAGACACTTTATGCCCTCATCACAGGAAATTCCAAGGGTTTTAGAAGCTCAGTGCCAGAAAACAAAGCAAGTTGAAGACCAAATATATATTTCTTATTATACATCACAATATCCCACTCTATTATCCAAGAAACCACACTCTGATCTGAGCCCTGGAGGTCTTATCTGCTGATGGTGAAGGAATGTACAGGAAATTCACCCTAGGAAAGAGAAGGCTGCCCAAAGCTCTGAGTAGCTACTCAAACTGTTCCCACCATACCTCCTTCTCTGTGCCCGCACTCTTCTTCTGCTATGCTTTTCCAGGGTGGTGGTGGGGGGCAGTCACAAGGGAGGGATGAGAAAGAACATCAGGATAAAGGCAAGGTGGGGGCCAGCCGAGAGGCACTGGCTCCAGCCTGGTGCTATGAATCATCCCTTAGTCATCTTTTTGAGAGTTACACTCTGTAATCAGGCACCCCAATTGTGCCCTTGGAGCACAACAGAACCAAGCATTTCTTCCTGTTCCTTGGGCATAGACTGAGGTTGGCAGTGGGAAAAGAACCTATGCCCCTCTGGGGGCAGTGACGAGCCCCCCAAATGGCAGGAAGCAGCCAGAAAGTCGGCCCAGATGGGGTCACCGTGGGGCCAGGGTCCACCTGGAGAGCGACCTCTTGATGTATCGCCACTCCTCAAAAATGCACACTGGGAACCATCTACTGCCTGATGACAAGTGCCACTTTTTCATGTACATTCTTTCTGAAAATCCACCTTTTATTTTTATCAAAATAACACACCTATGGAGTTTTTAAAAGCCAAACAGTACCACAAGGCTTCTAACAGACATTAGCAGCCTCCTGTCCCTCTCCCCTCACACCTGATTCCACCTTCCCTAAGACAAACCTCTTTTTGCTCTTTGAACTATTTCTCATGTTGTCACTGCCACGTTTTCAGATCGGCATGCTTATTCTTCCACTTGTTGGTTTTAAAAATGTAGGTGTTGTCTAACACAGTGGTGCTCAAAGGGTGGTCCCTGGGCCAGCAACAGCTCGAGTAGTAGCACCTGGGCACTTATCAGAAAAGCAAATTCTTGGGTCCATCCCAGACCTGCTGAATCAGAAGTCTGAGGGCTTCAGAAAAGCCCTCAGGTGATGCTGATACAGCTAGAGTTTGATAACCACTGGTCTCATATCTGCCTGCTGCAGATATCAGGATATAGAAGAGGGACTGGGGACGGTGTGTTTTTCTGTGTTTAGAGCCCCCAACGCTGGCTTCATCCATGGACTCCCCATCTACAAGAGCTAAACCAAAGGCTCCCTTTTTTCCTGAACCTGGTAGGAGTTTTTGTCAGCTTAAGACTCCTGACCAATGAGGATACTATTAACGTTTTCTTCCCTGAATTGCTTTCTTGCAAAATAGTCTCACTTGGCACTGGCTGTTCCCTCACTGAAATGCTCTTCTCCCAAAAGAGTCTCAGTTTTGCTGAAGTCTTCCTGAGCTCCCTGTTTAAGTGACCTAACTCTCCCCTCCCACCCTTTAGTTTCCTTTCCTGTTTTATTATATTTTTCCCCATAGCATTATTCATCACAATTTGACATACTATGCATTTTAATTCTTTTTGTTTTCAAGGTCTATATTCTCTCCATTAGAATGGAAGTTGCATGAAGACAGGAACTTTTTATTTTTTTTTTCCTGATGGATCCCCAATTCCTAGACCAGCACTGTTCCATAGGCATGTAACGTGAACCACAAACGTAATAGTAGACTTGTGCAGCTGATGCTTACTGTCTTAGCACAGGCCTAGATGGGGCCTAGATTGTAGTGTCCTTCAGTGAGTATTTGGTGAAAGATGGAAGTAGCAACTGAAAATGAAAAATACTCCTTCCTTGGAGGTTAGAATGCCCGTAATATGAAGGGTAAGATCTTGGAACATGATCCCACTGGCACCTGTGCGAGAATAAAAATTCTGCCTGATGGGGTCAGAAGGATGAGGTTCTGGTTCTGGATCCATCATCTAGCAAGAGAAAGAACAGTTGAGTTGGAGGAAACTCAGAAACTCATCCTAATGTAACACAGCCATAGTGGTTAAAGTCCAGGGATTTAAAAAAACAAAATGGCACCCCAATTTCTTTACATAAAAATGTTGTAATTTATTTTTAATTGGATGAGTTCTCTAAAGGACATGAAAGGGAAGTGGCTGCCTACCAGTGTTAAGTGTCTCAAAATGGGTCTCAAAATTAAAACTAATTAGCAGAGGAATTAATTGAAAAGAGAGATTAGATTTTAAAAAATTCCATTGGTTTCCAAACTACTTTATGAACCAAATTCAGTTTGTGGCTCCAATTTAAATCAATACAAACTGAATACAGTTCTCAAAAGTAGGGTCACCAGGACTGAAATGATGATCTTCTTTTAGGGCAGCTGGTTAATGGGCCTGAGGTTTTACAAGCATGGCACTTACAAACAGTGTGGTGCCACAAAGAGACAGGAAATGCCAGAGTCAGTGCCACTCTTCTGTGTAGACTGTCACAGAAATCTACCACCCACATCTGCATTGGCTGACCTTCATATCAATAGCTCTTAACCAAGGAAGAATTATCTTTCACTCCTGCAATTAAGCACTTCAGTGCAAAGCAATCTCCACTTATTTGTGCCAATTTTCCAAAATTGCTGGAGTGTGGCAGAAAAATGCATGAAGTGGACTCAAATAGTCTTTCTGATGTTTTTGCTCGACATTCCCCCTCCCACGTTCCCAACTATCGATGCTCTCACGAATTTACGGTTTTGACTTCAGAAGACAGCACTGGGTGGGACATGACATGTGCCAGCTAAGTACTATGGTGTCTAACCAACATGAGTTAATACAAACCACATCTGATCAGGACAACTGCAGCTCTCTGGGTTTCCCTCTGATGGCTCTCATCCCTTAGGTTTTCCTGAAAGTGCTCCTGCCTTGTTTTCTTCCTCATTTCTTTAGAAATCCACTTCTCCCAACTTCCTTGCAGCCTGATGCTCCTCGCTTTCTTGTTTATTTTTCCTGTTACAGGTAATATTTGGGGGCTCTTCCTATATGCCAAGCATTGGACTAAGTGCTCTATGTGTTATCTCAGAGTCTTCGTTTATTGAGAGCCTACTATGTGCAAGGCACCACTGTAAGCACTGGGGATATAGCAGTGAACGGAATGGACAAAAAGTATCTCTGCTCTCGTGGAGCTTACATGCTAGTGGGAGAGGCAGGAAATACATTCAGTAAATTAGTACCATATTCAGATTGTCGGGAAGTGGTCAGTACTACGGAGAATGGGACAGGACAAAGAGATTGGAAGTGTTGCTTGGGGAAGGTGGGTGGATTGAAATTCTAGATGGGCAGCTAGGGGAGGCTTTCTGGGGACATGACAGATGAGTGAAGACCTGAGGAAGTGAGGGATTAGCCACGTGGATGACTGAGGGCAGGGTTTCCATGTAGACGGAGCAACATGTGCCAAGGTCCTGAGGCACCAGTATCCTTGTGTGTTTGCAGAACAGCAAGGACTATGCAGCTGGAAAGGAGTGAAGGAAGGGTGTGCAAGACCCGAGGACAGCAGGGACAGGGGGGTCACGGGAGCATGTGGACTTGGTGAGCCGGGAGCCACTGCAGTGCTCTGAGTCAGGGAGCAGCATGGCCTGACTTAAGATTCCACAACAGTCACTGTCTGCACCATGAAGAACGTGGCAAAGAGGGTCAGATGCAGGCAGATATCATATTTGATCATTAAAATGACCCCTTGAGGTCGTCATTGCTAACTCCCCATTTCACAGGTGAGTGTTGTAAAGGCTAACTTAAAAAAAAAGTAAAACCATGGTGCTCATGCAGATATAATATGACCAAAAAAAAAAAGTTAATTTTACTCAGAATGGGTGAACCAAGCAAACGATAAGAGGCTGAATAACAAACACATTTGTAGTTCAAGAATGTTGGAATAAACAGCAGATGAAGGCAAAGCTGGCTTCTTCCACAATGGACCAGGGAAGACCATGGGACCTCTACAGGACAGAAAACAACTTGCATGTCTACAGACACGCAGTATTTTGTGTTGCTACTACTGGTTGTTTACAACTTATACGAGATCAGAATCAGATAAACTGGAGAGGTGTCTTCTAGACAGTGCATAACTTTGGGATGAAATGCACATTATTCTCCTTAGAGGAACAAAATAATCTGAGGCTTAGCGAGGTTAAGAACCATGCTAAGGTCACTGAGGAAGTGTCACAGCTGGGGTCTGAACCCAGCTTTTTCTGACTCTCAAGCTGGTGCCCTCCACCTCTCATATTGACCAAGTAGACACCCAGTGGTTCAGGGAAGGTAGAGCCCTGCTGAAATATTTTCAGAGATTTGGAGAGCAGTAAAACTTGATTATTTAAAGCAAACCTTTTCTAAAGAACTAACTGCATAGCTTAATATCCAAATAAACAAATATTTCCTGAATGTCTGCTCTGTGCAAAGCACAGAAATAGGGCATGGGGGATCCAAAGATAAATAAGAAATAGCTCCCAATGAGCCAGCAATTTAATGATGCAAAAAGCAACTCTGGCACACTGGAGATACTCAGAATGCCCTGAATGGATTCATCTAGCACACTGATGGAAGACCCCTCACACTTTTCCTCACATCCATGTTGTTACCAGCTACATATTCAGTAACAAGAGGTGTAAAACATCCAGATATGTAAGTGTGTTCACTGTTCTGCAGAATTCCACAGAAAACTGCAGCTAGGGAAATTCATGGTGACATATGCTGGGATTGCTGCTTGAAGCAGCAGGATAAGGAAGACAGGTATCTTGTGAATATTTGCAACCCAAGTTGAGAGGTGCTTTTTTAACCATGGTAAAAAGTTAAGGGCCTACAGATAACTCATGGGAAGGAAGGACAACTATTTTTAGAGAAAACCTATTGCTGCTTGTGATGGTTAATTTTATGTGTCAATTGACTGGGCCATGGGGGGGGGTCCAGATATTGGACAAACATTTTCTAAGTGCTACTGTGGGGGTGTTTTTGGATGAGTTTAACACTTAAACTGATGGACTCTGTAAGGCAGACTGCCCATCCCAATGTGGGTGGGCCCTGCCTAGTCAGTTGAAGGCCTGAAGAGCGCAAAAGGCTGACTTTCTCCGAATAAGAGGAAATTCCTCCTGCCCGCCTGCCTTGCCTTTAGACTTGAACTGAAACATCGGCTCTACCTGGATCTTGACTCTGCCAGCCTTTGGGCTGGAACTACACCATTGGCTTTCTGGAGTCTCCAGCTTGCTGACTCATCCTGCAGATCTTGGGGCTTGTCAGCTCCATAATCATGTGAGCCAACTCCTTACAATAACTCTCTTCCTATACATATCCACATTCTACTAGTCCTGTTTCTCTGGAGAACACTGACTAATACACAGCTCCACCCACTCTAATTTCCCTCCCCTCCTATGCCTAATATATAGTAGATACTCAATTTATATTTATGCGATATTTAATTTGCTAAGGGTCTAAAGTAGTTCAAGCATTTATTTTTTTGGCTGATTTTTTCTCCTCCTGCCCATTCACGGAAGCAGAATAGGAGCATCTCCTGAGGGATGATAGTATTCGGTAGCTTTGAATGTCTGTGTTTATGGGTTTTTTTTTCCCTCTCCATATTACTGCTTTTCTTATTTCATAAAGAATCCAATCTCTCTCTTTTTACCCCTGATTGTGCTCATCTATGAATTCTGATAAAGATGAGAGCTTTGTTGATTTTTCTTTATCAGTTTCTGGGCAGTGGAATTGTAACATCTTTATCACATTGGTCCTAATGACTGATTCAATTACCTGCCCAACTGGGGAGTGCTGCTTTCCATCATGGATTGCATATGTGGGTCTCTCCTGAAATAATGCATCCTTCAGGGTGTTTTTAACAATAAGTAACAGAAACTTTCACGAAAGTGTACTAAATAGGAAGGACATTTGTCATCTCACCTTTCTATCAAGGATTCTAAAGATGAGACGAATCCAGGTGTTGGCTCATTTGCTCAACACCACCAACAGAAGATCCAGGTGCTTTCTATGCTACCATATTTGACATGATGGATTCCATTTGGGGTCACATATTGGCTAAAGAGGTTCCTGCCTTATGCCTGCAGACACAATGGCATATAGCAAGAAGAGCAACATTTCCTCCCATCAGCTCTTTTTATTTCTGAGGACACCTTTCCCAGAAGTTCCCTAGCAGGCTTCCTTTTACATATTATTGGCCAGAAGAGGGTCAATGTCATTCCTAAAACAATCCCTGGGCAGGAGGATAGAGAAACCTCCTTGATTAGCTCAGAAAAATTGAGCTTCTCTCTTTGGAGAATTGGAAGGGGTCCAAGCTCACCAGAACCATATGGTTGCTCTATGGAATGTGGATATAATCACCTGCTAGGATCAAAGAAAAGGGAGAGATGACCATTAGGTAGACAATCAAGAGGGACAACCACAAGTAGTATTAGAACAAATTTCTCAGATAGAGGAGGCCATTCCTTTCTTACAGATAGCTGCTTGCCGGAGAGGTAGAAAAGGAATAAGGGAGAGAATTTTAGGAATTTCAAGATCTGTGCATGCATCTAGACTCAGCTTTAAATCTTGACAACATATAAAACTGACTGAGGGAAAACAGTATTTGTAAAACAGGATCCTAAATATATTTTCCTCCTTAAAGACTGAACTATTAAACTATTGCCAAGTCAAAAAAAAAAATCCACATTCTTTTCCACTAGGGAGGCTTCCAATACCATTTTCTTCCTCCCCACCCCCCAGACAGTCTACTTACTCTGGACAGAGACCAAGAGAAAGAATGTGGCATCTGCCTGCACCATATTTATTCTTTCCAAAATTACACATCAAACACTTGTGCTAGACTCAAATAATAAGAGTTAACATTTATTAGGCACTTACTCCATGCTAAGTGCTTGGTATGTGTCATCCCATTTAATTGTCTAACAACCTGTGCAGTTGCTAATTGTGGTGGGTGTTTGTTGTTTTGCCCACTTGGCATCTCTTCTCACCTCATTCTGATAATGCCACCAAATTTTTGACTTGGATAAGTCTTCATACCCTGTCCAGACAAGCAACAAAAGAAAAATTAGATAAATCAGACTTCATCAAAATTACAAACTTCTGTGCATCAAAGGACACTATAAAGAAAGTGAAAAAACAACCTACAGAATGAGAGACAGTATTCACAAATTATATATCTGATAAGGGTCTAGTATCCAGGTTATACAAAATACTTATCATTCAACAAAATGACAAACAAGCAAATTGAGAAAAAATAGGGAAGGGCTTGAGTAGATGCTTCTCCAAAGAAGATATACAAATAACCAACAAACACATAAAAGATGTTGGACATTCTTAGTCATTCTTAGGGAACTGAAAATCAAAACCACAATGAGATACCATTTCATAGTTACTAGCATGCCTAAAATGAAAACAGACAATAACAAGTGTTGACAAGGATGTAGAGAAATTGGAAGCATCATACACTGCTGATCGGAAGGTAAGATGGTGCAGCTGCTGTGGAAAAGAGTGTTATGAGTCCTCAAAAAGTTATCCAGAGGACCTTCAAGATGGTGGAGGAGTAAGACATGGAGATCACCTTCCTCCCCACAAATACATCAAAAATATATCTACATGTGGAACAACTCCTACAGAACACCTACTGAATGCTGGCAGAAGACCTCAGACTTCCCAAAAGGCAAGAAACTCCCCACATACCTGGGTAGGGCAAAAGAAAAAAGAATAAACAGAGACAAAAGAATAGAGATGGGATCTTCACCTCTGGGAGGGAGCTGTGAAGGAGGAAACGTTTCCACACACTAGGAAGCCCCTTCACTGGTGGAGAAAGGGGGTGGGCAGGGGGCAAAGCTTCGGAGCCATGGAGGAGAGCGCAGCAACAGGGGTGCAGAGGGCAAAGCAGAGAGATTCCTGCACAGAGGATCGGTGCCAACCAGCACTCACCAGTCTGAGAAGCTTGTCTTCTCACCTGCTGGGGTGGGTGGGGGCTGGGAGCTGGGGCTCAGGCTTCGGAGGTCGTATCCCAGGGAGAGGACTGGAGTTGGCTGAGTGAACACAACCTGAGGGGGGCTGGTGTGCCACAGCTAGCTGGGAGGGAATCCAGGAAAATGTCTGGAACCGCCTAAGAGTCAAGAGACCATTGTTTCAGGGTACACAAGGAGAGGGGATTCAGAGCACCATCTAAACAAGCTCCAGTGATGGGCACAAGCCGAGTCTATGAGTGCGGACAAGAGAGATGGGCATGAGATGCTAAGGCTGCTACTGCAGCCCCCAGGAATCCTGTGTGCAAGCACAGGTCACTGTCTATACCACCCCTCCCTGGAGCCTGTGCAGCCCACCACTGCCAGGGTCCCGTGATCCAGTGACAACTTCCCTGGGAGAACACACAGTGTGCCTCAGGCTGTTGCAATGTCATGCTGGCCTCTGCCTCCGCAGGCTCACCCTGCATTCCGTATCCCTCCCACCCCATGGTCTGAGTGACCCAGAGCCCCTGAATCAGCCGCTCCTTTAACCCTGTCCTGTCTGGGTGAAGAACAGGTGCCAGAGGGCAACCTACATGCAGAGGCAGGGCCAAACCCAAAGCTGAACCCCAGGAGCTGTGCGAACAATGAAGAGAAAGGGAAATTTCTCAGCGAGCCTCAGGAACAGTGGATTAAAAGTCCACAATCAACTTGATGTACGCTGCATCAGTGAAATACCTGAAGAGACAATGAATCATCCCAAAACTGGGGTGGTGGACTTTGGGAGCAACTGTAGACTTGGGCTGTGCTTTCTGTGTCTAATTTGTTTCTAGTTTTATGTTTATCTTAGTTTAATATTTAGAGCTTATTATCATTGGTAGATTTGTTTATTTATTTGGTTGCTCACTTCCTTTGTATATATATATATTTTTTTCTTCTTTTTCTTCTTTTGTGAGCATGTATGTGTATGCTTCTTTCTGTGATTTTTGTCTGTATAGGTTTGCATTTACCATTTATCCTAGGGTTCTGTCTTTGTTTTTTTCTTAGTACAGTTTTTAACACTTGTTATCATTGGTGGATTTGTTTATTGGTTTGGTTACTCTCTTCTTCTTTTTTAATTACTTTATTATTTTAGTATTTTTAAAACTTTTTATTTTAATAAATTAATTTTATTATTCTTTTCTTTCTTTCATTTTTTTTCTTTCTCCCTTTTCCTCTGAGCCATGTGGCTGACAAGGTCTTGGTGCTCCAGCCGGGTATCAGGCCTGAGCCTCTGAGGTGGGAAAGCTGAGTTCAGGACATTGGTCCACCAGAGACCTCCCGGCCCCTTGTAATATCAATCAGCAAGAGGTCTCCCAGAGATCACCGTCTCAATGCTAAGATCCAGCTTCACTCAATGACTACCAATCTCCAGTGCTGGACACCCCATGCCAAAAAACTAGCAAGAAAGGAACACAACCTCACCAATTAGCAGAGAGGCTGCCTAAAATCATAATAAGTTCACAGACACCCCAAAACACACCACTGGACGTGGTCCTGCCCACCAGAAAGACAAGATGCAGCCTTATCCACCAGAACACAGGCACCAGTCCCCTCTACCAGGAAGGGTACATAACCCACTGAACCAACCTTACCCACTGTGGGCAGACACCAAAGAAATGGGAACTACAAACCTGCAGCCTGTGAAAAGCAGACCCCAAACACAGTGTTAAGCAAAATGAGAAAACAAAGAAACACACAGCACATGAAGGAGCAAGGTAAAAGCCCACCAGACCAAACAAATGAAGAGGAAATAGGCAGTCTACTTGAAAAAGAATTCAGAGTAATGATAGTAAAGATGATCCAAAATTTTGGAAATACAATGGAGAAAATACAAGAAATGTTTAACAAAGACCTAGAAGAATTAAAGAGCAAGCAAACAATGATGAATGACACAATAAATGAAATTAAAAATTCTCTAGAAGGAATCAATAGCAGAATAACTGAGGCAGAAGAACAGAGAAGTGACCTGGAAGATAAAATAGTGGAAATAACTGCCACGGAGCAGAATAAAGAAAAAAGAATGAAAAGAATTGAGGACAGTCTCAGAGACCTCTGGGATAACATTAAAAGTGCCAACATTCAAATTATAGGGGTCCCAGAAGAAGAAGAGAAAAAGAAAGGGACTGAGAAAATATTTGAAGAGATTATAGTTGAAAACTACCCTAATATGGAAAAGGAAATAGTCGATCAAGTCCAGGAAGTGCAGAGAGTCCCATCAGGATAAATCCAAGGAGAAACACACCAAGACACATATTAATCAAACTATCAAAAATTAAATACAAAGAAAAAATGTTAAAAGCAGCAAGGGAAAAGCAACAAATAACATACAAGGGACTCCCTATAAGGTTAACAGCTGACCTTTCAGTAGAAACTCTGCAAGCCAGAATGGAGTTGGCAAGACATATTTAAAGTGATGAAAGGGTAAAACCTACAAACAAGATTACTCTACCCAGGAAGGATCTCATTCAGATTTGAGGGAGAAATGAAAACTTTACAGACAAGCAAAAGCTAACAGAATTCAGCACCACAAAACTAGCTTTACAACAAATGCTAAAGGAACTTCCCTAGGCAGGAAACACAACAGAAGGAAAAGACCTACAAAAACAAACCCAAAACAATTAAGCAAATGGTAATAGGAACATACATACAGATAATTGCCTTAAATGTAAATGGATCAGATGCTCCAACCCAAAGACACAGACTGGCTGAATGGATAGAAAAACAAGACCCATATATATGCTGTCTATAAGAGACGCACTTCAGATCTAGGGACACATACAGACTGGAAGTGAGGGGATGGAAAAAGATATTCCATGCAAATGGAAATCAAAAGAAATCTGGAGTAGCAATTCTCATATCAGACAAAAGACTTTAAAATATAGACTATTACAAGAGACAAAGAAGGACACTACATAATGATCAAGGGATCAATCCAAGAAGAAGATATTACAATTGTAAATATTTATGAACCCAACAGAGGAGTGCCTCAGTACATAACACAAATGCTAACAGCTATAAAAGGGGAAATTGACAGTAACACAATAATAGTAGTGGGCTTAAGCCCACTTTCACCAATGGACAGATCATCCAAAATGAAAATAAATGAGGAAACACAAGCTGTAAATGACACATTAAACAAGATGGACTTAATTGATATTTATAGGACATTCCATCCAAAAACAACAGAATACACTTTCTTCTCATGTGCTCATGGAACATTCTCTGGAATAGATCATATCTTGGGTCACAAATCAAGCCTTGGTAAATTTAAGAAAATTGAAATCGTATCAAGTATCTTTTCTGACCACAACACTATAAGACTAGATATCAATTAGAGGAAAAAAACTGTAAAAAATACAAACACATGGAGGCTAAACAATACACTACTAAATAACCAAGAGGTCACTGAAGAAATCAAAGAGGAAAGCAAACAATACCTAGAAAAAAAAGGCAATGAAAATAGGACGACCCAAAACCTATGGGATGTAGCAAAAGGAGTTCTAAGAGGGAAGTTTTTAGCAATACAATCTTACCTCAAGAAACAAGAAACAAGAAACAAGAAACATCTCAAATAAACAACCAAACCTTACACTTAAAGCAACTAGAGAAAGAAGAACAAAAAACCCCAAAGTTAGCAGAAGGAAAGGAATCATAAAGATCAGATCAGGTATAAATGAAAAAGAAATGAGCAAATGATAGCAAGCATCACTAAAACTAAAAGCTGGTTCTTTGAGAAGATAAACAAAACTGATAAACCATTAGCCAGACTCATTAAGAAAAAAAGGGAAAAGACTCAAATCAACAGAATTAGAGATGAAAAAGCAGTAAAAACTGACACTGCAGAAATACAGAAGATCTTGAGAGATTACAACAAGCAACTGTATGCCAATAGAATGGAAAACCTAGAAGAAATGGACAAATTCTTAGAAAAGCACACCTTCCAAGACTGAACCAAGAAGAAATAGAAAATATAAGCAGACCAATCACAAGCACTGAAATTGAAACTGTGATTAAAAATCTTGCAAGAAACAAAAGCCCAGAACCAGATGGCTTCACAGTCGAATTCTACCAACTTTTATTTAAAGAAGAGCTAAGAACTATCCTTCTCAAACTCTTCCAAAATATAGCAGAGGGAAGAACACTCCCCAACTCATTCTACGAGCCCACCATCACCCTGACACCAAAACCACAGACGTCACAAAAAAAGAAAACTATAGGCCAATATCACTGATGAACATAGATGCAAAAATCCTCAACAAAATACTAGCAAACAGAATCCAATGTCACATTAAAAGGATCATACACCATGATCAAGCAGGGTTTATCCCAGGAATGCAAGGATTCTTCAATATATGCAAATCAATCAATGTGATACACCATATTAACAAGCTGAAGGATAAAAATCATATGATCATCTCAGTAGATGCAGAAAAAGCTTTTGACAAAATTCAACATCCATTTATGATAAAAACTCTCCAGAAAGTAGGCATAGAAGGAACTTACCTCAACATAATAAAGGTCATATATGACAAACCCACAGCCAACATTGTTCTCAATGGTGAAAAAGTGAAACTGTTTCCACGAAGATCAGGAACAAGACAAGGTTGCCCCATCTCACCACTATTATTCAAAATAGTTTCGGAAATTTTATCCACAGCAATCAGAGAAGAAAAGGAAATAAAAGGAATCCAAATCAGAAAAGAAGAAATAAAATTGTCACTGTTTGCAGATGACATGATACTATACATAGAGAATCCTAAAGATACTACTAGAAAACTGCTAGAGCTAATCAATGAATTCAGTAAAGTAGCAGGATACAAAATTAATGCACAGAAATCTCTGGCATTCCTATACACTAATGATGAAAATTCTGAAAGAGAAATTAAGGAAACACTCCCATGTACCACTGCAACAAAAAGAATAAAATACCTAGGAATAAACCTACCTAAGGAGACAAAAAACCTGTATGCAGAACACTATAAGACACTGGTGAAAGAAATTAAAGATGAAACAAACAGATGGAGAAATATACCATGTTCTTGGATTGGAAGAAGCAACATTGTGAAAATGACTCTACTACCCAAAGCAATCTACAGATTTAGTGCAAACCCTATCAAACTACCAATGGCATTTTTCACAGAACTAGAACAAAAAAATTCACAATTTGTATGGAAACACAAAAGACCCCGAAGAGCCAAAGCAATCTTGAGAACGAAAAATGGAGTTGGAGGAATCAGCCTCCCTGACTTCATTCTATATTACAAAGCTACAGTAATCAAGACAGTATGGTACTGGCACAAAAACAGAAATATAGATCAGTAGAACAGGATAGAAAGCCCAGAGATAAACCCACGCACCTATGGTCAACTAATCTATGACAAAGGAGGCAAGGATATACGATGGAGAAAAGACAGTCTCTTCAATAAGTGATGCTGGGAAAACTGGACAGTTACATGTAAAAGAATGAAATTAGAACACTCCCTAACACCAAACACAAAAATAAACTCAAAATGGATTAAAGACCTAAATTTAAGGCCAGACACTATAAAACACTTAAAGGAAAACATAGGCAGAACACTCTGTGACATAAATCACACGAAGATCCCTTTTGACCCACCTCCTAGAGAAATGGAAATAAAAAGAAAAATAAATAAATGGGACCTAATGAAACTTAAAGGCTTTTGCACAGCAAAGGAAACCATAAACAAGATGAAAAGTCAACCCTCAGTGTGGGAGGCAATATTTTCAAATGAAGCAGCTGACAAAGGGTTAACCTCCAAAATACACAAGCAGCTCCTGCAACCCAATATCCAAGCAACCCAATATACAAACAACCCAATCCAAAAATGGGCAGAAGATCTAAATAGACATTTCTCTAAAGAAGATATACAGATTGCCAACAAACACATGAAAAGATGCGCAATATCACTAACCATTAGAGAAATGCAAATGAAAACTACAATGAGGTATCCCCTCACACTAGTCAGAATGGCCATCATAAAAGATCTACAAACAATAAATGCTGGGGAGGGTGTGGAGAAAAGGGAACCCTCTTGCACTGTTGGTGGGAATGTAAATTGATACAGCCACTATGGAGAACAGTATGGAGTTCCTTAAAAAACTAAACATAGAACTACCATATGACCCAGCAATCTCACTACTGGGCATATACCCTGAGAAAACCATAATTCAAAAAAAGTCATGTACCACAATATTCACTGCAGCTCTATTTACAATAGCCAGGACATGGAAGCAACCTAAGTGTCCATCGACAGATGAATGGATAAAGAAGATGTGGCACATATATACAATGGAATATTATTTAGCCATAAAAAGAAATGAAATTGAGTTATTTGTTGTGAGGTGGATGGACCTAGAGTCTGTCATACAGTGTGAAGTAAGTCAGAAAGAGGAAAACAAGTACTGTATGCTAATATATATATATATATATATATATATATATATATATATATATATATATATATATATATATGTATGTATATATGGAATCTAAAAAAAAATGGTTCTGAAGAACATAGGGGCAGGACAGGAATAAAGACACAGACGTAGAGAATGGACTTGAGGACATGGAGAGGGGGAAGGGTAAGCTGGGACGAAGTGAGAGAGTGGCATGGACATATATACACTACCCAATGTAAAATAGATAGCTAGTGGGAAGCAGCTGCATAGCACAGGGAGATCAGCTCGGTGCTTTCTGACCACCTAGAAGGGTGGGATAGGGAGGGTGGGAGGGAGACGCAAGAGGGAGGGGATATGGGGAGATATGTATACGTATAGCTGACTCATTTTGTTATACAGCAGAAACTAACACACCATTGTAAAGCAGTTATACTACAATAAAGATGTTAAAAAAAATTATCCATGTAACAGCAATTCGGCTCCCGGATATATACCCAAAATAATTGAAAATATTCCAACATTTGTACATGAATGTTCACAGCAGCAGTATTCATTATAGCCCCAACGTGGAAATAACCCAAATGTCTATCAACTGAAGAATAGAGAAACAATATATGATACATCCATATTATGGAATATTATTCAGCTGTAGAAGGAATGAAGTCCTGATACATGCTACAGTGTGGATGAACCTTGAGAACATTATGCTAAATAAGAGAAGCCAGACACAAAAAGCCACATATTGTATGATTCCATTTAAATGAAATATCCAGAATATGTAAATTCATAGAGACAGAAATCAGATGAGTGGTTTCCAGGGGCTGGGGAAAGGGAGGGAGGGGTAGTAACTGTTTAATAGGTACAGGAATTCCCTTTGGGGTGATGAAAAGGTTTTGGAACTAGATAGAGGTTATGATTGCCAACACTGTGAACATACTAAATGCCATTGAATTGTACACTTTGAAATGTTAATTTTGTTATGTGAATACCATCAAAAAAATTTCCCAAAACCCCTGCCCTCTCCCAGCTAAAGAGAGATCATTCACTCAAGCTAAGCCACTCAAATCTCCTCCCCCTGGAATTTGAATCTTCCTTCCCAAACTGCTTACGTAGCATCCATGTCCAAACTATAGTCCTATTTTCTCTTGCTATCCCAAACTGTCCTAGCTACTATCGTACCATGTCAAGTAAGGGCAACTCCATCCTTTTGGTTGCTCTAGCCAAAAAGCCTCAGAGCCATCCCTACCTCATTTCTTTCTTTCTTTTTTTTTTTATTAGTTTCTGCTTTATAACAAAGTGAATCAGTCATACATATACATCTGTTCCCACATCCCTTCCCTCCTGCGTCTCCCTCCCTCTCACCCTCCCCATCCCACCCCTCCAGGCGGTCACAAAGCACCGAGCTGATCTCCCCGTGCTCTGCGGCTGCTTCCCACTATCTATCTACCTCACGTTTGGTAGTGTATATATGTCCATGCCTCTCTTTCGCTTTGTCACAGCTTACCCTTCCCCCTCCCCATATCCTCAAGTCCATTCTCAAGTAGGTCTGTGTCTTTATTCCTGTTTTACCCCTAGGTTCTTCATGACATTTTTTTTTCTTAAATTCCATATATATGTGTTAGCATACGGTATTTGTCTTTCTCTTTCTGACTTACTTCACTCTGTATGAGATGCTAGGTCTATCCACCTCATTACAAATAGCTCATTTCTTATTCTCACACCTCACATCTAACCACACAGGAGATTCCTTTCGCTTTATGGACAAACTATACCCGGAACCCCACGATGTCTATCTCCCTAGTGAGAGACACACTAGCAGCTCTACCCTGAATCACTGCAGGAACCTTCTAACCAGCTTCTCTGTTTCTGCCCTTGTTCTCCTTGTCTTAGGTTGTCTCCAGGAGGATCCTCACCTCCCGGTATCTGTTCCCTGGTTTAATCAATCCCTTCCTGTTGAGTGTGGGCTGGACTTAGTGCATTGCTGCTAAGGAATAGAAAAAGGCAGCAATGCCAGCCTCTCTGTTTGTCTGCCTCTGTCTCCGTCTCTCTGTCTCTTTCTGTCTCTCTCTCTCTCTTTTATCTCTTGCTCTGGGGGGTCCACGTGGTGAGGAACTGAAGCCTCTGCCAGCAGTCACCCAAATGCACTTGGAATCAGATCTCCCAGCCCCACCTTCATCTGGTCATCACCTCTTCATGTTCCTCTGACCATAACCCCGCAGTGACTTCCCGTCTAAGTCCCTGTGATGGCTCACAGTGCCCTGGAGGATCTGGCTTCTTATTATATTCAGACCTGAGCTCTTTCTCCCCTCTGTTGCTCACTCTGCTCCAGCGGGCCTCCCGGGGCCAGATCCAGCCTCAGTCCAGGTCTTTCAGCCACGTTTCCTCTGCCTGGAACACTCCCTACCAGGGGACCACACTCTCCTTCACTCACCTCTTTCAAGTCTTTGCTCAAATGTCAGTTCCATAATGAAGTCCACCCAGTCCACTTTATTTCACATAAATAGCGCCCTCCCCCTCAACACCCCCAACCTTTTGTCCAGCTGTACTCTTTCTTTACCCATGACACTCATCGACTTCTAATATAGTTTACATCTTCTTATTGATTATGTTCATTGGTTTTTGTCTCTCTCCCACTAGAATGTCAGCCCCTCAAGGGCAGGGATCACTGCTGCATTGCAAGCATTTAGAAGAGCCTGGAAAGTAGTAGGTGCTCAATACATATCTGATGAGTGAATGAAAACTGGAGTGGCCCAGAGCCTGAAACCAGTTTCTGCTGATGGCAGGGTCCAGAGGACAGGTCCACTAGGCCCTTCTACTGAGTCCCAGAGGGGTTGTCATTTCTCCAGCTCTTACTTAGGCTTCCACTCGGTCTTCTTGTCACTTGGTACTTAGAATGATTTCCTGTTCTTTGCCACCACATAATGAACTGGAGCACTGGTATTCTCACTGCTTTACAGAGGTAAAAACTCGAGTTCGAATCTGTAAGTGACTTGCCCTTGGTCAAATAGCAAGAAACTAGCAGAGCCCAGATCCAAGTCCAAGTCTAATGCTGGAGCCCACGTTTATATTCACTGGTGCACAGGAGGGTAGTACAATCACGTTGCCACAGGACATGCCTGGGAAGGAATTACATTCAAGCTGGGTTGTGAAGCCCCAAAGATAAAGCAAGCACACAAAAAAGCAAGATAACAAATGAATAGTTTGGTGCTCAGACAGCCAGGAAAGTCGTTTCAGAGGTCGCAAATTTCAACGCTCACAAGGTTGGTGCTGCCCTATCTTTGATTTGCTGTCCTCAGCATTCCTCCCGAAGATGGACGTTCACATCTCCCATTACTCAGCAATTCCACTCCTGGGAAAGTTCTCCAAAGAAACTCTTGCATATGTATTACAGGAGATACTAAGAATACACTCTACCTAACAGCAAAAGCCAGGCAATAAACCAAGTATCATTAATGGAAGAACCCATTAATAAATCATAGTACAATTAATATGAAATTGTAATCACAACTGATGAACCAGAGCTGGGGTCAGCAAACTACGTGGCCTATTTTTGTATGGTCTGCAGGCTAAGGGTGGCTTTTTACATTTTTTAAGGGTTATAAAATAAACAAAGTGACAGATCATAGGTGGCCTGCAGGGTCTAAAATGTTTCCCATATGGCCCTTTACGGAAAAAGTTTGCAGATCCCTGACCTAGAGCAACTTGCAAAAATGCAGATGTCTTAGAAGTGAAAAAAAAGTCTGAAAACTTTATATATATCATGATATAATTTTTATAAAAACAAAGTCAACTAAAGTAAAAATGGACTTTTAAGGAGTACATACAGATGCAATAAAAATATAAAAGAAGAAAAGCAAGGGAAAGATGGAATTCAAGAGCAAGATTAGCTACCCCAGGTGGGGCAAATAATTAAGTACTCCAGAGGATGGGGTTGGGTGGGCAGTATATATAGATGAAGGTCCTAGGTTTTGTTGTGGGAGGTGAAAAGATGGTGCTTATTACTCTTTTAAAGAAATAAGTAGTTAAATAAAAGCAGGCCCTGCATGGACCAATGATGAGAGTGTACCATGAGCCAAGGCTTGTAATTAACCCAATATGGCAATGAGGTCTAAGAACGTTAACAAGCAAAACATACTAACTTCAAAATTAAAAAAAAAATCAGCATATACAATAAAAAAGTAAAATAGTAAAAATCTCTTTCTCCCTACTTGTCCACTTGCAATGCCATACCTCAGAGGTAACCACTGTCAACTATCTGAGGGATACTCTGCTCATATAAGGATAGAAACCACTGCTAAACAGAGACCCTGAAACATACATAGAGGTGTATAAATAAGAAATAAGCTGATGTCTCTCCCACGTCACAGTGGGCCATCCTGGCTGTCATGACTGCCTTTCGGGTGGGAATCCAAGCTCCTTCTGTCTCGCTGTTTCACAGTTTCCCTTGTCTACATGACAGGAGAGAGCCCACCACCACTTCCCCAGCAGGGGATGTGTCACAGGACATTGCCATTCCATTTAAGGCCCAGAAGTTGCACACATCATTTTATGCTCACACCACTGGGCAACTCTTAGCTGCAAGGGAGTCTGGGAAGTGTAGTCTTTATTCTAGGAGGTGTGGGCCTAGCTATAATCCAGAGATTCTAGCATTCTTTTCTGTTCATACATCAACATATAAATGTATATGCATGCACTGTTATTTATGAAACTGTATATACCCTACATAAACTATTGCTGTTCTGCAGGTTGAATTTTCCAGATAGCAATGTATCCTAGAAGTCTTTCCATATTACCACATATAGTAGGTCTCATTCTTTGAAATGATTACACAGTGCTCCATTGCATGTATGTAGCATAATGTACATAACCGTCCCTTTTCATCCGCATTTTAGTTTTTTCCAGTTGCCTGGGTTCTTCTGAAAGACTTGATGACCACATACACGTATTTACATACATACACGTATTTACGTCCTTGCAAAGCAGAGAGTCACAGTTCCTGATGAGAAGTCCAGCTCTCCAAGTGGTAGTCCTGGATTGGTCTTACCAAACTTCAGTACCAATATCTTCAGTTTGCTTCTGACACGTGCAAAGAAACTCCCAGGGGGATTAGCTGGTCCAGCTATGGTCCTGAAGGGAGAAGCCTGACTGTGTTTTGGTCAGCTGCTACCTTCCCCCACTGCCACCGCAGGGATGGTGAGAGCCTCACTCTTCTGAGTCTCAGCCTTACACCAGCCTTGGGGATGTTGAGATGAGGAAAGAAAAGGGAAGATAGCAGAAAGAGAAACAGGCACTGGCCTATGTCCTCTAACTGCCCAGCAAGAAATTATCTCCCACAGTAAGAAGAGGACTGCCGTCTTCTCAAGTTAATAGTGCTCCATCTGCTCCCAGTGCCCATCTAACACGATGATTCTTTCCGTTTGTCACGGGGCTTCCTCTGTTCCTGTACTGCAGAGGTGCCGTTCCAATGAATTCAGAGAGAACCTGCACAGCTGCCACACCTGTCGTGAGCTGAGGGCGCCCCAAGCAGCTTCCAGGTGTTCGGAATTGGCAATACTCTGTCCTTGTTAATGCACGTGATTAGCAAGCTTTAGGAAGTGTTAGGAATTCTTTAATTGCAAGTGTTATTAAATTAGACTCTTCCTCCCCAGAAGGCAATCTTGAAACAAAACCCTGTGCAACATACTGGAAGGGGAGGGGGTGAGGGAGAGGCTGACACTGAGCAGTGACTCTCAGAGCTGAGCACTGAGCTGCCTGGGACCCAAACACGGGCTCATCAACATCCTTGAGACCCATCCTTTGAACTGGGGGGGAAACTGGCATCCAGGAAGTTAAGTAACTTGGCCGAGTTACTTAGAGGCAGTGGTGGGCTTCAACTTTGGGTCAGGCTGCCTTAACGCCCCTTGCTTTTGCTGTCCAGTTACATGGCTCTGCAGACTTTGGAAGCAGACACACCTGGCTCACCCCCACCCCCGACCCATGTTCTGCTGCATCCCCGTGGGTCATATCTAAGTGCTCTGCCCCCACCGAGTCTTCTCCAATGCGTTCCATGTTTCTTCATATAAAGTACACTACTTCATATGGATAGGTGCCATTTTTGTCTGACAAGGTCTATTCCCTCTCCTGGTAATAGCATCTGAATTTCCATGGGGGGGACCATCTCCTCTCCCACGTGGTTCAGGTGGGACTGACTTCAGCCTCCTTCCCCCGGTCACAGTCATTGGCTCACTGGCGAGAAAAATCCCAAAATTAGGCAAGTGGAAGATTTCCCTGGGACTTGTTCTAGAACCACTGAAAAAAGACAATCTCCTTCTGCTGGAGCTACTAATCTAGTCGATTGCAGGCTCAGCGTTCTTAATGGACATTTCATCATCCTGTGGGAAGATCAGCCCGAGAATTGATGCCAACAAAGGGTAAAAGAGAGCTGAGAGAAGGGGAGAGAGATTTCTGACAACGTTGTTTCAGCACCTGGATCTAAGTAAGCCTGAAGCTGGGATACACTTAGACTGTTTGATCATCTGAAGAGTTAATATTCTTATTCTGGTTGAGGTAGTTTGAGTTGCATTTCTCTTTTTTTTTTTTTTACATCCAAGTCTTGAATGTATGTTCTATATCCTTCTACATTCTGATGACTTAACTTCTGAGTAATCATTTTACTAATGCTTCTCTTAAATGTGGCAGACTCCCAACAAACTTTGCAAAATATGTCTTAGGAGGTATGGTTTTATAGGGATATCTTGATAAAGGCACAGTCCTCTGATCCACCAAATGTACATAGAATCTGGAGCTTCTTAAGTTAGGACTGTCTTCTCTACATATGCACATGCACACACACACACACGACTTTATGAAGTAAGGGAAGGTTTGGAGGGGGGTAATTGAGAGCAGAGAAGAGATACAGAGAAAAGTGGAAACGCAAAACGAATACTAGCAATGTATGTCCTTTGAACTTCACACACATATATCTACTGCAGCTAAAGAGACAAGACTGGTAGGAGGAGGAACATTTGGACCAAGGACAGAGGAAAACTAGAAGTAGTAGATGAAGGGTAGTGCAGACATTGCTGGAGGCTTAAATTGTTACTCTATGGGGAAAAAACAGGTTATATTTTTTTATCTTCCTGGTATATAGTTGAGGAAAAAGATTAAAAGTTATTCACCTTACATGAGCCAGAGACATCTCTGTTCACTGAACATACAAAAATATTTATAAGAAAAAAGCAAGTGATCCAAGGCCTTAGATACTAGAATCTCTGATGCTAATGTAATTTTATTCTGAAAGATTCTCTTCTAGATAGCTTAGCAAGACCATCTTATTTAATTTCCCCCTTCTCTAAGCATTCATACGTGAGCACAGTTGTTTTCCCATGGTCCATCAGAGGAGACCTTTTTCTGTGGCTACCTGTAAATTTAGTATTGGAGACACTGGATGAGTGTTTGCACAAGTGACACTGTAGGGCCGATGACAGCCCATTCTCTTTTGAGTAAACAGGAGGATCACATCCACGGTCCCAGGAAAAGGTCTTAAATAGTGAAAGTGGGGAGTCAGTCTACTGCAAACTTACAGGGTTTTAATTCACAAATCTTTACAGCTACCTGCATTCAAAACGCTACCGGGTAATCAGGCATGAATAGGAGACAGCTCTCAAAGACTCAGACCCTAGAAACTGAGAAAGGCAGGCACACACCTTATTAGATCACAGAAATAGAAAAGGGATAGATGCTTAGCTCTACGGAAAAACAGAGAAGGGAGAGATTGAGGCCAACTGGGGGAATGAGAGGGCCTCTTGAAGATGTGGCACTGGAGCTGGGAATGGGATTAGCCATGGCAAATGAGTTGGTTGGGCATTCCAGGCAGGGGGCTCTGAAAGAGTGGGAAGGGCTGGGCATGTTGGGGAATAGTAAACACGGTCTTGGGTGGCTGGAGCTCAGGATATGTGTGATTATGGGTTCCTGACCTGCCGGCTGTAATTCCACCCTTTCTCTACTATTTAAGATAATAAATTGAAATACAAGTCAGTCACAGAGACACTGGATTATGGATAACTTTGAAGCCCCTCTAGTTTATAAAAAGATCAACATTTCGAAACATTGACTCTTTATCTTTTTAAATACATAATTCCTCAGGGCACACCTCTTAACTTATGCTGACATATTTCTCCAATCATTGATTAAGCATTTGCCGAGCACTAACTCTGTTCCAGGTGCCGTTCTAGGCATTGGGATTGTGAACACAAAAGGCAAAGAGCTGCCCTCATGGAGCTAATGTTGATAGGAGGAGACCCGTGATGACTAAACCAGCAAAAAATATGTAGTATGAAGGCTCTAAAGAACACAAAGCAGAACAAGGGGGATAGATAATGAGGGAAGGGGTTGCATTATATGTGGGGCAATCATAAAAAAAAAAAAAAAACACCCTGAGAAGACTAGAAGCCTACAGATGAACTTGGTCCTAGAAGAAGTGTGGGAGGGAGCTGTGCAGAGACTGGGTGGATAGCAAGTGCACAGCCCTGGGTTGGGGGAGTGTTTGGCATGGCAGGACAGGCAGGGCTCCAGGGTGGCTCAGGCAGGTGAAGGAGGCAAAGAGTGGAAAGAGGTGAGGTGAGAGAGAGTAGGGAAGCCACAGCGTGCACGGTCTTGCTGGCCAGGGTAGGTAAGGATTTAGAATATTATGTTGAGTGAGATGGGGAATCCAAAGGAGGGTTTTGAGCAGTGGCATGCCTTGATCTGAATTCATTTAAAAAGGGTCATTCTGACTTCCGTTTTGTTAAGAAATGAGTGTGGAGGGCAAGGATGGCAGGAAGGAGACCCATCAGGGACCCAATGCAACAATGCAAGTGAGAGATGGTGGCATGCACCAGGGTGGTGGAGATGGAGGTGGTATGAAATTTGGATTCTGGATGTATTCTGAAGAAGAGCAAATAAAATTTCTAGGTGTGTTATATAGAACATGTGATAGAAAGAGACACATCACGAATTGAAACTGAGCAGGATGTTGTGGGGCTCCTGGGCACAAAAGCCTTTCTGTGTCCCCTTCCATGAGTGCCAAAGGGCAGGTTCAAACAGTTGTTAATCAGGGAAGGGAGGGAATGCAGAGACAAGGAAGGAGCAGCCAAGAAACAGTAGTGCAGCCTTGGGGCAGGGTCCTGGTTCATCCTCAAGGGATACACATAACGATATCTTTGATCTCTTCTGCACAACTAAAACCTTCACCACCTGGAAGATATTCCAGAGGGAAGGTCACAGTTCAATAACCCTGAGAACCACAGATCACGAGACCACCTGATGCCAGAAGATCTCTAGATTGAAGGAATGCAGGCCATGTGTGTACCCAGATCCTTACCAGCAAAACTGCCCCTTGACTAAAACTCCTCACAAACTCCCCAGTGTTGGGACACACTGTTTTGAGGGCATTTGCCCACTGTGGCCCCCTTTGCCTGGCAAAGCAATAAAGCTATTCTTTTCTACTTAACCCAAAAACTCTGTCTCCAAGATTTAATTTGGTACTGGGGTACAGAGGCTGAATTTTGGCATCAGAATGCCTTTGAGGTTTATAGTCTGAGCAAGAAGAAGGATGAAGTTCTCTTTTGCTAAGAAGTGGTGGTGGTGGGCACTCAGGGGACCAGATTCGAGAGATGAAACCAGAATGTGAGTTTTTGGCTTTGCTAGGTTTGAGATGACCATGAGACACCCAAGTGGAGATGTCAGGTAGGCAGTTGGATATAAGAATGTGGAGTTCACAGCAGAAGTCTGGATTTGGGATAGAAACCGGGGAGTCCTCAATGCAGAGATGGTTTTCAAAGCCAGTAAACCAGGTGAAGTCACCTGTGGAGTGAGTATAGCTTGACAAGAGTTCCCTGGACTGGAACCCT
The DNA here is from genome assembly GCF_025265405.1 of Mesoplodon densirostris. Lineage (NCBI taxonomy): Eukaryota > Metazoa > Chordata > Mammalia > Artiodactyla > Ziphiidae > Mesoplodon > Mesoplodon densirostris. The sequence continues at coordinate 10,963,603 of NC_082662.1, read as the reverse complement.
GGGGGATCCCACCACTAAGAGGTGAGGGAGATGTAGAGAAATCAGCAAAGAAGATGGAAAAGCAGTGGCTTGTACAGTCAGAGGAGAATCAAGAGAGAGGGTTGTCCCAGAAGCCACACGATGAAAGTGTTTTGAGAAGAAGGGAGTAACCAGCTGTGTCAAATGATGCTAAAAGGTCATGTATGATGTATGTAGTTTGGGTTACCGATCTTTGGTATTTTCTCAGAAATATTCTAAACAAGGAATAAAGCTAATTGGACATGTAGAGAAGCAAACATACTATGTTCTTAAGTCGGCATTTTCAAGTCAGTATTGAATACTGTGAGGGAATAGAAAATACATAGATTGTTCTCTGTCCCTGGTTCCTGGCACTGAGCTCCCCAAACCCTTGTAATTGCCTAAGTGATAAGAATACTAGAAGCATCTTTTGTTCTAAGATTGGTCTTTGACCCTGGCTCCTGACACAAAGTTCCTAAATCCCTTGGAATTTCCTGGGTGACAGCAGTGTCCTTTATTCTAATGAGGTGACTCATGTGAGCTCCTGGACAGGTGCTGGGCATCAGAAAGATCAAACCATGATTAGAAGCCTGGAATTTTCAGCCCCGCCTCCTATTCTCCAGAGAGGGGAGAGGGGCTGGAAATGGAGTTAATGATCAATCATGCTGACATGATGAAGCCTCCATAAAAATCCCCAAAGCACTGGATTTGGAGAGCTTCTGGGTTGGTGAATGCATGGAGGTGCTGGGAGAGTGGAGCATCTGGAGAGAGCGTGGAAGCTCCATGCCCTTTCCCACACCTTGCCCTGTGCATGTCTTCCTTCTGGATATTCATCTCTATACTTCATCGTATTCTTTCCTAATAAACTGGTAAACAGTAAATAAACTCTTTTCCTGAGTTCTGTGAAACATTCTAACAAATAATCAAACTCAAGGAAGGGGACGTGGGGACCTTTGATTTATAGCTGATTGGTCAGAAGCATGTCTTGTAGGACTGAGCCCCGACCCTGTGGGAGCTGATGCTACCTCCAGGTAGATAGCATCAGAACTGAGTTAAATTGTAAGACATCCAGCTGGTGTTGTAGAGAATTGCTTGCGGTGGGGGGAAAAAACCCACACCTTTGGTATCAGAAGTGTTGTGTTGTGTGTGGGGTGGTAGTGTGAGGGTAAAGGAGATACACACAGGAGGAGAAGTGAGGCTTCCTTTACAAATATATAATAATTTAGATGACTGCAGCTCTACTCTGTCTCAGCTGGGTCTTTTTGGCTTTAATGCTCAGAGAGATGGTGGCTCCTGTTTGCTTTTAATCACCACAGTGGAAGAACATCAGAGATTATAGGGACGGAGGGAAGGCGGAAGTGGAGGGAGAGAGAAAGAGAAGGAGGAGGAGTGGGGAGAGAGAGAGAGAGAGAGAAGAAGAAGGAGGGAGGGGGAGGAGGAGGGGGATGGAGGGATGGAGGGAGGGAGAGGGGGGAGAGAGAAAGGGGAGGAGGAGGAGGGAGGAGGAGGAGGGAGGGAGGGGGAGGAGGAGGAGGGAGGGGGAGGAGGAGGAGGAGGGAGGGGGAGGAGGAGGAGGAGGGAGGGGGAGGAGGAGGAGGGAGGGGGAGGAGGAGGAGGGAGGGAGGGAGGGGGAGAAAAATGCACTCAGAAGAACATGGCCATGTGAGCTTGTAGGGGTACTGGTGGGTCTTCACCCAGGCCCAGGCAAAATTATAAATTAGATTACTGTCTCTGCCCTTTTTCCTCCCCTTTCAGCTCTTTTTCTTCTTCCTAGAAAATTCTGTGCACAGAACCTACTTGATAGAGACCTAATAATGGCCACCTTCCCAAGGCACCTGAATTTCTAGGGTCCCAGAGGCAATTATGTGGGTTCATGGGCCATGTTCATAATTTTATACAGCCTAATGGAAATTGTATATTAATTTTCAATAAGGTTACACAGATAGTTTTAAAAACTTTTTTTAATAAATTTATTTTTTAAATTTTATTTATTTTTGGCTGTGTTAGGTCTTCGTTGCTGTGCACGGGCTTTCTTTAGTTGTGGCGAGGGGGAGCTACACTTCATTGTGGTGCACAGGCTTATTGTGGTGGCTTCTCTTGTTGCAGAGCACAGGCTGTAGGTGCATGGGCTTCAGTAGTTGTGGCATGTGGGCTCAGTAGTTGCGGCATGCAGGCTTAGTTGCTCTGTGGCATGTGGGATCTTCCTGGACCAGGACTCAAACCCACGTCCCCTGCATTGGCAGGAAGATTCTTAACCACTGTGCCACCAGGGAAGCCCCAGATAGTTTTGATATTCAGTAACTGTTTAGAGAGCTACATCTGTATTTGCAACTGTAAGTCTTTGAATACTTCAAGTGGAGAAACTATCACATAATTAATGTGGTTTGGCTGGTAAAAATCCTTTAAAACATGGAGCCTGTGGGAGGGGGCTAGGGAATAACAGTGATGAGGTAGAAATCTATAGTTTGAGCACCTTCCTCCTTTTCAGAAACTTAGCAGGCTGGCACTCCCATACTTGAAGTCAATTAATGTCACATGTCTTCTTTTGGCCAAAGAAATGTGAATAGCAGTGCTGCCTGGCCATTTCTAGGAAGATGAAACATTTGCTTCCTTCACTTCCCTGTCATGGTTACTGGAGATATTTCAGATTGTCAAAGCTTCATGACTGTGGGTCCCTCAGTGAGAGCTTCATGGGGCAGAGACATCTGCTAACTGGAAATGGACATGTGATATAAGCAGAAAATAAGTGTTTTTTTTTTTTTTAAGACACTGAGATTTAAGGATGCTTGTTACTGCAGTACACATAGCCCATACTCACTCATACAGACATTGGCACCTTGCAGTGAGCTGCTGCTGTAATCCAAACTTAAAATCTGTGGCACTGGGTCAGCAGTCACTAGGAAGTAGCAAAGAAACTGTAGTCAGAGGTTGGGGAGATGGTGATCCACATTAGGGCGTAGAAAAATGTTTGGCAGATTGTCACCTGTGGTGACATTGGGAAGCACATCACATCCCTAATGATATAATGCACACTTAGGTGAATAGGTTGGAAAACAGAATATGATTAGGGTATAAAGATTGCTATTGGCTGCATTTGGCAAGGTATTCCAAGTATGAGATGAACTCAGAAAAGAATTGGTCAGTTTGCAAACAGGAAAGGAAAGGAAAAGGGGTCCATGAATTCAAAGACTCTTAAGATTGGAAGGGACAACTGCTTCTCAACTACATGCTCCACATGTTCAAATCTTGGAACAGTAAAGGTCAAAAGTAAAAACTCAGTCTGTGGCAAGGGTCAGATGAAGGGTGTAGCCATCATACCTAATGGTTGAATTTTTGACTGGATTAAGGTGTCAACTAAAGATCCAGTGAATTCTATCAAGTGGGCCAAATATCTCAGGGGGGAAAAAATAAGGATGTGATTCCCTCACCAACACCTGATAGGTTCAAGATGTAGTGATTTATTTTGAGAAGGAAGGAGGCAGGCAGTAGGAAAGCAGGGAAATACAGCAAATATGAGGATTGTATTTTGAAATGAATGATGGGTGTGGCTATCAGCACAAATTGTTGGCTAGAATCACAAAGTTAACAAGGCATGTTTGGAAGGCAAGTTGTAATAATAAAGGATACATCACTGGGACTAAAAGAGGAAGTGATGGTTCTAGACTTCAAGTCACCTTTTGGGTCCCAACTCTGTACATGCAGAGTGTGAGCTGGGAAAGGTATTCTTCTCCAAAGGAAGACTTATTCCCCAATTCAAATGTAGCCAAGGGGGATGTTTGCAAAGGAAGAATCTCCTAGAGGACAGAGATGGGGTTCCCAAAGGACAATGGACAGGGGAGAAATTCCAAGAGAATGGGATCATGATCTTTCCTCATAATGTCTGCCCAGCAGGATTACAGAACTGCCACGGACTAGTGTCTTTCCCCTTTGTGCATGGGAGCATTTATTAAGCTTACCCTGTCCCTATGCCATCATTATAGAGTGCATGTGTGATGAACAGCTTCCTTATCTTTTCAGCTCTGGACACAGACTTGACGTAGAGACTACTTTACATCATTCAGAGATCCTGGACCTTGAGCTTGATGTCCTGCCTGAATGGAACTTTCATAAGGGACAAGGGTATTTTTGTGCATAAGAAAGAAGGTGAACTGTTTGGTGGCCAGAATGATAGACTATGTAGTTGTCTGTGCTGTCCACCAATATTTTCAGGTCTTCCCTTCCTGGGCCTGTGGTAGGATCACATCTCTGCTCATCCATCAGGTAGCTTAATTTGGCCATGTTGGCCATGTGCAATGCAAGTGGAAACATTTCTTAGATTCTTTAAGAAAAAATGTGTGATTTGCTATGTTCCCTCCCCCTGCTGCACCGATTGGGTGACACTCCAGGTGGTGACAGTGGCTCCATTTGTCTTGGCTGCTGAGTGAGAAGATATTAGAACATCCCGCCCCCACCCCACCACCATGACTCAAAACTGCACCTAGTATGAATGAGAAATAAAGCTTTGTTGTTATCAGTCACTAAACTGCGGGACGAACCTAGTCAATTCCATTACAAGAGGCCTTTACTTCAGATAAAAGATTGAAAACAACTGACACTGATTTCAGATGTCGCTTTCCTATAACACTGTAATCAAGAGGCTGTGTATAGAACGGACATGAGGCAAATGAGACTGATTCCAGGAGGCTGTTTGGAGGCTGCCTGAGAGCAAAGAAGGGCAAATAAAGTTATGGGAATGGGGAGGAGACCTAATTAAGTCTTTAAATATGAACAGAGTTTTGCAAGACCATTTTCTATAGTTCAAACGCATCTGGTTGGATAAAGTGACGTCATCATTCCATACCTGGTTTTCAGACCAAGTTTTCCGGACAGCCTCTAACAAGTTTGTTAGGGTTGAACAAACAGTGGATAATTTGAGCGTTAAAAATTATGTCCTCTGTCTTCACAGTCATATTTGGCTATAAAGCCCTTACAGTGAATGAAATATGAAATGCATAATGTCGAAGTGAACTAGCCCTTGATGGGTCCTACTCCAATATGTGCAGAAGGAATCTGGCAAGTTTCTCCAGGGATGCCCTTGGGTAACGGCTCCTCTTTTAGAATCCAGTGTCTGCCTTATTTCTAGGTCTGGAACTTCTGAGTCTTGAATTCTGGCATTAAGCATTCATTAATAGGAAATCTGCTCTCTTTAATGAGCTGTATTCACTGAATTTGGACTATATGATTAATCATAGAAAAATATAGCCCCACCACCTGCCATTTGAAATTCCTGGCAAGATCTGAGTGAAACTCTCTGGAGATCAATGGTAATAAGAAATGAATGATGCTTTTATAGTACACAGTGATCAAATAAATGCAGTAACTTTGACTGCACAGCTGGCTAGGGCTGCCTTAGTGAGCCAGGGACAAAATTATAAATACTAAGTTCTGTTACTGGTTTCTACATCCTTGGTAAGAAAACCCAGGTCCAGGCTTTAAAATGCATCATGCCTCTCATAGAGGAGTAATTAAATACCCTCTATGCTACACTTTAACTAAGAGCTACTCAACAATTCATAGTATCTTATAACCCAAACACTCCCATTTAAATAAAAAGGAGACAGACAAAACCTCTTCTTACCACAGATAAAAAGCTCTATGTTTTTCTTTGCTTGGCCATTCTCAATACAAAATATTCTTTGTTGGTTCTGACTTTGAGATGGATTTTTTTAAAAAGACAAACACTCAGCATTTCCTTTGATTGTTTGGCTACACCTCGATCAATAAATCTTCTTCACTTTGACAAACCAAATTTTGTAAGTCATGCTGTACACTTCAGAGAGCCTGAATGAGCATTTCAGAAGAGGAAAGGCTGTTTCATGGTGCATTTTTGCCATTTGGGGTTGCCAGGAAATGCTACCGTACATTCTTGTGACTTGTAGTATTAATTGCAGAGAATATAATTTTAGAAACAAAATCTCTTTAAAGTAGTTTAAAAACAAAGCAAAGACACGGAAAAATTTTTGCTATTAAAAAATTTAATATTTTAAATAATAAAATTTTAGAGCTGCAAGAGCCTTCAAATATCTAACCCACTAATTTGAAAAACATGGAAACTAAAGTCTATAGAGTCGAATGCCTCAATCCAAAGTTTAAAACATTATGTTTTGATATAAGCATGACTTTGTAGTTAGAAGCTTTATGATTCAAAGCAGAGGGTATCAGAGGCTAATTGAAAGCTTGCCGACTGTTGGGGTTTTTCTAACAAGAAAGTCACTATATTTAAATGCAAATGACAGAAAACAGGTATAGATAATGGCCAGGAAACAGTTTTTCACCATGGAACAGATTTTATGGTGGAAATTCCTCTTTATTTTTTAATTTGGTGGGATAGAGGATGCTGGAGGTCTTGGAGTTCAAATATTTGATGGTGGAATTGTGGAGTGGTGAGGATCAGCAGACGTGCAAGTAAAGAAAGAGATTCCTTGATCGTTTGGAAGCAGTTAGTGCTAAGAATAGCATGAGGAAACATATTAAATCCTCAGTTCAGTCAGGGTAATGATTCTCAAATGTTTGTGTATAAGAACCCCTTGAGAACTTAAATAAAATACAGATTACATATATAACTGCTCAGAAATGATGACAAAGATGTTTTGAGATAGAACCCGGGAAACTATATCCCTTTCATCTCACCTCAATTTGAGAAACATGTTATAGAGCTTCTATCTACCATAATCACATATACCTCCCTCCTCTTCCTCATGCCACCAAAGGTTTGGTAAATGCAAAACAAAGTGGGGTGGGTTACAAAAAAATGGTACTTGAGCTTGAATCCTGACTCTACCATTACTGTCCCATACTCTCAGTTACCTCAATTTTAAGATAGTGATACTGAAAAGAATAATGGTAAAATGCTTAGCACCATAACTGACAAATAATAAACATTTAAAAATTGATAGTTACAATTCTTTTATGACTTCAATAACAGCAACAATCATAACAATAATATTCTGACCAAATCTATACATAAGATTATATTTGGAATACATTACTAATGGGTGAGGGTTAGTGATAAAATAATCAAATTTGACTCTGTTTAAAGATGTGTTCTGTTAGGGATTTCCGCTTCCAGTCATGATGGGAAAACTGGGAACTGATTGACTGTCCTGCTGTCAATAATTGGAAATTTGGACACGATATATGAAACAACAGTTTTCAGACATTGGACGACAGACAAAGCACATCTGTGATCCCTGAGAGAATGAAAACAAGCAAGACAAGCCTTATGATCACCCTGACTCTATGTCTGGAGGCATAATTCAGACTGTGGAGAAGGGAAGGGGTCCCAAGCAGAGTTCAGAGGACTTGCTGAGTTGAGGTGAGGAGACTGAAATGTGAGGTCATAGAATCTGAGGGCTGAGTCCTGGAGAAGATGGGGTTTTGTAGGAAAAGAGCTCCCCAAATCTGCACAGGGATACCCTGGAGTCTTTGCTAAAAACAGAGACTTACATGTAGAGGATGAAAATCCATGAGGCAGGTAAAGACCAACCAGTGAGTCATGAGCTGACAGGTTCCCAGAGCTCATACAGGCTTGTGAATCATTTGATTCCAGCCAGAGTTATCACTGGTGATCCAACAATCACTTGGGTCATTCAGTAGAGACCCCCCCTCCCACCAAAAGGCTACACCTATTAGTATTTTACTGAAGGCTATTGTAGACCCACCATAACAAAGTAAAAACAAGCCTAGAAGAGATGAAACTGACTTGCATGCAAATAAAATGCACCCCCCAGAACAGAGCCCAAAACTCTCTAAAAGAAGACAACAAAATCTACTCCCTGAAATGTAAAATTTACAATGTCCAGCACCCAATAAAAATTACCTGACAGGCACAGAAGCAGGAAAAAAATAAATGATCAAAGAAACAGGCCCAGAAATGATAAAGATGATGGAATTAGCAGAGAAGGAGGTTTAAAAAGTTATTTTAACTATTTTCAAGTATTTAAAGGAAAACCTGAATATACTGAGAAGAGAAATCAAAGATGTAAAGAGAACCAGTGGAACTTCTAGAGATGAAAAAGATAATATCTGAAATTAAAAATTCACTGGGTAGGATTAGCAATTTAAATGCAGCAAATTAAATACTAAAGAATAAAGTTAGTGATCCAAGAGATGTAGCTATAGAAACAATCCAAAATAAATTTCAGAAAGAAAAATGAACAGAATCTCATTGAATTATAGGATACTATCTAATGGTCTAACATATGCATCATGGTGAGGAGAAAATTATTGGAAGAGAATAGATTCAAATATTTTCCAAATTTAATGAAAACTATAAATTGCAGACTCAAGAAACTCAATGAACCCCAAGCAGGATACACACAAAGAAAACCATATCAAGGCACATCATAATCAAATTACTGAAAATAAATACCAAAGGAAAAAATATCTTAAAAGCAGAACGGAAAAAAGACATATTAAATTCAGAGGAATAAAGATAAAAATGACAAAAATCTTCATGTCAAAAACTATGCAATCCAGAATAAAAAACCCAAACAAACAAGCAAAAAACTATGCAATCCAGAAAAAAAATGAAATGACATTTTCAAAGGGCTGAAAGGAAAACAAACAGTTAATATAGAATTTTAGAGCCAGGAAAAATATCTTCCAAAAATGAAGACAAAATTAAGACTTTTTCAGACATAGAAAAGTTGAGAGAATTTGTCACTGAAAGGCCTGCCCTGCAAAGGATACAAATTGAATGTACCAATGAATAAATAACACTGGAAATAATGAATAGGTAGATAAATATAAAAAAAATAACAACACTATTTACAATAGCCAAGACATGGAAGCAACCCAAATGCCCATCAACAGATAATTGGCTTAAGAAGATGTGGTATACATTACAAATGGACTATTACTCAGCCACAAAAAAATGAAATATTGTCACTTACAGCAACATGGATAGACCTAGAGAATACTTAGAGAGACAAATACCATATGATACAACTTATATGTGGAATCTAAAAAATAATACAAATGAATCTACATTCAAAACAGAAATAGACTCACAGACATAGAAAACAAACTTATGGTTACCAAATGGGAGGAACAAATTAGGAGTATGGGATTAACAGATACAAACTACTATACATAGAATAGATAAGCAACAAGGATTTACTATAAAGCACAGGGAATTATACCCAGAACTTGTAGTAACCTATAATGGAATATAACCTGAAAAAAAAGGAATCACTACGCTGTACACCTGAAACTAACACAATATTGTAAATCAACTATACTTCAATAAGAAAAAGTATTTCTCATTTTAAATTTCTTTAAAAGATAATTGCCTGTTTAAAATAAAAACAGTAATACATTATCAGGAAGTTTATAACATATGTTGAAGTAAATCTATGATAAAAGTAGCACAAAAAATGGGAGGGAGAAAATAGAAGTATGTTGTCATAAGGTTCAGGAAGTGTTAATGTATCATTTGAAGTTATGTTGTGATATCTTAAAGATATGTAATGTACACCATAGAGTAACCTTTAAAAATAAAGCATAGCTAATATATCAATAATAGAGAGGTAATTCCCTGGCAGTCCAGTGGTTAGCACTCCATGCTTTCACTGCTGAGGGCCTGGCTTCAATCCCTGGTTGGGGAACTAAGATCTCGCAAGCTGCACAGTGCAGCCAAAAAAAATAAATAAATAAATATAAAAAATGGAGAAAAAATGGAACCCTTAAAAACACTCAAATAATCCAAAAGAAGGGAGGAAAAGAGGAACAAAGAACAGATGGGGCAAATAGAAAACACATAGCAAGATGGTAGACTTATGCACACATGTAAACAATACATCAAATGTAAGTGACCTAAAAGTTACAATTAAAAGGCAGAGACTTTCAGCCTAGAATAAAAACGTGCAAACTCCAACTATATATTATGTACCAGAAACCTATTTTAAATATGAAGACACAAATGGGCTGAAAGTCGAAGGCAGGAAAAAGTTATAGCATGTAAACAACAATCATTAGAAAGCTGCAGTGGCTATATTGACATCAGCCAAATAGACTTCTGAACAAGGAATGTTAACAGGGATAAAGAGGAACATCATATAATGATATTGGGGTCAAGTCATCAAGATGCCATAACAATCCTAAATAACAGAGCTTCAAAACTGATCTTCATGAAACAAAACCTGACAGAACTTCACAAAGAAAGCCACGTATTTACAACCATAGTTGGAAACTCCAGCACTCTTGCAATAATCAATAGAAGTAGACAGAAAATCAGTACATATACAGAAAACATGAACAACACTTTTAATGAATCTGACCTAAGTGACATTTATAGACTGCTCCAACAAACAACAGCAGTATATACATGCACTTCAAGGACATATGCAATATTCACCAAGATAAACCATATGCTGAACTCCAAAAAGAGCTTTTCAGTACCTTTAAAAGATTTAAAAGCATACAGACTATGTTCTTTCAGCATTCTTTCTAGAATCAAAGTAGAAATCAATAGCAGAACAATGTGTGGAAAATTCCCAGATAATTGGAAATTAAGGAAAATACTTCTAAATAATCTATGGGTCAAAACCAAAATCATATGAGAAATTAGAAAATATTTTGAACTAAACTAAAATGAAAACACAATATATAAAACAGGGATTTATAGCTTTAAATGGTATAAAAAGATTTTTTTAAAGGCTCAAAGTCAATGAACCAAGTATTCCATTAAGAATCTAGATAAAGAAGAGAATATTAACCCAAAATGAGTAAAAGAAAATAATAAAGAGCAGACATCAATGAACTAGAAAATTGATAAACAATAGAGAAAAATGAATTAAACCAAAATTTTTGAAAAATCAACAAAATTAATAAACTATTAGCTAGATTGATTAAGAAATAAAGAGAAGAGACACAAATTACCAATATTAGGAACGCAATAGGGGACATCACTGGATCTTACATTATTAAAGATTTTATAGACAGTAAAAGAATAGCAAAGTATTTTGAACAATGCTTTGTCAATAAATTTTAAAATTTAATTGAAATAGACAGTTTCTTTTTAAAAAAATTTTCATACAATTTTTAAAGGTTACTTTCCATTTACAGTTGTTACAAAATATTGGCTATATTTCCCATGTTGTACAATACATCCTTGAGCTTATCTCACAACCAGTAATTTGTACCTCCCACTACCTCACCCCTATATTGCCCCTCCCCACTACTGGTAACCACTAGTTTGTTCTCTCTACCTGTGAGTCTGCTTCTTTTTTTGTTATCTTCAGTAGTTTGTTGTATATTTTAGATTCCACATGATACCATACAGTGATTATCTATCTCTGTCTGACTCATTTCACTGAGCATAATGCCCTCTAAGTCCATTCATGTCACTGGAAATGACCCAATTTCGTTCCTTTTTTATGGCTGAGTAATATCCCATTTTGTATAAATACCACCACTTCTTCATCCATTCATCTGTTGATGGGCACTTAGACTGCTTTCATATCTTGGTAATTGTAAATTATGCTATTAGGAACATTGGGGTACACATATCTTTTCAAACTAATGCTTTTGTCTTTTTTTCAGATATATATCCAGAAGTGGAATTGCTGGGTCATATGGTAGAATCATGCTTCCTGACTTCAGACTGTATTACAAAGCCACAGTAATCAAAATAGTATGGTACTGGCACAAAAACAGACATGTAGATCAGTGGAACAAGACAGAAAGCCCAGAAATAAACCCATGCACTTATGGTCAATTAATCTATGACAAAGGAGGCAAGAATATACAATGGAGAAGAGACAGTCTCTTCAATAAGTGGTGCTGAGAAAACTGGACAGCTATATTTTAAAGAATGAAATTAGAACATTCCCTAACACCATATACAAAAATAAACTAAAAATGGATTAAAGACCTAAATGTAAGACTGGATATTATAAAATGCCTAGAGGAAAACAAAGATGGAACACTCTTTGACATAAATCACAGTGATATATTTTTGGATCCATCTCCTAAAGTAAAGGAAACAAAAGCAAGGATAAACAAATGGGACCTAATTAAACTTAAAATCTTTTTCACAGCAAAGGAAATCATCAACAAAATGAAAAGACAACCTACTGGATGGGAGAAAGTATTTGCAAATGATATGATAAAGGATTAATATCCAACATATATATAAACAGCTCATACAACTCAACATCAAAAGAACAAACAAACCAATTAAAAAATGAGCAGAAGAACCGAATTTCCAAAGAGGAAATACAGATGGCCAACAGGCACATGAAAAGATACTCAATATCGCTAATCATCAGGGAAATGCAAGTCAAAACCAAAACATGATATTACCTCACACCTGTCAGAATGGTTATCATCAAAAAGAACATGAATGACAAATGTTGATGAGGATGTGGAAAAATGGGAACCTTTACACACTGTTGGTGGGAATGTAAATTGGTGCAGCCACTGTGGAATACAGTATGGAGGTTTGAAAAATTTCTTGAAAGACACAAATAAGCAAAGCTGAAGCCAAAAAGTAGAAAATATGAATAGTCCTATATATGTTAAAGAAATTACATTCATATTTTTTAAAAAACCCTTATTATAAAGAAAACTTTATGCCCAGATGACTTCATTCATGAACACTATCAATCATTTAAGGAAGAAATTAACCAATACTAAAAAACCAGTTCAGAAAATAGAAGAGGGAGCTCTTTCCATCTTATTTTGTAGGGTCAGAATCACTTTGACATCAAAACTTGACAACTATATTGTAAGAGGAGAAAACTACTGGAATACAGACTCAAAAATTCTTAACATAATTTTAGTAAGTAAAACTTTACAATATATATAAGGAGTACTACATCATGATCAAGTAAGAGTTATCCCAGGAATGCCAAGGTAGTTTAAAATTTGAAAATCAATCAGTGTAATACACCTTATTAACAGAATAAAAGAGAAAACCATAATATCAACACAGCACATTCATTTGACATTTTCAATGTACTTTCATGATTAAAAATTTAAAAAAAACCTCAGCAAAGTAGGAATAGAAGGGGAATTTCTTCACATTGATAAAGGACATCTACAAAATCCCTACAGGCAACATCATATTTAAGAGTGTAAGCCTGAATGATTTTCCTCTAGTTCAGGAATAAGACAAGGATGTCTACTTTCTTCACTCTTATTTGACATCATTTTGAGAAGTCCTTGACAGTGGAAGTCAAGAAAATGAAATAAAAGGCATACAGATTGGAAAAGAAGAAGTAAAACTTTATTTTAAGATGACATGATCATTTATAGAGAAAATTAAAAGGAATCTTTTAAAAAGCTACTATAAGTAATAAGTGAGTCTAGCAAGACAGCAGGATACAAGGTCCATATATGAAATCAATTCTATTTCTATATGTTAAAATGAATAATTAGACATTAAAATTTAAAAATAATAATTAGAAATTAAAATTTAAAAATAATAGCATACAAACATGAGATACCTAGGGATAAATTACATTAAAATAGGTATAAGAGCTGAATATCTAAAACTATAAAATATTGCTGAAAACAATTGAGGAAGACCTTAAAAAATCTCTGAGAGACATAACATACTCATGGATTGAAAGTCTTAATGTTTTTAATGTATGAATTCTCCCCAAACTGACCTGCCCAGTCAATGCAATTCCAACTAAAATCCTATGAGGATTTTCTGTAGAAATTAATAAGATTTTCTAGCATTTATACAGAAATGCAAAATACTTAGACTAGCAAAATATGTTGTAAAAAGAACAAAAGTGGAGGACTTATACTACCAGATTTCCAGACTTACTACAAATCTATAGTAATCAAGGTAGTATGGTATTGATATAAGGATAGACATGTAGATCAATGGAACAGAAGTAAGAGTTCAAAAATAGAGGTACACATGTATGATCAATTGATTTTCAACAAGGAGCCAAGGAATTAAATGGTAAAAGAATAATCTTTTCAGCACATGAGGTTGGACCAAATGGGTACAGATGAATGAGTCTCAACCCTTACTTTATATCATACACAACATTAATTCAAAGCCCACCTAGACCTACACATAGAAGCTAACACTATAAAACTTCTAGAAGAAAACAGGAAAAAATCTTTGTGATCCTGACATAGGCAGAAAATTTACTAATTGGGACACAAAAGCATAGTCCATAAAGGAAAATAGGAAAAAAAATGATTAATTCGATTGTACCAAATTTAAAATATTTTACTCTTTGAAAGACCATCAGGAAAATGAAAAAAAGCAAGCCAAAGTGTGAGAAAATATTTGCCATACATGTATCTGACAAAGGACTTATAATCAGAATATATAAAGAACACTTTAAGAAAATAAACAACTCAAAAAAAGTTGGCAAAAGATTTGAACAGATACTTCACCAAAGGCCAAAAATCACATGAAAAGATGCTTAATATCATGAAGCCATCAAAAAATTTCAAATGAAAACCAGAAAAAGCTACCAATACATATCCACCCAGATGACTAAAATTTAAAAATAGATAATATCAAGTGTGAAGAGGATGGGGAGCTACTGGAAAGTTCATGTATTGTTGATGGGAATATAAAATAGTGTAACTATCTTGGGCAGAAGTTGAGCAGCTTCTATAAAGTTAAACAGCAATTTCCACTGAGGCAGCAATTCCACTCTTGGGTTTAAAATGTTCATAGACACATTATTCATAAAGCCAAAAGCTGGGAACATCCTAATATCCCTTATCAGATGAATGGATAAATAAATTGTAGCATATACTTCCAGTGGAATACTACTCAGTCATGAAAAGGAACCCACTACTGATACATGAAAGAAGAAGGATACGTATCAGAAAGATGTTAAGCAAAAGACTTGAGATGCAAAAGAACACATAGTATGTGATTCAATTTATATGAAATTCTAGCAAAGGCAGATCTTGTCAAGTGATAGAAAGCAGATCACTGGTTACTTAGGGATGGGATTAGGGCCTAAACATGGACTGGGAGGGGCACAAGGGAATGTTTTAAGGTTATGTAAACTATCATGTTTTTTATCTTGATTATGGTGGTAGTTATACAAGTATTTACATTTGTCAAAACTCATCAAATTGTACACTTAAAGTGCGTATGTTTTATTGGGTGTAAGGTTTGTATGTAATGAATGACATTTATTGTAACAATAAAGTTGGTTTTAAAAACATGTTCTATAATATCTGCTTCACTGTTTTGTTATTTTTGTATTCACTTATCAAATGTTTAGTTGCCAGACTCTGTCTCAGGGCTTTGGGGAAACAGCAGTAAATGAGAGAGATGAGGAATTTGACCTCATGGACATTTCATCGTAATTGGGGAGACAGAAAAAGAACAAGTGAATAGAAGAAAATAAATGTCACACAAATGTCATTCCTGTACAAATAAATGTCATTTGTACGTGAATGTTCATAGCAGCATTATTCATAATTATCAAAAAGGAGAAAGAACCCAATTATCCATCAGCTGATGAGTGGATAAACAAATGTGGTATATCCATACAATGGAATTTATTCAGCTATAAAAGGGAATACAATTCTGATACAGGCTACAACATAGAGGAAACTGGAAAACATTATGCTGAGTGAAAGAAGCCAGATACAGAAGACCACATATTATAGTATTCCATTTATATAAAATGTCCAGAATTGACAAATCCATAGATATAGAATGTAGATTAGTGGTTTCCAGGGGTTTGTAGGAAGGGAGGTTTGGGAGTGACTGTTTCTTTTTGAATGATGAAAATGTTCTGGAATTAGATAATGGTGATGATTGCACACCTCGTGAATATACTAGAAACCACTGATTTGTAAACCTTAAAAGGGCGAATTTTATGGCATGTAAATTATACTTAATAAAGAATTTACTTTTAAACAACAACAACAACAATGAATGGAAGAATGATGGTATGTCATTGTAAGAATTAGGATGCAGGAAGAGAGAGGACCAGGGAAGAAGCTACTGGTTAGGGTGTGCAAGGGATGCTTCTTGAAAGGAGCATTTCAAAGGGGCTAATTATATGAAGTCCTAGAAACATGAAAGTGTTTTCTCTAAACCTTAGAACTGATGAGAATCCATGTGAGCAGGGCATAGGGAGCAGAGGCAAGGATGATGCACAATGAAGTACCGGAGGAGTAAGGAGAGATCAGGTACATCAGAGCAATGGGCTTGGATAAGGCTTCTTTTCATTTGCTTTAATAAAAAGGTGTGGGGCTTCCCTGGTGGCGCAGTGGTTGAGAGTCCGCCTGCCAATGCAGGAGACACGGGTTCGTGCCCTGGTCTGGGAAGATCCCACATGCCGCGGAGCAACTAGGCCCGTGAGCCACAGCTACTGAGCCTGCGCGTCTGGAGCCTGTGCTCCGCAACAAGAGAGGCCGCGATAGTCAGAGGCCCGTGCACCACGATGAAGAGTGGTCCCCGCTTGCCACAACTAGGGGAAGCCCTCGCACAGAAACAAAGACCCAACACAGCAAAAACAAATTAATTCATTAATAAACTCCTACCCCCAACATCTTCTTTAAAAAAAATAAAATAAAAAATAAAAAGGTGAGTTGGTAAATAAGGTGTGGAAATTCTATGGTTCTAAATTTGATCAGCTTTAAGTAGAAAGCTACCATAGAACTTCTGGACAAATCTAGCTACAAGGTGACCCCAGTAGGTGACACAGGTTCAGGGTAAAATCTACACCTGAGAACTCGCTCCCCTTTCCTACAAGTAGTGCCGTATGTTCTTGGTGTAAGTACAGGTGAACACAGGGCTGTACAAACTCTGAATAACCAACGGAAAGGATTCAATGTACAGAAGTGGAAAGAAATTGCCCATGGAAGTTTAAGTGTTTTTATTCAAGACTAAATTTTCAAATCTGTGTCTGATATCACAGAGCAAATGGCTTTTTCTGGGACTAACTGCCCAGTCACCCACTTACCCGTAATTTGCCACTGATTAGAACCAGGCAATTATCATTGTAATTTGTCTTTATTGGCCTCATTTTCCACTTGAAAAAGCTAAGCCATCATTTTTTTCCAGGCCTATGATTCCCAACTCTTTTGAATTCACACCCTATTTATTATTTATTTCATTTCATAATCTCTCCCCATCCCAAGTGGTCAATTTTATGTGTGTTTCAGATGAATTAAAATTAAACGAGATTTTGAAAATTACTTAAATTTGTCAACATGTCTGAGTAAAGTGGTGACATTAGGGGGTGTGTCATGATCTAGACCAGAAGTTCTTACAAGTTCAGGACTCCACAATTGAAACTTAAAATTAGGTCAAACTGCCTGATTTTGCACAAGAGAAAACCTTGGCCCAGAAAAGTGGAGTGACTTAACCCAGAGTGTCCTGGTGGATTTAGGACAACAAGGGACAAAAACAGAGAATCCCTTAAGGGTTGTTCAATTTCTTTAAATGGTTTATAAAACGTATAAGCATCACAGCTCCATGACAGGAAAAGCTGAACTTTTTTTTAAGTGACATTTTGGGGATATTTGTTATGCAGAATACATACACAGAACTATTATATGGGATGGATAAAATACACAGAATTAGTTATATGGGATAGATGAAGATCATAGCAAGATAAGACTAATAATGAAGATCACTTGTTCCATTGATGAGGAAATTTAGGGAGAGATTAAGCAGGCAGGCTCCAAGAGAGAAGTCACACACAAAGATGTACTTACCACGATTCCATTTTTATGAAGTTCAAAATCAGGCAAAACTAATCTATGGTGATAGATATCAAGAGAAATTTTCCTTGGGGTGGAGGGGCATGGGGACTAGGAGGTGTGTGACCACAGCTTCTGGGGTGCTGGTGATGTTCTCTCTCTTGATTATATCAATCAATGATTGCAGTACTGGTTCCACAGGTGTGCTTCCTTGGTGAAAATTCATCAAGCTGTCCCATAATGATGGACACACTTTCCTCTATGCATGTTGTATTAGGTATCCACTACCACATAACAAGTTATCCCAAAACATAGGACTTGAAACAACAACATTTATGAGCTCCCAGTTTCTGGGCATCAGGAACCTGGGCATGGCTTAACTGGGTCGTCTGCTTCAGAGCCTCTGAAGCACGATGTCAGCTGGGGCTGTAGCCTCATCTCAAGGCTCAGCTGGGGTGGCTCTGCTTTCGACTCTCATGCGGTTGTGGGTGGATTCACTTCCTCATGGGCTGTTGGAAAGAGGGTCTCAGTTGCTTGCTGGCTATAGGCCAGAGCTCACTCCCAATTCCTTGCCATGTGGGCCTCTCCAACATGGCAGTTTGCTTTACCAAAGCAGGCAAGCCAAGAAGGAAATAGAAAGGGTACTGCCAACGTGGAAGACATAGTCATTTGTTACCTAATCATGGAAGTGACATCTCATCACCCGTCATATTCTACTCATAGAAGCAAGTCACTAGGTCCAGTCCAAACTCACAGGCAGGAGATTACACACGGGTGTGAATACTGGGAGGGAGGAGTCATTTTAGGAGGCTACTCACCACATGCATTACATGTTAATAAAAGCTTAACAAGAAATAATGAATGCAAGCTCAGGCATCAGGTTGACCTGAGTTTAAATCCTGCCTCTCGCATCAGCTGAGAGAGACTGCACAAGTCATTAAACTGCCCTAAGTCTCAGTTTCTCCATTTATTAAATGGGGAAAATAATATTATGTACCTCCTAGAATTGTTGTAACTATTAATTGAGGGAAAGCAGGCAGTGCCCACAAAGCCCTGATGTAGGGCCTTCCACCAAGGAAGTACTCAGTATTAAGTGTGATTATTGTTTAAAGATATTCCCAAAGTAAATTTAATTGCAAGGAGAAGGGAACAGGACTATATGCCAGGCGTTTTGAGGAAACGGAGACTCTGAGCTGTTAGGCAACATGTCTAATGTCACACAGCCGAGCCAGGATTTGAACCTGAGCCCACTGACTCCAAAGTCATTTCTATTTCCTGCACCTTCTGCTTCCCCATAGTAGCCTCTGACTGGCTTTGCCCTCTTATTTCTGTCACCTCTAGGTCTTTTGTTCACACTGCTGTCAGACCAACTCTCCTAACACCTTTCTTCATCTGATACTCTCCAGCTGAAGATGTCCCAAATGACTTCTATATCAGGTGACCATCTCTTCCCAGCCTGCAAAGGACCCTGAGTTTGGTTCTAATATTGAGACACTTACATTCCTGTAGTTCCCTAGTACACATTCCCTGCTCCAAACATCATGAGTTCATTATTAGCCAAAAATGTCATGGCCCATCTTATCCCCACCTCCATACATTTGCACTGCTTTCTTCTTTTTTAGGCTGTTAGTCTCTTAAAATTTCTCTCATTAGTTCCATCCACCCATTCATCCACCCATCCATCCATCCATCCATCCATCCATCCATCCATCCCATATATATAGTCCATTTCTGGGTGCCTTGCACTGTGCTAAGCACTGAAACCACTACAAGGAAGAATCAGGCATGGCCCCTGTTCTTTAGAGTCCAGTCATATCTCAACTGGTATATACTGTATTAAATTCTACAAGAGAGAACTACAAAGCCCTGCTGACATATTCTTGTGGCTCAATACCAGGCTATAATTTCTGGTCTCCATGATGCCTTCCTGATTATTCCATTACACTGATGCTTCTCTAAATTTCCTCAGCCCCATGAGTCCTATCATCCATCTCATGGCTTAATGTAGAGAACTGCTTTCAACATGGTTATAAGAGAAGGGGATTTTTTAAGCTTTACTGGGGACTTATTCTGAGATAAAAACTGTATACAAATCATCTTATAGAATAAACCTCAAAATTCCACAAAGTAATTCTTATTATCTGATTGTGCAGGTAAGGAAAGCAAAGACTTTGAGAGGTCAAGTTCAATGTCTCATGGTTAATACAGGGTAGAGCCTGGACTCAAACCCAGGTCTATCTGCCTGCAAAGTCCTTGTTTAATCATAACCTCCTACTATACTCCTTCTTTCTTCCTCTTGTGGTACATGTAGAGTATTGGTCCTGCAACTCAATAAGTGGTGAGAAGAGCCTCTAACCTTTAATTTCTCAACTCAGTCACACAGGCCTTTCACATCCACTATTTCAAATACTTACTGAGTGACAGAATGACCCACAGAATGCCCAAACAGGGCATCTCATCAATAGCACAAAAAGCCTGATGGAGCTCTTATCAAGCTCATGATTGTGGCCTTCCTTTGGTGTTGGACTTCTCAAAATAGCTGGACACACTGTTGGGGTCGGTGCCTCCGTTGTTACTGTTTCAATCTAGCACAGCATCTGCGAGGCATCCTTTGGAAAGAGGTGGGGCTGCCAGGCCTTTTACAACAAAGCCTTCTTTTTCTTGGGGATTCTCAAATGTGGCAGTGAGCAGATGTGCTCAAAGAGTCTCTGAATGCAAGCACAGATGGAACATTCTACATAGAAATTGCAAGTAAACTTCACAACTGGGAAACATAGAGATCTTTTATTTGCAGAAGTTGGAGGTTGTAATTTGAATGTGTGAAATTGTCAATAGTCTGGTAAATATGTCGGCCCACCAACAGCCTTAAAAGGGAATTGAAACCATTTTAAAAATCAGTGAGGTAGGCAATGTGTGGGTGTGTGTGTTTTCCACGGAGCCAATAGAGAGATTTATGCTAGATGCAAAATATTCTTTAAATTGCTGAGTACAAGAATGGGTCATTAGGAAGGTGGTGGGCTCGTTCTAACCCTGAGGGGCCTGCTGGGAGTTTTCTAATCTGTTCAAAGTCCTGTGGTGGCTCCATATTGCCTGCAGAAAGAAATTCATTTTCTTTGGTCTGGCATTTTCCCCTCTAGCTCGAACCATATACACCCTTTTCCCTTTGGCATTTCATTTTCCAGAAAGATTCCAGTTACTCCTGTTTCCCTGGACATGGGCGCCATTTTCTCACCTGATGCTCACACTTTTCTGCCTAGAACATCATCCTTCTCACCCCCACATGTTCAAATCATACCCTTCTTTCAAAACTAGGTCATCCTTGGCTCCTGCCTTTCCCTCATTGCCCCTCACTCCAACCCAACCCAACCCAATCTCACTGGCAAGTCATGATGTCTCTATCTCCAAAATAGCTGTGGCTTGGGAATGGGGCTCTCTCCATTGTTCTCACCATTGTCTAGCACATCATCATCTCTTGCCTGATGAACTACAACGGCTTTATCTTGGATCTTCTTGCTTTGGACTTGGCCCATACAACTACCAGAAATTTTGTGTTCAAAATGTAAATCAATTAACACCATTCCTGTGCTTAATACTCTTCAGTGGATTCCTGTGGCACTTAGCATCAAACCCAAATTCTTTCCCATGGCCTCCAAGGCCCCAGAAATCTAGGTCTGGCCACTGCTTTGAGTTCATCTCATTCTGCTCTCTTACTCTGGTCACTTTGCTCCAGACACTGAGGTCCTGTATTGTGAAACTTGAGAACAAGTCCATATCTTATTCACCTTCAAGTCCCCAGTAGTGTCTTGTATAGTACCTTATAATGAGTAGGTATAAATTAATCATTATTAATTGAATGGTAATTTTCTGACTTAAAATCGAAGTTTTAGACTTCAATTTAGTTTTGGCGTATCACCGAAATCTATCATTTTTTAAGGGCCCATCCTGTTGCATTTTTGGGAGACCCCATTTCTTTTCTAATATCCTAGTTATTTTTCTCAGGCTCCTGAAACTGTCAGGTAGCTTCCATTTGGAAAAATAAATATATAAATCAGGCAAACCCACAGGTGGCATTGCTCTGGGAAAAATGAGGAGACTTAATTAGTAATGAGACTCCACACATTTTGACTGGACCAAAAATATCAGGCTGCCAATTTCTTATTAATTCTTGTCAACTGCATTGCATTCAAGGCCTTCATGGACAGTGTGTGCTTGATGAAATGGCTTCCAAATCTAAAAACAATTTGCTCATCTTTAGAACTGCACCCCTGGAGATCATCTGACAAACCTGAAATTCATACATATCAGAATAATACCAAAACAAAATTTTAGAGTAGTTGTTGAAAATATAGGCTCTGGAGATAGACTAACTAGTCTTAAATCCTGGATCCAGCAAGTACTGGCTGTGTGATCTTAGGCACACAGATACCCAACCTCTCTGTGTCTCAGTTTCGTTTCCTGTAAAATGGAGCCAATGATCTCCAGGAGGGCAATTTTGAATTTCAATATAATTTTGAAAATTATAAAGTTGTAGGAATTGTACATGAAACTCCTGTAAACCTTTACCCAGATCCACCTATTATTTCTACTTTGTCTCACTGGCTTTATTATTCTTTCTGTATTTTATACAAACATATGCATATTATGTTTTTCTGCACCATTGAGTTACTCAGAGATATTGTGTCCATATAACCCTAAGTACTAAAGTCTACATTTCCTAAGAATATTCTCCTATATAATCAGTATAAAATCACAGTAATCAAAATCAGAAAATTTAACATTGATACAACACTGTTATCTAATTCAGAGTACCTATTCAAATCTCATCACTTTTCTTAGTAATGTCCGATATAGCTCTTTTTGCCGAAGTTCAGGCTACAGCCTAAAAACATGCACTGCACTTAGTTACCTTTAATCCAGAACCTTTAGTTTCCTTTAACATGAAACAGCCCCTTAGCCTTACTTTGTGTTTCCTGACTTTGATATTTTTGAAGAACACAGGCCAGTTTTTCAGAGCATGTTCCTTATGTTTCCTCATGAGGAGATTCAAGTTTTTGCATTTTTGGCAAGAAGACCAGAGCGATGCCATGTCCTTCTCAGTGCCTCACACCAGGAGACATAAGCTGTCCTTTTCTGCCCCCATATTGATGATATTAGCTTTGATCATTTGATTAAGGTTGTTATCGGTCAGTTTTCTCCTGATATGTAAAATGATACCATGTCTCCATTTCTAATTCATGGCTAATTTGAGGGAAGATACTTTGGGACTCTGCACCCACGTTGTATCTCATCAAACTTTCACCCACTACTTGAGCATCCATTGGTAGCTAACCACTCTATGTAGGGTTTGCTTTCCAACTCAATGGTGGGAACCATTGCCCAGTTGGAGGCTCTGTCATGGGTACCTGAGAACAGGCAGTGTCCCAGTGGGATCCATAACACAGTCTTTGGAGTTAAGTAGGCTGGAGTTCAAGTCTGGCACTAGCATAGCTAATGATCTTGGGGGAAACACCTCAGTCTCTTTGAGACTTAGTTTCCTCACCTGTAAAGGAGGATAATTATAGTATTCTCCACTAGGGGATTATAGCAAGAGGTACATATGAATGACATAATGTAGACAGAGTGCCTGGACCACAGAGGTGTCAGCGATAGCTGGGTGATTATCATTAAAGGTGGAAGCGGCCCAAAACATCAGCCTGGCTAGACTTTAACCAAAATGTGCATGCTAGTTATTGTCTGACATGGCATTGGGAGAACATAGAAATGGGGCTGCCATGGGAGTGAATAAGTCATGCCAAAGCAGTGTAGAGTGTTTCATTAGATAGGTGCAGAGGATGGCAGCTGTGAGAGGGAAGAAGTGATTTATTTCAGTAGGAGGATCGGGGAGGACTTCACAGAGAAGGTGGCAGAATATGAACTTGTGGGGCCACTTAGGGTCAACATCTCTTCATTAAATACCCCGCTGTGTACTCTATTTTCCGCTCCACACTTTAGGGTTCAACTCAGTATAAACGAGATGAGCAGATCCTGGAGAACAAATTATTTGGAATGAATGGCAGAAGAGGGGCCCCTGCCCACAACATTGAGTGAAATATAATAGAATGAATCAGGGACATGAAGGTCAAATTATGCTAATTTCATGCCTAAACCTCCAACAGGGGGTAAATGCCTGAAAAAGCCAATCTTCTTTTTTTAATTAAAAAAATTTATTTATTTTGTTTATTTATTTTTGGCTGCATTGGGTCTTCACCGCTGCACGTGGGCTTTCTCTAGTTGCAGCGAGCGGGGGGCCACTCCTGGTTGCGGTGCGTGGGCTTCTCACTGGGGTGACTTCTCTTGTTGTGGAGCACAGGCTGCAGGCACGCGGGCTTCAGTAGTTGTGGCTTGCGGGCCCTAGAGCACAGGCTCAGCAGTTGCAGCCCAAGGGCTTAGTTCCTCCGTGGCCTGTGGGATCTTCCTGGACCAGGGCTCGAACCCGTGTCCCCTGCATTGGCAGGTGGATTCTTAACGACTGTGCCACCAGGGAAGCCCGAAAAAGACAATCTGAACCTGTCCTTCAAAGAATTAATTTTGATTGTGAAGGTGTCTTTGTAGGTAGAGCCTGGGATCTGTTAGATGCTGCTGGTTTGGAGCTAAGTGTGGCAACATCTAGGCCTGTCTGGGAAAGGCAGTCCCAGAAGCTCACCCATCATATCCTGGTCTGTGATTGGTTACTCTGCTCACTTTAGTTTCCATCCCCTGTGGTCAGGGTGAGATTGGCCCCCATGGTGGCATAGAACAAGGCATTGCTTTTCCAAGAGTCACCTGGGAGGCTTACTTTCACAGTGAGGGTGGGCTGGGCAGTTTTCAATGGCAGGATCTTGGATCCAAATAGGCTGGAATCAGGAAGGGCTGTGATAGAGACCAAAGCCCATTCCACCCCAAGTTCACTTCCTCTTTGCTGAACCAGCCCTCTCAATCCTTTCTGGATGGCCTGCCAGAGATGCTATGAGCCTCTGATAGATTGGCCATGAGCAGTGAGGACCACAAAGCAACGACCAATTGAGTGTGAGCTCCGGTGTGGTCCAGGGACCCTCAGAGCCAGCCCCAACATGCTGGCCTCTGCCAAAGCCCCCTTTAAAAGTCTGTACTAAGGGAGCAGTTGCAGAAATGGAGAAATACGGGGATTTAATTTTCCCACAAAGCACTTTTGCCCAAGCTGTGCTAATGTTCTCCAGTTAAATACTTTTCAAAGCCATCCATCAAAAAATGCAGCTACACATTCCATTAACCATGTCTGCTTTCGTCCCACCCAGGGCCATGACAGTCAGCCAAGCAATTTAATCTCTTGAAACAGAAATTGTTATGTTCCCACCCCTGACAGGGAGGAGCAGTGAGCAGACAGGCAAGATGAGTGTGTTTTCCAGAGGGAGGGAGAGGTCGCCTATTTTCTGAACTCTCATGGGATTTCCCCAAAACAGCAAGAGCATCTATACTACAACTCATTAACACAGGAGCTCCTTGCTGCTGAACCTACACTGCTTCTGTCGGATTTTTCCTACAGCAGAGCAAAGATACATGAACCATAATTTTAGAAACGGGATTGCCTGGCCTCTCACTGTATATTGTGGGCCCATTAAAGACAGAGCTGGGGCCAATTCATGTTTGGAATTCTGATTCCTAGCAGAGACCTTGCCACCCAAGTGTTCATTGAAATTGTCATCAATTTTAAAAAAGTAGAAAAGCCAACTCCTGTCCCTTATATCACTCTCCAGGCAGACAACTGGATCCCCTACATGATCTGGAGTAATCTTGATTGCAGATATTTTCCTCCACTGTCTTCAGAATTAATATTGTTTTGACATGTGATGCAGCCTGCTTTTAGGTTCAGCAAACAGGCACACTTGATCTTGAATGCAGCTTTTTCAACCTTTTCTGGGGTCACAGATCCCTTTGAGAATCGAATGAGAGTTAGACCCTTTCCCCATTAAAACTCAAGTTTGCACACACATTTGCAGTTTTGCATTCAATTTCAGGGAGTTGTCGGACCCTCTAAAATATCCCTAAATGCCAAGGTATAAATTGCTTCAATGATTTTGACATCATGGCTTGTATTTTGTTTCCCAAACTGTGGAAGAAGATTCTGGTCCCAACATGGATTTCACTAGTTGTACCTTATTGTACTTGTAGATTATTGTAGTCTTTTCCTCAGCTGGCTATTTTCTAGTGAGGAAGTACTCAATCCAATCCAAGTTGTAAAACCTTAGCTGACACAGGCTAATGAAAATGTGGTAGACGTATATCCTTTTTTAAACATAGGGCTGTGTGAATATGTAGAAAAAGAGAAGAGCCACGTTATATGTATTATTAATTTTTTAATGCTAATCCTTCTTTCAGAGGCTCATAGCTCTATCTTCTTATTTAAAAAGAACAAGCTTTGGCTGCAGAGCAATAGTGCTTCTTAAGGCTTCCAAAAATAATTTTGAATGTTCTGTTGAAAGACGACACGGTCCTGGGACTTCATCAACTTCCACACTTGACATCTCTGTTATGAGTTCCAGGAGCAGCTACCAGGCCAACTGTTCAAGAATGAAGGGAAAAGGCAAAAGTAAATTATGTCATGCTTTAAGACTCTAGTGTGGTAATGCCCCATGCACTAAGAAAGAGATTTTGAATGGTTTTATAGATCTCAGATGTATGCCTGAGAATATATTTAAAGTCTGCTGGTTTCAGAAGCCTGCTGGATCACTGGAAATGCACTGAAATGAATCCATTGTCCAGTTCCTTATGGGTGACCTCTAAAAGAAAAATAGCAAGGTTTGACATGACGCTGGGGAATGACCAAACTTTCTCAGAATGGAATGTGATTTTAGCAAGCTTCCAAAATTCCAGATGCTCACTGAAGCACATTGAAGATACTCAGGTCTCATGAGATGGAAATCAAGGGTGAAAAGCACAAAGATGTGCAGCCATCCTGTGCATAGTTTGGCCTGAGCCACAGTCAGATTTTTTTTCAAGGTCCTGACCAGGTCCTTGGGGGGTGCTGAGCTCAATACCCTTTTCCTGAAGCCTTTGAACCTCAATGAAAAGCATCCAGTTGAGGTGTTGGATGAAAGCAAACATGGGTAGGTGAAACTCTTTGAGCTTCTTTGCATACTGCTGTGGCCAAGCCAGTTTCTTGCACCAACTCTTTGCACTGAAGAATGTAACTCAAGTTCTTCTGGGTCCATCTCCTACCACTTCAAAAGGAAATACCAATAAGAAGGGCAGGCTTGGGAAACCAAAAGCAGGAGGAGACTGGGATTTCCAGATGGCAAGACATACACACCATCAGTACTTGAAGTTGGGAAATTAGTTGGTTTCTGTTTTGTAGAGTCTAAAACAGGCTTGCTAACATTCTGAGAGTCAGGTATACTCTGCAGGAGGCGTTGTTTTTGAACATCCCTCTTGCCCCTAGAGATAAATGAGGCACTGAATAGAGTGCAAAGCAGCCTTTGAGGAGCCCATTGCTTATAATGGAATTGAGGAGACCAGAGTCACACACATGGAAAAGAGCAGAAGGCAAGAATTCTGGGTGCTGCATTCATGAAAAAAAAAAAAAAAAGCCATTGAAAGATAGAGAAGTCTGAAAGCTGAAAAAGGCTTCTTGGATGCAATGGGCAATGAGATAGGTTCGAAGGACAGACAGAATTGGATAGGCATCAACAGGAAGGGAGAAGAACACATGCAAAGGCAGGCTTTGTTCACTCTGGAGCCAACTTGGAGAACATTCGAGAGCTCCTACTACAACCAAGGTTTACATTTTCTTGTGCATCAGAATGATGCGGGGAGCCTCTTAAAAGTATAGACTCCTGCACCCCATCTTTACAGACTCTGATTTAGTGGGTCTGAGCTTGAGCTCAGAGATTTGCATCTCTAACAAGTATCCCAGATGATAGCCCATGGACCACACTTTGCGAAACAGTGACATCTACTTCCTTTGGCTTCTTTGTTTGATCATTGAAAACACCAAGCAGGAATATGGTCCTTAGAATCCTAGTCTATAACCTGGAGGGAAATGTACTGCAAAGCGCTAAACCAAGATGGGATGTGGAGGGCCAAGACATCCGGTGAAGATATACGTAAAAATGCCATGAACTAATGTCATGCTCTACTTTTCCACACCACTCTCATAACCCCAACATGTTCATAACTGACACTGAACCCCGTCTAAACGCCCTCCTTCCAACTCAGGCTGTTCTCTACGACTGGAAAGGCAAAGGGAGGCGTGACTTTTGGTGACGAAGACACAAGACAAAATATTTTCACCTTTAGTTTCTATAAACTTATGATCTATATAATCTTCTCCACAAGTGACCTATGAGTAGCAGTCTTTAACCTCTTTTGGAGATCATAGACTCTTTTGAGAAAATTATGATCCTCTTCCTAGGTAACTGTATGTGGACACTTGTATGTATATTTGGCATATAATTTCATGACATCAACAGGAGTGATCAACTAAACCATTCTTGTTAGAGGGGCCTAATCTTTTTTTTTTTTTTTTTTTTTTTTTTGCGGTACGCAGGCCTCTCACTGTTGTGGCCTCTCCCGTTGCGGAGCACAGCCTCCGGATGCGCAGGCTCAGCGGCCATGGCTCACGGGCCCAGCCGCTCCGCGGCATGTGGGATCCTCCCGGACCGGGGCACGAACCCATGTCCCCTGCATCGGCAGGCAGACTCTCAACCATTGCGCCACCAGGGAAGCCCAGGACTAATCTTTAGTCATACAGTTTTCTTAATGTTAACAATCTCATCCACTCAACCTCTGGGCAGATGTATCTGTTTCAGCATCACAACTATATGTCCTGACTCTTCTCTGGGATTTTTATTAAATGTTCATGAACCTCCATTCGCTTGCCTGTTGATCTCAGCTCACTTTCTCAAGTCCTTCCTGGTGCAAGATGGGAGATGCCATACCTGCTTCCACATTATGGTCTGCATTGCTTTGAGAATAAGTGACAACTTCATTATAGATCTGTCTGCTCCTTCCAACTCTTTGCTGTGACTCAAGGCACTTCAGCTCCCAAACTTGTCAGGCATTTCAACCACAGCACGTAGTTGGAAAAGTTTCAGGGGAAGTCTGTCAGTTCTAAAATACGGAAAGATATTATCAATAAAGAATGGTCCTTGTCGTCCTCTGTGCATCTCCCATTTTTTCATTCATTTATTCGTATATCCATCAAATGTCCAAGTGCCAAATCCTGTACTAGGTAGCAGGATACAGTGAAGGAGGAGATCTCAGTCCTCCCAAAGCTTACAGTCTAATTGGGAGAGACAGATAAAACACAAATATACAAAGAAGTAAGATTATTTTAAGTGCCATAAAGGGAAAATAAGGTGGTATGATAGGAAGTGACACAGGGGTCCTGACTTTGGCAGAGTAATCAAGGAAGGCCTCCTGGCAGAGGTGACATCTGGGATGAGACCCAGAAGATAAGAAGGGGCCAGCCTTGGAAAGCAAGGACTGTGTCACACTTGATTAATTCTTCATGTCTGGGACCTGGTTCCTATGAATGCCTGCCAAGTGTCTTCTATGTAGAACGGGCCCGTACAATCGTGATCTGAAGAGGTTTCTGTGTTTAATGCATGCTTCCTGCTGCTGGCATATGTCTTGCTTCATCTGCTGACAGGGCTGTAAGCATCAAGCCAAGACTTCCAACAGGAAGAGCAGCCTTCTCAAGAGTAAAGAGGGGGCTCCGAGCCTGATATGAGTCACGGGAACAGATAGATCCCTGCAGTGCCCAGCTCAGGGTCACTCTGAGGGGGTGTGTCTACACAACCCTGGAGGGTTGGTGTGAGAGTGGCCAAAATCAAACCCGTGATGAAAACCTGTATATATTTTTCCCAAGCTGATGGGTCTGGAGTAAGAAGTGGGCAGGTCTGAAGAAGAGAGGCACAGCTCTCAGCACTCTTGGGCAGTGGACACTCAGGATGGAACCCTCCTCCACTGCTTCTGGCTTGTAGATTCCACTGACATTGCTTCTCCATGCAGCGGGTACAGCAAACACAACAGGATATGTGAATTATGAGAAGCGTGCATTCAGCCATCCTTAATCTCCTGGATAGAACCCTGTGTAAATGACCTGTGGTTCAGGTGCATAACCTCCTGGGCTCACTGGACACAGGCTAAGCTTTCTGTCTAAGACATCTCCATGAATTCTCTTGGTGAAGTCTTCAGTGTCCCAACATGTGGATTTTATCAACCCTCCCCAAGGCTGAGTCTGACATTAGTGTAAACGTGGCTTCTTTTCCAAGGTTCTGGGAGCCACAAGCTTGCAGAATGCAGGGTGGGTCTCCAGCAAGGCCTATACCTTCACATTCAGGTTAAAAAAAGACTCTCCACCTCCATCTTCCCTCATTTCACGAGAGGATGGTGTTCACAGGTGGGACGTACCCCAGGGATGTACTCAGATTTTACGAAATGCCAAACAAATTTGCGGGAGAGAAAGACTTTTTGGTTTCTCAAGAAAAGTGTTGCAATATCTCGCAATTGAACCTCTTACATACATGGCTACTGAAACGTCTGCCATCTTAGTCAAAGTCATCATCTCTAACCTATGTTCCTCGGTGACGCTACAGGGACCTTTTGAAAATACAAATCAGATTACATCATTCTGCTGCCTAAAATTCTTCAGTGGTTGGCCATCAAACTTGGAATAAAACCCCAAGTCTTAATCCCTATAGGATCCTATCCTAGGTTATGTATCCACTTCTTCCACAGCCCACTCTCCCCCTTGCCCACCACACTCCAAGCACTTTCCTGCCTCTGGACCCTTGCATTTGTGGGTGTCTCTACCAAGGACACCACTCTCTCCTTTTCACAGGATGGATAGCTTTTCAGTTCCACTGTCCCCCAACTCTCCCCAGAGAGGTCTTTCTTTCTTTCTTTCTTTCTTTTTTTTTTTTTTTTTGCGGTACGCGGGCCTCTCACTGTCGTGGCCTCTCCCGTTGCGGAGCACAGGCTCCGGACGCGCAGGCCCAGCGGCCATGGCTCACGGGCCCAGCCGCTCCGCGGCATGTGGGATCTTCCCGGACCGGGGCACGAACCCGCGTCCCCTGCATCGGCAGGCGGACTCTCAACCACTGCGCCACCAGGGAAGCCCCCAGAGAGGTCTTTCTTAACCATGTTACACAGAACAGCCTTCCCACCCCCACCGCCATTATTTCCTTCTTAACGCCTGTGATAAACACCATTACTGTTTGGCCGGTATTTGCTCTCCTCTTCCTGAATCTGCCCTGCCCTGCTGACTTGGGGCTTGGCCACTTGACTTGTTTTGGTTAACGGACTTCAGCAAACGTGACCTGAGTAGAAGTTTTAAATTGTTCAGAAGGCCAGGTCTGCCCTCTTGAACTCCTGCTATTCACCATGTGAAGAATGCACGCGAGGTGCCGCTGAGCCGAGGAGGGTGAGGGGCTGAGGGCGCAGCCTGAGGCCAAGCCCTGCTGAGACCAGCAGAACCACAGCTTCCCATCAGATTGTGAATGAGAAATAAGCCCCTGGGCTTTTGGAGTGGTTTGTGATGCAGCTTTGTTTCAGCAATGACTGATGAAATGCAGTGCTTTCCCACAGTCTCATAATTCTATTTGTCTCATTTCTTGTCTATTTCCCTCACCAGGTTGTAAACTCCAAGAAAGCAGGGATGATGTTGACATTTTCCCTGTTGTATGCTCTAAACTGAAGACAGTGCTTGGCACCCAATAGTAGCTCAGTAAACAATTGTTGAATGGGTGGATACTTTTTTTTTTTTTTTTTTTTTTTTTTTGCGGTACGTGGGCCTCTCACCGTTGTGGCCACTCCCGTTGCGGAGCACAGGCTCTGGACGCGCAGGCTCAGCGGCCATGGCTCACGGGCCCAGCTGCTCCGTGGCATGTGGGATCTTCCCGGACCGGGGCACAAACCCGTGTCCCCTGCATCGGCAGGCAGACTCTCAACCACTGCGCCACCAGGGAAGCCCTGGATGGATACTTTTAACCACCCCAACTAATCACATTGTGTCAACAACAACCTCGCTCTCTTTTTGGTGCAGGTAAAACACGTTTTTCCTTATGCTCAGCATCTTGCTCACCACCAGAAGGCCACCCCTGCCCTTACTAAAAATCTTGAATTTGCTGCAGCTTATTGAAAAGGAAAAGAGTAAATCATTTGTAAACTCTAAGATTAGTAACCAGTTACATACAAACACCTCCTACCATGGTTGAGAACCACTGTTCACATTTAACAAAGCAAGGGGGACTTGATCCCCGCCTCCACCCATTTCCAAAGACTTGGAGGTATGTACAGAGAAACAGCAGCAAGAGGATACCATGGGCTTCATGTGCCAGCTGTGCTTTTATTCCTTTCCCAAATTTTGGTCTGAAAACTAAAAATAATCCGTGGAGTAATTAAATGAAAATAAGAGAAATGGAGAATGTGCAGAGATATATATCAAAAGAACATTAAAATAATGCATGTGTGTTGGGGGAGGGAAGAGAGGTAGTTCATAAATCTAAACTCATAAAGAAAAAGAACTGCATTCCCAGAAATGTAAATCAAAGGAATATCTTCCATTTTCAACATGTTCTGATGGGTCTTTATATACACACCATCTTGAGTTGCATTGGAGAGAAGACAGAGGAACACAGAGGCAATTCAATGAGTGACACGGGCCCTGTGGTATTTGGGCTGATTTTTGGACTATTTACATGGAAGATTATTTAAAATGACCCTTTTCAAGACAGAGCAAATTTTACTTATTTTAAACTGATTTCTCCTGTGTTTTGGCCATTTCCACCTGCTATTCTCATCCTCCATGTCACAACCCAGTGAGGTGTCTTCGGTAATTTGTTACTCATCATAAAGTCTGATGTTTGTACCAGACTTACATTTTTAATGTAAATTTAAGCAAATTCAAGGCCATTCCTCTTACTCTGTTTTCCAGTGAGTAAGAGTGAACGTGGGGAGATGAAGTTGTAGCTAATGTTGGGGGGCAGGGGAGTGGTGGGTCGACAGAGCTCCCCATAGGGCAGATGGTGCCAGAGAACAGCATGTGTCATCAGGGTTGCCGCTGGGTGTGGAGGTGGGGATGTTAAGGACCACTGTGGGGAGAGGGAGCCACCTGCGTCCCCAGCAGCACAGGTGGGTCTCCCAAACTGTCCTCCCATGCCATACAGTTGTGGCTAATGAGACACCAATGGAAATTTGTGTTTGCTTTTCTGACAGGAAAGGATGGACCCACTCATGCCACCCTTACTCCATTTTTCTAGCTTGATGTAAACTTGATGCCTGAACTCAGCGCAGCACTTATCTTTTAACAGAAGCAACAATCCGAGGAAAGATCTAGAGGACTACAGGGATGCTGGCCCTGACAGGGAGGAGACAGAGAACTCTGCTGGCATCTGCCCAC
Organism: Mesoplodon densirostris; assembly: GCF_025265405.1. Taxonomy (NCBI): domain Eukaryota; kingdom Metazoa; phylum Chordata; class Mammalia; order Artiodactyla; family Ziphiidae; genus Mesoplodon; species Mesoplodon densirostris. The sequence goes on along the minus strand of NC_082662.1, from coordinate 10,930,515 downwards.
CTTCTGACTCCTTGAGAGAGATACGTAAGCTCTTCTATGTGAGCCCCAGGAGTCAGGTTTTCTGTTTCTTGCAGCTGAAATCATTGCTAATTGATATGTAACTAAGCCAAGGGCTTTTGCTTCTGGATAATTTCAACATGGCATGGCATGCCACACACATACATACACATGAACACACATACACATATACACACACTCACACACACAACTGTGCTGTTCTTTGTTCACAACGACACAGCTCATCTTCTGAGAATGAAATGCAAAAACTCAGTCCCACATTATTTCCAAGGAGTATAATTTTGTATGTCTGGCCAGAACAAGGTAACAGCCCATGGTTATTAACAAAAATTGGTGGGGGGGTACATTCTCTGAGTGTGGACCATGAGCAAGGCACAGGAGCTGAGCCGGTCACGTACAGGTGTTACCTTAATCGGAACTCACAAGTCTATGAGGAATGCACCGAGGCTTGCAGAGATTAAAGCACTGGCTGCACAGGATTATGGACATGGGGCTTAGACCCAGACAGGCTGAGGCAGAATCCTAACCTCTTACCCATTGCATGCCTAGGCCTCTCTACTGAGGAGCTAAAATGACCAGCAAGTAACACACTGACCCACCACTACAGCACTTACCCGAAAAGCTGACCCACATGCAGTGATAGTAATAATATTAGCTGTTACTACCATCTAGTCAGTGTCCTCTCTATGCCAGACTTTCATTCATTCATCAAATAATGATAGCTGACCCTCACATAGTATTTCCTCTAAGGGTGGCTCTGCTTTAAGTGCCATCTCTGTAGTAACTCATTTAATCCCTACAACAACTCAATGGGGAACGTGCTATTATTTTACATCTTACATATGGAGAAACTGAGGCACAGAGCAGTGAACTCGCCAAAGGTTACACAGACAGTACGTAGTGGAGTCAGGATTCCAACCTGTGCAATCTGAGGTGGTGACCAGACACAGATGTTGTTCCTACCCACAGAAGAGGGGCAGGCAGTGCCCTGTGATTCGGGGAGGGAGTCAGTGCAAAAATAAACACAATGAACGGAAGGAATGTGGTTCTTTGCGATGGTTTAACCAAGGATTCCCTGAGAAAGTGAGCTGAGACTTAAAGAATGTGCAGGGATTAACCAGGTAATGTGTGTGTGCCTCCTTTATCTACATGCATGAGTTTGTGCCTATGTGCATGTGTGTCTCTCTGTCACTCTGTGGTGTGTGTGTGTTTCTGGGTCTCTGTGTGTCTGTATGCATATATATATATATATATATATATATATATATATGTATATATATGTGCATGCACGTGTTTGGCAGGGGAGAAGCTGGGAGGGTCTGTGTTTTTGGCAGAATATGGGCAGAAGAGACAGCATATGGAAAGGTCTTTGAGCAGGAAAAACAACTGTACCTTTGAGTAACTGAATAAAAATGATTGAAGGCCAGTGTGTCTGGCACAGGGGTTGGGGGGTGGGGAGGTCAGTGGAACCTGAGGGCCACAGTTTTGTAGCTACAATAAGGATGTATAATTACGTTCTCTACCTCCTCAACCACCCTTTGATTTAAGTGTCATTATCCTCATTTCATAGATGAGGAAACCGGGGCTCAGAGAGGTTAAGTACCTTGCCACAGGTCACACAGCTGGAAGGTGATTGAGTCTGTCTGACTCCAGAGCCTCATTTCTTTCTATCACATCAAATGTGGTCACAGGCACAGGGAGTCTCTGTGTCCAGGGCTCTTAAAGGAAGGCCTGAACCAGGTGGGGACAGACGGCCATCTACGACCTATAGGCACTTTGGGGTTGGTGTGGAAGCTATTCCCACAGATAGGTGCCACATAAAGTACTTATGGGTGAAATATACAGAAGTACCGGGAGGTTAGGTATTTCATATTAATAGCATTAGAATCTACTTGGCCTGATTTTCCAGAAATGTCCTAGGCTTGGACAGTTTCTCTGATAAGATCCCCATTCTACCTGTCAGATGGAGTCAGACAAATCTGGGTGTGAATTCCAGGTCCTTTTCTTACAAGCTGCCTGGCCTTGGGTGAGTTATAAAACCTCTCTGCTCCTCAGTGGCCTCATCTGTGAAATGGGAGAACAGCAGCTTGTAAGGATGCCATGAGCTTTAAACAAAATAACTATCTGCAGGGCCTGGCCCTGTGCTTGGCACAAGGCAGGGGCCAACCGTGCCAGAAACTGTTAGTTCCATTGCAATTGTGGTGTATCTACAAGGGGATTTCAGTGTCTTGGAGAGAACCCTGAGCCCAAGGACCTTTGTATGGAGAGCAGAGGAGGACAAGTCAATCACACTCTCTCACGATGCACAGGGACCTGCTGTGGTGGATGCTTCTGCTTTCAAGATGCACTGATGACATACAGGCACAAAACAAACTTGCAGGGTGGTTAAGCAAGTGGGCTCTGGGCTCAAATTGCCTACGTTCTTCTGGCTCTGCCACCTACTAGCTGTGTGACAAAGGCCAAGTTATTTCACGTCTCTGAGCCTTGGTTTTCTTACCTGTAAGTGGCGATTATGGTAGCACTCCTCATCAGTTTATGGTGAAGATAATTCACGCAATACACTTAGAACCCTTTCTACCACAGAGTGAATACGCAATGCAGTTCACTTCCATTGTTATCTTATTGGTCTGTTGGGAGAGAGAACCTCATGGGGGCATCTCCAGGTAGAGATGGACAATGGACTTGCTTATGGCTATTTTCAACCCTGAGGACTTTCCCAAAGGCTTATCACCTCCTTAGAGACACTGAGGTTGTGTAGGGAGAGTGAAGATGCCACACTCGGAGAGGGGGCATGCTGACACCAGCTGTTTGGGGGCTGTAAGAAGATGTTGACCTATGAGCTTGATGACTCCGGCAAGGTTAGTCCATGGTTTAATCTGGGACCATTTTACTCTGTGCATCTTTGTTGCTTCTTAGAAACATAAAACACACTCAAGAAAATTGAATGGCACAGAAGAGCTTAGTATGAAGAACAATAGACCAAGATCAAGGACTTGGGGTAATCTTGACAAAGACGAGGAAAAGGGACAATATCTCCATCTTCCAAATGGTTTCATGAGCCTGTGGCAAGACCCCAACCAACAGTGTCAGCAAGGGATTCAAGCTTAATTTATAGAGATTCTGAACTTCCTTAAAGGAAGAAAAAAAAAGGCGTTGATGACGAATGAGAGGAGGAGGGTATAAGAACAAGAAGAAAGGGAAAAAACTAGAGATGGAGTTCTTGGAGCTGAGGGAAGATGCCAAATGTTGACGCGTCATTCAATGCTTTAGTAGTTCGTGTCATCTATGGTGGCCCTGGTACACAGAATCTCAGATTTGAAGGGGTATTTCATGGACACATAATCTACTCCTCAGCAGCCTTTGGGGCTAGAGAAGTGGGCTTAAATTCTGGCTGTTCCACTTAGCAGCTGTGCCAGCTACTCATCTAAGTGATATTGGTTTGAGACTCAGTTTCTCTGCAAAAAGGGAGCAACACTGCCAGGGTCGTGTGAGACTTAAAGAGACAACGAGGCTGCACAGTTCCTGTCTCACAACCAGTTCTCACGAGTGTTAGTTCAGCCATCACCTCCCCAGCCCCGCCCTCCCAGCATTGCTCAGTGGGATCTCCAGGACCTGTTCAGCCTGCCTAAACGATACAACGCGCACCCCCGTGGTATTCTTCAGGCGTGGCCAGGCTGCCCTCAGTTCCACCCAGGATCTTCACATTTGCTGGAGTGAAAGCTGAGGCTGCAGCGTCCGCCATGGTCGTGGGGATGGGGGTGGGGACTGGAGGAAACAGGTGCACGGAGGAGGCACCAACATTCCAGCTCATCCATCAGCCTAAGCCAGCAGCTGACATGAGAAATGAGGCCCCTCACGCACAGACACACAAAGAGAAGAGGAAAGGTGGCGAGGCAGGAGCCCATTTATCACCCAGAACCTGCCATCCTCGCCCCTGCACCTCTGCAGGGGAGGTGAGCTCGGCCAGCCTGGCAGGTGGCTTCTGGAGAGTCAGATGTCCACAGGGAGGCTGCACATTAGCTCTGCACCTGCCTTTACTCACTGGGTATTGATCATCCCTGCCAGCCTGCATTGGCCCTTGGAGACCCTGCCTACCCCCTGATCTCTCAGCTCCACCTCCCAGCCTTCATGGTTACTGAACCAAAGCCCCAGAAGGGACCCCAAACAGAGGAGTCCTTGGCCATGTGGGCAATTTTTCACGAGGCCCCTCCTTGGGGTGCCCCCCGGCATCTCAGCCCGTCTATCTCCTCCCTGTGTCCTCTGCCCCCGAACACTGCTACAATGCAAAACAACTGGACTGATCAGAGGACAAAAGAAATGCTAAAACGCTGTGCAAACTGCAAAGTGAAGTGCACATGGCTTGATTTTATTGCTCCTGTGAAAGGACAGCCCGGAGCAATGTCAGCGGGCAAGACGACACATACAAACAGCATCCGCAGAAACGATGTATGCCATTCTTTGCTCTAGCACTGGAGACTCTCTATAGAAAAGGTGCTATTTTTGCAGTCATTCTGGACTTTACTTCCTAATTCTCCCTCATCTCATCCCAGCCCCATCTTTTTTTTGTTGCTTTCTCACTGTGGAAGTACGACCACTTCTGTTTGAGCTGAGCCCACGTGATTATCTGCCCAAGCTACTCCCCTTGAGGCCACCCAAACCCTAGTCCAGGGGTTTCTCTGGATTATGTTTTTAGAAACTTTCCCTGCAAAGTACTCTGTAAGGCATTGAGGATGTCCATTGAATTAAAGTCCATTGGGAATGCATGTAACTGCACATCTTGGAAAATCTGCCAATGGTGGCTTCCATAGATCAGGGTTAAGTTTCTCATGTGAGGAGGACTTCAGAGTTGGCTTAACTGCTCAAGGACTGTGTCTCTTTTGTCTTCCCATTCTGCCATCTTCACCGTTTTAGCCTGTTGCCTTATGGCCGCAAGATGACTCCTGCAGCTCCAGACATGAGATCTGTACTCAAGGTTAAGGGTGAAATGAGAGGGCTTGGTGATGCCAGCATTTTCTGTTTCTTTCTTTCTTTCTTTCTTTTTTTTTTTTGCAGTACGCAGGCCTCTCACTCTTGTGGCCTCTCCCATTGTGGAGCACAGGCTCCAGACACGCAGGCTCAGTGGCCATGGCTCACGGGCCCAGCCGCTCCACGGCATGTGGGATCCTCCTGGACCGGGGCACGAACCCGTGTCCCCTGCATCGGCAGGTGGACTCTCAACCACTGCGCCACCAGGGAAGCCCTTTTCTGTTTATTTTTATCCAGAAGTGAAAATGTTTTCTATTATCATCACCCACAGATCTCTGCTTAGTCCTCATTGGTCAGAATGGTGTCACATGACTTCCTCTGGCTGCAATGCAGGATGGGAAAAGGATCATAGAGAAAGGCAAGTGGGGAAGGAGCCCAGAGTGGGTATGGGTGTTGGGTGAACAAGCCCACAGTGTCTATCACAGATCGTAAGCCTGGGTCAGGGTTATGGAACCAAACATCTCCAAAAGTTCCACGGTCAGTGGGTCTCCCTTCCCCACAGCTCCTGTCATCACAGGCTCACCTGGAGAGCATGAAACTCTCACTCACTTTCTAAGTCATTAACTGGATTTGCAAACACTAATAAAAATATTAGTATATATAAAACTTAATCATATTCCAATTACTCTTCCCCCCATCAGATTAAATTTTCCCTCAATTCATATACGGTTTCTTAGGAGGAGTAATTTCCTCTCCCCCCACACACTAAAGAGCAGTTAAAATCCATTAGCACAATACACATAAAAATGAACAGACAAGATTATGGAAATAACCACAGGTCCACAAATTGGAAGACTGAAAAATCAAGACTAATATAAAGAGAATTCAAGTAATGAGTTACAGTCCCAAGATCCTCAGTGAGAAAATCAGGTAAATTCTGTTACACCAAGGATTTGGGTTCTCCAGAAATGCTGATCTAGGGGCCCTGGTTGATCCAAAAAGTAAGATTAAAACTTGTTCTGGAAACTGCACGGCTTTTGAGGGATTATTTACCCATAATTTCAAGACTGAATGAATAGGCTACCAGTACTACATGAAAGCTGCAGGTGGTATTTAATAATGGTTATTAGTTACTGAATGCTACTGTGCTAAGTGCTTTACGTGGGTTATCTAACTGAATCCTTGTGGCAGTTGTAGAAAGTACCTCCATCTTACAGATGTGAAAAGTTAGAACTGGGATTGCAGAGCCTGTTTTTTCTTTCTTTCTTTCTTCTTTTTTTTTTTTTTTTTTGTCTATGTTCTTAGTCCTGCATGCAAAAGCCTAGTGGTGGGTGAGCAGAGCAGATAACTTGGGTTTAATGTGGGCCTATGAGTCCTGTTTCAGAGGCTGAAAGCAAAGCCTTTGTGTGAATACTTGTATCAATACACATACACACACACACACGCAGACATGGCATTTACCATCTCAACGTCCTGAGATGGCGCCATCCCCACTCGCTTTTTTTTTTTTTTTTCTTGCGGTACGCGGGCCTCTCACTGTTGTGGCCTCTCCCATTGCGGAGCACAGGCTCCGGACGCGCAGGCTCAGCGGCCATGGCTCACGGGCCCAGACGCTCCGCGGCATGTGGGATCTTCCCGGACCGGGGCACGAACCCACGTCCCCTGCATCGCCAGGTGGACTCTCAACTACTGCGCCACCAGGGAAGCCCCCCACTCCCTTTGTAAGAAGCAGTTGTCTCCAAGGACATTGCCATGGGCTGAACTGTGTCCTCCCCTGTACTAGTCAGGGTTCTCTAGAACAAATAGGCTCTTCCTAGATATATATCCAGGAAGAGGTTTATTATAAGGAATTAGTTCATGAAATGTTATGGAAGTTTCAAAGTCCCATCATCTGCTATCTGTAAGCTGGAGACCCAGGAGAGCTGGTGGTATAATTCAGTGTGAATCTGAGGCCCTAAGAATCAGGGGAGCTGAGGGTAGGAGAAGACAGATGTCCCAGCTCAGTCAGTCAGATTGGGGGTGTCAGATTCTTCCATCCTCTGTCCTTTGTTCTATACTGGCCCTCAACAGATTGGATGATGCCCACTCACATTGGAGAGTGAAAATCAATTTACTGAGTCCACTGATTCAAAAGCTAATTTCATCTGGAAATACCCACACAGGCACTCCTAGAAATAACGTTTAGCCAAATATCTGTGCAGCCCATGATCCAGTCAAGTTGACACATCAATTAACCATCACACCCCCAAATTCACATTTTGAAGTCTTAGCCCCCGTTATCTCAGAAAGTGACCTTATTTGGAGATAGGGTTTTTAAAGCGGTAATTAAGTTAAAATACGGCCATTAGGGTGGGTGCTGATATAACTGGTGTTCTTATAAGAAGAGGAGATACGGACACAGATACACACAGAGCAAGTGTGTAGACAGAGGGAGAAGACAGTGACCTACAAGCCAAGGAGAGAGGCCTCATAGGAAACCAACCCTGCTGACACCTTGATCTTGGACTTCCATACTCCAGAAGTGTGAGATAACAAATTTCATTTGTTTAAGCCACCCAGTCTGTTGTACTTTGTTATGGCAGCCCTAGGACAGGAATACAGACGTGGTCCTAGTTCCTAGGCTGAAGAGATGCTGGGGCACTAAACAGTAAGAAGGAGGGAGGGAGAGGGGTGGAGAGAGAGAGAGAGAAACAAGATTATGGTTCCTGAGCCCCTTTCGCCTCTTAATATGGCTACTTGAATCTTAACCACTACCTCCCATGCTTGCTTAGAAGGCAGGCATATACCCACAGTCATAGCCTGTGACCTGGTTCCCTTGCTGAATTTAAATCAGCTAATAGCTGATCTCCCCTACCACCACTACTCCCTGTGGGTGTTAGCAGTTGGAGGAGCAATAGGGCCACACTATAATGATACAATTTGCAGGGCCCAGTGCAAAACAAAAAAGCTGGGAGGGCCCCTTGTTCAAAAATTACTAAGAATTTCAAGATGGCAAGAGAAGCACATTGACCAAAGCATGGGGCCCTTCTAAGCGCAGGGTTCTAGGCAACTACACAGGTTGCACACCCAGGAAGCCGGCTCTGGTCTCATGCATGGGCTTGAATGAAGTGGTCAGTGGTCATTCTGAGAGGGAGCCTTCTACTTCCACAGGAATGCAACAGGGACAATGCAATGGTGCAGAAAGGACAAATACTGCTGGTTCAGGGACTTTAGATCCATGTGTCACCTGGCCATTGGAGCACCAGCCTCTTGGGCCTCTGTCTTGGTCAGTTCTCAGGGCCAGATATTGGACTGTTGGTTGCTGCACAGGAGATGCGAGAAAAGAATTTTGCTTTGAGAGGTGCCAGTGAAATGCTGAAGACACCAGATGCTGGGATGGGAGAAGTAGCCGGCTGTTGTATGTCTGCATTTTGTTCAAAGTAATAACAATTGTAAAAATTATAATAACGGCCAACATTTATTGGGCGCTTGACATATACCAGGCTCTGTCATAAGTTCTTTATGGGAATTGTTTTACTTAATTATCTCAACAATCCCCTGAGCTATGTACTATTCTAATCAACATTTCACTGACTGGGAGCCTGAGGCATAGAGAGGTTAAGGCCACAGTTCACCAGCGGGGGAGCTGGGATTCCAATGGAGATTTGTGTCTCCTGGGTGCACAGTTGAGTATTTGGCATTGTGACATTTACTTTCAGCAAACCCAAGAGGAGAAAAGTGCCAACCTGGCACCAGTCAAGAGCCAAAAGAGATCTGTTTTTTTCGGGGGTGGGGGCAGGGGCAGGATTTCCTGTTTCCATTAAGGGTAAAATGGAGACAGCCATCTCTGTTATAATTTGCTACTGAAGGACCCCATATACAACCACTTTTTCATGTGTCAAATGAAGATGGTAACTGCTGATGTGCTTACTTCTCAAGGTGCCTGTGATGACCAAACACTCCTGGGTGCTATTTGTCATCGCTGCCCGAACTGCTCCATGATCTGCCAGTGGTACTTCACTTTCTTCTCTACCTTCTCTCCAATCCATTCTCCAAATTGCAGCTCAGTCCATCTGATCATAAAGTAAATCTGATAGTCACTTCCTGTAACAGTTGTCTGTGACCTGAGGGTAAAGACAAAACTCTCTTCCCTGGCCTGCAAAGTCCTCTAGAATCTTGCTGTCCAACCTCCTGTCACTCTCTGTTCTCCATTACTTTCTGGGTTTCAGCCCCACTGGCTTCTTTTCAGAACCCTGAACTTATCATGCTTTCTCCTGCCACAGGGCCTTTGCACAGGCTGATGCTGAGAGGCTCTGCTCTTCGCCCTTCACCTTGGTGACTACCACTTGGTCCTCTGCAGTCAGTTCAAGAGTCAATTCCTTCCTTTTCATTTCCTTTCTTAAACAATTACTTTATAGAGGTATAATTTAAATGCCATACAATTCATCTACTTAAAGCATACAACGGTTTTTGGTACATTCACAGGATTGTGCAGCCATTACCACAATCAGTAATTTTAGAACATTCTCATCACCCCAAAGAAATCCCTTGCTTATTAAAAGTCACCCCCCCATTTCCTCCTTCCTCCCTCTTCCTTACTCCCTGCCCCAGGCAATCACTGATCAATTTCTGTTTCTATGGATTTGCCTATTCTAGGCATTTTATACAAATGGAATCATACAATAAGTGGTTTCCTATATCTGGCTTCTTTCACTTAGCATAATGTTTCCAGGGTTAATCTAGGTTCTAGGACGTATCAGTACCCATTATTTTTTATGGCCAAATAATATTCCATTATATGAATATACCACATTTAATTTGTTTATTCATCAGTTGATTGACACTTGGGTTGTTTCCACTTGTTGGCTATTATGAATAATGCTGCTATGGACATTTATATACAAGTTTTTGTGTGGATATATGTTTGCAATCCTCTTGAATTTCTGGGCTGCATGGTAACTCTACGTTTAATCTTTTGAGGAACTGCCAGACTGTTTTCCAAAGTGGCTGCAACATTTCCCATTTCCACCAGCAATGCATAAGGGTTCCAACTTCTCCATATCCTTGACAGTGCTTGTTATTATCTGACCTTTCTGTTACAGCCATCCTAGCAGATGTGAAATGGCATCTCACTGTGGCTTTGATTTGCATTTCCCTGATGGCTAATGATGTTGAGCATCTTTCCATATGTTTATCAACACTTTGTGTATGTTCTTTGGAGGAATGCCTATTCAGATCCTTTGCCCATTTTTTAATTGGTGGAGTTATTTCCTCCTGAAGTCAGTTGGCTCCACTATCAACAACCTCTTTAAGAATAACCCTAGAAAATGGGGCTTTTCCTCTTAGAATGAAGAACACGTCTCTGCTGTGACAAGTGTGAATTTGGCCTCAAACAATAATTTAAAATCTGGGGACTTGACAAAAAATGCCTTGATAGAGTGTGCAAATCCAGAAAGGAAGACTCAGACTTCAGGGAATTATTTTGTCGAAACACACTGCAGCCCAATTAATATTCTGTGAAAGTAAAAAAGAAAATCTTGGAAGTGCCAAGTTCTGGATAATATCACTAATTGTGGTTTGCTCCCCAAATCCCCCTTTGCTCTGCGACACTTCCATTCTGGTAGTCACTCAAGAGGATAAATAAACTCATTTGTCTGAGCTCATTCCCTGGCAAGGGCAGATAGAAATTCCATGGGGAAATTACAGAAGCAGCACTCTCCAGATTCTTTCCCCCCAGGGCTCCCCTTCTGACATTAGCATCTATTATCTTCTTGGCTGAATTCTTCCCTAAAGGGCACTCTGTGTCCCTAGGCACTGCCAGTGTCAAGGAAACCTCACCAACTATTAAGAAAGCATGAGCTCCTGAAGAAGGCAGAAAAGAAACCTGGTGGAAAGATTTGGGGGTTGGTACAAAGCTGTCCTGACTTCTGCAGTGCAATGAATCCCAGGAGCTGGAGGAACACACCATGCTGAACTTCTTTTTCCTTGGTAAAGACCATCTCCACACAGGCAAGAATGCTGAGAGCCTCGGGGCCTCTATGTTTTTGCTGAGAGGGGCATCAGTGTCTTGGAAGGAATTAGAGCATCCTTTAATGAGGACCATTGGCCCGAATCCCTAGAATGACAGAGATGCCTAGTAATACCCTTGCAGAGCAAGATGCTTGAATACACTCAGGTGCAAAGGTAGACTGTGGCTTCTGTAATCTCACAAATAAGGTTTCATTCAATAGTAAGGAATAAGGAATCATTCAAGCACATAGATAAGCTGAGGGGACTTCCTGTCCTAAGACACGTCTTTCAGGTTGAGTTGTATTTATAGGGGTAATTTTCAAGTTCAAATTGTTGTGAGCTCTTCCTTTGGTGGGAATTTCAAGCCAGCACTGATAACCCCATTTTGTAGATGGAGAGAAGCTCTGCATGTGTGTCCTGTCCAGCAATTGAGTCACGTCTGGTGCATGAGTGCATGGTATGAATAAAATGTCTGCAAAAGAAATGGCTCATCGAATAGGGCAAGGAGGTGAAGATGTCAAAAAAACATTTTTCTTTTAGGCAACAATAATATTTCTTCTGACAAAACCTTCCTTGGAAATTCACTATATACAAGAGATAAAAACAATTAAGCTGATCCAAGTGGATTACCTAAACTGTATGTGTGGGAATGGGGAGCTGGGGTGTTGGAACTAGGACGACCAACAATTCCTCTTGCAATTTGCCCAGGACCTTCCTGATTTTATGCCCATGTCCCAGGAACTTCTTCAGTCCTGGATAAACTGGGACAGTAGATAACCCTTGTGGGATGTGGGCTCGCTGGACCAGTTGGCTACGGCTTCCCATTGGAAACTCTAGGGCTCCAGTGAGTGATGTGACAGTGGAGATCAGGGTCTCTGTTGTTCATTTCTTTATCCCCTGTACCACGCTCTGTGCTTTGCTTATGGAAGACACTTACTAAATGTTGCTTGAATTGAAATAACATAGAACCCCCAGAACACCCTTAAAATATTGCTGTCATAGAGGAAATGCCAGAAAGAAAAGGGGAAAGGGAAGTGCATCTATCAAACTTCTAGAATGTTCCATGTACTGGGCCAGATGCTTCGTGTGCATTACCATATGAAGCAAACACATGTGGTAGAATTTAGAGATAGGAAAGGGAGTTGATATGGGAGCCTGTATGATAATGTAGGTGTGTCTGTTCTAGCACCCTTGACCTGGCCATCATACTATGCCTCTGTATGTCTCAAAGGGACCCCAAAAGGCCCACACCTTTCCTTGCCACCTTCCACCCATGCCTCGGATCACCGTCCTTTCCACAAGCTGTCTGGGTTGTGGCTCCCTGCTGCCTGCCAGGGCTGCTGGTCAGGACATTGTTTAGCAGCAGTGCCTTTCCTGACCACCCATCCAACCACCCCAGGGCTTGGAGGTGCTCAGCCACTTCTGGCTTTGGATGAGGGCTGCATCGAAATAAAATCCCAGATTCTAAATCCAATAGCTCAGGGAAGTGCAGGCGGGCCAGGTTCTGCAGAGCCCCCAACAAAAGCGTGCAGTTCAGGGGGAGAAAACTGCCTGGTGAGGCCCGAGGTGGGGAGGCAGTGGAAGGGGCTCAGCCTCACGCTGCCACATGGGGCCACATTTGGTAACAAAGGGACAATCCTTGGGTCCTGGGCCATGTCAGGTGATCGCAGTCCTGGGATTCCCAGCCTGCTCAGCGGCACTAAAGTTCCTTCAAAGTCAGATGGCTGCAATTTGCCTTCCAGCAGACTTGCTTATATGCGCAGCAGCAATCCCTGAAGCTGCTGCTGCTGCTAAAATATACATGTGTATCTCAACCGCCTTCACCCTTCAAATCTGGTAGAGAAATGGGGGTGGGCAATTTGCAGACTTGGAGGCACACACAGCTCTTTCAGGGAAACCCAAGTGGTATGGCTCCTGGATTTTTGTTTTGACCAATGGAATTAAAGCAGCCAAGCAAAACAGGACACCTCTTGACATGACACTGTCCAGTTGAGAACGGCTGGAAATTGTTCCAGAAATATCCAGTGAAATTGGTTTCAAGAGCCTTTGCACAAACACTCAGTGCTCCGAATTAAACAGGGATTGTGGAAGCTTAGGGCTTGGGCTTGACAGACTCTAGGCGTGCTGGGTTTGAAACCTGACTACTTACAGCCTATGTGACCTCAGGCAGCTGGCTTAACCTCCATGCCTCAGTTTCATCCTCTGTAAAATGGGGATAATAATAGTATCTACCTCCTAGTGTTGTCATGAGGCATAAGTGAGATGAAGCAGGTAATGCATTTACAGAAATGCCTGGCATGTACGCAGGTCCTCACTCAATAAAGGTGGGTTATTGTCATTTTACCAAATGAACGTCTGTACTGTACGTGTGGCTGTCTGGGTTTGCTAGGGCTGCTCTAACTATGTACCACAAACTGGGTGGCTTAAACAACAGAAATTTATTATCTCATAGTCCTGGAGGCTAGAAGTCCAAGATCGAGATATTGGCAGGGATGGTTCCTTCTGAGGGCTGTGAGGGAGAATCTGTTCCATGCCCCTCCCCTAGCTTCTGGTGGTTTCCTGGCAATCTTTGGTATTCCTTGGCTTGATCTCTGCCTTCACGTTCACATGTGTGCATGTCTCTGTGTCTGAATTTTCCCTTTTATAAGGATATCAATCATACTGGAGTAGGGGTCCACTGTACTCCAGTACGACCTCATCTTAACTAATTACATCTACAACGATTTGCATTGTATTTCCAAATAAGGTCACATTCTGAGGCCCTGGGGGTTAGCACTTCAACATATGAGATTTGGGGAGATAACATTCGCACCTAACCGTTATTTACCTTCTAGACTTGTGAGCTCTTTGCCTGCAGAAAGGGAGTGAAGAGGGTGATCAGCATTCCACTCCCCAACCCGTACCTTCTAGATCAGCAAAGATGCTCCTGCTCTGTCCTTTAGCCTCATCCTACATCCTTGTTACAACTGGTTTAAGGCCCATCTCCCTTTCTTTTTTTTTCTTTAATTTTATTTATTTTATTTTTTTATTTTTTGCTTTATAACAAATTTAATCAGTTATACATACACATATGTTCCCATATCCCCTCCCTTTTGCATCTCCCTCCCACCCTCCGTATCCCACCCCTCCAGGCGGTCACAAAGCAACTAGCTGATCTCCCTGTGCTATGCGGCTGCTTCCCACTAGCTATCTACCTTACGTTTGGTAGTGTATATATGTCCATGCCGCTCTTTCACTTTGTCACAGCTTACCCTTCCCCCTCCCCATCTCCCTTTCTGAGGCAACTTTTCCTTCTCTTTCTCTTTCCCTGCCCATCCCAGTGTCCAGGACACTGCCTTGCACACAGCAGACACTCCATAAATATTTATTAAGTGAATGGATGTGCCTTAATCCTCAAACAACTCCAGGGGATAAGCATCGCTATCTTGTTTTATGATAAAGGGAATAATTCATTCATACTCAGAGCTACTGTCTTTGGACTGAGGCACCACCTGTATAACTGCTGATTTTCTAGAACCCTCCAGAGCTCTGACAGTGGTGAACTCTCAAGACGTGTCTGCCTAACAGACTCCAAGCCCCCTCCATGAATCTCTGAATGAGAATCACCAGACATCTCTATTTCTAACAAATGCCTCCCTGTGATTCTGAGACCAGCTCTGTTTGAGAGCAACTGCCTAAGGGATGTAAATATGAGGTTGGAGAGGGCACGAACGGCTTTTCCTTTGATTTTGTATTTTCCTTGGAAGGAACAGTAGTTTAGAACCACCCCTAGCCTCTCTCAATCACTAATTCAGTGTCTTCTCTGATTGCTGAGTTTGGGATGAAAGACTGGGCATGCCTAATTAAGCCCCTTGCTCACTTCTCCTTTCTCAGGAGGCCTGCTAAGAGCTCACATTCTGTCTGCTCTCTGCCAGGCAATACAGGGACTTGTCAGGAAGATAAAGGAGAGGGTGTTAAATTACTTTAGTATTTAGGCTACATTGGATACATTTTAATGAGTAATATGACATTTTTCGTCAATATTGATATGCCAGAAGTTACATCTTTTGAAACTCCTTAAACCTATGATAATTACAAATTAAATGGCCACTAAAAACATCAGTGAGATGGTTCATAGTTTTACAAAACAGACATTCTATGTCTCCTGATTGACACAATATGCATCACCATTAGCATCGAGAAATTAGTCTTACCAAAAAAAGAAACTGAAGCTGATCAAGCCTCTGGGCTTACCTCACATTGGTTTACAGAAAACACAGGAGAGAGAAGAAAATGTTAACAGACGCCATGTGTGGACTTAAAAATATCCAGAATGTGGGAAACTTGTAGGGCAAATGATTTAGTTCCTTCAACAAATAAACGGTCCAAAATGAAATACATAAAAAGAGAGAAGAAAACCATGGATGTAAAAATTTGTAAGAAGCAGATCAACTAAATGCAACATCTGGACTTTGCTTGCATTTGATTTAAATACATCAACAGTTAAAAAAATTCTGAGACATAATGGGAAACTTGAGCACTGATTAGATATTTGATCAGGTTAAGGAATTACTGTTAATTTTTTGGTGTGCTAATGTATTACAGTGTTTTTAAGAATAGAATCCTTATCATTTAGACATACATATTAAGTATTTACAGTTAGAATCATATAATGCCTGGAAGTTGCTTCAGAATGATTTGGAGGGGGTAATGAGTATGAATTGAAATGAAACAAAATTGATGATGAATTGATAATTATCAAAGCTGAGAAATGTGCATATGGGAGTCCATTATACTGCTCTTTCTAACTTGGTATATTTTTGAAAAAATTTTAGGTGTTATAAGTGGCATTGTGGCTGTGTTTTTAAAAAGATGCCTTACCTTTTAGAGATAGATACTGATAGATGTTTGGATGAAATGATATGATGTATGGGATTTGCCTTAAAAGAATTCAGAGTAGGATGTGTGTTATGGACTGAATGTTTGTATCCCCCCAAAATACATATGCTGAAACCTAATCCCCAATGTGGTGCTGGAGGTGGGATCTTTAAGAGGTCATTAGGTCATGAGGGTGGAGCCCTCATAAATGGGATTAGTGCCCTTATAAAAAAAGACACAAGGGAGGTGATCTCTCTCTCCACCACATGAGGATATACCAAGAAGGCAGCCTTCTACAAAGCAGGAAGAGTGTCCTAACCAGGAACCAAATCAGCCAGCATCTTGATCTTAGACTTCCTAATCTCCAAAGGTGTGGGAAATAAATGTTTGTTGTTTAAGTTACCAATCTATGGTAATCTGTTATAGCAACCCAAACTGAGAGAGTATGGAACAGATAAAATACAGTTGGTCATATGTTGTTAATTTTTGAAGCTGAGTAATGGGTACATGAGGATTCTTTATATTATTTCCTCTACTCTTGTATGTTTGAAAATTTTCATTAAAATTTTTAAAATAGAAAAAAGAAAAAGAGGAACTACTTCTTAACTTATTTTGTGACACTCCTATAACTTTGATATCCAAGCCAGATAAAAACAGTTCAATAAGGAAAATTAGAAGCCAGTCACATTGATGAGTATATAGACAGACATCCTAAATTAAATTTAAACAAAATATTAGGAAACTAAACACAACAATGTATGTATTAAAAAATAACATCATAAAGGAATTCAGGGTTGGTTCAACATTAGGAAATCATAAATGTACATTAGGGGTTGACTTGTGTCTTTCCAAAAGATGTTGAAGTCCTAACCCCAATACCCGTGAATGGGAGTTTTTTTGGAAATAGGGTCTTTGAAGATGAGCAAGTTAAGATAAGATCATTAAGGTAGATCCTAATCCAAAAAGACTGTGTCCTTATGTAAACAGGAAATTTGGACAAAAGACCAATATGCACAGAGAAGATGATGTGAAGAAACAGGGAGAACACCATCTACAAGCCAAGTAATGCCTGAGGTTACCAGAAGTTAGGAAACAGGCATGAATAGATTCCTTCCCATGGCCCTCAGAGGGAATGGACACCACCAACTACTTGATCTCAGACTTCTAGCCTCCAGAACTTTGAGACAGTAAATTTCTGTTGTTTAAGCCACCTGGTTCATGGTACTTTTATGGCAGCTCCAGGAGAGTAATACAATGTAATTCATCATATTAATAAAGGAGAGAAAAACATCTGATCATCTCAATATATATTGAAAAAGAAATCCAAAAAATATAGTTGGTATTCATGAAGATGATGATAATGATGATGATGATATAACTTTTAGCAAACTAGGAAGAGAGGGACTTTCCTTAATTTAATAAAGGATAGGTACAAAAAACTTACAGCAGACATTATACTAAGTGGCAGAATTTTTAAAAGTTTCTCTTTAGAATCAGAAGCAGCACAAGAACACACTTACTGTCAAAATTTCTATTCAATATTATACTAGAGGATCTAGACAGCATAGAAAGTTTTTTAAAATGACAGTAAGAAAAAAATGATTAGAATAATAAAATTATCACTTTTCACATATAATTTTCAACAATAGAAAATCCAAAAAATTATCAACAAATTATTAGAATGAATAAGGGAATTTAGCAAGTTTCCTGATATAAAAAAGGCAATGAATTCTAGACACCAGCAATAGAACATGTAATTTAAAATTAGCATTTATCTTAGCACATATTAAGTACCTAAGAATAAATCTAACTAAAGATGTGCAAGACTTATGAGTAGGAAATTATAAAAGAGAAATTAAAAATGTCTTTGTAAAGAGACATCCCCTGCTCATGGATATAAACACTGAATATTATAAAGATGTAAATTATTCTAAATCTAATGCACTTCCAAGAAAAAATCCCAATGGAATTTTCTTGGAACTAGGTAAGCTGATTGAAAAACCCCCAAAATGGAAGAACAAAATACCCCCAATAGCCAAGACATTAAAAAAAAAAAAGCAGCCACTTAGGAGAATGTGGCCTACTCTCACTATCAGGAATTATAAAGCTATAGTAGAAAACAAAATGTGGTGTTCATCAAGAGATATAAGACAGAACAGTGGAACAGAGTAGAAGCCCAGAAACAGACCAACACATACATGGAAACCTGGGATATGATGGAGGTAACATTACAAATCAGTGGGGTGCTTGAAAGATTGGTTATCCTTAAGGGGAAAATATGAAACAACATCCTATCTCATCACAGAGAAACACCAGTTTCAAATGGCCCAGCAACTGAAAGCAAAAGGTAGGATTTTAAAACTTCTAGAAAACAATATAGGATACTATCTTTATTATCTTGGGGTAAGGAATGATTTCTTAAATAAGACTCAAAACTCAATTACATCAAAACTTAAAACAATAAAAAGACAAGTCACCAAAAAGGTGACGATATTTGCCATTTATAACAACTGACAAAGGGTTACTATCCCGAATGGGCAAAGAACTGAAAATCAAGATGATAATTACAAACAACTTAATTTTTAAAAGTGGGCAGAACACATGAACAGGCATCTCATAGAAAAAGAAACAAAAATGGATAATCAACTTATTAACAGATATTATCTTCATTTGCAATCAATAAAATGCTCACCAAAACTACAAGATATTATTTCAGATTTTCATACCTCGGCCAAAATCAAAGGGTTTCACAATACTAGTTACAGGTGCCTTAGGACAGCAATCCTGCTATCCCTCAGGGAGGCAGGTGGGCTTTGGGGGTGGATGGAGTTCTAGGTGGTTGCCTGGGGCCATAAATTAGTCAGGGCTTAATGCCCCAAACAGAGACCATTCTATGTATTTAAGATAGAGAGTGGTGATTTACTATTGGGAATTAGGTGCTTATAAAATCTTTGGAGGGGTGGAAGGAGCATTCTTGCCACCATGACACCCCCAGGAATATATAGAATGGAGCCACTTTGGGACCAACTGCCCCTCAAATATGCTGCAGGCATTCATCTTTGCTCTCTCTGCAACTGCTGGCTACACCCAGGATGGTAGATAGGGGCTTGTGAAGCCTCTATCCCAGGATTAGGAAGCTAGGTCCAGAAGTGAGCCCTTTCCATTTTTTTTTAATGAGATATAATTCACATACCATAAAATTCACGCTTTCAAAATGTACAATGTGGAGGTTTTTAATGTAGTCACAGTTTGTGAGAACATTATCACTATCTAATTCCAGAACACTTCCATTTCCTCTAAAAGAAGCCCATAAGCAGTCAGTTCCCATTCATTCCTCCCCTTCCCACCCCAGCAACCACGAATTACTTTCTTTTTTTTTCACAAACACACACTGTATTTTATTTTTACAAGAGATAAATAAACTGACACCAAGCATTGCAAATGGATGACCACAACAAAAGCAACAATGATTGCAATTACCAAACACGAAACACACTCATACTATGTCATAATATTGACATTCAGTCCAGTAATCCTCCAACGAATTACTTTCTATCTCTATGGATTTGCCTGTTCTGGATATTTCATATACATGGAATCACATCATACGTGGTCTTCTGTATCTGGCTTCTTCCACTTAGCACACTGTTCTCAAGTTTTATCCATGTAGTATGTACTTCATTCTTTATCCATGTATCAGTTCCCCAATCCTTTTTATGGCCAAATAGTAATCCATTGTATGAATATGCCACTTTTTAAAATTCTTCAATTGGTGGACATTTGGGTTGTTTCCACTTTGTGGCTAGCATGAATAATGCTATCAACATTCATGTACAAGTTTTTGTGTGGACACATGCTTCTGTTTCTCTTGGGTATATACCTAGGGTCACCTGGTAACGATGTTTAACCTTTGGACAGGCTTTTTTCAAAATGCTGCACCATTTTCCATGGACTCCAGTAAGGTACAAGGGTTTCAATTTCTCCACATCCTTGCCAACACTTACTGTCCTCTGTCTCAGCGGTCCCCAACCTTTATGGCACCAGGGACTGGTTTTGTGGAAGACAACTTTTCCATGGACCGGGGTTGGGGGTATGGTTTCAGGATGATTCAAGCACACTACATTTATTCTGCACTTCATTTCTATTATTATTACATTGTAATATATAATGAAATAATTATACAACTCACCATAAGGCAGAATCAGTGGGAGTCCTGAGCTTGTTCTCCTGCAACTAGATGGTCCCATCAAGGGGTGATGGGAGACGGTGACACCCGAAGTCTATTGCTTATGTTCAGTCTACTCTGTAAGATGCAGCTTAATTGTCACTTGCCACTCACTGACAGTGTTTTGATATGAGTCTGCAAACAAGGGATTTATTATGGTCTGTGCAGTCAAACCTCTCTTCTAATGATAATCTGTATTTGCAGCCACTCCACAGCACTAGCATCATCAGCTCATCTCTGCCTCAAATCATCAGGCATTAGATTCTCATAAGGAGTACACAACCTTGATCCCTCGTATGCACAGTTCACGGTAGGGTTCACGCTTCTATGAGAACCTAATGCCACTGCTAACGTGACAGGAGGTGGAGCTCAGGTGGTAATGCGAGCGATGGGGAGCGGCTGTAAATACAGATGAAGCTTCACTCGCTCTCCCACCATTCACTTCCTGCTGTGCAGCCTGGTTCCTAACAGGACCAGTACTAGTCCGTGGCCTGTGGCCTAGGGGTTGGGGACGTCTGGTCTATCTGATTATAGCCAACCTCATAGGTGCTAAGTGGTATTCCATTGTGGGTTTGATTGGCATTTACCCTGATGTTGTTTCTTGTCTCTCAAATACATGAGGAAAGGCCCAGGAAGCCTGTCACAGGGAACTTGCAGTAGCAGCAGCAGCAGCCAGGAGCAACAAGGATGGCTTTGGACCCTCTTAGGCCTTCCCCAACTTGTGTGAATGCATCTAATTGGCAAAATCTCATTTGCCTCTTGAAACACAGCCATGAGCCAGTCTGGGAGTTTTGTTTTCTTTATGTAGATTTTCCACCCCTCCACACTGAAGGACGGTTGAATAGGAGTTCAGAGAACCGAGCCTAAGAATCCACTATAGGCCCCAAGAAGCCTGTTTGCCCCTGTTTATGACTATTATCATTTCCCATGTTCACTATGACATGAAAAAAAACCTGAGAAGCACTTCCCTAGATACATCCTTTTTTGCACAGGTGCATCAGTTAATTTTCAGGAATGTTCATGGTAGCACTGCTAAAAATAGAAAAACATTAGGAAAAACCCAAATGTCTTTTGGCTGTAAAATATATAAATAAATTGCCATATATTCAATAATGGATACTATATAGCTGTAAAATGAATGACCTTATGAATACTCATGAATATGTATGAACCTCGAAAAACATAATGTAGGGAAAAATATCAAGTAGCAAATAATGCATAAGTATGATTTTATTGACACAAAGGTCAAAATAAGGTAAAACTAAATAAGACACTGTTTAGTCACACATGCACACACACACAATTTACCTACTACAAATCTGTGGTTTTCAGTGTGCATCAGAATCACCTGGGGGTGTTTTCATAACCCACATACCTGGGTCTCTCCCCCAGAGTTTCTAACTCAGTGAGTCTGGGAATGGGGCTTGAGAATTTGTATTTCTAGCAAATTTCCTGGAGATACTGATACTGCTGGTCTAGAGAAATGCACCAAACACTGGATAGTGGTTCTCCTGGTGGGGGAGGAAGACATGATTAGGAAAACACAAAGAGGAGACTTTAAAGATATTGATCGTGTCCTATTTATTAAACTGGGTAGTGAGTGCCTGGCTGTTTGGCACAGCTTGTCTTTTAAAAATTATTCTTTAAAATAGTCATAAGAATTATCATCACATTTTTGTAAATATAACCTCTGTTAACATTTTAAAATGTAAGCAAAACAATGCATGAAAAAATATTGGTCCCATACAACTCTTTCACTTCATGCTAACTTTTCTCTGTTGAGTCACATTCTTGAATAAGAAATGAGTCATGGGGACTTCCCTGGTGGTCCAGTGGTTAGGTCTCCATGCTTTCACTGTAGGGGGCACAGGTTCGATCCCTGATTAGGGAACTAAGATCCTGCATGCTGTGGGATGCAGCACACCCCCCCCCCCAAAAAAAGTGAGTCATGGACCACTGAGCTAAACTGCAGAACTACTGAAGAGATTTTTTTGAAAAGGACATTTACTAAGCTCCATCTAGATACCAGGAAGACTCACTCAAGCCTCACGGTGGTGCTGCAATGCATACATTATCATCTTATTTTGCAGATGGGGAAACTGAAGAACACAATGAATAGTAACTTGCACTCACAGCATCACAGTTATTCTTTGATGGAGCTAGAATTCAAACCCAGTTTTGGTGGCTGAGGGCCCACTCTCTGTGAGCAAACCAGTGTTTCACAAAGTCTTGTCTACTGATCACTTGCATCAAAATTGTGTCATGTTCTATAAATCAGATCTCCAAGCCTCAAGTCAGCCTATCATAGATTTTGTGCAGGTGGGCCTTGGAATCTGAATTTTATTCAGTTCCTTGGATGAAGCTTATGTATAAATGAAGACAGAATCAGGACCAACATTTTTCCAGATCACAGTGGACAACAGGACTCATTAGATCCTTGGCCAGCCTCTGTAAGCTCTTAAAATGAGAACAAATATAATTTAAAAAATTTGTATATCTGAGGTGAAGGTGGAGTCAGGGTGGAAGAGGAATGTGTGGTGAAACATACTTGACAAGAGAAGCCAGTTGACTAGAGATGTAAAACATTAAGACTGCTGATGTCAGCAAGGGAGCTATCTTGCCTATTTCATACAACAAAGTGCTTCTACTTAAAAGAGTTGTAATAATTAGAGATGTGTAAATGTCCATTTCATTACATTTTTCATTTACAAAAATATTAACCCCGAGGTGATGTTTGTAGCTCATAACTTGCATTTTTTTTTAATGTTCAAAAGCAGACAACAAAGGCACTAGAATCATATGGGGTGCTGCGGCCTTTGTGTGCCCTAGCACAGGGTACCTTGGAAAGAAATACATCAATAGGAAAAGCAAACCTCCAGCCCTCCCAGATGGGAGAATCACATTTGATAGCAGTAGGAGTCTGGCTTCTGATATGACTACAGAATGAGTGTTTCATAATTTGCATATTTTGAATCTGTTACTTTCACCCAAATGCTTTTTACTTTGATTTTTTTTCACCAAGGCCTGAGAAAATAATAAAAATACTTTTGCCAGCTTTCAGAATTTGAGAAAGATCTTGTTTTCAAAACAATAAGCTTGGCTATCAGAAAGGTAAGATCAAGAGAAGATGGAGGAGAGGACATAAGTGTAGAAATGGCTCAAAGGAAGGAAGATGTCTGACATCTTTTCTTGTAGCTTAAGAAGACTCTCCATGGCTGCTTTGTGAGGCAGAGAACATTAGGATGTGTTTTTGCCTTTCCGTATATTTATTAGCATTTTTCTTGCCTTTAATTCTGGCTGAATTTTGAATATAAGCTGTATAATTTTTTAAAACCAGATGATCGTCTAACATTTTCTTAATCTCTGATTCCCTACCAGTCATTTCATCATGGTTAATAATAAAATCCCCAGCAGCAGAGAAGCACAAATCAGCAATTGAGAGAATAGAGGTTTCTACATGTATACTACTAAGACTTATTTCATAAGGAGTTTTAGAGCCAGGAGACTGATGAAAAAGCTGAAGAGCAGGTAGAAAATGATCTTCTCAACTTGGCAACTCAACTGCATATTCCTCTCGCACTTACCGACTCCTACCTTTCTGTATACTTTCCAGATTTCCAGATGGGGCCCAAGCAGTAATGAATAGCACCTCTAAGCTAAACCAAGTTGGGTATGATCCAAGACAAAAACAAAAACAAAAAATCAGATTTATTAATCTCCAGTTTCCCAGCAGCGTTAAAATTTCCAGATTTAGCCTGATCCATGTTTCGTTCAGCCCAATAATAATTACATTTGGAAATTCTTTTGAAGCCCTGGATATGTCATTTTATCTCTCCAAGCTTCAATCTTCCTACTTAAGAATGAAAGAGAAATATTATGTCTTTCCCAAGTCTCAGAGCTCTAACTTTTTTTGGATTCTATAGTTTAAATAAAGAATTCAACAAAAACATCACTGAATAAGTAAAATTTGATTGACTTCACAAGGATGTTGAGTTTTATGTGCCTTACTTTATGGAGTAAGGAGTCCCTGTGAAAAATCATGCACTCACATGAATTCAAAAGGAACCCTGACTATATTTTAGATTTGACCATGAAAGTATAAGTGATTGATTTGCTACACATGTAACATGTATAAAGCTATGATCCAGATGGCCCAGTCCTAGGATGGTATCACATTTAAAGAGAAAAAAAAAAAACCAAAAAAACCTAAAGACAGATTCCTGGGCATTAAGATGCCTGACTGCTTCTAATTGCATTCTTGAACTTTTGCCATCACTATGAGGAGTATATCTCATGACTAGTCCACTGGTCCCAGGGAAGTAAGAGACATCTAAAGCAGAACCACTCTCAACTGAGACAAGCCTACATTGGCCAACATCAGGAAAACCATAGATCCATGAGAACAATGATTGTCGTTTTATGTCACTGGATTTTGGGGTGACTTGTTACACAGCAATTTTGTGCTGAGAGCTAACTGATACAGAGACATAGAAATGTAATTGGTAAGCTCTTGTTGAACTCTGCAAAAACCTTAGGTGCTTCAGGTCACCAAAGAATTCTACAACTCATTATCTCATTTACTCGATAGAATGACTCTGTGAAGTATGTATTATCATGTCTACTTTACAAATGAGAATGCTGAGGTTTATTTACATTGTTGACATAGTTTGGGATAGCTGTTCACGTCTCCATCCCCTTACATGGGAACCCCCTGCCTTAGTACTTGCTGAATGGACTGGCCTAGGAAGTCAGTTCTGTATTATACAGCCCTGCTCCTTTATGACTCAGACATAGCTGATTGGACCAGCAATGAGCACCTGACTCAAGATCAACCAATCAGGGCTGGCCAATGGCCAATCAGCTTTTTCTCTCTTGAGAATTTCAAATAAGAACTTAGAGACCAAAACTGTTTAGTGATAAAAGATCATACTATCTTGGGACGAGTTGCCCTGTTGGACCAAGTATAAGTAGAGAACAAGATGAGAAGAGGAGAGGGAGGGAGGGAGAGAGGAAGAGAAAAAGAGAGAGAGAGAGAGTGAGGGAAGGAATTATATGAATAATAAAGCAGAGATGAGAGCCATATTGCCAGTCCTGAGATATGGAGAGAGGATAGCTGTATTTCAGTTCCTATCTCGGGGGATCACACTTTGTAACTCATTAGTAAATTCTCCTTTTGCTTGTACTGGCTTGAGTGGGTTTCAGTTCACTGCATCCAGAAGAGCTTTAATCTGCTAACTGAGTGGTTTGGAGCCCTATTCGTGGGATCATGGCTTTTAAGAGGCTGTCATGGGCTGAACTATGTGCCCCAAATTCATACACTGAAGTCCTAGCCCCCAGTACCTCAGGATGTGACTGTATTGGAGATAAGGTCTTTAAAGAAGTCATGTGGGCATTAGGGTGAGCCCTAATCCAATATGATTGGTGTCCTCATAAGAAGAGATTAGGACACAGACATGCACAGAGGGATGACCACGTGAAGACAGGGAGAAGACGGCCATCTGCAAGCCAAGAAGAGAGGACCTCAAAAGAAACAAATCCCACTGGCACGTTGATTTTGGACTTCCAGCCACCAGAACTGAGACAAGGAATTTCTGCTGTTTAAGCCACCTCATCTGTGGTGTTTCGTTACAGCAGTCTTTGCAAATCAATACAATGGCAGATCCTCTTCACTGCATCTTGAGGTTTACTTTCCTCCTCATGGGCTGTACCCCACTTCTTGGCAAACAGTGTCATCACCAGGCACTATTCAAGTGAGGATGGCAGGGGAAAAATATCAAAATCAGAGCAAGGCAAAGTATTGAAAGGAAAATGGGAATATATTGATATTAGTGTGCCAGAAGGTCCAGAAAAAAGAGGGGTACTGAAAGAAGAGAAGACAAGTAACCCTATGGAGAATTCATGAGTTAATAAGCTCTTTGAAAGCACACAGTTAATGAATTACAAATTTCATCACTGATGCTCTTCATTCAATTGCTTAATTTGGACACACATTAATCAACACAAACTACACTTCTGTGGTAGGATAGAATTCCTCAGTAGGGAGGAAGAAGGCTCACATTTACCAAGGACTGACTACGTGCCAGGCACGTGACCTCCATCGTATCATTCAATCCTCACCATAATCCTATAAAGCAGGTTCTGTTGTCACCCACAGTTAACGTGATGGGTGTAAGTGGGGCTCAGAGACATGCAGTATTTTGCCGAGGTGCCCAAGGTGCCAGCATTGGAAAGCAGCCCTATATGACACGATAGTCAACATCAGCTGTCCCTCCCCACCCCGACCCCAATATCCATTCTCTGTTCTTTTGGCAGTAACACATCTGAATCTGAATCTTCCTTGGAGATACCCCCTTCCTCCATTCACTCCCCACATGGTTTGACTGGGGCTGGGTTTTCCAAAATGATTGATCAGTGCTGAGCACATGATTCAAGCTGATCTGATTAGAGGTATTAACTAACACTTTGGAGAAACCACAGAGATTGCAGAACCATGTCTTTCCCATCCCCTGAGCTACCTTCCCTAAAGTACCTATATGGAAATGCCCTGTCCCTCTTGCCCTTATGTGAGGGGGACAGTCAGCCCCATGACCTTATCTGTTATTTCATTAACTTCTGCTCTCTACTGCCTACCCCGAGGTCATTATTTCCCTCGATTTCCCTGTTGTCACCACATATGATTCTCCACAACACAGCTCTCTGAGGTTTTCACAGCATCTCCTTTCACCTCCATCACCTCCTTTCTCTGACCCAACCCCTATATTTCCACCGTTGTCATCCGATTCCAGGCGCTTGTTGCCATTCATTCTCTCCTCTGAGCCTGACTTTCTCCCAGTTCTCTAGCAGGATGTTCACCAGTTCACAACCACAATGGACCCCTTTTATTTCTGTTCTGTTTTTTCCAAACCTACTTCTCTGTTTTCCCTGTATAATGCCTGTCTTAGTCTGTTTGGGCTGCTGTAACAAAGTACCATAAACTGTTCAGCTCATACATTTCTCTCTCACTGTTCTGGAGGCTGTAAGTGTGAGAACAGGGTAGCAGCATGGTTGGGTTCTGATGAGGGCTCTCCTCTGGGTCACAGATGGCTGCCTCTCGCTGTGTCCTCACGTGGTCGAGAGGCTGCATGAGAGCTCTCTGGGGTCTCATTTATATGGGCACTAATCCCATCCACGACGGCTCCACCTTCATGACCTAAGCACTTCACAAAGGCCCCACCACCTAACACCATCATTATGGGATTTAGGATTTCAATATATGAATTATGGGGGGATGTAAACATTCAGTCCATTGCAATGACATTTGAAAAACATTAAGATATATTCCTTATCACAAAATAGGTGGATGGTTCAAAATCAAGTGTTACATAAGCCATCGTAACAGGGCAGAGTTTCTCAAGCTTTTTTTAATCATTATCATCTCCCTAAGGAGTCTTTTCAGACATTTTTTTCTTATTTGCCACCCCACACCACAAAATGTTAATACAGATACACTGTATGTCTGTTTATGTATTGTGGCCCTTTAGAGGGCCGTGAAATTGTAATACATAAGGCCGCTTCCCAAGAACCAATTTTCACCCCTTTGGAGGAATTTTGCCAGTATTAGAAATGCATGTTTGTGAAAGAGAGAGAAGAGAAAGAAAGAGAGAGGTTAAGATAAGCCAGCCAAACCAGAAACTTACTTATACTAACATCTCCTTAATTATTCTGTAGTTTATAATGGGCAGAGTTGGCCCCAGTAGTGAGTCTGGTAATTTGTACTCAAACATACTGAAAGACATTAAAATCTTTCATTTGCTTCTAGCACATTAATGACTCTGTGAGCGTGAGAGATGGGTTTATGCCAGCTTAGGGTACTCTTTGAAACATGCTGGAAGTTGCTTTTTTAAATTAAGGTAGCAACACCATTGATAATTTAAACATTGGCAGGCATTCTGAAAAACTGGTGTTGTGATTTGCAACACCAGTTTTAATTAATGCCTGAAACCTGGCTGTGAAAATTGGGACCTGTAATTTGTGAGTTACAGTAACTACTAGTGTTTATTCACCTAGCAGGTCAAATTCTGGTTTCAAAGTCGTACATATACATATATATCATCATCTTATTAAACTTCATGTTGAAAGCCAACGGGAGAGGGGAATAATCACCCACAGGTAATGTGTCCCCTTCAAAAAGAGAGGTGAGAAGAGAGTGTAAGATTTTCTCCTACCCCTCCCCATCCTGCCTCTCCTGGTTAACCGTTTCCTCTCACTGTGTTATTTAGTTTCTTCCTCCTTTGCGACATACTGGCAGCTCTATTACTGTAATGTCATTCTTCTCATCCCACACAAAACGTCCTCTGGTTTTCAAACCATATTATCCAATAATCCCTGAGGCTTCCTAACTTCCACCCATTCATTTGCGGATGAGTGCTCACGATGTACTAGGTACTATAGTGGACCTTGGGTACAATGAGAATAACATTAATACCAGAGTTAGCTCTTACAGAGCGTTGTGGACAGAGAACTATGCACATCTCCTTACATATATTAACGTCTTTAGTCCTTGCAACCTCCTATGAAAAACCAGACCTAGCCATCAACCTCTGGGTGTTTATTATGCAATAGAACCAGCTGCATTGGCCTAGTGTGATTGCAGGTACCTGAAGAGTTCTCAGGGCCCTGCACAGAGCAAGGACTAGGTTCCATATATGTTGGTTGACCCAATTTAACTGGAAGTACAATAAGCTTGAGAACCTCTCAAAAAGTGGGGCAGGATGGGACATGATGGAGAGATATTAACTATTTGCTTTTGTCCTTGAAGAAACTTATAGCGTTGTGGTTAAAAACACAGGCTTAGATGTTAGGCAAATAGTAGATGGCTTGCTGGTCCCAACATGTATTAGCTGGGTGACCCTTGGGCAAGTTCCCCAGCCTTTCAAAGCTTGTTTCTTCATCTGAAAAATGGGGATGATATCATTCCTAACACATAGGACCATGTGGCAATTCAATGACACAAACATAAGATGGGCTTAATGCAGTGCTTGGAACTGACTGTGCTGTCAACCACAGTCAATACATTTAAGCTATTATTAGTATAATAATCCATCATGTTCTCTATGGCAGCTCAAGGAAATCCTTTCTGTAATACCAGAACACTTGAAGCTGTCAATTAATTAAACATTTTTTGAGCATCTACTCTGTGAAAAACACAATATGGTCATGGTGGGGGTTGATTCAACATCTTATAATTTGTCTCTTGTGGAACTTGGACTAATCACAGCTGTGCTTATAGATTTGTGTATGTGTTAATATCTGTCTCCTCCACTCAGGACCTGGCTTCACACGTGAATTCTATCAAACATTTAGAGAAGAGCTAACACCCATCCTTCTTCTTTTTTTTTTTTTTTTTTTTTGAGGTACATGGGCCCCACACTGTTGTGGCCTCTCCCGTTGTGGAGCACAGGCTCCGGACGCGCAGGCTCAGCGGCCATGGCTCATGGGCCCAGCCGCTCCGCGGCATGTGGGATCTTCCCGGACCGGGGCACGAACCCGTGTCCCCTGCATCGGCAGGTGGACTCTCAACCACTGCACCACCAGGGAAGCCCACCCATCCTTCTTAAACTCTTCCAAAAAATTGCAGAGGAAGGAACCCGCCCAAACTCATTCTATGAGGCCACCATCACCCTGATACTAAAACCAGACAAAGATACTACAAAAGGGCTTCCCTGGTGGCGCAGTGGTTGAGAATCTGCCTGCTAATGCAGGGGACACGAGTTCGAGCCCTGGTCTGGGGGGATCCCACATGCCGTGGAGCAACCAGGCCCATGAGCCACAACTACTGAGCCTGCGCGTCTGGAGCCTGTGCTCCGCAACAAGAGAGGCCACGATAGTGAGAGGCCCATGCACCACGATGAAGAGTGGCCCCCGCTTGCCACAACTAGAGAAAGCCCTCACACAGAAACAAAGACCAAACACAGCAAAAATAAACAAATTAGTTAATAAACTCCTACCCCCAACATCTAAAAAAAAAAAAAAGATACTACAAAAAAAGAAAATTACAGACCAATATCGCTGATGAATATAAATGCAAAAATCCTCAACAAAATAGTAGCAAACAGTATCCAACCACAATTAGAAGGATCATATACCATGATCAAGTGGGATTTATCCCAGGGATGCAAGGAATCAACCAATGTGATACACCATAATAACAAATTGAAGAATACAAACCATATGATCATCTCAATAGATGCAGAAAAATCTTTCAACACATTCAACACCCATTTATGATAAAAACTCTCCTGAAAGTTGGCATAGAGGGAACCTACATCAACATAATAAAGGATATGACAAACCCACAGCAATCATGATTCTCAATGGTGAAAATTTGAAAGCATTTCTTCTAAGTTCAGGAAGAAGACAAGGATGTACACTCTCGCCACTATTATTCAACATACTTTTGGAAGTCCTAGCCACGGCAATCAGAGAAGAAAAAGAAATAAAAGGAATACAAATTGGAAAAGAAGTAAAGCTGTCACTGTTTGCAGATGACAAGATACTATATATAGAGGATCCTAAAGATGCCACCAGAAAACTACTAGAGCTCATCAATGAATTTGGTAAAGTAGCAGGATACAAAATTAATGCACAGAAATCTCTTGCATTCCTATACACTAACAATGAAAGATCAGAAAGAGAAATTAAGGAAACAATCCCATTCACCATTGCAAAAAAGAATAAAATACCTAGGAATAAACCTACCTAAGGAGGTAAAAGACCTGTACTCAGAAAACTATAAGACACTGATGAAAGAAATCAAAGATGACACAAACAGATGGAGAGATATACTATGTTCTTGGATTGGAAGAATCAATATTGTGAAAATGAATATACTACCCAAAGCAATCTACAGATTCAATGCAATCCCTATCAAATTACCAATGGCAGTTTTTACAGAACCAGAACAAAAAATCTTAAAATTTGTATGGAGACACAAAAGACCCCAAACAGCCAAATCAATCTCGAGGGGAAAAAAACAGAACTGGAAGAATCAGGCTCCATGACTTCAGACTATACTACAAAACTACAGTAATCAAGACAATATGGTACTGGCAGCAAAAACAGAAATATAGATCAACAGAACAGAATAGAAAGCACAGAGATAAACCCACGCTCCTATGGTCAACTAATCTATGACAAAGGAGGCAAGGATATACAATGGAGAAAAGACCGTCTCTTCAATAAGTGGTGCTGGGAAAACTGGACAGCTACATGCAAAAGAATGAAATTAGAACACTCCCTCACACCAAACACAAAAATAAACTCAAAATGGATTAAAGATCTAAACGTAACACCGGGCACTATACAACTCTTAGATAAAAACATAGGAAGAACACTTTTTGACATAAACCACAGCAAGATCTTTTTTGACTCACCTCCTAGAGTAATGGAAATAAAAACAAAAATAAACAAATGGAACCTAATGAAACTTAAAGCTTTTGCAAAGCAAAGGAAACTACAAACAAGACGACAAGACAACACTCAGAATGAGAGAAAATATTTGCATATGAATCAACGGACAAACGATTAATCTCCAAAATATATAAACAGCCCATGCAGCTCAATATTAAAAGAACAAACAACCCAATCCAAAAATGGGCAGAAGACCTAAATAGACATTTCTCCAAAGAAGATATACCGATGGCCATGAAGCACATGAAAAGCTGCTCAACATCATTAATTATTAGAGAAATGCAAATCAAAGCTACAATGAGGTATCACCTCACACTAGTTAGAATGGGCATCATTAGAAAATCTACAAACAACAAATGCTGGAGAGGGTGTGGAGAAAAGGGAACCCTCTTTCACTGTTGGTGGGAATGTAAGTTGATACGGCCACTATGGAGAACAGTATGGAGGTTTCTTAAAAAACTTAAGATAGAATTACCATATGACCTAGCAATCCCACTACTGGGCATATACCCAGAGAAAACTATAATTCAAAAAGACAGATGCACTCCAATGTTCATTGCAGCACTATTTACAATAGCCAGATCATGGAAGCAACCTAGATGCCCATCGACAGACGAATGGTTAAAGAGGAAGTGGTACATATATACAATGGAATATTACTCAGCCATAAAAAGGAACGAAATTGGGTCATTTGTAGAGATGTGGATGGAACTAGAGACTGTCCTACAGAGTGAAGTAAGTCAGAACGAGAAAAACAAATATTGTATATTAACGCATATATGTGGAACCTAGAAAAATGGTACAGATGAACAAGTTTGCAAGGCAGAAATAGAGACACAGATGTAGAGAACAAACGTATGGACATCAAGGGATGAAAGTGGGGAGTCGGGTGGGTGGAATGAATTGGGAGTTTGGAATTGATATATATGCACTAATATGTATAAAATAGATAACTAATAAGAACCTGCTGTTTAAAAAAATAAATTAAATTAAATTTTAAAAAATCTTATAATTTGTCTCTCATGGAACTTGGACTACTCACAGTTGTGTTTATAGACTTGTGTATGTGTTAATATCTGTCTCCTCCACCCAGGACCAGCTGCATGGGTATGCAACCTGTGTAGTCACACAGGACCCCATGTTTAGTAGGGTCTAATCCTTGGTTTAATGCTTTATGGTCACCATCTTGAAATTCTATTTTTGAACAAGGGGCCCCATATTTTCATTTTTCACTGGGCCTGCAAGTGATACCCTGTCTTTACTAGACAGTAAGCTCTGTGAGGGCAGGTTTGAAATCTCTTTTGCTCACCATTGTACCCCAGGTCCCAGCAAAGAAAATGGTCAATAAGGTTACTGAATAGAGAGAAGAATGCAAATGGCTTGCATTGCAGACACACTGGGAATTGACACCCATGCTTTGGCTCAGGAATATCCTGGATGGGAATAGATGAGGGACCACTATAAACTCCATTGTGAATTGAGGACTTGGTCATAAGAAATACTGCCTCTCTCTCTCTCTCTCTTTTTTTTTAATAAACCAACCACATCTAGCTTTGTTAATTAAGCCAACTCTAACTAAGCAAGAAATGTCAAAGTAAAATTTTTAGTTCCATTTTCTTTATGTCACAGAATTAATATAGATTATTTTTAAAATATACTACCATCTCTGAAGGGATATTGGTGAGTAATAAAATGCATATAAATATGTAAGAAGACAGAAATAATATTTTTAAGAAAGCTGATGAGGAAAATATGTGCTGGATGTGTGGAAATAAAAAGATAAGAGATTTAGATGTTCCCTTCCTTGGAATTTTTCTCCTTAACTCTTCAGTGGTGCAGAAACCCCTTAAGTATAAGCATGTGTTCTTTATGAGCCCGCTACATTCATTCAGCAAAAAGGTACTGACAGCCTAACGTGCAAAGCATAGTGTCCCTGTGTGTACTGATAAAAAGAATGACTCAGACATGGTAACAGATGTCATTCAATCATTCCAGTGCTTTCATGGAGAGATGTATGGCTGTTGAGACATCACCAAAAAATAAGCAAGTGACCCAACCTAAAGGATCAGAAGGCCTCACCAAGGATGTAGCATTTGAGCTGGCTCCCAACTTACTTGTGATTTGGGGCTTGATTTCCTCATCTAAAAAATGGGCATGGCAACTTCTACTTGAAAAGGTTGTTGTGATGATCAGAAATAATAACTGTAATACCGTTGCAAAGAGCTGGACCCGTGGTATGCATGAGTAGATACCAAGTAGCACTGTCCCAGGGTCCAATGTTGTTCTTGAGAAGGACCCCTGAAAACTCATGGCTTCTGATTAAGCACCTCCCTCCCTTGCCCATATTCTCACTTGCCCACTAGCATCTTTGTGAATCAGGAAGACATGAATTGAACAGGGATGACCCTTAGAAAGAGAGCTATGAAAGGGTAATTTACAATTGGAAAGGAAATGTGTTGTAGAGAGACACCTAGGGTAGAGAAGTGAGTTCTAATTCTTAACCAGCCTGGTTAAAAACTATCCTTTCACATTAAAAATCATCCTCTCTTTACTCTTTCACCAGAGTACAAAAGAGTGGTTACTTGACATTAAAAATAGATACAAAAAGGGCTTCCCTGGTGGCGCAGTGGTTGAGAATCTGCCTGCTAATGCAGGGGACACGGGTTCGAGCCCTGGTCTGGGAAGATCCCACATGCCGCGGAGCAACTAGGCCCGTGAGCCACAACTACTGAGCCTGCGCATCTGGAGCCTGTGCTCTGCAACAAGAGAGGCTGTGATAGTGAGATGCCCGCACACTGCAATGAAGGGTGGCCCCCGCTTGCCACAACTAGAGAAAGCCCTCGCACAGAAATGAAGACCCAACACTGCCAAAAAAAAAAAAAAAAAAAAAAGCCAAGCATTTGAAGCCCTTTAAAAAAAAAAAAAAGATACAAAGCAAAATGTCATGAACATGATAAAACAGCACAATCCTTATCATATCAAGGGTGTGCATGTATGCTTACGTGTGATGGAAAAGAAGGTGGAGAAAAATGTTTGTTAATAACCCTCTGGCACTAATCTGATGCATAATGTCTAACAGTGTAGGAATTCAAGATTCTGATTCCATGAGAAGAGATAAATAGTTCCAAGAACACAAAAATGTTTTTTTCTGCCATGGTAACTTTTCTGGATATAGTTTTTTTTGTTCTTTTAATCATGATTATAAATTTTCTATATTATTTGGTTATATTTCTTCTTAGATTAAAAATGCTGTTCTTTGGGCTTCCCTGGTGGCTCAGTGGTTGAGAGTCCACCTGCCGATGCAGGGGACACGGGTTCGTGCCCCGGTCCGGGAGGATCCCACATGCCGTGGAGCGGCTGGGCCCGTGAGCCATGGCCACTGGGCCTGCGCGTCCGGAGCCTGTGCTCCACAATGGGAGAGGCCACAGCACTGAGAGGCCCACGTACTACAAAAAAAAAAAAAAAAAATGCTGTTCTTTTAATCTATGTCTTTTATAGTGTAAGAGATATGCCAGTAATTTTGATGTGGTTGCATCTCAACTGCATGATTAAGTTTAGCATCCCAAATAGACATAGGTAAAGGCACACCATGTCATAATTATCCATTATATCCATCTGTCCATCCATCCATCTACCTGACCATCCACTCATCCATCCATCCATCCGCCCACCCATCCATCCATCCAGTGTCAAATATTGGGCACTAGAAAAAGGAAGCTGTTTAGATCAAGTGGAGGCAGCATTCAAAGTTGTCATCTTTGATTTAAAAGAAACAACACTCCAGGGAGTGTCCATTCCATGTAAGCTCCCAACAGAGACACCTGGCAGTTGTTTGCTTTGCAGAGTCATATATGGTTAGTTACGTTTCTGATTGATTCACTAAGAGATGAAAGTGGAAATTAAGCAAAAATGTCAATTACCACCTGATTGGTACCCCCCACTAGAGAGCATCCCTCCACTGGCCATAGTCAGGAGTCCCGAGTCCTGGTTCCATTTTTGTCATGGTGTCATCTTTGATGAATTACTTAATCACTATCTGCATCTGTTCCTTCCTGAGTCACAGGGGGCTGTGGGGACATGTAAAAAATGTATTACTTGGGAAAAAGCAGAAAACTTCCATACTGAGGGTTAGATTTCTGTTCCTCTGTCAGGGAGTAGGGATGAAATATTTGCTTTTTCAACCTGTTGGGGTTAAGCTTGGGTTGAGCAGAGCTGGAAGGAAGCATCCTGCTGACCACGCCAAATGTGGTTCCTTGAGTGTACCCAGAGGTACCTGCTCAAGGCCAGTGCTTTTTCCACTTTCATCTCTGTTGTACATCTTACCATGCAGCCAGCAGCCTTGGATACCCCCTTACCATCAAATCTGTGATTCCATATCCATACCTACTGAGATTGTCATGATGTATGGGTGGTATAATCATCTTTTTATAACCATTTTTCTATAATCAACCTTTCATATTTGATTAATTAAACCAATGCCCAGAGCCCCAAAGTGTCAGCATCTTTGAACCTACAAGACTGGGCATTTACAGGGAGGCCAGACAGATACCTTTAGCCCAGTAACAGTAGACCCCTTTTTTTACTTTGTGGAACTTCATTATTTTGGACCCCACTAATGTGGAGTAATGAATGGTAGCTGGGATACTGCCTGGGCCAAAATTTAACATAGAGCTATCTATGAAAATATAGGCTGGATAAACAACAGGGTCTTACTGTATAGCACAGGGAACTATATTCACTATCCTGTGATAAAGCATAATGGAAAAGAACATTAAAAAAAGAATGTCTCTATGTGTGTAAAACTGAGTCATTTTGCTGTACAGCAGAGATTGCCACAACATTGTAAATCAACTAGACTTCAATTAAAAATTAAATTGAAAAAAGAAAGCATTTGCTAAATTAAAATTATTAATGTAGATAAGATCTAGGGGAGAAGTTATATGAAGATAAAATATTTTCATGCACATACAATCATGTGGAAATCATTCAGTTTATCCTTCCCCAAAGATGTTCACACCATAACCCCTGGATCTTATGAAGACGTTCTGTTCCATGGCAAAAGGGACTTTGCAGATGTAAATGAGGTTATGGACCTTAAAATAGGGAGACTATCTTGAATTATCTGGAGTGTCTCAATCTAATTACAAGAATCCTTACAAGCAGAGAACATTCTTCAGCTGGAGGCAGAGGGTTGAGGCAGAAGAAGTTGGAGAGATGTGGAGTGTGAAAAAGGACTTGGCCCACTCTTGTTGGAAGAAGGATGCATGGAAAGCGTGAGAAGGGTGCTCATAGCCTCTAGGAGCAAAGACACCCCCCGCCACACACACACACTGACAGCCAGCAAGGAAATGGAGACTTTAGTCCCATTGCAAGGAACTGAATTTGACCAACGAGCTGAATGGGATTGGGTGCAGATTTGTGTCCAGAAGTTCCAGAAAGGAACGTGGTCCTGCCACACTTTAGTTTTGGCCTCCCCAAAGCAGAGGACCCAGCTGAGCCACACTGTACCCAGATTTCTGATTTGCAGAAGAAACCTTAATGGGTATTGAGATCCGTTAATAAGATCATAAATGGGAATCATTTTAAGCTGCTATATTTGTGGTAGCTTGTAATAGCAGCAATAGAAAATTAATACAATGGCGGGGGTAGCTATTAAAAATATTTGGTAGCCAGCATGGCCTAGGAACTGATGGTCTACCCCTCAGAATTGCCAGAAGGCTGAAACACTGTGTCTTGCTTGAATATCAGCCTTGTGGATGAAGAAATGAAAAGATGGTGAGGGGTCCCTCTTAGCCATGCTGCCAGCAGGTCTCTAAAAAGGTGTCCTAGGCAATATTCTATCAGCTTAGGCTCTGTTTACTGCAAGTCCTTAAAAGACATAAAAGGGATATTCCTTAACAGCAGTTTAGCAATTTGGTTTAGCTTTCTACCTCCTCCAATCAAAAATCATCCTTTCTGTTAGTTTGAGCTTATAGGTTTGATTGACAGCCTCCTTCCCCAACACACACACTTTCCCAGTCCTCTTCAGCAAAGATCTCTGCACCCACAAACCATCTCTAGATTGAGCCAGAGCTCTGCCTTTGAGTTCAGAAGCCCTTCTTCTCTCTGTGACAGGGGCCAGCCAGGGCTGACATGATTACACGAGAAGCTCCATGTTGCCAGCATCATATTAGAATGAATGAAACGAGACGAATGTTTGTCAGCCGTCCACAAGCTCAGCCTCCCCAATTATCCTGTCTAATTAGATTAGAAGCTGACAGCTGAGGGCACACCCTGTGACATTTCAGCTTGCCATCTAGAAATGAGGAACACACAACCTGGCTTGTTTTCCTCATTTAAACCCAGATCCTCTTTGGAGTTGTTAAAAGACCCGATTTTTGTAATTAGCTATTCCTTGTATTACATCAGTTTATTGTCTCTGCTCAACATAAAATAGGCCTAGAGGGGTAAAGAAAGACGGTAAGAAACCCTGGGCAGGAAAGTTAGGCTCCAAGTATCTTCAAAGAACTTTTAAAATGCCTAGGGACACTTAATTTGGGCTTGCCCTAAAATCTCAGAATAACTTGGTGCTTTGTGATCACCTAGAGGGGTGGGATTGGGAGGGTGGAAGGGAGACGCAAGAGGGAGGAGATATGGAGATATATATGTATACATATAGCTGAATTCACTTTGATTCAAAGTGAATCAAAGCTGATTCACTTTGTTATAAAGCAGAAACTAACACACCGTTGTAAAGCAATTATACTCCAATAAAAATGTTAAAAAAAATCTCAGAATAAAATTGCAAAAGTCAGAAATGGTCATCAGTGGTGTTTGAATCAGCTCGTGGAGTTGTAAACTGATACACACACACACACACACACACTGCACAGTCAGAAATAGAACTCATGGACCGCACAGTGGGAATTGCCTGGGTTACACAGTATTACATGGAGGTTGTACAGACAGTGGTAAATTTCTCCTCTGATTTTAAAGAAGAATGAAACAGCCAACTCTCAAATGCTAATCTCAGCTCTAGCTGCAGGCCTGGTGTTGCTGGAGGTTTCATTATAGCTTCACATGGCCACGACTGAGTGATTTACAGCTCCTACAAACAGCCTTACAAGAGAGAGCTTGAGGAGTGGCTCTCAGAAAGGCCTGTATTTCTCACTACAGAACAGTTTCAAACAGTAAATTTGGAGACAAGGATTAACAAGGTTTTTGAACAGAAATTTAAAGTGGTTTTTATCATGGGGGTCCTTCCAGGATTAGATGACATTGGACAGTGTCCAAAGCAGGCAACCCATCTGAATTCCACAGCATAAAATGAGAACAAAATAAAATGTTCAAACAAGGCTCTAGTTCAGAATTTAGTGAGCAAAGCAAGCAGAGTAAAGGGGCTACAATCACTAGCAATGTGTAGAAAGTATAACTTTTGAAAGCTGCAAAATCAAAGCCGTACGTCTGGGTTCTAAGTGCCCACATGGATTGTCTAGTGCCTCATATGTTTTTCCAAATTTTTGTCATTTAAGAACCACAACAGTGGTTTTTGCCCTGTGTACCATTTGCATGATTTGCTTAACATTTCCAGAAAGTAACTCCCTTTTCTTTTCTTTTTTTTTTTTTTTTTTTTTTTTTTTTGTGGTACGCGGGCCTCCCACTGCTGTGGCCTCTCCCGTTGTGGAGCACAGGCTCCGGACGCGTAGGCTCAGCGCCCATGGCTCACGGGCCCAGCCGCTCCACAGCATGTGGGATCTTCCCGGACCGGGGCACGAACCCGTGTCCCCTGCATCAGCAGGCGGACTCTCAACCACTGCGCCACCAGGGAAGCCCCCTTTTCTTTTTTATATAAATTTAATTCCAAAAGTTTGCACCATTGGTTTCATATGCTGGTCATATTTTTTTCTGTTGTATGTCAGCTAAATGCATGACTAGTAAAATCTTAGTGCTTCTCCACATGTGCCCTAAAAGCATCACATGGACAGCAGTCATCTGCTCATCACCACTGGGGACCCTGGCATCTGGGTAAAGTGAGTCTCCAACTACCTCCCCGCAGTTCAGCAGCAGGAGCTGAGTCAGAGCCTTTGCGACTTTTCCTATCAAACTCCAGAACTTCTCAAGCAAAGAGGGAGATGGCTGTGCGGCACGAGATAGGATTTCTAGAACATTTTGTTTTAAATCGCAACTCAAATCACAGGGCATGCTTAAGCCAAGACAGCGACCTTTTGAAGAGGAGAAGGATTGGCCTTGGACAGTGATAGGAAGGAATGAGTTAGGTCTCATGGTGACCCACACACCTTCTGTCCCAGAATATCAAAGTGATCTTACAAATGACTATTCAGCCTCCTCGCATCCTTCTGGAAGGGTCTCCCGGGTGGGGAATGAGCACAAAGGGAGGTGAAGCAAGTTGACAAAAGGTCACGTGGTGAATCAATAGCTGAGAAAATGACTCTTAGGATAACAAATTTGATCACTTTTGGGAATGGCCCGGCTTCTGTCCTGAGGACTCAGCTCACCTTAACCCAAGGCCTGGGCACTGAAACATAGTGGAGAGAATATTAGGCTAGGAAATGGGAACTTTAGATGAAAACGATGATGATAAGTCTATGGTGATGATCAGATCTGAAATTTGCTGATTTTTTACTGCGTGCCAGGACTTTGAAATACATTATCTAACTGAACCTTAAAACTTCCCCCCGAAGTACACATTCTGGTACCTCCATTTGTATTAGTTTGCCAGGGCTGCTGTAACAAAGTATCATAAGCTGGGGGGACTTAAACAACACACACAGATTCTATCACAGTCTAGAGGTTAGAAGTTCAAGACTGAGGTGTTGCATGATTGGTTCCTTCCAAGGGTCATGAGGGAAAGACCTGTTCCAGGCCTCTCCCTTAACTTGCAATGGTTTGCTGGCAATTCTCAGCATTCCTTGGGTTGTAGACACATCACCCCAGTCTCAGCTTTCATCTTCACATGGTGTTCTGTGTGTGTATGTCCAAATTTCCCCATTTGATAAGGACACCAGTCATACTGGATTAGGGGTCCACCCTCCTCTATTATGATCTCATCTTAACTTTAATTACATTTGCAAGAACCTTATTTCCAAATTAGGTCATACTCTGAAGTATTGGAATTTGGACTTGAATTTGAGGGGGTGGGTGGGTACAGTGTAACACTAATTTACAGCTATAGAAACTGAGTCTCAGAATTTGAGATCCCCTGTCCAAGGTCACACAGTAGTAAGTGATGGAGCCAGGACTGGAGCCCAGAAAGCCCAGCTCCCCACCCTACTGTCTTAAACACAGCTATAGACAAAGTATCTGTGCTTCCCCCAAATTCCTAATCCCCAATGTGATGGTATCTGGCAGTGGGGCCTGTGTTAGGTGATTAGGTCATGAGGGCAGAGCCTTCATGAATGGGATTACTGTCCTTGAAAAAGAGACCCCAGAGAGCTTTCTTGCACTTTCTGTGAGGTGAAGACATAGCAAAAACACAGCCATCTATGAACCAGTAAGCAGGTCCTCACCAAACACTAAAATCTGCAGGCACCTTGATCTTGGACTTCCCAGCATCCAGAACCGTGAGAAATACATATTTGTGGTTTAAGCCATGTAGTCTATGGTAATTTTGTTACAGCAGCCTGAATGGACTAAGACAAACAGTTTCAGAACTTGTCCATTGGATGGTCTCACCCAAGTCCAACAACTTCTTGAAAATAGTCTTACTTTCCTCCTTCCCAAGGTGCATTATTAAAATTAGATAATAATCTATAGATTCAACACAATTCCAGTCAAAGTCCCAGCATTTTGTGCACATCAACAAACCAATTCTAAAGTTTATATGAAGATTAAAAGACCCAGAACAACAATTCAATATTGAAAGAGAAGAACAATGCTGGCGAGGATGTGGAGCAACAGGAACTCTCCTTCATTGCTCATGGGAAGGCATAATGGTACAGCTACTTTGGAAGACAGTTTGGGAGCTTCTTATGAAACTAAACATACTCTTACCATGTAATCCAGTAATCATGCTCCTTGGTACTTACTTAAATGAGTTGAAAACTTATGTCTATGCGAAAACCTGCACATTGATATTTATAGCACCTTTATTCATAATTGCCAAAATTTAGAAGCAACCAAGATGTCCTTCAGTAGGTGAATGGATAAACTGTAGTACATCCAGACAATGGAATATTATTCAGCACTAAAAAGAAATGAGCTATCACATCATGAAAAGACATGGAGGACATTTAAATGCATATTTCTAAGTGAAAGAAGCCCATATGAAAAGGCTGTATGGCTCCAAGTATATGACATTATGAAAAAGGAAAAACTATGGAGACAGTAAAAGGATCAGTGGTCTCCAGGGGTTGGGGGTGGGGGCAGAGATGAACAGGCAGAGCATAAAGGATTTTTAGGGCACTGAAACTGTTCTGTATGATATTACAATGGTGGATATATATCATTATATGTTCATCAAAACCCTCAGAATGTGCAATGCCAAGAGTGAACTCTAACGTTAACAACGGACTTTGGGTGATAACAATGTGTCACTGTAGGTTCATCAACTGCAGTAAATACACCCACTGTAGCGGATGATGTCAATAGTGGAGGAATTTGTGGATGGGGCAGTATGGGTGGGTACAGAGCGCATAGGGGAAATCTGTCCTTCCTGCTCAATTTTGCTATGAACCTAAAAACTGCTCTAAACAATAAAGTTTATTAACTTTCAAAAAAATTTAGATAATATCATACCTGTAACAAACAGCACATGAAATATGTGTGTTCACATGTAAGGAGCATGTAATATTATGGACGTCATCATTATGCCAGCACAAAGACAGTATCGTTCCTGGGTAGGAGCATGCACCCTGGAGGAGGTCTGCCCGATTTGAATTCCAATGCCTCCCTTTACCAGCTATGTGACCTGTGACCCATGGCTTAACCTCCTCCAGCCTTAGCCTCCTCATCTGTAAAATGGGGGGGATAGCAGTACCCATCTCACAAGTGTGCGATGAGAATTAAATTAGTTACTATTTACATAGAGCATAAACGGTGCCTGGCAAGTAGTTAACTGCTGTACAAGACGACCTATGATGTGCATGGCCCAGCAGCCTCCCACCTGCCAGCTCGAGAGCTGAGCTATTCCCAGGGGAGGCCTTCTTCAGGGGGGATCCTAGTAAATGGTATCTCCAACCAGCTGGAGACTTGGACATGACTCTACATGTCTCCCGCACCCCTCAAATCCTGTCTGTTTTACCTCCATAGTATAGTTCTGCTTTCCAAATATTTCCCACTCATACTCTCTCCCCACCCTCCTCCCCCACCCCAATATTGCAGGTGCTTCTTAACTGGTCTCCTGCTTCCATTCTCACCATTCTGGGACAGATTATCGAAACAGCAGCAAGAGGGAGCGGTTTAACATGTAAGTCAGATCATGTCCCTTCTTGGCTCAAAACCCTCCACTGACCCCCACTCCAGTCAAGGTCAATCCATACCCTTTGCCATGGCCCCTGGATGATCTGTCTCCCCCCAGCCTTGCTGACCTCTCCCCCTTTGTTCCCCCATGCCTTGCTCTGATCTAGCCAAACTGGCCATCCAGCTGATGCTTAAACACACCTGAATGCTCCCGTCTCAGGGCCTTTGCACTTGCTGTTCTGGCTGCCTGGCGTGCTCCATGGGAGGCTCCCTTACCTCCTCAAATCTCTGTACAAATGTCCAGACCGTCCTTCCTCCCTTATAACTCTTCATGTTCTCTGTGCACTTATCCCACCTGACACTGTGTCAGAATTCGACCTGTTTCTCTTGTTTCTTGACTAACTCCTACACTAGAATATCAGTTCCACCAGGGTCAGAATATTTGTCTTCTTTGTTCACTCCTGTATCCTCAGTGTCTAGAAAAGTGTCTGGCACATCCTAGGACATTAACAAGCATTTGTTGAATGAATAAAGAAATAGAGGAAGCAAAGAAAGGAGGAGATGTCCTGAAACTTTTGCCAAGATAATAGAATGACTGACTTCAGAGGTAGAGAAATCAAAAACAGTGATAACAGCTGACTCAGAAAATAGAAGGAGGGACTTCCCTGGTGGTGCAGTGGTTAAGAATCTGCCTGCCAATGCAGGGTACATGAGTTCGAGCACTGGTCAGGGAAGATCCCACATGCCACAGAGCAGCTAAGCCCATGTGTCGTAACTACTGAGCCTGCCCTCTACAGCCCGCTAGCCACAACTACTGAAGCCTGCACGCCTAGAGCCCATGCTCCACAACCAGAAAATCTAGAAACAATAAATGCTGGAAAGGGTGTAGTGAAAAGGGAAACCTCCTGCATTGTTGGTGGGAATATAAATTGATACAACTACTATGGAAAACAGTATGGAGGTTCCTTAAAAAACTAAAAATAGAACTACCATATGACCCAGCAATCCCACTACTGGGCATATACCTTGAGAAAACCATAATTCAAAAAGAGACATGTACCACAATGTTTATATATATGGAATCTTAAAAAAAAAAAAGGTACTGATGAACCTAGTTGCAGGGCAGGAATAAAGAGGCAGGCATAGAAAATGGACTTGAGGACATGGGGTGGGAGGGCGAAGCTGGGGCAAAGTGAGAGTAGCATCCACAGACATATACTACTGAATGTAAAATAGTTGGCTGGTGGGAAGCAGCTGCATAGCACAGGGAGATCAGCTCGGTGCTTTGCGATGACCTAGAGGTGGGGGATAG
This sequence comes from Mesoplodon densirostris, assembly GCF_025265405.1. Taxonomy (NCBI): domain Eukaryota; kingdom Metazoa; phylum Chordata; class Mammalia; order Artiodactyla; family Ziphiidae; genus Mesoplodon; species Mesoplodon densirostris. Next base: position 10,886,305 of record NC_082662.1, on the reverse strand, counting down.
ATAGGGAGGGTGGGAGGGAGACTCAAGAGGGAGGGGATATGGGGACATGTGTATATATATAGCTGATTTGCTTTGTTGTGCAACAGAAACTAACACAGTATGGTGAAGCAATTATACTCCAAAAAAGATCTATAAAATAAAAAAGAAAATAGAAGGAAATAAGAGTCAGCAGTATATTTCCTTTTCAAAAGAAAAATCCACTTGCTTTGTGCCTCTGTAAAACCTCACAATTTGGTAACAGCGCGTTTGTGCGTTCAAGGGGAGAGTGAACAACGTCTCAGCAGCGTTCGCATTTCCTAGAACCAGTCAAAAGCCTCGAGGTCACCCAAAGTCATTGTCACAGAGTACAGTGGGATTAAGTCACTGAGAATTTTTGGAGCTCAGAGAGGACCTTCCAGTTCTTCCAAAGCCTTCTCAAAGCTTAGAAGTGGCTGTCTGCCTAGCCTTGAAAATTCCTTTTGCACCTCTGCGATTTCTTGATCTGAGAGGAGGGATCATTCAAGGGAGTCATGTCTGTTGAATGTGAGGAGTTTCTAACATCTCATTTGGGAAGGCTGATAAACCCCAGATGAGCACAATGAATGTGCCACTTCCAGATGGTTGCTGAACCAGAGCCAGGTTAATGTGATGGATGAGGGTCTTCCCAGGACACCCAGGGAGGTGGAGCTGGAATGTTCCTAAGGCTAAAAGGGAAAGGCACCCCACAGAGGGTTGGACAGTTAAAAAGGAGGTCTTGGTACTGGTGTCCGGGGTGCCTGGGGATGTCATATGCCTTTTTCTGTGTCGTGGCCACTGTCCCAGCTCTGCACAGTGAGAGCCTGTGCTGGGCTCTGTCAGTCCCTCTTGGGGGAAGAGAGAGCACAATATGCCTCCTACAGAAAGCCTGGAGTCTTGGCCCTCAGAGGCTCACAGCTGTGTTCATCTGGAACAAACTGTCCTGTCCAGAACTGCACAAGCACTCCCAGGACCCTCCAAGCTTTTGTGGCTTCTGCTCTGGGGCTCATGTGATTTGTCAGTAACCCAAGACCTTGGGGTATCACTCCATCTCCATTATTGACTTTCACTGCCTCTCAAATTTGAAGCCACTCTGACCTGTGTTATCAAAATCTAAACTCAAATGCAATATTTTTGTTCATTTATTTTGAATTATATTTTATTTATTTTATACAGCAGGTTCTTATTAGTTACCTATTTTATACATATTAGTGTATATATATCAATCCCAATCTCCCAATTCATCCCACCCACCCGATCCCCCGCTTTCGTCCCGTGATGTCCATACGTTTGTTCTCTACATCTGTGTCTCTATTTCTGCCTTGCAAACCAGTACATCTGTACCATTTTTCTAGGTTCCACATATATGTGTTAATATACGATACTTGTTTTCCTCGTTCTGACTTACCTCACTCTGTAGGGCAGTCTCTAGTTCCATCCACATCTCTACAAATGACCCAATTTCGTTCCTTTTTATGGCTGAGTAATATTCCATTGTATATATGTACCACTTCCTCTTTAACCATTCGTCTGTCGATGGGCATTTAGGTTGCTTCCATGATCTGGCTATTGTAAATAGTGCTGCAATGAACATTGGAGTGCATCTGTCTTTTTGAATTATGGTTTTCTCTGGGTATATGCCCAGTAGTGGGATTGTTGAGTCATATGGTAATTCTATCTTTAGTATTTAAGGAACCTTCATACTGTTCTCCATAGTGGCTGTATCAATTTACATTCTAACCAACAGTGCAAGAGGGTTCCCTTTTCTCCACACCCTCTCCAGCATTTGTTGTTTGTAGATTTTCTAATGATGCCCATTCTAACAGGTGTGAGGTGATACCTCATTGTAGCTTTGATTTGCATTTCTCTAATAATTAATGATGTTGAGCAGCTTTTCTTGTGCTTCTTCAGCATCTGTATGTCTTTTTTGGAGAAATGTCTATTTAGGTTTTCTGCCCATTTTTGGATAGGGTTGTTTGTTTTTTTAGTATTGAGCTGCATGAGCTGTTTATATATTTTGGAGATTAATCCTTTGTCTGTTGATCCGTATGCAAATATTTTCTCCCATTCTGAGGGTTGTCTTGTCGTCTTGTTTGTAGTTTCCTTTGCTTTGCAAAAGCTTTTAAGTTTCATTAGGTCCCATTTGTTTATTTTTGTTTTTATTTCCATTACTCTAGGAGGTGGGTCAAAAAAGATCTTGCCGTGGTTTATGTCAAAAAGTGTTCTTCCTATGTTTTTTTTTTTTTTGTGGTATGCGGGCCTCTCACTGTTGTGGCCTCTCCCATTGCGGAGCACAGGCTCCAGACGCGCAGGCTCAGTGGCCATGGCTCACGGGCCCAGCTGCTCTGCGGCATGTGGGATCCTCCCGGACCGGGGCACAAACCCGTGTCCCCTGAATCGGCAGGTGGACTCTCAACCACTGCGCCACCAGGGAAGCCCTCTTCCTATGTTTTTACCTAAGAGTTTTATAGTGTCCGGTGTTACCTTTAGGTCTTTAATCCATTTTGAGTTTATTTTTGTGTTTGGTGTGAGGGAGTGTTCTAATTTCATTCTTTTACATGTAGCTGTCCAGTTTTCCAAGCACCACTTATTGAAGAGACTGTCTTTTCTCCATTGTATAACCTTGTCTCCTTTGTCATAGATTAGTTGACCATAGGTGTGTGGGTTTATCTCTGGGCTTTCTATCCTGTTCCATTGATCTATATGTCTGTTTTTCTGCCAGTACCATATTGTCTTGATTACTGTAGCTTTGCAAAATAGTCTGAAGTCAGGGAGCCTGATTCTTCCACCTCTGTTTTCTTCCCTTGAGATTGCTTTGGCTATTCGGGGTCTTTTGTGTCTCTATACAAATTTTAAGATTTTTTGTTCTAGTTATTGTAAAAAATGCCATTGGTAATTTGATAGGGATTGCATTGAATCTGTAGATTGCTTTGGGTAGTATATTCATTTTCACGATATTGATTCTTCCAATCCAAGAACATGGTATTACTCTCCATCTGTTTGTGTCATCTTTGATTTCTCTCATCAGTGTCTTATAGTTTTCTGAGTACAGGTCTTTTACCTCCTTAGGTGGGTTTATTCATAGTATTTTATTCTTTTTTTGCAATGGTGAATGGGATTGTTTCCTTAATTTCTCTTTCTGATCTTTCATTGTTAGTGTATAGGAATGCAAGAGATTTCTGTGCATTAATTTTGTATCCTGCTACTTTACCAAATTCATTGATGAGCTCTAGTAGTTTTCTGGTGGCATCTTTAGGATACTCTATGTATAGTATCTTGTCATCTGCAAACAGTGACAGTTTTACTTCTTCTTTTCCAATTTGTATTCCTTTTCTTTTTCTTCTCTGATTGCCGTGGCTGGGACTTCCAAAACTATGTTGAATAATAGTGGCAAGAGTGCATATCCTTGTCTTGTTCCTGATCTTAGAGGAAATGCTTTCAGTTTTTCACCATTGAGAATGATTATTGCTGTGGATTTGTCGTATATGGCCTTTATTATGTTGAGGTACATTCCCTCTATGCTCACTTTCTAGAGAGTTTTTATCATAAATGCATGTTGAATTTTGTCAAAAGCTTTTTCTGCGTCTGTTGAGATGATCATATGGTTTTTATTCTTCAATTTGTTAATATAGTGTATCACATTGATTGATTTGCATATATTGACGAATCCTTGCCTCCCTGGGATAAATTCCAATTGATCATGGTTTATGATCCTTTTAGTGTGTTGTTGGATTCTTTTTTTTTTTTTTTTTTTTTCTTTTTGCGGTATGTGGGCCTCTCACTGTTGTGGCCTCTCCCGTTGCGGAGCACAGGCTCCGGATGCGCAGGCCCAGCGGCCATGGCTCACGGGCCCAGCCGCTCCGCGGCATATGGGATCCTCCCAGACCGGGGCACGAACCCGTATCCCCTGCATCGGCAGGCGGACTCTTAACCACTTGCGCCACCAGGGAGGCCCATGTTGTTGGATTCTGTTTGCTAGTATTTTGTTGAGGATTTTTGAATCTATATTGATCAGTGATATTGGTCTGTAATTTTCTTTTTTTGTAGTATCTTTGTCTGGTTTTGGTATCAGGGTGATGGTGGCCTCATAGAATGAGTTTGGGAGTGTTCCTTCCCCTGCAATTTTTTGGAAGAGTTTGAGAAGGATGGGTGTTAGCTCTTCTCTAAATGTTTGATAATTCACCTGTGAAGCCATCTGGTCCTAGACATTTGTTTGTTGGAAGATTTTTAATCACAGTTTCAATTTCATTACTTGTGATTGGTCTGTTCATATTTTCTATTTCTTCCTGGTTCAGTCTTGGAAGTTTATAGCTTTCTAAGAATTTACCCATTTCTTCCAGGTTGTCCATTTCATTGGCATAGAGTTGCTAGTAGTAGTCTCTTAGGATGCTTTGTATTTCTGTAGTGTCCATTGTAACTGCTCCTTTTTCATTTCTAGTTTTATTGGTTTGAGTCCTCTCCCTCTTTTTCTTGATGAGTCTAGCTAAAGGTTTATCAATTTTGTTTATCTTCTCAAAGAACCAGCTTTTAGTTTTATTGATCTTTGCTACTGTTTTCTTTGCTTCTATTTCATTTATTTCTGCTCTAACCTTTATGATTTCTTTCCTTCTGCTAACTTTGGGTTTTGCTTGTTCTTCTTTCTCTAGTTCCTTTAGGTTTAACGTTAGATTGTTTACTTGAGATATTCTTGTTTCTTGTGGTAGGATTGTATTGCTGTAAACTTCCCTCTTAGAACTGCTTTTGCTGCATCCCATAGGTTTTGGATCATTGTGGTTTCACTGTCATTTGTCTCTAGGTATTTTTTGATTACCTCTTTGATTTCTTCAGTGATCTCTTGGTTATTTAGTAGTGTATTGTTTAGCTTCCATGTGTTTGTGTTTTTTATGTTTTTTTCTGTAATTTATTTCTAATCTCATAGCGTTGTGGTTGGAAAAGATGCTTGATATGATTTCAATTTTCTTAAATTCACCAAGGCTTGATTTGTGACCCAAGATGTGATCTATCCTGGAGATTGTTCCGTGCACACTTGAGAAGAAAGTATAATCTGCTGTTTTTGGATGGAATGTCCTATAAATATCAATTAAATCTATCTGGTCGATTGTTTCATTTAAAGCTTTTGTTTCCTAATTTTCTGTCTGGATGACCTGTCCATTGGTGTAAGTGAGGTGTTAAAGTCCCCCACTATTATTGTGTTACTGTCGATTTCCTCTTTTATAGCTGTTAGTATTTGCCTTATGTATTGAGGTGCTCCTATGTTGGGTGCATATATATTTATAATTGTTATATCTTCTTAGATTGGTCCCTTGATCATTATGTAGTGTCCTTCCTTGTCTCTTGTAACATTCTTTATTTTAAAGTCTGTTTTGTCTGATATGAGTATTGTCACTCCAGCTTTATTTGATTCCCATTTGCATGGGATATCTTTTTGCAACCCCTCCCCTTCAGTCAGTATGTGTCCCTAGGTCTGAAGTGGATCTCTTGTAGACAGCAGACATACAGGTCTTGTTTTTGTATCCGTTCACCCAGTCTATGTCTTTTGGTGGGAACATTTAATCCTTTTACATTTAAGGTAAGTAGCAATATGTATGTTCCTAATACCATTTTCTTAATTGTTTTGGGTTTGTTTTTGTAGGTCCTTTTCTTCTCTTGTGTTTCCCACTTTGAGAAGTTCCTGTAGCATTTGTTGTAGAGCTGGTTGGGTGTGCTGAATTCTCTTAGCTTTTGCTTGTCTGTTTTTGATTTCTCCATCAAATTTGAATGTGATCCTTGCCAGGTAGAGTAATCTTGGTTGTAGGTTCTTCCCTTTCATCACTTTAAATATATCGTGCCACACTCTTCTGGCTTGCAGAGTTTCTGCTGAGAAATCAGCTGTTAACCTTATGGGAGTTCCCTTGTATGTTATTTGTCGTTTTACCCTTGTTGCTTTTAATAATTTTTCTTTGTCTTTAATTTTTGTCAGTTTGATTACTATATGTTTCAGCGTGTTTCTCTTTGGGTTTATCCTGCCTGGGACTCTTTGCACTTCCTGGACTTGGGTGGCTATTTCCTTTCCCATGTTAGGGAAGTTTTCGACTATAACCTCTTCAAATATTTTCTTGGGTCCTTTCTCTCTCTCTTCTCCTGCTGGGACCCCTATAATGCAAATGTTTGTACATTTAATGTTGTCGCAGAGGTCTCTTAGGCTGTCTTCATTTCTTTTCATTCTTTTTCTTTATTCTGTTCCATGGCAGTGAGTTCCACCATTCTGTCTTCCAGGTCACTTATTCGTTCTTCTGCCTCAGTCATTCTGCTACTGATTCATTCTTGTGTATTTTTCATTTCAGCTATTTTATTGTTCATCTCTGTTTGTTTGTTCTTTAATTCTTCTAGTTATTTGTTCTTTAATTTTTCTATGCCTCTGTTAAACATTTTTTGCATCTTCTTTATCTTTGCCTCCATGCTTTTTCTGAGGTCCTGGATCATCTTCACTATCATTCTTCTGAATTCTCTTTTTGGAAGGTTGCCTATCTCCACTTCATTTTGTTGTTTTTCTGGGGTTTTACCTTGTTCCTTCATCTGGTACCTAGTCCTCTGTCTTTTCATTTTGTCTATCATTCTGTGAATGTGGTTTTCTTTCCACAGGCTGCAGGGCTGTAGTTCTTCTTGCTTCTGCTGTCTGCTCTGTAGTGGATGAGGCTATCTAAGAGGCTTGTGCAAGCTTCCTGATGAGAGGGACTGTTGGTGGGTAGAGCTGGGTGTTGCTCCAGTAGGCAGGGCTCAGTAAAACTTTAATCTGCTTGTCTGCTGATGGGTGGGGCTGAGTTTCCTCCCTGCTGGTTGTTTGGCCTGAGGCAACCCAGCACTGGAGGCTATAGGCTCTTTGGTGGGGCTCTCTGGGAGGGCTCATGCCAAGGAGTACTTCCCAGAACGTCTGCTGCTAGTGTCTTTTTCCACCCAGTGAGCCACAGCCACCCCCTACCTCTGCAGGAGACCCTCCAACTCTAGCAGGTAGGTCTGGCTCAGTCTCCTGTGGGGTCACTGCTCCTTCCCCCTGGGTCCCAATGCACACACTACTTTGTGTGTGCCCTCCAAGAGTGGAATCTCTCTTTCCCCCAGTCCTGCCAAAGTCCTGCAATCAAATCCCACTAGCCTTCAAAGTCTGAGTCTCTAGGAATTCCTCCTCCCATTGCCGGACCCCCAGGTTGGGAAGCCCGACGTGGGGCTCAGAACCTTCACTCCAGTGGGTGGACTTCTGTGGTAGAAGTGTTCTCCAGTTTGTGAGTCACCCACCCAGCAGTGATGGGATTTGATTTTATGGGGATTGCGCCCCTCCTACTGTCTCAGTGCGCCTTCTCCTTTGTCTTTGCATGTGGGGTATCTTTTTTGGTGAGTTCCAGTGTCTTCCTGTCGATGATTGTACAGCAGTTAGTTGTGATTCCAGTGCTCTTCCAAGAGGGAGTGAGCGCACGTCCTTCTACTCCACCAGCTTGAACCAATTGCACAATAAATATTAACTGAACATTTACCATGAAGTCAGCAATGCTGGGTTCTCTCACTTCTATTAAATCATAGAGCCCTTACATATTTCTGTGAGGTCATAAACAGCTGTATTTCAGGTGAGATCCCAAAATCAAAAGCAACCTGCATGAGGCTTCACAGCCAATAAGTGGCAGAGCTTGGACTTAACCTGGTCTGATAACAACCCCCCACCCCAAGCTGCCATGAAATCCAATGCTTGAGAAATGAATTTAATATTCCGAGGCCAAGCAGCTCAACTCACCAACACATTTGGCTCTCCCTGATAAAGATTCTCAATTAAGCTAATGGCAAAAGAAGTCCCTCTCCCCAAATTACAGTTGACCTCTGTCTTAAAAAAAGAAAAAAGGGAGTAATAATCTAAAATATAATTTTAAGACTCTGGATGGTTCATTGTGAGATATTGCCATGAGGGTCTCTTTCTCTCTTTCCCTTTCTTCTCTTTTTATCTTCCCTGCTTCTAACACTTCATAGAAACATCTAGGCTTCCATTAAAATTGCCTAATTTTTCCTTTCTTACCCTTCCCCCTTCTTTTCAATGCTGCTTTGAAAAATAAAGACATACTACATTCAGGGCTGAACAAGCAAAAATAAAATAAATTATAGCAGAAAGGGTCTAAGAGATAAGGATGAACTTTCTGGTCAAAAGGGTAATTAAACATTGACATGGCCTTTGAACAAAGAATTAGTCAGTCAGACATGCTGATTGTCATGTTGGGGGAATATAGCAATGACTCCAATTGTACCATTTGGAGCAGGGATGGGGAGAGGAAAAGTTGCTAAAGAAATAGAAGAGATGTCTGTGTCTCTATAAATCTTGCAATTGAATGAGGAATTCACAAGTAGGAAAGACTTCAGCCCTTCCTGGGGAAAGAAACTAAATTTGTGGGGTGGGGGACCCACTCTGTGCCATATCCATTAAATATATTATCCCATTTAATTCTCCCAAAATTCTTTGGGATGCATGTCATTATTTTCACCACTTTACAGATGATAAAGCCAAGGCTCAGGAGAGTTGAAAGAGTTGCCCAAGCACATGTCCAAGAAGGATCTGCTCTGATGAGACATGACTTAATGGCCAATGCAGCTTCCACTGCTATTTTACTCTAGCATGATCCGAATGGAGCTCTTGGGGGCAGGTAGGCAACATGCTCCCTTCCCCTTGTTCTCTGCCTCCCCTATTTCCCTCTGTTTCCCTCCTTCCTACCCTCCCTCCCTCCCTTTTTTCTTCCTTCCTTCTTTCCTTCCTTCTTCCCTCCCTCCCTCCTTTCCTTTTAATTTCAGGATAAGACCATTATTTCATTATGCAAAAAGGTGGTAGGGATGAGACAGGGTATCTATTTTCTGATTTCAATATGTATAGTAAATGTTAACTGTGGGCAAAGCCATTTGTCTAATCTTTGAGGGTACAAGAAACACCAAGGTAAGTTGTGATTACATGTGTTGCAAAAATCTTTGCAACTCAGATCAACTAGCAGATGGAGGGTTGGCAACCCTACCCTTCCTGAGTTGCAGGCATAGGAGGATACTGAAGAGAACCAAGAAGTTTTGATACTAGGGAAAGAGAAACTCTAGAAACTGAATCTAAAGAGTAATGAGCATTTTATTTAGAACTTGTTGCATGCAGACACCTAAGGTTGAGAGAAAGGCTGGATCAGGGAGACTCTAATTTATACCAGGAATGAAAAACCAAGCTTCTCTTTTGGGTTTAGCTCAATCCCAATCATTTTCTTGCCTAGTGTGAGGTTATCAGTGATGACTCACAGGTGGTGTAGCACAGTGGCATGCACTTTGGAGGCAACCAAATCTTGGTTCAAATTATTTTGCTCACTATTTACTTGAGCAAATGATTCGATTTTTCAGTGATTCAATAAGGCTACCTTGTCTATAAAACTACCTAACTCATTAGGTTCTTGAAAAGATAAAAAGATATTGCACTTGTAAAAGATTAGCCCAGTGTCAGGCACATTGTAAGTACTCAATGAATGATCATTGTCAAAGCCACACAGTCTATCACTTACTTGGGGTGACATCAGAAATGTAAATAGGACATAGATCGATAGATGGATAGATCAATCTGATTGGTACAGGTAATTCTGTCCACCATCCCACTCAATGTGCATATGCTCAGTGGGAGATGGCAGAATTAAATACATGATTCCTTACGGATCTCAGTTTCTGTGAGTCTCCATCTTGCTGGGAGGACTACGTTTGGCCATATGCATGCACATATATAAAAACAAGATATAAAAGCTCATGAAACAAGTCCCCTACTATTTCACCCAGTGCTTGACCATCAGAGAGCTATCTGCCCCAATTCTGGGGGGGAAAGGCAATATACTGTATGGGCAATTTAAGGGACTACGTTTTGACCATTTGCAGCTTATTCACTGATTTCCGAACCTGTATTGTGATTGTTATTGCTGTTTGGTTCAATGGACCACTAGGAGCATTGGCTTGAGTTGCCAACAACGAATGGTTTGACACATCTTTGACTTCTGTGGAGCAATGTGGAGAGTAATGTGGAGATGCAGATCATAAACACTGGAGCTGGGCCTCTCTGACTTCCTGCAGATGTCAGTGCGAACTTCAAACACAGATGAGATGCCAAGCTCATCTTATTAGCACAAGTTCCTGGATATAATAAAGGCTCTCAAATTATTTGATAAAGATCCATTTGTTATCCTTACCCAGCCAAAAGAAAAATATAATTGAAACACGGTCACATGCTATAATGGGCATGGGAATAAAACTTCCTCTTCTTTCTTCCTGATTAGAAAACCAGGGGCTTAGAAAAATGCATAAAGGCAGATCAGATAGGAGAACGGGTTTTTTTGTTTTCTAGGTAGAAAATTTTTTCTGAGCAGCTTGCCAGTTAAAACATTTTATAAACTCCAAAAACAAAACAGCCTAAACCAAAAATACGTGCTTTTCCCCCTCTATTACAGAAACAGAATGATTCCCTTGCTTGAAGAAACCACTCGTTAAATATTTGTTGACTGTTCTGTCAGGGGTAACGGCTGTAGGAGCTCACACATCTGCATCTTATCTATCTGGTCAGGGAGGGCTCCGTGAAATGAAAGGAAGAACACTGTCAAAGATGCCCATGTCCTAGTTTGTATGCGAAGAGCGCTCTCTCGGTAGTCTGGAGAGGGGGCAATAAAAGAGGCTGCCGTGTGGGCAGTAGAAAGCCCCAGCACGTGGAGGCAGGGAGGTGGCCTTCCCTACCCAGCAGTGTCTGTTACACTGTGAAGGGAGGGAAGAAAGAACAGACCGTCATCAAGGTCTCCACTTGAACTTTACCTGAAGGGACAAGGTTACCCCTTGCCAAAAGCCCTAATAGCTCTTTATTATTTTTTTTTTTTCCTGTGAGTCTTATTTCAAAATGCAAATAGTGCTGTGGACAATTATACATTATACATTAACCCATTACTAGCCAATCACTCAGAACTAATGAGAAAAAAAAAAAAAAAAGCTCTTTTCTAATGTGGGGAACATTTCTCTGTGATCATGGTTCTGAAGTTCTAAAGAAATAGGACCCTGGCAGAATTAAATACATGATTCCTTATGGATCTCAGACAATGGCACGTAAGTGTCAATGGTCAGGTAGGGAACTTAGGAGAGGTGGGGTACATTTTAGGGAAGAAATGCCCAGGTGGATTGCAAAAATGGGATAAGGGGCTTGGAAATAACTATTATAATTGTAATAATGTAGCAGGAAACCTTAGTGCTAAAATCTACGGTCTCTGGGCATACAGCTAGACTACATATACATCCCTGCCCTAGGTAATCAGGTGGCACTAGGTCGGAAGCCCAGGTGTCCGCTACTTCTAGGCCAGCCTGTGAAACCTCTTGCACAATCCACTACCCTTTCTTCTCTCCACTGCCCGCTGAGGCAAACAGTTCAATGGTGGATTCTGCAGAAGATGATGGAGCTGGACAACGGAAGGAGCCTGGAGCCCTGAGTGTCACAAGGGACTGAGCTCCTCTGCTGGCCCACACTGGATTGTCAGATGAGGGTTAAGCCCTTGAGATGCTGAGGATTAGTTGCTGAAGCAACTAACATTACTTATCCTAACTAATAATATAATCATAATAATTATAGCTAACCTCCATTAGGTATGTATACAAGGGTTTGTCTGAGTATTTTAATCCCTCCAATAGCCATATGTAATATGTAATAGTATTATCATCCTCATTTCATTGGTTAGCAAACTCAAGCTCAGAGAGGTTAAGTAACTTGCCTAAGGCCAGCCAGCTAGAGAACAATGAAAACTCTGGGACCAACAATGGGGAAGAGAAAGCGTAGAAGTGAAGACAGGTGGGTAACAGATGACAAAGTTTACAAGCTTCCTGAGTTCATGAGGAAGCCTTAGGGCCCTGTGGAGACACACTGTGTTATAGTCAAGGGGCTTCAGCAGCAGAAGAAAGTGGGGGCCGATCCTGAGCCATTCACATGCCGCCTGTGAGTTCCGACCGGGACACCTAGCTTCCACAAGCTTCTGTGTCATCACCTGGCAGTGGGGTCAGGGATATAGACCCTAACTGGATGTTTGTGAGGATTAGGTAAGGTGAGTATTCATCGCCCGCACAGGACTGGGTGCATGGTAGGACTGAATGAACATCGGTTCCCTTCCTGCATGGCTAGGAGGCATTTTTGATGGTGAGAGGCCCATCGTCCCCTGTGCTTACGGGTCCCAGTGCTCACGGGTCCCAGTCCGCACACAAAGGGCCTTAACTGCACCCACCAGAGAGGTGGCTGGTAGCTCATGGGGGTGCTCAGCAATGCCACGAGATTTGCACCCCAACCAAGCCAGCAGCACTCGCCAGGTGCTTTTCTCTGAGATCCTTGCCTTGGCCCTTTTCTCATGTATTCATGCACTGAATGCAGATTAATTGAGCCCACACCAGGCACCAGGTGCTGTGCCAGGTACAGGAGGTAGACACAGTGGTGAACCAGAGGGGGAACACACCTGCTCTCACGGGTCGGACTTTCTCACAGGGGCTGGGGAACGAGCAGAGAGTAAGTGAAAAAACTAAAGATATAGTTACACTTGCTATGTCATATGTTATGAAGGAAGTAAACAGAGATGTGAGAGAGAATAAATAGGATGGAGTGGGGGGTTTGTGCCAATAGAGAGACTAGGGGAAGTGAAACCTTGAACTAATGTTTGACAGATGAACATGACTCCCCCAAGTTGTTGGTGGAGGGAGTGTTCCAGGTGAAGGGAGCAGTGTCAGCAAAGGCCCTGGGGTAGGAAAGAGCTTGGTATATTGGAGAAACAGAAAGGAGGCCAGTATAATTAAGCGAGCAGGGGTATAAGTTAAGCTTCTTTTCTTTTTTTCTTCCCCCCCAGGAAAAGCTCACCATCACTCACATTCTGGCCTGCAATTAAAGCCATGGTAATGAAATTCTGCTGTAGACTAATTATGCTGGGTCATGTGGATTCCAGTTCATCCAGCAGCTTGTTACTACAGAGGTGACAGACCTGAATATAAAATGGAGCTCCATGTCCATACCTGTGACCGAGATGGAAACCGGGTGGAACAGACATCCCTTAGGAACATCTGGATCCTTAGAAAACAGTTCCTAGCTTGAAAAACACATCTCCAGATAAAATCATACTGCCATGAAGGCACAGGTACAAATACATGATATACACACAAGGAAGGAGCTGGTTTATTTCCTCTCACTACTGACCCTATGTTGGGGTCTGGGCTCCTCTGGCCAGACTGGGCTGTTCTCTGATCCTGGCCATTGTCTGGCAATTGCAGCAACTTGAACTTCACCTTCATGACCTGCCCTAGGGATCCAGGAGGAACTTTAGGCTGTGCCCAGATGTCCCTGGACCCGTCCCAGAAATCAATTTGGCCTTCTGAGTCTTCCCAGGTCCCAGATGAAGGAAAATCTCACAAAGGCACAGTAGGCTCCCTTCTCTCTCTCCCAGAATGTCTAATATGGAGTCTGAGCAACTTTACAGCAACTTCTGACCCTACCCTTCTTCTCTACCCAAATCATGGTGAATCCAACATGACAAGAGAGGGAGGGTATGTTGCCTTCCTAGAGATGATGACACGAACAGGTCAGATCCAGGGGAAGGGAATGATTGAGTGCCTTCTAAGACTGAGGGACTTTGATCTCAATCAACCTTATCATCTTTAGCGAGAACAGGAGCTTCTTCGTGTAAGAAAGTGACGGTAGTCATAACAGATCAACAGATGCTGACACTGGTGGTATTATCAATGTTGTCACTTCTGTGGGTGGAATCCTGGGGTCCCCACAATGAGAAGGATCCCTGAATCATGCCAAGGAATCAAACAAGCATAGGTCACACATATTAGATTCAATGCCAGGGCCAGAATCTTTCCTGCTAGTTAGTTTAGGTTCACCAAGGGGCATGGAGCATGCTAGGAGGAGAGACATGGGTTTTTCTGTTGTTGTTTGTTTTTTTAAACCTCACCATACAGTTTCTATCATGCAAGTTGTCTTTTTCCCCCCTTGAATCTCTGTGTTTTTGCTTCACCTTTTATCCATAATGCATAAGGTATCTCTTGAATGCCTTGCTGACTTCGGTTCTCTTTTTGTTCCATTTTCTTGATTGGCCTAAAGAAAAAGTCCTAGCTCTCGTGCATATGTGTCTTGGAATCCTGAAGTTGACAGTGAGATCCAACATGAAGAACTTGAAGCAAAAGAACATGTGCAAAAGGAATGTGTATATAGAGCTGGGGCTTTCTATTGTACCATTTGAGTAAAACATAATGATTAGAATAAGATCCTTGAAACTAAATATCTTCTGATTTTTAACAATAGACTATTATCTGAAGGAAACAAAGATACACTATTTCAATTTTTAGTACTGCATAAAAGCATGCATAAGAGAACCCATATTAAAATTCAGAAATGTTTATTAACAACAACAAAAAACAAAGAATGACAAAAGGAATGGATTGGTATTAGGAATCACTGAAGCTCTATAAGCCTGGGAAATACTTTTCTACAACCTGTATCAGAGATATAACTATTTTATTGCTTTGGTGTTAACCAAACCCATACAAGGGATAGTTCTATGAAGCTTGAGTAGTTTCAGGTTATGCCAAATGGGTGGCTATGAATAGAACAAGAACTTTCTGCCTAAGATACCTGATTTTTTTTAACTTGGTAAGCATCTATTTCTCCTTCTGATAAAACAAGAAGTGGGAATCTTGTTTCTTCCACTGTTAGGAATTCATAGACGATGTCTTCTGGCTCAAAAGGTGGAAATGTGGCCCAGGCCTGGCTGATTTGGGTACTGCTTTCTGATGGCCATAGTCATGGATCAAAGGGTAGGTATGGAATATGAGTGGAGTCCAGTCAAGGCTAGTGAACATCAGTCAGCCCTGAGAGATGTGCTGAAATGACTGGGAAAGAGACCCTCTCTTTCTGCAGATGCTAATTGTAGCCATCTCACCACCACCTGGGGAGTGCCTGCCTGAAAATGAAAGCAACACAGAGCAAAGCACAGGGCAGAATTGGAGAGAATCAGATTCCAATCATCACTTGAACACCTGGAGGCTGATCTGCTAGATTCACACCTTGACCTTCCCAGTTGAGTGAATCAATACATTCTTTTTCTGATTTAAGCCAATTTGGGTTTGTTTATTCTAATTTCTCTGAAGAATTCAATGTCTGTCTTGATGTTCCTACAACCTTTTCTTTAAACCAAAAATTCATGGAGCCAGAGCTTTCTTTTGGAAGAACAGGAGGATATATTTGGGTTTTACAGAATATCCAAATTTTAGAGCTAAAAGGGACCTGTTCCCATCCTTTATTGCAGCATGGCAAACCACCCCAAAATGTAATGCTGTAAAACAACCACTGTTGCATGATTCTCATGGATCCTAAGGGTCAGGAATTCATAGAGCACAGCAGGGATGGTTTGTCTCTGCTTCATAATATCAGAGGCCTCCATAGACAATATGTGAATCATTTGAGGTTAGAATCATGCAAAGGCACATCTGGTGCTGGGTAGTCATGATCCAAAGGCTGGGTTCAGCTGAGACTTCCAAACAGAGCACCTATCCATGGCCTCCTGATGTGGCTAGCTTGGGCTTCCTCACAGTATGGAGGTCCTGGGATAGCTGTATTTCTTACATGGCCGCTCAAGGCTCCAAGTTCCAGTGAATAAGATAAAATGTCCCAGTAAACAAGGTAGAAGCTGCCTGATCTTTCATGCTTAGCCTCACATAGCATCACTTCCACTATGCTTTCAAGCCTGCCCAGATTCAAAGGAGGGGACACAGACTCCCACCTGTCCATGGGAAGAGTGTCAAAGAATTTGGAGCTGTGTTTTAAGAGCACCATGCATGTGGCACTTTTTTTTTTTTCTCACACTCCCTTGCCTTAGCACATACTTCTCCTGTCAGGAAACATCCTTCTCCCACCCTTGTCCTCCCAGTGACTCTCCCTTCATCCTCCATGGCTTTGTAGCATGTTACCTCCCGAAGAAGCATCTCCTATCTTCTTCTGAACTGGGCTAGGGGTGATTTTGCTCTGCTGTATTCACACCTCTGCTTGTCTCACCAAGTTGAAATTGTCTCATTTTTCTTTGTCCCTCTTCTCCAAACTGTGCACTTTCTAAGGAGTGCATATCATGCTTTTTATCATTACAATTACTTTTTTTGGCTCCTGACATATAGAAGATGCTAAAAAAAATACATATGTAGTGAAACTTTCCAACCCTTTCACTTTGCAAATGAGAAAACATCAGCCCAGAAAGGGAACTACATTGTTCAAAGTCACACAACTTGTTTGTAGGCATCTAGAGCCCATGGATCCTCTCTGGAATTCCCATGGTCCTCCTCCTACACCACCATAGTGTTCCAAACATAACGCCCTGAGTGATGCTCACAAAGGCCTGCGTATGGTGGTCATGAACCCAGGAGCATCCGTGCAGCCAACCTCTGCCAGGGAAATCTCTGGCTTCCCAAACTAATTTGTGATGCTTTTAGACCTCGGAAAAAACACAATAGGTTGAGAGTGGCATTTTACATTTTCAGAAACAAGAACCGATTGTGTTAGTTCATGCCTAATTAGCTTATGCATTTTGGCAGCAGGCTCTGTACTTCCCAGTTGAGATGTGCAGTACAGGCACAACTGGTTCCCTGCATACGTGGACCAGATGTTTGGCATGCCAACATGCAGGGGGGTTACAGCCAGGAAAAAAAACAAAAACAGAAAGGTGAGCATTTGTTCTGAAATGCTTTAGAAGAACACTCTGAGCAACTTTCACTTTTCATGAACCTGTCAAAATTGCAAAGTAAAACTGTATTATCAAGGAAATCTACATACAAAGAATCTAAACTAAATCTAGATGGTATGCACAACTTGTACAGTTTCTTTTCATAGATATTTATCAGCAAGCACTTCCTAGAACACGAGGTAATACATTTAACTACTGACCTACTTAATTCCTTTTTGTACCAAAGCAAATGAATGTTTTAAAAAGTTGGTCCAGAAGAAATTAGTTCAGGAATTCCTTTTCCCTTTTTGATAGTGCATTCTAACACGGATCTTATCCACAACCACCAAAGAGGAAAGCATTCAACTTTTTAATAGTGTAACTATCTCTTCCTGCAAATTGCCCCCAAAATAGTCTGTTTTTCTGGCCTTAAAATTACCTCAATTTCTAACAAAAGTTCTGATCATTCCCACCTAAGTAAAAGTGTTAGTTTACCTTCTTAGTATTCTATGAACACTAAAACAACAAATATTTTAAAAATCCATAATTTTTCATTTAGCTACCTCTTCTAAGAGCTTGTCCTTTTTTTTTTTTTTTTAAATCAAAAAACGTTCCTTGTCTACTACTATTTCATGTACAGGAAAATTAGGAAAAAACTGAGTGTGTGACAATAACATGTCTTGGCAAAAATGTGGACAAATCAGAAGTCTCACATATTCTTATCAAAATATAAATTGGTAAAAATTACTTTGGAAAATAATTTATCATGAGCAAATAGATTTTAAGATATGCATTCCTTGGGACTCAGAAATCTCACTTCTAGAGAAACTTTTGCACAGTTGCACTGGGAGGGATGAGCAACAAGGCTCACAGCAGCATCAGAAAAAGCCCACATGCACAGCAGCAAGAGAATTTGCAAGTCAATGGTATAAAAACCGAGCCTGAGCACTGGATCACCATGAAAGTAGGTGAACTACAGGCTTCGAAAAGGAAGACGCTCACACACGTAAAATTGTTTGAAAAACGCAGATCATGAACGAATATATGCAATGTGTTCTTATTTACGTCAAGTGCAAAACCTTGTAAAACTAAAACCATGTTGCTCAGGAAGACGTAAGTGTTAGCTAAAACTGTAAAGAATAGCCAGGGAATCGTCATCATCAAATTCAGGAGAGTGATTAGCTCAGCTGGGGGAGAAAGGGAATGCAACTGTGGTATTGCAAATGTTCCATTCCTCAAGATGGGTGATAGGTACACAGGAGTTTGTTTCATTATACTTTATACTTCTCATAAGTATATATTTTATATGCATGTAATGTTTCATAATTTCTTAAACAAAAAATAGAAGGATTATATGGAAAATCCTTAAAATTTTGCAACATCTATGACAATATGTCTTTAATATACTAAGTGCTCTTAATAATTAATTTTAGAAGTTAAAATAATATAATAGCTAATACAGTAGCTAAAATAATATATGGGCAAAGCCATGAAATGGCAATAACAACAACAACAAATACCAAATTTTAATCTATGGAATTAGTAGAGAATAAAAATGGTGATAACACCTAAAACTGGACAGGTGAGTGAGGAGACAGGCACATAGCTGGTGGGATGCCCTTAGGACACTTTTTCTTCCAGGTTATTTGCCAACGTGAATGAAAAGCCCTCATCTATTGATAGACTTTGACCCAGTGGTTCTATCTCTAGGACTCTATCTCAAAGAAATACTTGGACCAGTGGGTACTCAGGGATATATGTTCAAGAATGTTCATTACAGGATTGTTTATCACAGTGAAAAATGTGGAACTGCCAAAGTGTTTAATTCAAGACTGGCTAGATAAATTATGGTACAACCATGCAAGAGACTAATACAAACACATTAAAATTATGATATAGTTCCATATTTACTGATATGGAAAGATGCAGAGGACATATTCTTGAGTGAGAAGCACAGTAATAGAACAGAATACATGAGCACAAATTCACTTTGTTGCAAAAGCGTGTATTTATGCGTGTGTGTGCTACCAAATGGACTCCTGCCTTCACCCTCTCTTGCCCGGGTAAAGGTCAGGACCTCCTAAACATTCTTCTGCCCTTGTCTTCCAGCAGCCCATTCTCAACACAACAGCCAGAATGGACCTTTTAAAACACAAGCCAGATCATGTCACTCCTCTGTCCAAAATGCTCCAAGTGCCCTCCAAATGTCAGCTCCAGGAAGGCAGGGATTTTGGTTTGTTTTGTTCTCTGCTGTATTTCTAGAACCTAGAATAGTGCTTGGCACATAATAAGCCTTCAATAAATAGTTATTGCATGAGTAAGTCACTGAATAAATGGGCAAATGAAAAAGGTCAATTCAGAAGGTGAAATGTATAATGAAGTAGGTATACAGTATAAGGGGTTAGAGAGTTCCTGTGGGGCAGGCAGGCAGGTTGCTTCTTTAAATCAAGTGGCCACAGGTGGCTTCTCTGACAAAGTGCCATTTGAGCAAGACCTGCATAAGGAGAAGAAGCCAGGCACTCAAAAGACCCAGAGAGAAAATGTTCCAGGAGGAGGAAACAGGGAGGCACAGGTGTCTCAAGGCAGGAGTATCTGGAAGAGTTCAAGGAACTAAAAGAAGGCTATACCCCAGGAGTTTATTTTGTTTTCTACAGTGGCAACACTACAGGTGATTATGAATGATTCTTTTTCTGTTTAATGGTTGTTTCTACTGTTTTAACAATAAACATGGATTGACTGTGCAAAATTAGTAAGCTATTGTACACATCCAACTGGGACTGAGTCCTGGGTCAGGAAACTCTGTTTTTTTCTGGGCCCTGAGTATAGCTGTGTGGTTTGTGATCATGTGTAAACTACTGGGTTGGCCAAAAAGTTTGTTCAGGTTTTTCTGTAACATCTTACAGGAAACCCGAATGAACTTTTTGGCCAACCCAATACATTGCCCTCTGCAAGATGGGGATGTCAGGGCTCCACATCCCATCTAGTTCAAAAAATGTATAATTACGTTTTCCCCATTCTCCCCAGAGTGAGATTAGAAACTCCTTTCCCTCCTCATGGAGCACAGACCTTATCTTAAGTTCACACAGAGATAAATAAGGTTGCCCCTAGCAACAGCAGCAGACACTCTACAAACTGGTCCATAGCACCAGCAAATTCTATTATTTGTTTGTTTGTTTGTGGTTCATTTTTATTTTTTTTAACATCTTTATTGGAGTATATTTGCTTTACAATGGTGTGTTAGTCTGCTTTATATCAAAGTGAATCAGCTATACATATACATATATCCCCTCCCTCTTGCATCTCCCTCCCACCCTCCCTATCCCACCCCTCTAGGTGGTCACAAAGCACCGAGCTTTGTTTGTCTTTATTGATGTAAGAACACTTAACATAAGATCTACCCTCTTAATCAATTTCTGAGCACACAATAATAGACCATTGTTGACTACATGCAAATTCCTAACATGGCTTTTGCAATTTCCTTCTCTCTCAGATTCACCGGGATAAGTACTTGTGTAACGAAGAGCTATGCAAAACCAAGACCCAGCATGGCTGCTTTTATGGTCTAAATGAAGGAGCATAATTTTTTTGGTCGATGTTAGAATAAATCACTCCATTCTCTCCCCCTCCTCCTCTTCCTCCTCCTCCCACAGATGGGGTGGGGGTGGGGAGGCAGATAAAGGAAGGAAATTTTACCTTCTGCCTGTGGGCAAGGGCAGGGCCAACCTGGGAATCCACAGGTCAGCAGAGGTGCCTTAATGATTCTTCAGGGTTAGCAGGTGCTGTGAGAGGAGAGAGGGTGAATCTGTGCTCAAAGAAAAGAGAAAGATGCTGAGTTTATGGAAGCAGCCCAAGAGGGGAAATGGTTTCAAACAAAAGAGAACCAAACAGAAAACAGAAAGGCAGTGTGTGCGTGTAGTGGGGGTGGTGGTGGCAGGGAGTCACTGCTATAGTCCCAGCTGGCACAGGGTGGGCACTCGGTAAATATTTGTTGTTTGAATAAATATGCAATTTTTTCCAGGGTGTTTCTTTCTCTCCCTTCTTGAGAAATGGTGAGCACATATGCTGGAAGGTAATTCTCATGGAAGTTCTATTTTACATTGGCTGGGTTTCCCTTGAAGGAAACCTCACATAACCTCTCTGAATTTGCCCTGTTGCTTCACAGGGTGATTTTCATGTTTTTCCCCCATCTGTTACCATTTTCCACAACTGGCAGCTACAAGCAGAGGTATTATCTGTTTATCTGTGCAATTCTCCTCTTGGTTGAACAGTTTACAGTTTTTGGATTTACTTCCTTCTCCACTATTTAAAATAAATTTTAAGTGTAGGAGTATGATATAACCTCAGAGAGAATCTGTGTCTTTTGGCCAAAAGAAAATGTGAGCTCAGGCCACACTTTCTGGAAAGCATCATGAAGATGATACTTCACGTAGCAGCAGGTCAGAAAATAGGGCAGAGTCAGATCAGACAGATGATTTGTGCAAACAACTCCATGGCTTCCCTGAAGCTGCTCTATGTAACAGCCCCAAACTGTTATCCACAAGGAAAGAGGTTTGGCACTCTGGAGGCAGGGTGGATAGGAGGAGATGGATAATAAGAAGGAAATATCCTACCACGCTTTCAGAAAGTTGGGTCTCTTTGAGAAGATAAACATTATGAAAAGCAAGTTCTTCTATTTTCTGACCCTTGCCAGGAATTTGAAGTTTCTTTCAGAGCCCACTTTCTTGCTTGCTTCTAGAGTACCCACCCACCCCCCCAATTATGGTCCTGATCAAGTCCCTCTCTGATCCTCTCTTTCCTCATCTGTAAAATGGGAAGAATGACAACAGAACCCCCACTCCCACCTCCACACACAGGGATTGCAAGGATTCAGTGAACTAAAGCATGGGAAGGTAGCAACACGATTGCTGGCTCACAGGAGAGATGCAAGAACTACTTGGTGAAGGAATGAGTACTGACTAGTTTTATTAACAACTTTTATTATTATGATAATTATTCTGAGTCTGTCTTCCAAAAAGGATTACATTTAAAAGTTGCCTTCAGTGCTGTAATCCACAAGAGACAACATGAGCTTTGACGGATCAGTAGAAGATGAAGAGAGTGAGGAAGGGCAGGTAGGGTTTCTAGTGCCCTTGAAGTCAATGGATGGGGTGGCCAACTAATTGCTCTTTAAAAAAAAAAAACCCAGCTTATTGAAGTTTAATTGATATACAAAGAACTGCACATATTTAGTGTGTACAACTTGATGCGTTTGGACACAGGTAAACACCCATGATACCATTGCCACAGTCAAGGGAATATGAGCAACTCTCAAAGTTCCCTTGTGTCCCTTTGGTTTTATGTTTTGTTTTGTTTTGTGCTAAGAACGCTTAACACAAGAGCTACCCTCTTAACAAATTCCGAAGGGCACAATGCCGTATTAACTCCAGGCACTGTGTTGTACAGAAGATCTCCTAGATATTCATCTTGCGTAACTGAAACTTATACCCACTGAACAGCAACTCCCCACTTCTGCCTCTCCCTAGCCCCTGGTAGCCACGATTGCATTGTCTGCTTCTGTAAGTCTGACTATGTTAGATGATTCATAGAAGTGGAATAATGCAAGATTTGTCCTGTGATTAGTTTATTTCACTTAACATAATGCCTTTCAGGTTCATCCATATCATCTCAAATGGCAGGAGTTCCTTTTTTAAGGCTGAATAATATTCCACTGTATGGACATACCACATTTCCTTCATCCATTCATCAGTCAATGGACACTTGGGTTGTTTTCATATCTTGGCTATTGTGAATAGTGTTGCAATGCACATGGGAGTGCAGATATCTCTTTAAGATCCTGATCTCAATTCTTTTGGATATATATCCAGAAGTGGGAATGCTGGCTCATATAGTATACACAGCTTTGAAGAGGCAACAGAGCTATGTAGTGGAAGCCAGAGCATGGTAGGAACCAGAGGTCAGGTTCTTATACTGGTCTGGTTCTTCACTTCCTAGAATATGACCTCTCTGGGCATTGCTTTCTGTATCTGCCAAATGAGGGGGACAATAAGGCCACCTGGCCCAAGGCTGCTATGGCAGTTGACAGATGAGACAGGTGTGATCAGACCCAACACAATATATCCTTTGTAGCCTCCTCCATTTAGCCAGGGCTTAGATTAAGCACCTGACATTTATGATTTCCTTTAAGTTCCAGGTCCACCCTAGGAGGGAGGTACCATTGTGATCCCCACTTTACAGATGAGACAGTGAAGTCTCAGAGAAATTGTTTTAAAACTTGCTGTAGGTTATACCCTCTGTCACAGTGGAGCTGGGATGTAAACTCATGAAGTGTGAATCCCACCCTGAAATGACCCTCAGTCAACAGAAATGGAGTGTTCCTGATTCCCGCAAAGTTGGCTCCTTCAGGGGATTCCATAAGCTCTAGTATAGGCATAGATAAAATGAGATGGCACAGCTATGGCCCAGAAGGAATTTTGAGACCCCAAATGTGGACAACAGGCTCAAGAGACGTGGATCTCCAAGTTGAAGAATGACAGCCTTACAGGGTAGCCAAGTTTGTGGATGCTAATGAAGTAGGCTCTTGCTGCAGCAGTAGGGATCTTGGTCATGGGGTCAGGGAAGGGGGTGTCTGCCAGAGCCCTGTTACTCCTTTGTTTTGGGCTCCTTGGGCCAAGCAGATGTCTCATCCTGGGCTGGCTGTCATCACCCTTCCCAACATCCCCAAGAGGAACCAAGTGGGGCCCCCTCTTGTGGCTGCCTGGTGAAAGTGGACAGTGGGGCTGAAATCTAGAGCTGCCCTGCCTCTATCCTGTGCAGCTGGTGGGGACTGTATCTGTCTGGAGGATGATGCCCACAGGGCAGCATGAGCATCCTTGTCTAATCATACAGAGGTGCGCCATGGGCATGGGAGGCCCCGCGTACCAGGGAGCTGCCCTTACCCAGACGTTTCCTCTGTCTTTTTTTTTTTTTTTTTTGCTGTTGATACAGTCTGTGCATAGGAATGACTAGGGTCTATGCCTTTCATGCCTGCTGTCCTTGAACCCAGGTCCAGGCCTCTCAGATTTGAAGCACATGCTCTGACCGCTGGGCCATACTGCCTATCTACAAGATCAAGTCTCATTGGGTGAGGCTCAGAGACAAAGGACAGCAAGCTGACGAGCATCGCCACTGGCCCAAGTGTCCGTCAGTGTCATCTCCAGTAGACATACAGTTCCATCTCAACCTAAGCAGTGTTGACTTTTGGGACCGGAGAATTCATTGTTGGTGGAGGGGGCAGTTGCTGTCCCATGCATTGTATCATGTTTAGCGGCACCCCCGGCCCCTACCCACTAGATGCCAGTAACCCCCCACTACCTCCACCATCCAACCAGAAATGTCTCCAGCAAATGTCCCCTAGGGGGACAAATTGCCCTCACTTGGTCTAACAAAGGGTCTAAAGAACCCCAACTTACTCTGTAATTCACTGTCAAGAAAGAAAAAAAAAAAAGTAAATTTGAACTCTTGTTTCCTTTTTAGATTTCAGGTTCCCGAGCTCTGAGCGCTCACAGAGCTGACAGCAATGAGACAGAGAAAATGACACAATGTGAACCAGCCTCCAAGAAGACTTCTCAGCAGCATGGAAAACAAAGATGATTCAACATCGCTCCGTTGCTGAAGACTAGAGTCAAGGTATCACCTCTGCATGTCCTTGTCCATTAAAGCATATGATCAGGGCCTCCCTGGTGGCGCAGTGGTTGAGAGTCCGCCTGCCGATGCAGGGGACACGGGTTCCTGCCCCGATCCCGGAGGATCCCACATGCCGCGGAACGGCTGGGCCCGTGAGCCATGGCTGCGGAGCCTGTGTGTCCGGAGCCTGTACTCCGCAACGGGAGAGGCCACAGCAGTGAGAGGCCCGCGTACAGCAAAAAAAAAAAAAAAAAAAAGCATATGATCAATTGCCACATTGAAGCAAAAAAACAAAAACATGATGTACTGAAAATAAGGAGTTTTTGGCTTAGTTAAATTTTTTACTTTTGGGGCGTTGGAGAACACAGAGTTCAGCAATTTAACATCAGAAAGAGAGAAAGCGAGAGAACCATTCATTTGAAATTGCTAGAGAATCTATGGAATCACAGCCAAAGTTTTCATCCAACATGAAACTAATCAAAATCCCAAAGTCCTTGGCTACCTGGGTGCTCACAGAAGTGACAGCTTCAAGAGCTTGTTTGCCATTCAAAAGAAAATGGTCAGCCTTGATTATGCATTGTTCCTCTGCCCAGGGTAACAAATGCAGGAGTGGAGTTTGTGCTGGTGATTCAGACACATATAAACACTTTAAAAATAATGTTGAAATTGGAAGAGCCCAGACCTTCCATCCTCTCCCCATCAGGATTGAAATACTCCAAACAGAGCAGTCCATTTGGTTTGAAATATGACTGCTGTGCTTGGCTATGCACCCTGTGCGGGCCAGCTGTACTGCTTTAGCAAATGAGAAGTGTCCAGAGGGATGTCTGGCCTCCCATGGGCTGCAGCCATAAGGGCTAAAATTTAGCTTAACTATTGCTCATCTCAGAAGTATGTTGCTGCTTGTTTGTTTGTTATGTTGGCGTGTGGCCGCCAGGCCTAATGATACGCAATTTTGAATTTAACCCACCCAAACTAGTCCCAAATGACTCCTGTCAAGTCATTTTAGTTGGCTTGTTATTGGGGCTGGAAAATAACCCACTAGCTGCTAAGACAGACAGTCTGTCACTCCCATCTGGTAAGGATACCCAGGCAATGTGTCCCCTGTGCTTCTTTTCCCTCCCATTTGGCTCCATCATCCCACTTTTTCCACCTTCCGTGATACAACCCCCAAGTGCAACAGCAAAATCAATAATCACCAGTAGAAAAATACCTAAGTGTCCCGCACTGAGTCCAGTGCCTCATATATGTTATCTTATTTAATCTCCAAAATGACTCGATGCAGCAGTGGTGATTATGGTAATAGCCACAGAACTCTGTGAATATACTCAACACCATTGAACTGCACACTTTAGAATGGGTGCATTGTATGGTATGTGAATTATATCTCAATAAAGCTGTTAAAATATTATTTTATCAAAATCTGGAGGCTGCCAAAGAGAGAAATGTAGAGCCTTAACTTTGCATGTCAGAAAGGAAGGAAGGCAGAAAATTAATGAGCTCAGTATCCAACTTTATAAGCTAGAAAAAAGAAAGTTTTGAGGCAGAACTTATTCCTACAGCCAGGGTCACGCAGCTTGTATGTGGCACAGCTGGATTCCCATCCAGGCTTCTCTGGCATCACTGCTGATATTCTTACAGACGCTGTAGAGTTCATGGTCGCCCACGGTTCTGGCTCAATCAATCATGATCTAGGAGGGTAGTATGAAGCCCAGGGTGCAGTATTCATCTTCATATCCCCACAGCTTCACACTTAGTAGGTACTTAATAAATGTGTGTTGAATGGATTATCTGTTTGAATTATTTTATTATACTGATTACACCAACCCATCCTACAGTCATTTGCTCCAGCGCTTTCCTGGGTGATTTATGCCTCCTTATAACAGAGTATTCTCACTCACTGCCAGGGAGAGGACATCACTAAGTTAAAAATATTCAGAGAAAAGCTTCTGCAAACTGAGCTCTCCAAATGGATTTGGAAATGAAAGAGGCCAAAGACCAGGGAATGCCTGAAATGATTTCCTGGGACTAGGAAATGATTTAAAGCAAAAGGTCGGAGCTCTTCGCAGTTAGCTTCTTAAGCAATTGGTACTCAGGGCCTTTCTGGGCCTGGCTCGCTCCTCAGCTAACCATCATGTTAATGGGGAAATACACTGGCCCTTCTGTCCAGGTCACTCCAGAGATTCATTAACATTTCCTCCTCTCTGTTTCTTCTCTCCTGAACCCAGTTTTCATTTTAGAAACAGGCACAACTCCTGAAGATCAGTGAGTGAGGTGTTAAAGGTCTCCAAACACGTTCACATCCCTATTCCCTCTCTTCTGAAAACAAATCTTAAAAAGGTTCCCACCCACTACTCACCCAGTGAGGGAAATACTGCAAAACAGGAAAAGGTATTTTCTGACGACCTTGGGGGTTTTAAATTCAGACATTTCCCCCATTGGTTAGTTTATTTTTGTTGTTTATATGTTACTGCTTATTTTGTTTCTTTCACTTCATTTTAATAACACTTCCTTGAGTTAATACTTAATCATTATAAAATACGACAGTCGGTGAGACTAGCCCCAAACTCTTGAGCCCTTGATGAAAAGTACCTGGAAGGGAGCTGGATGAAGCTGAGCAATGTGTTTTCTAGTCTGTTTTCATCCCCTGCATCAAGTAACCTACACTTGGGGGATCAGAGTGAGCACAACTATGCCCTCATGGGGAGGGGAAGAGAAGAGATCATCTCTCCTTGGTTTATCTTCAGAATTGGCCAATCCTAGTGCAGAAGAGGAAGACTCATGTGGCAGATCTTGAACTAGGAAGTGTGTGTGGGGGGGAACCCCTTCTCTCTCGGGGTCTGGGAGACAGCTGGGCCTTTATTGCCAGTCATACAAAGGCCTGTAGGCTTCAGATACTACTGAGGGCTCTCCACACCTCCATACCCCAAATAAAACCATATGAAGGCAGGATGGAAGTTAGGCAGGAACTGGAGACTAAAAACACTAGGACTCATCTGGCGCCAGGAAGGAGGGGCAAATTATCATCTATATAGTACTTTTTACCCATTTTATCTAAATCTTAAGAAATTATCTATAGAAGGAGGATTTTTATTTCCACTTGTTATAGGCTGAATTGTGCCCCCAACCCCAGATTCCTATGTCGAAGTCCTAATCTCTAGTACCTCAGAATCTGACTGTATTTGGACACGGGGTCTTTAAAGAGGTAATTAAGGTAGCATGAAGTCATTAGGGTGGGCCTTAATCCAACATGACTGGTGTCCTTATAAGAGGACACACACATAGAAGGAAGACCATATGAAGATGCTGAGAGAAGGGAGCTACCTATAAGCCAAGAAGAGAGGCCTCAGAAGAACCCAACCCTGCCGACACCTTGATCTTGAACTTCCAACCTCCAGGGCAATAAGTTTCTGTTGGCTAAGCCACTCAGTCTGTAGTACTTTGTTATGGCAGCTTCCAGAAACTAATACACCACTGTATTCTGGGAAATTAAGAGGAAGATTCTGTGTTATTTTTTAAAAACAATATTACATAGATATCTTTTCTCCTAAGGATAAAACAGTGATGACAGTATAGCTTTTCCCATTGAAGAGACAATCTCAGGCAACACAGGGATGAAACCAGAGTGAAACTAAACAAAGCAAAACCCAGCAAGCTATCCTGGGTCCATGTGAGACAGTGGAAAGATGCTCAGAAAGAGATGAGGTCATTGTGAAGGGGGCTGTTTCCAGCATTAAAGCCTGTAGGGACTCTTGTCACTTGTATGATCATTTAAATGGATGCCTCATAGTCCATCTGGTGGCCATATCATTTTCTTACTTCACTTGTGGTTGACATCTAGGTTGTTTCCAATTATTCACTCTTAGAAAACATGCCACTGTTTCATCTTTGTTCATAAAACTCTTTCTATTTTTTATAACAGCTTTATTGAGATATAATTCGTATACTATAAAACTCACCCTTGTAAAGTATACAATTCAGAGGTTGTTAGGATATTCACCGAGTTGTGCAGCCATCACCACTATCAAGTTTTAGAACATTTTTATCATTCCCCAAAGAAACCCCTTAACAATTAGCAGTCACTCCCCATAACCCCATCCCCCATCCCCAGACAGCCAGTAATCTATTTTCTGTCTCTATAGATTACCTATCCTGGCCATTTTATATGAATGGAACCATACAATATGTTGCCTTTTGTGACTAGCTTCTTTTACCTAGCATAATATTTTCAAAGTTAATCCATGTTATAATACTTTGTTCTTTTTATGATTAAGTAATACTCCATTGTGTGGATATACTGCACAAAATTGAGCCATTCATCAGATTATGGAAACATTTTTGTGTTTCTATTTTTTGGCTATTATGAATAATGCTTCTATGAACATTTGTACACAAGTTTTAGTGTGGATATGTTTTCATTTCTCTTGGGTATATACCTATGAGTGGGATTGCCGAATTATACAGTAACTACATGTTCAACATTTTGAGGAACTTCCAAACTATTTTCCAAAGTACCATTTTATAATTCTATCAGCAATGGAGCTTTTTCCATTTTGAGGATTCCCTCCATACAGTAGATTTCCAGATGTGGAATTCTAGACTTTAAGGGCATGCACATTTTAAAGCCTCTTGATACATGCTGCCAAACTTCTTTGCTGAAAGGTAGCATAAGCAATTTTTTAACAGTTTGCTTTCGGTTTCATTAACTCACATCCATCACCTTCCAAATCTGGCACAAGTTTCACTTGGTCCAGGAACTACAGTTTATCCCAACTTGTCTTTTACTCTGCTCTCTGTGTACCACCCACATCTACCATCACCCCCTCCACTCCCACACCCTGCCCAGATCTTCAAGCTCAATCTGTAAATTACTTGGGAATTTTCTTAAAGAGTCTTCATCTGTGTGTGCTTTTCAAGCTCCTCAAAGTCAGGTACTATGTCTTCAATTTATTTTCTTTTTTGGCAGAACAAGTAGGGAAGGACTCTCCATACAAAAGACACAGTGAAGGCTTTCTGGCTAGTAATTTAAAAAGCATGTAAGTTGGGCAAGTGGTGCTGCATTTATATTATTAAGAACACTGCCCAGTGGGACAGAAGTTCATGCCTCTGGGTCCTCTGTTGGATCACAGGACCTTTAAAGGCAGAGAATCAGCCTATTTTGACTTTGCAATTCCACCAACCATGTCAGAAGGGTGAGGAAGTGATTGTGTAGTAGGCAACTACGATGTGCCAGACACTTTTGCTATATGCTTTACAATTTACCTCACTGAATCTTCAAAAAGTCAATGCAGAATTAGCAACTACCTACCACTGCTGTCATTTTACACGTGAGAATACTGAGACCAGAGAAGTAGAGAGTCCTGTGGAACACAGGGGTGACCACAAACCTGGATCTCATTTCACTGTTCTATGCTGCTTACAGGTACTCACAGGCCCTCGAAAATCTAGCCCCACTGTTAAAATTATAGGAAAACAATCAAATATTCCAAATATAAAAAAATCTTCATTCTTTTACCTTTTCCTTTACCTTTTATAAAAGCTTTTGCCCTAAAAATGGTGATCACATTTGCCTGTGATATCATTGTCTTGTTACCTAACTTTTTCTTTGTAATTTATATGAGTCTTGAGAAATTAGTATATTAAATTATTTTTATTTAAAAATATTCATTGTTTTCTTTAAATTAGAAGTACTATGAAAAAAAATAATGAACCAGTAATATAAGAGAAAAAATCAAGAAACAACAATTAAGAATGTCTGGCAGGAGCATGCAAGAGAATGGGGGTGATATGAAACATTCTTCTAAGTCAGAGAGAAATGCCTTAGAAAGATGCAGTGAAGAAAGGAACATTGTATCTCTGTCCTGTATCAACTGGGATAAAACCCTGTGTAAGTAGCCAACTCAAAGAGAATGCCAGAATGTCAGAACATCAGCAATGGGAGGGATGTTGCTGGCTTCTAGGGAGAACTCAAGACTTCTTCTCCAGAGCCCTGAGAACCCAGAAAGTGGGATAGAGTGTCCGTGTCCTTGGTACCAGGTACTAGCAACAGGGGATGGAGTTTCTATGTGCTTTGTCAAGAGGCTAAACCTAAGAATCTACAAGCATGAGAAAAACATTCACCAACTATTTTCAATATTTCAAACACCATACATAGGCATACACATACACATCTACACACACAATCACCAAACTACCTCAAACTTCACATTACATTGCTTTTGACTATAATAGGAGGTACTTGGTGTGTCAGCACCAATCACCTAATACTAATGAGAGGCTGTGGCAAAGGCACTAGATGTTTACCACACCTATTTCCTCTTCCTCCTGGGCACTCAGCCAGACTACATTTCCCAGCCCCCTTTGCGGTGAGATGTGCTGGTGAGCCTGAGTTCTACCAATGGAATGCAGAATGTAGTTCTCCCAATAGCCTGTCCCATATAAACTGCCCCACCAAGCCGTCTTCCAGACCCCTCCCTGAAGCTGGCAACCTTGGAATGAGTGTTGAATACCGCAGGGTCACAGGACAAGAAGAGCCTGGATCCCTGAGTCACCACTTGAAGGTGCGCTATCTGCTGATCAGGAGCACCTTTTAGACTTTACATGCATGAGAAATAAACTCTTGCCAGGCTAAGCCAGTGAGACTTGGATAATCATTTATTATAGTAGCTAGCATTGCCCTAACTCACCCAGATGTAATTAAATGCCTGTTGATAAAACAGTTTCTGAGTCATGATTGGTGCACTGGACACAGATAACCAGAGTTATAACCAGGTAGTGTGTGAGAATTTCTGGGGTTTAAATTTTTCATCTCACAGATGGATCAACTGAGGACTCAAGTAATTTGTATGAGGCTGCAGAGCTGGGACTCAGACCCAGGTTTTTTGATTCTGCCATAGGCTTTGTCTAATCTACCATTTGACCTTTATTTTTTGCATACTACAGCAGCATGGACAGTTACAAGCTAGAGGTGAGTATTAAATAGCCAAGAATCTGGGCCATGATGGGGAAAAAAACTCAGAAAGAGCCTCCTCTTCTTTGTGCATTTTGTTAATTATAAGGGAAAATAGCATTTTCTCAGGGTTTTTTTTCCCCCCATTATGTACAAACCCGCAATTCAGGGACTCATTTGACTGTATTTACATCTCAAAAGAGAGAAAAAGTCAACTGACAACATCTCATTGGCTTTGATCCATGTGCTTTCTACTGCCATGACCTCTTTTCCTTACTAGTAAAAATCAGGTAAGAAATTACATCAACACAGTATTGCTGAAATGGGTATTGAATAATAATAATAACAATAGCCTTTAACATTTATTGAGCGCTTACTTCATATAAGGCATTGTGCAAAGCACGTCAAATACATTCTTTCACTGTTTCACAGAAGGGGACTCATGAAGTAGGAACTATTATTATGCCTATTTTACTGATGACAAAACAGAGGTTCCAAGGATGATGTAACTTGTCTGAGCTTGCACAACGCCCTGCCTTTATGCATTAGACATCTTTGAGACCGTAATTTGTAACCTAGCACTAAACTGGACTGTCATGTGACTATATAGAAATGCAAACGTAATGTTTCCTAGCACCTCAGGAGGTCATGGATCATTTCTATAACTTTTGTACTGGAAAAATAGTGCCACCAAGGGGGCTAGTAGATGTTTCAGAAACTTACAAATTAGACTCTTAGGGTCACTAATCACGGCAGGGCTTATAATCTTATAAAAGGGTCTCATGTGGAAATAGAACTTTCCAGTAAAAAGTTATGTTTTACCCAGTCAGTAGAGTCTTTGGAATTTCTAGTTAGAAGAAAATGTGAATTCTGACAAGCTATTTAAGAATGTGAAACCCTGCACACAGGCACTGGACTCAGACCTAAGTTCAAAGCCGCCCTCTGCCCAGAACAAGCTGTGGTCTGAATCCTTCAAAGCCACATTTTTTTCATCTGCAGATAAAAAAGGTGGGGGGAGATCATAATACTTACCTCATAAGGAGGTTATAAAGGTTAAATAAAATAATACAATAAAAATACTACTGCTAAAGTTTTTTTCACAACTTGCCTGGCTCTTAGATGGTGCCCATTCAATGGTAGGGTTTATTTCAAGGGTTACTAGTTTCTTGAAAAAGACAACTTTTCAAGTAATCCTGGAAGCTTTATTCAACACAGATTGAGCTGGTTATATTCACCTTTGGGTTTTTTTTGCTTTTTTTTTTTTTTTCAAAATCCCTGAACTGCATGGTCAATAGGTTTTTGCTTTTTTTTTTTTTTTCAAAATCCCTGAACTGCATGGTCAATAGGTCAATATGGTAGTCACTAGCCACACACGAGGCTATTTAAATTTAAATTAATTATAATTAAGGAGTCAGTTCTTTGGTCACATTAGCCTCATGTCAAGCCACTCAATAGCCACATGAGTCTTGTGGTTACAATATTGGACAGAGCAAATGTAGGATATTTTCATCACTACGGAAAGTTCTGTTGGATATGATGGGTCTAGAGTAAGAATAGGTTCATAAGGAATTTAGGGAACACAAGCACTCGCATAGGGGAGTTTGTGTACAGCTCTGCTGAAGGAAGGTTGATGGACCGGATAAGCCAAAGCAGTCCTTCTGCATCCCTGAGTATCTAATGCTCCTTGGAGAGATAATCAATTTTTCAGAACATCTCTGTGTGTGGATATTTCTTAATAATGACAGTAGGTTCCCCAGGGCAGGAAATCTGAGGAACTGGTGTTGGCATCCCCTAAGTACTTGACTCCTGTCCAGGGCTTGGGTCCTGAAAGGATCAAAATGACAACAAAGATACAGCTGAGGACATCATTAGGGGGCATATGAAGAAGACATGCATATATGCTGTGAAAATACCATTCAAGGAAAACACAGAATATTAGAGACATTGTTTGCCATAGAATTAATGGTCCGAAAGCAAACAGGAGTAGGAATTTTCTTTACATCTGTTCATCTTGTGCATTCCCCCCACAATATGACCATATTTTTATATAAAATGTTACATGGGCATAAAATATGTTATATTCAGGCTGTTTTTTTTTAATTCAGAGAACAACACCGTGATAACACTTATTTCTAAAGATGTTGTTATATTTCCAAGAAGCATTCAAAGACTTTTATAAACACACTTTCATAAAACAGGTATGCAATGATAAAGCAGGATATGTTATGTGTCAAAAAAGCATCTATATTATAAATTTGTTTTGGTTTTTAAAAAGCTAAGAGAGAAATCCAAGTGACTGCAACTGAATTAAGGAATGGTAAGGTATTTTTCTTTCTTGTCTTTTTATAGTTCACAGTGCAATTTTATTTTTCCCATTTTTAAAGATCATACAAAATAGAGCTTATAAATTATTTTCTTGCTAAACGAAGGCAACTCATTAGTAGATATGCTTTGTATTTTCTTCAGTTGAGTCATAGATCTTCAAAGCTCTTCCACTGGCATGTAATGGTGAGTCACATGGATAATACCCTGAGTGCAGTGCTGGAAATGTGGACCAGTGGAGACAAAGAGGGTGGTCTAGGCAGGGATACCTTGCCCATCTAATGGTATGTAGAAAACATTGCAGAGACCTCCTTGGCCAGGCAGCAATGAATAGACAAGCGTGGAGTCCTTTCTCATAACATGATTTGGAATTTTTCATCAGGCTAAAGTTTAAAAGCTCTATCTTCTTCCTTTTGTTCAATTTTAGAACTATGTTTGCTTTATTTTCCAGGATTCCCAAAGATTATGGGTAGGGATTCTGCCGTCTCTTCTGAGAGTCTAGGGGGTAATTTATCTGGTCCAGGAAAGCAGGCTAATGTTCTTTTACAATTTCCACGTCTATTTTGAACTTCAATTTCCTCTCGTTCATTGTACCAGAGGTGCTGATCCCTGTGCCTGCCTGCCCACAGCCGTCTCCTGAGGGAATTGCTCCCAGATATATACAGGACACCACTTCTTTCCCCTCAGCCAAAGCTGATTGTGTAGAGTCCCGATGTCATCTGGAGCTGTCCAGAGCCCTGAAAAAAACACTGAACATCTTGGTTCCCCAGTTTCTAGATCTGTGATCTTGTATAGGTTATTTAAGCTTTCTAAGCCTTAGTTTCTTCATCTGCAAAACAAAGACAATGATACCTGCCTCAGGGTTGTTGTCAGTGTACAGTGAGATGGTGTATAACAATATAGTCCCTGGCGAAATGGAAGCGCTTCATAAGGTTAGCTGCTGCTCTCATTGTCATCATTATTATCATCATTATCACCAATATTAATATCATCATCATCACCACCATCGCCATCATCATCATGATCACCATCACTGTCGTCACCATCATCATCATCATCGCCATCATGATCATCCTCACTGTCCTCACCATCGGAACCCAGTTGAGTAGGAGGGATAAGCTGAAAGGCTTGTAGATTCAGGGTTGAGAATGACATTTTGGTCCACAAGCAATTTACTCAATAAGCAGAGGGAGCCAGTCTGTAGAAGAAAGATCAATCAAAGGCCAAGGATACACAGAATCCTGCAATGTGTGGCAGTATTATATACAACAAGGAAGCATCCTGTGTCCTGCACAACCTTCAGAAGTCCTGCTGGACAATGTGTATAAAGGTCAAGCCTAGAACTGACTCCATGTTACATATATACATAACATATTGTTTACAAGGTTTTAATACATGTTGAATTTCCCAGGAATGCCATTAGTGTATAATTTAAAGAAAGGCACAGGTTGCTTTGTTGGAAGTTTGCTAAGAGCCAGTCACTGTAGTGGTTTCAAACATAGCTGCAAATCCTTTGTCAGTACTTCCATCAAGAGATGGAATCTACGTATTCACATCCTCCCCAACTCTACCGCTACCCCATGTGACTGCTGTGACTGGGACTATGGCAGAAATGTTGTGACTTTCAATAAAAGGTTATGCAGCTTCAGCTGGGACACTTGTCCTGGGAGCCCTGCCTGCCATGTAAGAAGCCTGAACACCCTGAGATTGCCATGCAGGATCACCAGATGCAGGCAGCACGGTCTTCAACCTCCCGGCCCAGAGGCCAGGCAAGTGAATGAAGTATAGCCACCTTGAAAGTGATTCTTTAAGCTTCAGCTGTTCCAGGGCCAGTCACTGGAGTTCTCCCCACTGAGGCCCAACTGATATCACAGAGCCGGGTAGGGCCATTCTTGCTGTGCTCTTTCTGAATTCCTGACCTATCAGATCCATGAGCATCATTACATGATTGCTTGGGGTCGCTGAATTTTGATTTGTTATACTGCAATAAATAACTGAAAGAATCACCCTTTGGGAAAATCATATCACCAGTACAATCTGACTTTATCAGTTTATATTTGAAGTTTTTCCATTCACGGTGATTCTACACACAGATGCAAATGCAGGGCTGCTGCTTTTTTTTTTTCTGTCTAAATGTTTATATATTAAACTATATCTTACTTTTTGCTTTAAATTACTTTCCTTGTAATCTGTAATTTTTCAGGTAAGGCATTGTATTAATTTTATTTTGAAATTATCTATGAAGTTCATTCCAAGATAGGAAAAGGGATGTTGTAAAAATATTTGTTATAAAAAGGGAGTGTTGGATCCAGGAGGTCAAAGCACTTTCTCCCCCCGAGACCTGGAGAGGGCAGTCATTTTTGTTAGTATCTTTCTTTCTGGCTCTCCTGAGATCTAGCTGTACTTGCCTTCCCCTCCTTCCATTATGTAAGATTCTTGTAGCATTCTTGTAACCACCTTTTCTTAGCTAGCTTGGATAGGTTCTTTCAACTCAAGGAGCCTTGACGAGGATGCCCAATTTAGTTCTAACCTCCATGGGTTTTTCCTTGACAGAGAAAATGAAAGCCCAAAGAGATGAAGCATAGCTGTTTTCTCCAGCATCTGTTGGCAGTATTCAGTTAGATCCAAGAGACAAGTGTCCTCTTCCATTTTTATCTTCTTGCTCCCAACATAACCTTTAAAAGCTAAATGATATTTCTTTTGGTTTCTCTTAGAATCTTCTACTCTTTGTTGTTTGATTTACTACAACCTTTAAAACCCAAATAATATTTCTTGTGGTTGCTCTTAGCACATTTCTACTCTTTGTTCTGTGCTGTGGACTGCCTTTCTTCCCATTCATTCCAGGCTTGCATTTATCCTTAACTATGTCCTGCTCCTTTTATCCTTATTAAGTCTGAGCTTCTTGTATGCATCCTGGGTATTATATTAATATACCTCTTGACTTTCACAACAAAAGTATTGGCAGTTGGGGTGTCAGAAATTCATTTTTGACAGTCATTCACCCCTGGAGTCTTTAAAAAAAAATCTCTGCCCACAGAAGTATATTTTTAAAAAGCCTGCCTTGTTAAAATATAAAAAGGTTGTATACTTTGTTTTAGGAAGTCAGTGCCCATGCCCCAGCCGTCACAAATTCTAAATGGCACATGCAATCTCTCCGTGTTTGTTGAGGGTCTTTTCCAGGCTGTCTTCCTATCTCACATGAATTGCTTCCCTTGTCCACCAATGTGGGGTCCCAACTACTCTGTCTGTACCAGATATGACCCTGCCCCTCTGACCATAGCAGATTCGACACAGCGTGGACAAATGACCAAGCGGGACCAACAAAAGTCTTTATTCAGTGAACTTCAAATTGATTCTTAGAAATCAACAAGATTTTAGTGCAGTTTGGCCTAGTCAGTTGAGTTAAAAAAAAAAAAAAAAGGAAACGCAGGGACTGTGGGTCAGAGACATTCTTTCTTCAGAAAAAGAGAAAAAGGTCAGACCTTTTGTAAGAGGCATAAATAATAGACAGATAGAGGGTCCTGGTGCTTCTGAGTTCCTGTTTTCAGTAACTGGCCAAGGACCAGGAACCTTGCATTCCATTAGATACTTTATAAATCTCCTCCTACCTTTTGTTCCCTCCCACCAAATTAATGATATTTCCCTCAAGTCCAAACAGTCTTAACTAATCCAGAGACTTTCATTTTGGATCTGTTTCATGGCTAAGCTTCTTGTATTATCTGAAAAATCAGTTCAAAGAAGTTTAATAGTAATTTAAGCACAATTTCCTAATATTTGGAAAAAGAATAGTGATTTGGGAGAACATTCAAATTTTGGAGATTTTTCTTAGGAAAAAAAAAAAAGACTAACCAAAGAACACAAGGGAGGAGAATACACAAAAAGAAAATTGTAACTGTAGATTACAGAGCTCTGCCACACCAAAAGGAGCATGAGTAGGAAACTCATACTGTGGGTAAGCCAGTATCAAGTGGAACCAACTGGGGTCTCTGTCAAGTGGCTTGCTGATGACAGGATTCATAAAGCTTGGCTTTATGCGGACCCCAAACTTATGCAGACTGCATGAGTTCCTCAGGTATTGGCACTGGGCTCACGGCTTCTGCCAGGAAAAAGCCTTCTATAGTTTGATTTTTGCAAAGCTCAGGGAAGGAAACATATTCACAAGACCTTGCTGCTAAGCAACCATTCCAGGTCACCATCTTTGTTTCTGCAAGATAACAAGATAACAAGTTTTCCATGCCCCTGCATGTTGTTTCCAGTTTTTCTGATGACGCTGTACCAGAGAACTTCTCCAGCATCTAGTGTCTGCAACCACATTTTCTCCAACATGGGCTAAACCCCATCCCGGGGGAGGGGCCCCCCTTCCATGTTTGTCCTTCCCTGGCACTCTTTCTCATCCTAGCATACCCTTTAGGCTTCTCTTTATAACTTTATAGTCAGTCTTCTCCCATAGCTTAACAACTCTTTAACTTCTCCAGTTTAAATATTGATGAGGATGATGATGACAATAAAAGGCTTTGGACAAGCTAAATACTGGATCATACAATTATGTCAAGATACCTAGGCATCATGACATTTGCAAATTCAAAATACTGGGGGCATATGACCTTGGTCAATTCAAAGACCAAATCTTTCATTTGAAGAGTGGCATCCTTGGATTTCAGAACAAATAACTTTACATCCCTTGTTAGAGATCTGTGTTTGATCCCTAATACCAAGATTTCCTCTATTTTGCAAATTATATTTTAATTTTAGTGATGGACACTGTACCTTCCAGATAATATTCCACAGCACAATGAGCTACCATACTGAGGTCTAGAAGCTTCTACAAGTATTTGGCCATGAAGCCAAGTCTAATGGCCCCAAAGGCAGGCCTGTGCTATGATTCACAACCATCACCACCGTCCCCCAATCCCACCACAGACCAAAAGCAGGAAAATGTGCTCCTTTATGAAAGGTGATATCCAAGAAAGGTAATGCTTTAACCAGACCCTAGCTATTGCTAGGCACTTAAGGAGTTAAGTGTGTTAAAACGCAGAGAGGGAAGAGTGGAAAGAGGCTCTTGGTGCCTGCTTCTAATAAAGCGCTGGCCTCCAATCCGCTTCTCTCCCCATCTCCCATGGGCATGGCTGTGACCAGCTGGAACATTAACCTTGCAGGTATAATCTTATCACACAGAAGATGGAATTGGTACCCCCTAAAGAGATATCTGGAGCCAGAAATTCTGAGATTTTATACCTTCAAGGCCTAAATTTGTCAAGGAACCCAGAGGAAATTAAAATTTTCTCTACTCAGAAGACAAAATATTTCCATCTTCACTCACAAGGTCTTCTGGCAATTTGGATGAATGAAGCTGAGAGCAGAAAATGATGGATTATGAACTTCCTAAGGAAATGAATTTCAAAAGAAACCCCAAACATCACGAATCACAAGCTGCTTTGTTTTCTTTCTCATGACCTTCATCTACCTTCTCTTCCATAAAGCAAATGGAAATGTGTCATTCTGATTAACGGTGATTGCTTCCTTGTCATACATCACCTAAAATGAGATGTTTTATCGTGACAGATTTAAGGGGATGTGGGCATATATTTAAGAGGTACTTTTAAAAAAAGCACTCTTGATTATCCATGGCACTTAAAACATTCCTGTTATCATCTTCCCACCCTACCCCCTTTCCTGCAGATCCTTAAAGGTAAAGAAATGACTTGGCATTCAGTAGTAGCTGATTACTGCCTTGTTTGTGTAGCTGTATGGCTTACACACTGCTGTAATAATGGTGAGCACTATTTGGATTGTGATTAGCCAGACAATAATCCTGCTTGGCAAGCTCTGCAGTGATTTTCCTATGGAAACAGTACCCAAATTTCTGTTTTTAAGGAGAGTTTTTATGCAATTATTATTTCCCTTCTTGGAAGGAAGAGAAAACTAAAACAATTTAAGACTGATCATGGTTACAGCAGTTGTGCTTTTTGAACGTAATTTCCTAGAGGGCAAGGATAGTACGGAAGCCTGTGAAATGTTAACAGAGAACCATTAGGGCCAGGATCATGCTACTGGTTTTACTACCATATTCTCAAGTTTTGCATGGCACCTGTATTAAGTTTGGAACTCAGTAATTATCTGCTGAATGTAGTTGTGAAGGTCAAGAAAGGTATCTAAAACACATTGAAATATCTACAAAGGAACAGTAGCTATAGACATGGGAGAGAAGGAGACTGGAAAGGAAGTGAATGGATGAATGAATGAATGAGTGAGTGA
This sequence comes from Mesoplodon densirostris, assembly GCF_025265405.1. Taxonomy (NCBI): domain Eukaryota; kingdom Metazoa; phylum Chordata; class Mammalia; order Artiodactyla; family Ziphiidae; genus Mesoplodon; species Mesoplodon densirostris. The sequence goes on along the minus strand of NC_082662.1, from coordinate 10,846,393 downwards.
GTGATTACCTCCTCAGATCCAATAAACATTAAGTAAGCAGATAGAAGTAGTACAACCATGACCTAGCAAGCAGAAGTAGTACAGCCATGAACTCCTTGGGGGCAGGAGCTACACCATTCATCTGATTGACCAGCATCAAGCACCAAAGTCAGCTTTCAATAAAGCTTGTTGAATGAACAAACGGATGGATAAATGGATGAAGCTGATTCAACCTAAACATTTACCTCCAGGAACAAACAACAGCTGCTGTGCCTGTAACAAATCTGTTTTTAAAAAATCAATGTAAATTTAGGCTATTCCCTCAGCAGAAAAAAAAGAAACTGACAAGTATAAGTATGGTAAGAAACAGAAGCCCTGGAAGCTAACTGTGGGACTGTCCATGCTTAACAGGCACCTTCACGGAGAAAGCATTCACAACTTTGTTCATTTTAAGCTAGTTAGGTAGTGTTGCTGGCCACAATAACTCTGGTACTCATGGCCCAAGCTGGTGGTATAAAGTACCTAGTATTTGTCTGGAATCTGAGGATGCCATCACCAAATGAGAGGCAGATGCGACGTGATCCAGCAGAGAATAAAAGTGGATTTTGCCAATTAAGCCACCACAGGGAATTTTCTCACTGGGTTTGGATGAACTCTGTTTAAAGCCTTGAATAGGGAAGCTCCAAAGAGCACATAAGTAACCTTGACGCAGAGAATAGAAGTTGTCCAATTTGGGGACAACAAACATATCCACAGCATAGCTAGGGATGAGTCAAAAAAAGATTCTAAGTCAAGACCAGGAAGGTGGAGAAGCTATTCACTGAATTGGCAAGGTCAGGAGGAGGATTTGGTTCAGGGAAGAAATCGTGTTCAATTTTGGGCATGTCAATTCTTTTTTTTTTTTTTTTTTTTTTTTTTTTTTTTTTTTTTTGTGGTACGCGGGGCTCTCACTGTTGTGGCCTCTCCCATTGCGGAGCACAGGCTCCAGACGTGCAGGCCCAGCGGCCATGGCTCACGGGCCCAGCTGCTCCGTGGCATGTGGGATCTTCCCGGACCGGGGCACGAACCTGTGTCCCCTGCATCGGCAGGCGGACTCTCAACCACTGCACCATCAGGGAAGCCCTGGGCATGTCAATTTTGATGTGACAGATGGACATCATGAAAGAAATGATGAGAAATGAGTCAGAAGTATATGTCTGGGGCTCCCACAGGGCAAAAATCTGATAGACATTTCAATGTTAATAGCATATGGGATGGTAGGTAAAGCCAAGGGAAGGAAACAGAGAGAGAAAGAGCAGAGACCATACCACAGAGGTAGAAAGAACAGCCAAAGAACACTAAAGGGACAGTTGGAAGGTAGGAGAGAGATCAGGGTACCCTGATGGTTCAGAAGAAAAGGAAGAAAAGAGTTTCAAGAAGGGTAAACTCAACAGTGGTGAATTTGTCAGAGTTTTTGAAGGGTAAGAACTAAGAAAAGATCAGTAAGAAATGACCAGTGGGACTTCCCTGGTGGCGCAGTGGTTAAGAATCTGCCTGCCAATGCAGGGCACACGGGCTCAATCGCTGGTCTGAGAAGATCCCACATGCTGCAGAGCAACTAAGCCTGTGTGCCACAACTACTGAGCCTGCGCTCTAGAGCCCACGAGCCACAACTACTGTGCCCACATGCTGTAGCTACTGAAGCCTGTGTGTCTAGAGCCCATGCTCTGCAACAAAAGAAGCCACTGAAATGAGAAGCCCAAGCACTGCAACGAAGAGTAGTCTCTGCTCGCCACAACTAGAGAAAGCCCGCACACAGCAATGAAGACCCAACACAGCCAAAAATTAAAAAAAAAGAAAAAAAAAAAAGACCAGTGACTCAAACAATGTGTTTCCATTGTGTTGAGTGACGGAAACTAGAATATGAGGGTTAAGAGTGGGTAGTTATTAAGGCAGTGAGTTCTAAATATTCTTTAAATATGGATTAATGTTTTTTTTAAAGTATGCATTAATCAACTTATAGGATTCAAGTTAAATGCTATTGCCCTGTTAAGTTTTTGCTGCTCTCCCAACCAGAAATAAATCCCCACTCTTCTGTACTCTTATAACATTTTGTCTATGTAGCACCTATCATATTTTACTTTGTACCATAATTGCCTCATTTTGGTACAGTGCTTCTCCAATGCCTATCCACAAGAGTTAGTCATTCAAGAAATATTTGTGGAATGAATTAATAAAATCCTACTTGTTTACAAGCCTGCCTGCCCAATGTGATATGGGTCTATAGAAGACTACACGAAAACTATATGTGAGATGAATAAAAAGGAATATAACAATTTTGCAGCCCTAATACATTAATGGATTTAGGTATTGAACACCATTGGCTGCTAACATCACAAAAAGGTATACAACCATACATCACGTGGCTCTGATAGAAGAACGCAACAGCATCTGTATAGTTGACTTAACCTCTTCTAACTGGTATTTACAACTACTTTCCTCTACACCTAGAATCCTGATTCTTTAGGACACAGGGGATTATAGAATTAGAATATCACATAATTGTTCAGGTGCTTACCTCATATTATAACAATCTGATTTAAAATTAGCAGTTCTACCATAAACATGATCCTTGAAGACTGTTTAAAATCCTCTTTACACTTTATATATTTTACTTGTCCTTTCTACATTTTTACTGTTATACTGTATCTACATTGCAGGAGCACATAGACATTACAGACTATATTTTTTTCCTTCTGACTTATTTGGTCTTAGTTCCACAAGAAAATAGAAAATATATATTTAACACTTACTACTGAACCACATGTCAATGGCTCTCTCATATTTTGCTTGCTTGGAATTTGCTCTCCAGTAGATTCTCCAGGAAAAACTCATGGGAAAAATATTCACCAAGTCTTTGGGTTTGCCTGTGCAGTTTGTCTGTACTTTTCACTTGAAAGTCAATTCAGTTGGATATAAATTCCTACTTCACATTTCTCTCCTTATGTATGAATATGCTACTCCATTTCCTCTGGCAGAAAGTACAGCTGTTGTAGAAAAGTCTGATGACATCTTGAGTTTTGTTTTTCTTGAAATTTCAATAAATTTACTAATTTTTTTCTCAGTGTTGGTCATCCTGGGTCAGTTTTCTCAGATCTGTGGTATTCACTTTCAACATGTAATTTCAAAAGATAGTCTTAGAAAAAAATTTTTCACTTGTAGCTTCTAGTATTTCTTTTGTTCCTTTGTTTTGATTTTCTTTTTTAGGACCCCATACATTTCTTTTAATATTTATGTCAGTTCTTCTTTGCCTGTCTTTTTGTCATTTTCTTTAAAATCCTTTTTTTTTTTTACAATTTTTTTCCTTTTATTTATTATATTTTCCTGAGTAGCATCAGCTCATTTCTGAGCCTTTCTAATTCTGATTTATATGTTTTCTTTTTCATCTTGTATCATTTTCTTAGCATATTTTAGCTTTTTAGAAATAGTGATTTATATGATTTGAGGGGGAGGTGCAGTCTTTTAGCATTCTTTCATTGTCTGTGGGGCTATTTTACTATTTGTTCTAGTTTTTTATTTTAAAAACTTTGTGTGGTATTATACCTTGATCCTTTCCTGTTGCTCATTCTTATGTAAAATTAGAATAGGGGTGTAGCTCAGGAGAGTTTTTCTAACCTTTCTAAGTTTAGGCTTTAGAACACTGTCTTCTTTTGTTTTCATGTTATTTTCAAAGTATATGGCAGCTTGTTCTCTGAGATCTCTTTACACCTCTATGCTCTTCCTCAATCCGTATCTGTACCTTCTCTATCCCTTATGTCTGTATTGCTTTGTTTGGGTTCTGCTCTCAGAAGCTTCTCCTCAGTGACCGTCCCGGAAGGAAGGTTTTAACAGTTCAAGGAACCCATACTATTCTAGAAGCTTCAGATTTTACCATAGACTCTCCAGCAGAGTATACAAAATCTCTCCTAGTTTTGTCTACTTTTCAGTGAGTACCTGTTGGAAATTTTGGGATTCTCAGGTATGTCAACTGCCTTGTTTCTTCCCTCAACTTCTTCTAAACTATTGCTGATATCATGCAGGTCCTTGTAACTTTTGACAGTTCATCCATTGGGGGATACCATGTCAGCTTGATTTGTGTATGATATTTGTGTGTTTTGGTTTTGGTATCTCTTTATTCTGTTTGGGGTGGAGAGGATTAAGGAGATTCAAAAGCTCTGCTGTCACTGCCACAGAATTTCAAGGTATTTATACATTTGTTTGTTATTGATATAGTAAGAAAAAAATTGACACATATGTATATATGGTACATTTTAGTTGGAAATAAAAGAAATATGATATAGAAGCTGAATGAACATGACTTTAATGAGAGGACGTTTAGACTACCTGACCTCTCTGTTCTTCTCTAGTTCTGGGATTCTATAGCTCAAGGCTTGAAGGAGACAGGCTGATGTGGGCGAAATAGGGTGGAGCCCATCAGACCTGAGTTTGAACCCAGCCCTATCACTTATTGCTTGCATGCCCTTGAATAAGCTCCTCTGTAAGTTTTTAGTTTCCTCACCTGGAAATTGGAGACAGTACACTTTTATAAAGCTAAAGCACTAGTCCCAGAGTCATATCCTTCTCTTTTAGAAAAAAGCTTTCACCCAAAAAGACCAATTGTGTGCAACGAGTTAAGGCCACACAAATGGAACTTAAAATGAAATATTAAAATTCCCTCTTGGGCTTCCCTGGTGGTGCAGTGGTTGAGAGTCCATCTGCCGATGCAGGGGACATGGGTTCGTGTCCCAGTCTGGGAAGATCCCACATGCCGCGGAGCGGCTGGGTCCGTGAGCCATGGCCACTGAGCCTGTGTGTCCTGAGCCTGTGCTCCGCAACGGGAGAGGCCACGACAGTGAGAGGCCCGCGTACCACAAAAAAAAAAAAAAAAAAAAAAAATCCCTCTTGTATGATACCAAGATGTGGCTTCAGAACATCAGTGGGTATTAGAATACTTGGTTAAGATAAATGGGAATGTTTAAGGAATGGCAGTACTAAGGTATAGAACAGCAGGTCCTTCCCACATTCCTTCCAAGCATGTCTACCAGGAAGGATTTAGTGGTCAATGATATAATCATTTTGGCTAAATAAATCCTACCACACTATTCTCTGGGGAAATCTACTGACGTGGCCCAAAAAATGAAAAACATGCTATGACAGTCACATAGCTCTAAATTTCTCCATCTCATACTGACCTAATGGGTTGGTGTCAAGTGCAAAGAATTATTGGAATGTTTTCAGAAGCTCTTGTCACTCCAAATCTCAGCTTTGTCTATTTCTTAGCTTCCAACACTAGAAATGACGTTTACAATGAACACTTAATAGTGATTTACTAATTAATGAATGAATACTCCAGGAATACTTAAATTAGAAACATGAGATTGCTAAAAGCTTTACAAAAGAAATTCAGGCACATCTCTCTTTCTATATCCCTAAATGTTGCCTAGTCTACAGAGATGTTTCATTTTCCCTTCAACTTACTGACCTTTTCCAAACTCAGCACAACTTATCAGGCTCCCTGTGTTTCCTATTGTTCTTTCTCATCCATAAGTTCTTGAGGATGGGGCTGCATCATGTTCAACTTTGCTTTCCTGGTACTTAGCCCAGGGCCTGGCGCATGATGTGCTTGCAATCATGGCTCATGGAATAAATGAATAAATCCACTTTTTTCCCAATTATTCAGACATCAGGACATCCTCCTTTTTCTCTCCTTTATTGTATTGAGGTGATTCTTCTACATCATACACTTCGGGGAAAAGTTTGGGAAAGTACATTAAAAAGTCATATATTTTGAAAATAAAATCATACCTTTTGCTACTTATAATTTAGGTCTAATAAGCATTTATTGGAAGGAGGAGAGTGAGAAGGTTGAGACTGTTGATTAAGATAAGTTTGGGGATTACCTAAGGATTTGTTTATTCATTATTTCAACAAATGTTTATCGACCACACAGTGTTTCAGATACTGCTCTAGGGCTGGGGTAAATCAGTGCACAAAACTAAGTCCACACCTGCATGATCTTGCCTTGAGTTTGGGGAGAATAACAGTAAACAAATAAGCAAAAGCACATATCTCCTCCTCTCAGGTAATGCTATACATTCTGAAGACAAATAAAGCCAGAGTGAGGTGAGGTGGAACAGAAAGGGCCAAAGAACAACTATCTAAAGGAGTGAAAATTAAGCACAAATCAGAATGAAGTGAGGAAGTAAACCATACACCTATTTGGAGAAACAGGGTTCAAGGCAGAGGGAACAGTAAGCGCAAAAGCCCTGAGGTGGGAAGGTGGGCCAGAGCAAGGTTCTTGGACCATATTTTTATCCACTTACATTCACAGCTTTTATGATCTCATCCACTCTTACGGTTTCAAGCACCAATTACATATTAACGATTCCCAAATTGAAATTCAGGCTTGCATATCCAATTGCCTACTCCAGCATCTTCCTTTGGCTGTCTAATAGGCATCTCAAATTTGGCATTTCCAAATCTGAACTCTTACCACCATCTTGACTGTCTCAGCAAACGGCCACCTCCCTCCTTCCATTTGTTCCTGCTCTTTCACATCCCACATACAATCAATAAATCTTGTTGGCTCTTAAAAAATATGCCTAGACCCCTTCTTCTACTGCTACTGTGCTAATCCAGGTTACCACCATTTCCCCTCTGGATCACCACAGTCTCCCCTTAACTGGTTACCTTGCTTCTAACTGTTAGAACACACAACACAGTTAGAATGTTCCTTCTAAAACTCAGTCAAATCATGTCACTCTTTGCCTCAAAGCCCTCCACTAGTTTTCTAGAGTAGAAACCAAAGTCCTCATAAGGGCCTAAAAGTTACCTTTCTAACCGGCTCACCTCTGCATTCCCCCCAGCTTACTCTGCTTCAATCACACTGGCCTTTGTGCTGCTCCTCAAACACAACAGCTGTACTTTGGCCTCAGGACCTTTGCACTTGCTTTTCTCAGTCCTAAATACACCTACTCATACATCTCCATGAATCACTCCATCTCCTTCAGGTCTTTGTTCAAAAGAGACCTTGTCCTTCATACCTGTCAGAATGACTTTCATCAGAAGGTCCACCAATAACAAATGTTGGTGAGGATGTGGAGAAAAGGGAACCCTCATACACTGTTGGTGGGGATGTAAATTGGTGCAGCCACTATGGAAAACAGTATGGAGGTTCCTAAAACAACTAAAAATAGAACTACCATATGATCCAGCAATTCCACTAGTGGGGATATATCTGAAGAAAATGAAAACACTGATTTGAAAGATACATGCACCCCTATGTTCATAGCTATTTACAGTAGTCAAGATATGGAAACAACCTGAGTGTTCATTAACACATTAATGGATAAAGAAAGTGTGGTGTATTAATATAATGGAATATTACTCAGCCATATAAAAGATTGAAATTTTGCCATTTGCAACAACATGAATGGACCTGGAGGCTATTATGCTTAGTGAAATACATCAGACAGAGAAAAACAAACACTGTCTGTTATCATTTACTTGTGGAATCTAAAAAATATAACAAATGAATGAATATAACAAAATAGAAACTGACATACAGAGAACAAACTAGTGGTTACAAGTCGGGAGAGGGAAGGTGGGAGAGGCAGGAAAGGGGCAGGGGATTAGGAGGTACAAACTACTGTGTATAAGATAAATAAGCTACAAGGATATATTGTACAGCACAGGGAATAGAGCCAATACTTTAAAATAACTTTAAATGAAGTACAGTCTATAAAAATATTGAATCATGTTGTATACCTGAAACTAATATAATATTATAAATCAACTATACTTCAATAAAAAAAGAGGCCTTCCCTGACTCTCCTACGTAAAATTGCAGTTCCTACTTCCATGGCATCCTCCACCATGCTCCCTGCCCTAGCTTTCTGTTTAAGCAGGAGGAAGTGGGAGGAAACTAATAAAATAAGTATATCAGTAGCCCAAGAGAGGTTCCCTTCATGGGCCAGCGATGATGGAGCCAGCAAATGGAGGAGTACGATAAATTCAACTCTGCAAGTCTGATACTCTTAAAATAAGATACAAGTGCTGTGAAAACATAAATGGTTTTCTTTATCTACTTAAGAAATAATCTGCTAAGAAGCCTTTAAATAAATAGAGAAAATTTACATGTAAGAAAATCTACCCAAGTAAAGACTGTTAAATACAGGTGTATACCCTGCTTTATAAAATAAACATGTTCCTGAAAAGTAGAGTGTACATTTAATTTCTGAATACCAGATGTTATTTTGAATTCATTTTAAGAATTTATTACTTGAAAGAATTCTATAAGAATCCTAATGTGAAGTGAATCATCAGTATCTTCTTTAATTTCATGTATGAAACTAGATTTTCATGTATTCACATTGCGTAAAATCAGGTAGATAGGCCCTAGAATTGGCTAGGTGGAGTGGTATGTTTTCAGAGAAATTTTTAGGACAAAGTTAATAAGATTTTCTACTAGCAGGAACAAACACGTATAATCTGTTTCATTCCTGGAGGCAGGAAGTTAGAAAGGGTAAGATTTCCTGATTTGGGCTAGTGTTGGCATCTGACAACTGGTTGTAATGGAATTCCTTTGGAGGCTCCTACCTGCTCTCATTTCCCTGCTAGCAGCAGGGATATTGCAAAATTTATCAAACAGGTCTCAAAGCTAGCTAATGTCACTTTCCATACAAAGAGAATCATAATTTAGGACTTAATTAAAAACAAACCCAGACAAAATCGCATTTTACCCTTTTTTTCCTGGTTTATAATCTGTAGTACATTGACCTGCAGAAAAAGAGCTAGTCATTCTTAAAAGCCTTCTTTTGTTTTTCTCCAAAATGAAACTAAAGAAAATTTGTGATCGTTTAACATAATTTCCCTTAATTTCTAAGACTGTGAAAAGCAGTGCCTAGAAGCAAATGAACAGATGGTAAGAGAGAGATTTGTAAATCACAACTCCCCAACCCCCTCCCGAAAATATGGAGCTATCATTAATTTCCAAATAATAGTAAATCCTTGCAGGGGGTAACGCCAACTGTCTGCGTAAGTTAACCCGTGCCAGGCCCTGGTGCAACTTTGTCTTCAAGAGAAGAGGGTTGGCTGCAGTTCTTAAACCATTTCAATAAAACAACAGAGGCAAACACCACCTCTACAACATCATGGGCAGGAGTACTAGCCACGGACTTTTCAGAAGAGACCTTCCAGCCTCACACGTAGAAGGGATACCTGGAACCACAAAGAAAAACATAAATGCCTGTGAGGCCAGGCTCATAGGAAAAGTGTCCATACCAATGTAGGAATCAGGCTAGGGGTTAGGACAAAAAGAACTAGGTGAGAGAGTTGTGGAAATACGGAGCTTACCTGCCTATGTTAACTAACTAAAAAAAAAAAAAAGAAAAAGAAAGCCCCTGGAGTGGGTTATGTCCTGGGCTGCCATTTTGAATCTCTTAGTGTAAGATCTGTTAGTGGTGGGCTGATAAACCAGCTCTCTGCAAAGAAAAAGGCCTGGATTTGTAGCCTTGGTGTAAATACTCCCATCATGGCCAATTTCTGGCTACTAATAGTTTAACAACTGGCAAAATTCCTGAATAGTCAATAATCAGCCAGCTCCAGAATACCACTGACCCTAGTTTTCTGCTATCAATCTTTTGTCCAATCTCATTTTCCCTGTCTTGGTAATGAAAATTAAAAATAAAAAATAGATTTGAATTTTGGACAAATATTTGAACACTGTGATTCAATTCCAAAGAACCCTATCCCATTTGGGTGCATGAGTGCCTTCAGTAAATGCACACTTGTGATAGAATTCCATACAACAGGGGTTCTCAGAGTGTCATCTGGGAAACATTAAATGTCCCCAAAATCCTTTCATGGTATCTGTGAGATCAAAACTATATTTATGATAATTCTAAGATGTTATTTGTCTGTTCACTGTTTCTTCTCTCGTGAGTGTACAGTGGAGTTTTGCAGTGCCTACATGATGTGCCATACTGTAACAGAGTAATCATAGAAGCAGCTGTAAGAATCCAAATATCTTCTATTTAGCTACACATTAAATAGATTTGTAGAAATGTAACATAATGCCACTCTTCTCAATATTTTTTAATAGGATATAGTAATTTTTCATAAATTATTTATGTTAACATAAAACAGGTTTTATTGCTGCTGTTTTAAAATAAATTAATAAACAATTTTAAAATTCCTCAGTTTTAATTGCTATTATGTTAAATATTGATAAATTTAATACACATAAGCAAAAACTTTTAGGGGCCCTTAGTAATTACTGAGTATAATGCAGTTGGTTCTAAGACCAACAGGTTTAAAAACCACTGCCAGGACTTCCGGGTAAGATGGCGAAAGAGTAAGACGCGGAGATCACCTTCCTCCCCACGGATACACCAGAAATACAGCTACACGTGGAACAACTCCTACAGAACACCTACTGAACGCTGGCAGAAGACCCCAGACCTCCCAAAAGGCAAGAAACTCCCCACATACCTGGGTAGGGCAAAGCAGAGAGATTCCCGCACAGAGGAGCGGTGCCGAGCGGCATTCACCGCCCGAGAGGCTTGTCTGCTCCCCCGGGGCGGGCGGCGCTGGAGCTGAGGCTCGGGCTTCGGTCAGAGCGCAGGGAGAGCACTGGGGCTGGCGGCGAGAACTCAGCCTGAGGGGGGCTAGTGTGCCACAGCTAGCCGGGAGGGAGTCCGGGAAAGCTCTGGAGCTGCTGAAGAGGCAGGAGACTTTTTCTTCCCTCTTGGTTTCCTGGTGCGCGAGGAGAGGGGATTAAGAGCGCCGCGTGGAGGAGCTCCAGAGACGGGCGCGAGTCGCGGCTGAAAGCGCGGAGCCCAGAGACGGGCGTGGGACGCTGGGGCTGCTGCTGCCGCCGCCGGGAAGCCTGTGTGCGAGCGCAGGTCACTGTCCACACCGCCCTTCCGGGAGCCTGTGCAGCCTGCCACTGCCGGGGTCCCGGGATCCAGGGGCGGCTTCCCTGGGAGAACGCACGGCGCGCCTCGGGCTGGTGCAGCGTCACGCCGACCTCTGCCGCTGCAGGCTCGCCCCGCACTCCGTGCCCCTCCCTCCCGCCCGGCCTGAGTGAGCCAGAGTCCCCGAAGAGGCTGCTCCTTTAACCCTGTCCTGTCTGAGCGAAGAACAGACGCCCTCCGGCGACCTACACGCAGAGGCGGGGCCAAATCCAAAGCTGAGACCCAGGAGCTGTGAGAACAAAGAAGAGAAAGGGAAACCTCTCCCAGCAGCCTCAGAAGCAGCGGATTAAAGCTCCACAATCAACTTCATGTACCCTGCATCTGTGGAATACATGAATAGACAACAAATCATCCCAAATTGAGGAGCCAGGAGTCAGTGCTGTGCCTCTGAGGTGGGAGTGCGAACTTCAGGACACTGGTCCACAAGAGACCTCCCAGCTCCACATAATATCAAACGGCGAAAATCTTCCAGAGATCTCCATCTCAACACCAGCACCCAGCTTCACTCAACGACCAGCAAGCTACAGTGCTGGACACCCTATGCCAAACAACTAGCAAGACAGGAACACAACGCCACCCATTAGCAGAGAGGCTGCCTCAAATCATAAAAAGTCCGCAAACACCCCAAAACACACCACCAGACGTGGACCTGCCCACCAGAAAGACAAGATCCAGCTTCATCCACCAGAACACAGGCAGTAGTCCCCTCCACCAAGAACCCTACACAACCCACTAAACCAACCTTAGCCACTGGGGACAGACACCAAAAACAACGGGAACTACGAACCTGCAGCCTGCAAAAAGGAGACCCCAAACACAGTAACATAAGCAAAATGAGAAGACAGAAAAACACACAGCAGGAGAAGGAGCAAGATAAAAACCCACCAGACCTAACAAATGAAGAGGTAATAGGCAGTCTATCTGAAAAAGAATTCAGAATAATGATGGTAAAGATGATCCAAAATCTTGGAAATAGAATAGACAAAATGCAAGAAACAGTTAACAAGGACCTAGAAGAACTAAAGACGAATCAAGCATCGATTAAAAACACAATAAATGAAATAAAAAATACTCTAGATGGGATCAATAGCAGAATAACTGAGGCAGAAGAACGGATAAGTGAGGTGGAAGATAAAATAGTGGAAATAACTGCTGCACAGCAAAATAAAGAAAAAAGAATGAAAAGAACAGAGGACAGTCTCAGAGACCTCTGGGACAACATTAAACGCACCAACATTCGAATTATAGGGGTTCCAGAAGAAGAAGAGAAAAAGAAAGGGACTGAGAAAATATTTGAAGAGATTATAGTTGAAAACTTCCCTAATATGGGAAAGGAAATAGTTAATCAAGTCCAGGAGGCACAGAGAGTCCCATACAGAATAAATCCAAGGAGAAATACACCAAGACACATATTAATCAAACTGTCAAAAATTAAACACAAAGAAATCATATTAAAAGCAGCAAGGCAAAAACAACAAATAACACACAAGGGAATCCCCATCAGGATAACAGCTGATCTCTCAGCAGAAACTCTACAAGCCAGAAGGGAGTGGCAGGACATACTTAAAGTGATGAAGGAGAAAAACCTGCAACCAAGATTACTCTACCCAGCAAGGATCTCATTCAGATTTGATGGAGAAATTAAAACCTTTACAGACAAGCAAAAGCTGAGAGAGTTCAGCACCACCAAACCAGCTTTACAACAAATGCTAAAGGAACTTCTCTAGGCAAGAAACACAACAGAAGGAAAAGAACTACAATAACGAACCCAAAACAATTAAGAAAATGGGAATAGGAACATACATATCAATAATTACCTTAAATGTAAATGGACTAAATGCTCCCACCAAAAGACACAGACTGGCTGAATGGATACAAAAACAAGACCCATATATATGCTGTCTACAAGAGACCCACTTCAGACCTAGAGACACATACAGACTGAAAGTAAGGGGATGGAAAAAGGTATTCCATGCAAATGGAAACCAAAAGAAAGCTGGAGTAGCAATTCTCATATCAGACAAAATAGACTTTAAAATAAAGACTACTAGAAGAGACAAAGAAGGACACTACATAATGATCAAGGGATCAATCCAAGAAGAAGATATAACAATTGTAAATATTTATGCACCAAACATAGGAGCACCTCAATACATAAGGGAAATATTAACAGCCATAAAAGGAGAAATCGACAGTAACACAATCATAGTAGGGGACTTTAACACCCCACTTTCACCAATGGACAGGTCATCCAAAATGAAAATAAATAAGGAAACACAAGCTTTAAATGATACATTAAACAAGATGGACTTAATTGATATTTATAGGACATTCCATCCAAAAACAACAGAATACACATTTTTCTCAAGTGCTCATGGAACATTCTCCAGGATAGATCATATCTTGGGTCACAAATCAAGCCTTGGTAAATTTAAGAAAATTGAAATTGTATCAAGTATCTTTTCCGACCACAATGCTATGAGACTAGATATCAATTACAGGAAAAGAGCTGTAAAACATACAAACACATGGAGGCTAAACAATACACTACTTAATAACGAAGTGATCACTGAAGAAATCAAAGAGGAAATTAAAAAATACCTAGAAACAAATGACAATGGAGACACGACGACCCAAAACCTATGGGATGCAGCAAAAGCAGTTCTAAGAGGGAAGTTTATGGCAATACAATCCCACCTTAAGAAACAGGAAATATCTCGAATAAACAACCTAACCTTGCACCTAAAGCAATTAGAGAAAGAAGAACAAAAACATCCCAAAGTTAGCAGAAGGAAAGAAATCATAAAAATCAGATCAGAAATAAATGAAAAAGAAATGAAGGAAACGATAGCAAAGATCAATAAAACTAAAAGCTGGTTCTTTGAGAAGATAAACAAAATTGATAAACCATTAGCCAGACTCATCAAGAAAAAAAGGGAGAAGACTCAAATCAATAGAATTAGAAATGAAAAAGGAGAAGTAACAACTGACACTGCAGAAATACAAAAGATCATGAGAGATTACTATAAGCAACTCTATGCCAATAAAATGGACAACCTGGAAGAAATGGACAAATTCTTAGAAATGCACAACCTGCCAAGACTGAATCAGGAAGAAATAGAAAATATGAACAGACCAATCACAAGCACTGAAATTGAAACTGTGATTAAAAATCTTCCAACAAACAAAAGCCCAGGACCAGATGGCTTCACAGGCGAATTCTATCAAGCATTTAGAGAAGAGCTAACACCTATCCTTCTCAAACTCTTCCAAAATATAGCAGAGGGAGGAACACTCCCAAACTCATTCTACGAGGCCACCATCACCTTGATACCAAAACCAGACAAGGATGTCACAAAGAAAGAAAACTACAGGCCAATATCACTGATGAACATAGATGCAAAAATCCTCAACAAAATACTAGCAAACAGAATCCAACAGCACATTAAAAGGATCATACACCATGATCAAGTGGGGTTTATTCCAGGAATGCAAGGATTCTTCAATATACGCAAATCAATCAATGTGATACACCATATTAACAAACTGAAGGAGAAAAACCATATGATCATCTCAATAGATGCAGAGAAAGCTTTTGACAAAATTCAACACCCATTTATGATAAAAACCCTGCAGAAAGTAGGCATAGAGGGAACTTTCCTCAACATAATAAAGGCCATATATGACAAACCCACAGCCAGCATCGTCCTCAATGGTGAAAAACTGAAACCATTTCCACTAAGATCAGGAACAAGACAAGGTTGCCCACTCTCACCACTCTTATTCAACATAGTTTTGGAAGTTTTAGCCACAGCAATCAGAAGAAAAGGAAATAAAAGGAATCCAAATGGGAAAAGAAGAAGTAAAGCTGTCACTGTTTGCAGATGACATGATACTATACATAGAGAATCCTAAAGATGCTACCAGAAAACTACTAGAGCTAATCAATGAATTTGGTAAAGTTGCAGGATACAAAATTAATGCACAGAAATCTCTGGCATTCCTATATACTAATGATGAAAAATCTGAAAGTGAAATCAAGGAAATACTCCCATTTACCATTGCAACAAAAAGAATAAAATATCTAGGAATAAACCTACCTAAGGAGACAAAAGACCTGTATGCAGAAAATTATAAGACACTGATGAAAGAAATTAAAGATGATACAAATAGATGGAGAGATGTACCATGTTCTTGGATTGGAAGAATCAACATTGTGAAAATGACTCTACTACCCAAAGCAATCTACAGATTCAATGCAATCCCTATCAAACTACCACTGGCATTTTTCACAGAACTAGAACAAAAAATTTCACAATTTGTATGGAAACACAAAAGACCCCGAATAGCCAAAGCAATCTTGAGAACGAAAAATGGAGCTGGAGGAATCAGGCTCCCTGACTTCAGACTATACTACAAAGCTACAGTAATCAAGACAGTATGGTACTGGCACAAAAACAGAAATATAGATCAATGGAACAGGATAGAAAGCCCAGAGTTAAACCCACGGACATATGGTCACCTTATCTTTGATAAAGGAGGCAGGAATGTACAGTGGAGAAAGGACAGTCTCTTCAATAAGTGGTGCTGGGAAAACTGGACAGGGACATGTAAAAGTATGAGATTAGATCACTCCCTAACACCATACACAAAAATAAGCTCAAAATGGATTAAAGACCTAAATGTAAGGCCAGACACTATCAAACTCTTAAAGGAAAACATAGGCAGAACACTCTATGACATAAATCACAGCAAGATCTTTTTTGACCCACCTCCTAGAGAAATGGAAATAAAGACAAAAATAAACACATGGGACCTAATGAAACTTCAAAGCTTTTGCACAGCAAAGGAAACCATAAACAAGACGAAAAGACAACCCTCAGAATGGGAGAAAATATTTGCAAATGAAGCAACTGACAAAGGATTAATCTCCAAAATTTATAAGCAGCTCATGCAGCTCAATAGCAAAAAAACAAACAACCCAATCCAAAAATGGGCAGAAGACCTAAATAGACATTTCTCCGCAGAAGATATACAGACTGCCAACAAACACATGAAAGGATGCTCAACATCTTTACTCATTAGAGAAATGCAAATCAAAACTACAATGAGATATCATCTCACACCAGTCAGAATGGCCATCATCAAAAAATCTAGAAACAATAAATGCTGGAGAGGGTGTGGGAAAAAGGGAACACTCTTGCACTGCTGGTGGGAATGTGAATTGGTACAGCCACTATGGAGAACGGTATGGAGGTTCCTTAAAAAACTACAAATAGAACTACCATATGACCCAGCAATCCCACTACTGGGCATATACCCTGAGAAAACCATAATTCAAAAAGAGACATGTACCAAAATGTTCATAGCAGCCCTATTTACAATAGCCCGGAGATGGAAACAACCTAAGTGTCCATCATCGGATGAATGGATAAAGAAGATGTGGCACATATATACAATGGAATATTACTCAGCCATAAAAAGAAATGAAATTGAGCTATTTGTAATGAGGTGGATGGACCTAGAGTCTGTCATACAGAGTGAAGTAAGTCGAAAAGAGAAAGACAAATACTGTATGCTGACACATATATATGGAATTTAAGAAAAAAATGTCATGAAGAACATAGGGGTAAGACAGGAATAAAGACACAGACCTACTAGAGCATGGACTTGAGGATATGGGGAGGGGGAAGGGTAAGCTGTGACAAAGTGAAAGAGCGGCATGGACATATATACACTACCAAACGTAAGGTAGATAGCTAGTGGGAAGCAGCCGCATAGCACAGGGAGATCAGCTCGGTTCTTTGTGACCGCCTGGAGGGGTGGGATAGGGAGGGTGGGAGGGAGACGCAAAAGGGAGGGGATATGGGAACATATGTATATGTATAACTGATTAAATTTGTAAAATAAAAAAAAAAATTCCCTTTAAAAAAATAAATAAATAAATAAATTCATTGAAAATTAAAAAAAATAAAAATAAAAAAATAAAATAAAAACCACTGCCATACAATAACGCATGTCCAATTAACACATTCATTAGAGAAAAAGATTTAGGCTCTCTCGCCCCAGGTGTTTCAACTCTGCTGTAGCTGGTATCCCAATGGGAGGATGATTATAAATACAAGTGTCTTCCGCTCTCACTATGCTACAGAGCCAACACCACCAATGGCCCAGAGCAGGTACACAAATGCTCCTGAAGACATGAATGGGAGCAGGAAAAGGATAAATTCACATCAGAGGGAGACATCAAACCGAAGAATCAGTCACCCATGATTCCAGACCCTGAAAACAGTAGCATCTCATTTGCAAGGGCAGCCCTCGGTGGGTACCAAATAGAGGGACTGGCCTCACATGGGTGTCCAGAGTCTCAACTTTATGCACAGGCTGCCATCACTTGGGATATAGCATCTCCCTGCAGGCCACCTTTGCCTGGGTGTACCCAGCCAGATGCATATTAACCAGTGTCAGACTGCTATACAAACAACTACAACGATCAAGTCTAGGTACATGCACTGTTACCTTGCCCATCAAACTGGAAGTTGGGTCTAGGTCTATAGATAAACTGTTAGTAGTAAATGTATTAGGGTTATACTTGTACTACAGTGATCTACAATAATCACCTACCTATTTAAAGTGATGTTTGTATCTTAATTTATTATTGTCCTTATTGCTATGAAAGAAAACACCCATAATTTCAGAAGTGTTTATGAACAGTTGGCAGATTTTTTTCAAAAGAAAAAAAATCCAGAAGACCTAGAGTTTTACTTACTGTAAGCAAGAAGGGGATAGATAGAGATGGGTGTATGTTGGGAAAAAAATACCTCCACCGATCCTTATATTTCCATGTGGAGGAAACTTCAGGTCTCGTGGACCAGCCCCTTATATGCTGTACCAGGGAGCAGTGAGCTAGTCACCTGCTCCATAGTCAGTGGTTCCTAGTTTTGAAAGGGGTGGAGCTGATCTAGAAAATGTGGAAGCACTTGGGTTGGGTTCTTGCTGTGCTAGGTCAGCGTGAGCTGTGATCTGGATGACTACATACAACTCCTGAAGATCCCATATCCCCTTGGTGACCTACCCCCTGTTCCAGAGTTGGGTAGCAGTGGGAGTTCAGGGGAGGGGAGCAGAGAAGGTAAACAAGCATTTCAGCTGCATAACAAAGCCGTGTTCTCCAAACAGCTTTGTCCAAAAGGGACATTGTGATGTCCATTTGCTAGGCTCCTGTGATCAACTGTCAGCATAGTTCCAAACTCAAAGGCAGGGAAGCAGGAATGTCATTTGCAGACCTCTTAGGACCTCAAAAGGGAGATGGGGTGGAGGTTGGCTAACAAATGATTGGAGAGGCAGCCCAGGCAGAGATAAGACAAGGGCACAGTCCCCTGGGTATAAACCCACCTCTACCTCCCCCCTAGTTCTGGGAGACCCAGGGCATGTCATTGGCCTATACCCCGCCTTTATCTTCTCATTAGTTAAATGCAGGAAATTATACCCACATCGTCAGCGTTACTCTGAGGATGAAAAGACAAAGCACCACTCTACAGAGCACAAGCTGTCAGAAGGTGCTCGAAGGACCCTGCTCTTTTCTTAAACCCGTTACAATCCGTGATCACAAAATGATTATAGCAGTTTATTGTCTCTCTCTCCCACCCAACTGTCAACCCTCTGAAGTCAGAGACTAGTGGTTGTTTGGTTCACCCCTGTTTACCCATAGACTAGCCACAGTCTTGTCATGGGATAATTGCTCAGTAAATTTTGAGTGAGCAAGTTAATGAATGGGAGTTATTATTTACTGTCCCATAAATTACCTTAATGGAGAATATTGTAATACCTATTTTTTATATAGCCTTGAGCACTGACAACCATGTATATGTTTACATGAGAAACACTTCAGGATTAGAAGGAGGTCTTGATTCCTAAATACAGATAGCCGGCACAACACGACCAGCTACCGTTAGCCTTTGCCTCTTCCACGCCGGGGCATGGAGGAGTATCATTACGGACACAGGAGATAATCCTCATTTTCTTTGTTGTTAAATCAGTGCAAACAGCATGGGCACTCTTTTAGTCTGTGATCAGATTCAAAAAGATCAAAGCTGAAACTAATAGGGCACATGGCTCCAGTAAATGATATGTTTAAAGGATGGGAGGGGAATGGGTGTCTCGAGAGGAATCTTTGTGAAGGGTTTACATTGGGAGGAAGAACAGCTTGTTGCTAAAGCTTCAGCGCAAGTCGTGAACTTCCATTCTCTGCCATAGGCCAGCTCAGCCCCTCCTCGGCCGGCCCATTCTCTGCCATTTAGACATGAAGTGTGCACACCACCCCTAAGGAGGTCTCAGAAAGCCCTCTGGTATTGGACTGTCCTTGATCTTTGCTTCTGCTTAGTCATCTGGGCACTGAAGTGTGTCTTCTCTGGTGCTATGTCCCTGAACACATCAAAACACCTATTGTAGGTCCTGGGTTCAAACCACCAGGGCCAAGACTACAGAGAGATGAATGGGGTAGAAAACGTAAAGGGTACCAGCAACCTCAGTAATCAAGATAAATAATATTTTAATACGATTTTAAAAAAAACAAGATTAATGCAAAAACAATCCATAAGATACAAAATATCACAATTTGAAATAAAGACAGGATCCGACATGGTCAGGCTTAGGTGGGGTGAGTGAGGTCCAATTGTACAACTGTAGGTTTGGATCCTGAATTCATTTTAGTTTTGGATATTTCGGTCATCACAATAAAGCTTTAAAAAACACGAAGGTTTGGAGAGGACATTCCCAACTGCTACCAGCAAATGCGTTTGGTATTCTAAAGGTCAGGACCTTGGCAATAAGCAATAAAATTCCTTAAAAGTGTTCATCCCCTTTGACCTCCTCATAACACCTTTAGCAATTTATTGTAGGGAAAGATCTAGAAATGCACACAACGATTCATTTACAGTGACATTTATCACAGTGTTATTTATAGCAATGAAAAACCTGGAAAAACCCTTAGTGTCTAGATACATGGAAATAGTTAACTAAATGCTGATCCAGCCACATGATGACACGGTATGCAGCTATAATACTAGAAAACACCTACAGTTTTCCTCCTGAATAGGGAAAAACCCAGTTCTTCCTTACTGTATTTCTCTCTTGTGAATCTCCTTGACTACTTAGAATACGTCTGAAACTTCTGGTCACCAAATGTGTGCGGGTTTTTCCCCACATCAAGCAATTCTCTTCAATGTCAGCTGGGTGTCCTACAATTTCATCTACCTGGAGACAGTGTCAGATCTCACAGGTTAAGGGCTCAGTCCTACAAGACTGCTCCCACCCCACTTCAGATGCCAACTGCATAGTAGGTCCCCAAGTAAGCCACAACTTCTGTCCAATGTGACTACAAATTGGAGGTTCTCCACCCCGACCCCTTCCTCGGTTCAATTAACTTGCTAGAGTGGCTCACAGAACTCAGGGAAACACTTACTCACTTATGCCAGTTTCTTAAAGGATATGGTAAAGGATACAGATGAACAGCTAGATAAAGAGATACATAAGGAGGGTTCCCAGCGCAGGAACTTCTGTCCCCATGGAGTCTGGGTGTGTCACTCTCCCAGTGTGGATGTGTTCACCCATCTGGAAGCTCACCCAACCCTATATTTCTGGGATTTTTTGTAGAGGCATCATCATGTAGGCATAATGGGGCTGGGAATTCCAAGCTTCGAATCATGGCTTGGTCTTTCTAGTGACCAGCCCTCATCCAGGAGCCACCCAAGAGCCTACCCAGAGTCACCTCTTTAGAACAAAAGACACTCCTACCACCCAGGAAATTACAAGGGTTTCAGGAGCTCTGTGTCAGGGATGGGGGTCGAAGACCAAATATTAGAACAAAAGATGCTCTTATCAATTAGGAAATTACAAGGGTTTCAGGATCTTTGTGCTAGAAACAGAGGACAGAGACCATATGTTTTCTCTTAACTTGCAGCAGCCACTAATAATTCAATTTTGAGGAATGCTTAATGACATGGGAAAATATCATGAAGTAATGTTAGGTTGAAAAAGGACAGTACAAAGGATATTTAACTAAGGTGCAGGGGATGATGTCTAATCACTGCAGACTGTACAGCAGTTTCCATGACATTCAAAGTGGTGGGGGGGTGGGGAGTTCACACCAAATCACCAAACAGCCCACAAAGAGAATTGCACGATTTTGCCCAAGGTTTCCTTTCTTCTACTGGTGCATGGCAAGGCTATTGCAATGAACAGTAAACAGGGAGACCTATAACTTCTTCTCTTATGATCCACTGAGAACCAAAACTGCAAGTAAAGTATAAATACAGCCACATGGTCTCTTTTTTGCAGACACTTATATTCCTTCAGAAAAACAATAAACACCAAACTGACTATATGGACTAGAAGACAGGTAGGATAAAATATTAACCACTTGTGAAACTGCGTAGGACCCGGCGGGGCCTTCCCGAGGACAGACACACCCCCATGGCCTACATCTCTTGCTTGTAGAAAAGCTTTACCTTCTAGCTCTCCCTGAGTTCCAAACAGCAAATTCAGTCAGAGAAGTGAGAAAATACAGAAACAAAGGAAAACAGTCAAGTAAAACAGAATAATAATTGTTTAGCCATAAAACAAAGTCAAGGACCTTGGGTTCCTCCTCAAGGTCTATAGATAATATCCTGAGCTATATCCTTGAGTTGTTTTGCAGATACTAAAACCCCCAACAGGTGGAAGGAATTAACTGCTGGCTACCAGCACGTAGACTCCAGACTGGTTGGAACCAGAAGGTTAATAATTAAGATTCCTGAAACATCACCCTGTTACCTCACCAACAACCAATCAGAGAGTGTCCATGAGCCAATCAGGCACCCTGTGACTCTCTCCCTCACACCATCTTTAAAACCCTTCCCCAAAAGCCTTTGGGTCTTTTGAGCATGATCTGCCCATTCTCCTTGCTTGTCCCTGCAGTAAATGATGCACTTTCCTTCACCACAATCCAGTGTCAGTAGATTGGCTTTGCTGTACGTCAGGCAAGTGGACCCACGTTTGGTTCAGTAACACTTGTATTTTCCAAATTTTCTTTTACACAGTTACAGCACTGAAAAAAAAAAATGAAAACAGAGGTGGATGGGAAATGGATTCTGTAATTGTTCCATTGCTTTCTCATTAATTTTAGGTATGAGTATATACTGCCCGTGCAGCAATGCTTACTTATCTTTGAATGGAATTTTAATTAGATATATGAGCTTACCAATAGAATAATGTGTTCAAGTAATATTAGCTATAGAGGAAATCCTGGCTTCACCACTACAATGCATCATTTCCATTAAAAAAAAAAAAACTTTACAACAAATTAAGTTGGAAATTTCTATTTAGAAAGAATTAAAATGCTGGCTGGGGCCATAGTACAATGGGCATTGCTATATATTAACTGCATGACAATGCTGAATATTTTAATTTCCTTTTGGCAAGTCCCTCTTCCATTGTAGCTTGGCCCAACTCTTGGATCCTTCAAACTCTGATTTCTCATTTCTAATCCGGAATAACTTTGTTCCCTGTGGTGGAGACTAGGCTAGCTGACTATTAAGCCTATTTCCTCTCAGTCCTGAGAATACAGCTGTACTACATTTTCCAGTCTCTCTTGCAGTTATAGCCATGTGGCTAAGCACTGGCCAATTACACATAGGTATAAGTGATGGATGGCCAGGCATGGTCCATCCAAACCTCCTACATGCCTCCAGTCTCTTTCCCATCTACTGCTAAATGCAGAGTAGGCAGCCATGAGGTGGAAGGAGCCTGGGTCCCCTATGAATGACCATGAGGAAGGCCATGCATTATTTTGGATTTCCAAGAACTCAGGAATACCTGTTTTGGACTTCATGTTGGCAAGAGATGAGTTTTTATTGGTTAAGCTGCTGAGATTTTAGGATTTGTCTGTCAGAGCAGCTAGCATTTGCTGATACACCTCCCTCTTCTCCATTCTTGTGGGTCTTCAAAAGGCTATTAAAACTGACCTCCGATGTTATGTTTTCCCACTAAGTCTCATCTATTATGTGAACTCGTGTGAGCTATGTCAGCTTAAAAATGCTTTCTGTGCCTTGGCAAAAATTAGTCAATGCCTTGTCAATTCTGTAATTATGGAATTCTATGTGGATAAAAAGCAGTCTTTTTTGTTGCTCCAGAAGTTGAGCCATTTTTTACATTTGTCACTTTTCAATAATTCTAAGGTCATGTGACTAAAGACACTTTTTTCATTTACAGGAATAGAGTATAGTACAAAGAAAAAATGGAAGAGACTAAGTGAAATGTAAAATAAATTTCTGTTTCTCCTTGTGGCACAAGAAAAGAATTTACATCTTGCCCCATTTTTAATATGCCATAACTTAACCTCAGTTAACTTACTATTTAAAAGTAAGACTTTAGCAGTTTAAAAGCCATATAATTGGACCATCCTCTTTTGAAGATTAAAGTCACCTGTGCTAACCCTTTCCCTATGCCGAAATTTCTTCTTCAGAGGGCAGGTATGGCAGATGAATCCTGGCATGTCCTATACAAGGTATAGAACAGAAGTGTTCTATTTGTTTGCAAGGAGGAAGAATAACAGTCAAGGAGTAGTTTCTGGTGATTGTTTGGAAAATAATGAGGAAACTAGAGTGAAATGGGAAAGAACCCTCAAGTTTAATAAAACATGCAAATATTTCAAAAGGAAAAATTTCAAGAATGGCTCAGCTAGTCTTACCTGCACTATTCCACTCCCAACCTTTCTCCTTCCCCAAAAGAGTCATGGCATTTAAGTTTACAAACTCGTAAGGAGTAGTAAACCAGCCATAGGGATCTAATGCACAGCTTAATGAACGTAGACAATATTATACTATAATTATCTAATGTGATAAATATTACTACATCGGCAACCATATTACTGATACAACATATAAATGTATCAAAGTAACACGTTGTACACCTTAAACTTACACAATGTTACATGTCAAATGTATTCAATTAAAAAAAAAGTAACAACCCATAAAATAAATGGGCAAAGCTTCTTTCTTTGGTTTTCCATTAAAAGTTTAATTTGCAGCACATCCAAATATGGGTTCTATTGCACTCTGTGAAGAAAATTGATGGACCCTTTGTCCTAGAAGGAGTACAGGTTGGTGGTTAAGGAGAGGGCCATTCATTTCCCTCCGTGACAGGAGGCCGACCACAATGGCAGCTGCAATCATGCTTACTACTGTTGCTATGAGCATTTGGGACACTAAAATAAATTGATTGCACCAAGAGATTCTTTCACTTTCCCCACCACATCATCTTAATGGAGAATTCATACCACTTTGAGCTGCATTTACTGCTGAAATGGAATAATGGCTTCTAAAATTACTTTAGCACATAATGAATTGTCCCTAAGTTTATTGGGTTACAGGACAACATTTTGGTTTTAGTGGAGGCCATCTTTCCAGAAGGCCCTGGACTCTGAGTCGATTATTCATTCGTCAAATTCAGGGAGGTGAATCCCTGTTTTAGCTTGAAATCTCCAACTATTTCCTCTGCTTGAAATAACTTCATTTCTTAAACTCGCAAACATGTTCTTATATCCAAAGCTAAGACTGAAAAACATTACAGATCCTGGAACTGAGCAATTAATTCAAATAAAATACAAAAGGAAGGATAAAGGAGTGAAGACAGACAATTGCAGGGTAACAAGGTATAGCCTTCAGTCCTAAGTACACACTCAGACTGGAAAGGTCTTACACCTTAATGGCTGCACACTGAAGCTCTTCCTTATTATCCATTTTAAATTATTTATTGATCCCCTACTGTGTGCCGGTACTGAACATTTCCTCCTGTTCTCTATTCTCCCAAGAAGATCTGCTTGGTGCATTATTTAGTATAAGACCACATGTTTCTATCAGAATAATTCCTTGTATTTGCAGAGAACCAAATTTTGTAAAATACTTTCCTATTTACGATCATGACTTTCATCCTCACGTGGTTATTGCAAACTTCAGGTGGAGGAATGTGAAAATACCTGGTGCACTGACTTGCACCGACGCAGATCCTTCATTACACTCTTGAGCCTGCTACCTAAAATAGTGGTGTCCCCATTTTTGCAGACATGAACACCAGCCCTGGAGATTAAAGGACATTTCAGAAAGTCATCTAGCAAGTTAGTCACTGGACTGACCTAGAGCTTGTTCTCCCTACCCCACCCCTACTCTCTCCGCTGCACTGGCCCCAAGTGCCTGGGGCATCCCGGAGCTCTGAAACAACAGGGGAGAAGCTTCCCTACTGAACAAGCTTATTCACCCTTATAACTCCCTGCACGGGCAAGATCAGGTCAGAAGTACTGTCTCAGCAAGTTGCACATTTAGAATGCCTTCTCTGAAAACCTCAGAGGAAGAATGAGTGGAAACAGATGGCTGTTCCAAAGCAGCCCCAGCTGTAGCAGAAGACAGCCAAGTCTCTGGTGGTTCTGACCAAGCTAAAGAGGACCTAGGGGTATAGTGTGCAGGTTAAATGCAGGAGCTTCTGAATCCAATGTCCTGGTTCTAATCATGCCTCCAGCACTTACTACGTAGGTGTTGTTGTTGTTTGCACAGGTCAATAACCTCCCTCTTCCTCTATATGGGAAAATTTGAATATAGACATACATCATTTTATTGTGCTTCGCAGATATTGTGTTTTATACAAATTGAAGGTCTGTGGCAACCCTGCATCAAGCAAATCTACTGGTGCCATTTTTCCAACAGTAACTGCTCACTTCCTGTCTCTGTGTCACATTTTGGTAATTCTTGAAATACTTCAAACCCTCCACCAGCAAAAGATTATGACTTACTGAAGGCTCAGATGGTTAACATTTTTAGCAATAAAGTATTTTCAAATTAAGGTATGTACATTTTTTCAGATATAATACTCTTTCACACTTAATAGACTACAGTGTAAACATAATTTTTATATGCACTGGGAAACCAAAAAATTCATGTGACTTTCTTTATTGTGATATTCACTTTATTGGAGCAGTCTGGAACTGAACCTGCAATATCTCTAAGGTATGCCTGTGTTCACCTCATTGGATTTTTAAGAGGATTAGATAAATGTGCTTAGAACAGACCCTGGCATTTAGAAAGCTCTTTGTATTTGTGAAAATAAAATAAAGTAAAATAAGAGAGGAACAATGTTCCAGGGCAAGGAATCTCACTTGGCTTTCTTAGATCAAGTGAGTTGCTGCTAAAGGGATTTAACTATGGAATAAACTTATGCTGGGGCTTTGTCCATGGGACCCATACACAAAGGCCCCTTTCAGAAGCAGGCCAGGCCAGCCCAGGTGGGGATGTTGGTAGGGGAGGGTGGCCTGACCTGCGGGATAGCTGCCAGGCTCTGCCAGCTGCTCCAGGGCAACCAGGGCTCCATGCCAACCAGCCGCCTTGTCTGAATTGCTAGGACTTTCCAAGGCCCCTGAAGTAGAGAGCTGGGTGCCATCAACAGCTCACACAGATTCCTCAACTGCTGAAATCAACGGATAAGCACTCCCCTTTACTCACTTGAGGAAGAAAGAAAGACTTGGAGTTGGAGAGATGGAGAGGGAAAGAGGAAGGAAGGGAAAGAGAAAAAAACAGAGCTTTACCTGAAAAACAAAAGGCTCAAAAGAAATGTCTATTACAGGCCTTTGGGAGCCGGGAATGCATTATCAGTCAAGATGCAAAACCAGATCTCTAAAGGCTATCTTTGCTCATCATTCGTTATCTAACCCAACATACATCCTTCCTCTCCAGATTAACTGTGTTGAGAGGTCACGTACCAATCAAATGAGAGAAGCGCAGGTGTGTTGGGGGCATTCTTAAGGAAAGCTTGTGTTTGAGAAACAAATACTACTGATCCTGCCAGGAGCTCCCTGGTCCTTGGTGGAGTGAGCCAGCCAGTTGGGTGCATTATCTTTCAAAAAAGTCTCAGCAAGCAACGCAAGACCATTGGCAGGCGTTTACTTCCAGCCCAGGTGTGACAAGAAGGGTTAGAATATGAATTGATTACCTGAATCGGATAAGCATTAAGCATTTCCCTTAGAAAAATAAATTCAGCCAAACAATATACTGACTAAAGGACAAGATATATGTGTAAACATTGTATATACTATATAAATTATACATAATATAGATATACGTATACAAACATACTTATGTCATGAAGCATGTACCATATTAAACATTTTAAGTGTTTTCTGCATTTACATGTATGTGGTCTGAAATGTATTACAAAGAACATATATACAGCATATTTTTATACACAGATGAACCAGGCTCACTCTGAATCCTTAGGAGACTAACATTGTAGAATTATAATGAGACACATTTTTTTCTCTTAAACTTGTTTTCAGTTTTTCCATATTGGGAAGACCCTTCCCCTACTGGTTATGAAAATGATAACATGCTCACTGGAGAAATTCAGAAAAAGAAAATGAAATAAAGAATAGAAAAGTGTTATCTTGCTGTTCACAGATCGTGCCTGTGAACACTTCTTTGTATTTACTTTTTTTTTCTTTTTACTTACCAATTTATAATGGACACGTTTTCTTGTCAGTAAACATAGATCTACCTAATTGTGTATAATGGTTGTAGAATATTCTATTCTAGGGATCAGCCAAAATTCATTTACCCAATCAAATATTATTGGGTTTGTGTTTGGTTTCCAATTTTTTCACTCTTGTGAACAAGAGTTAAGTGTTAAATAGTGCAAAGACAAGTCTACGTAGGACATGCATGTATCCAAAAAACTGAAACAGTATATTAATACTACCCACTTTTATCTGTGATGTGAATGGAACAGAGTAGTCACATAGGTAACTCCAAACAGTGGCTTCCCCCAACCTCACTCATGCTGTCTTCAGCAGGGATAAGCAAAAGGAAATGTTGGGTGTAAACAGCATGCAGAATTTATACTCTGTCCTGTCACCAAGCCCAAGATCCTTGTGGGACTCTGAGTTCTCTCCTTCACTGGCACTAAAGCTGGGCAGAGGGCAGGAGTGGAGGGAAGAAATGCTAAGAACATAATTACAAGCCTTAATTTCTAAATGTGGTGTTGCTGCAAGCTCTCCTGGTAACCTTTTCTAGGAGCTTCCAGTAAGGAAATCTTTCCTCATACCCCCACAAAATGTCTCTTGTTCCACTTATGGTCAAGTTCTCCTATTTAGTCCTCAGAGGCCTCCCTTCAACCACATGCCAAGCACCTGCTTTATACGGGTGAACAAGACAGACACAGGCTCTGCCCTTATGGAGCACAGGAATATTGAGACTTCAATAAGGTTGCTGAATCTGTGATAAGTTCTGGGGGTAGGAGGAATAGCTGGTGGTGGGCTACATGAGATCGGATGGTCAGGAAGTCCCCTTTCAGGGGTGACTTTTTAGCTGAGGCAGAGGACAAGAGGAAGTTGCTGTGTGAGTACCCGGCAGAGAGCTCTTCGTATGCAGGGCAGGGTGACACGTGCAAAGGCCCGTGTGGGAGAGGCCCACCCACCTAAATGAAGCCCATTGTGGCTGGGCAGGACGTGGACGGAAGAGAGGCAGGAGGGTGACCAACTTATCTGGGTTTGCCTGGGACTTTCTCAGTTTTAAAACTCAAAGTCCCGTGTCCTTGAAATCCTTCCAACCTGGGTGATGTGAACATTGGTCACCTTTTTGGCAGGGTTTTCAGCAGAGACTTACAAGCCAGGGAGGAGAGTGCAGATTTATTCTAACTTCAGTGGGGGAGCAATTAGAGTTTTAAGCAGGAACATGAAAGGATGTTTGACCACTAACTACTCAAGGCAAAAATACAGGAATCATCTTGATTCATTTCTTACCCTTAACCCCACATCATCAGCCTTTCAATGCTGTCTCCAAACTTTCTCAAACTCACCAATGTCTCTACTTTCTGTTCTTACTACTCTAGTCCAAAGCCCTACAGGGTATTGATTAAAAGCACGGGCTCTGGTACTGGCTGTGTGATCTAATTTCCTCATCTGTCAAATGGAGATAATAGAAGGGTGGTAGGGAAGATTGAAAAAACAAGCATATGTGAACTGTTTAGACTAGTGCTGGGCACTTCACTAGCCCTCAATAAATGCTGGCTTTCATACTAATAGTTTGAATATTCTTTTTTTTTTTTTTCTCTATCCAGTTTTTTTATTTTTTTATTTTTATTTTTTATTTATTTTTTATTTTTTGCTTTATAACAAATTTAATCAGTTATACATATACATATGTTCCCATATCCCCTCCCTTTTGCCTCTCCCTCCCACCCTCCCTATCCCACCCCTCCAGGCGATCACAAAGCACCGAGCTGATCTCCCAGTTTGAACATTCTTTTTTTTTTTTTTTTTTTTGGCGGTATGCAGGCCTCTCACTGCTGTGGCCTCTCCCGTTGCGGACCACAGGCTCCAGACGCGCAGGCTCAGTGGCCATGGCTTGCGGGCCCAGCCACTCCGCGGCATGTGGGATCCTCCCGGACCAGGGCACGAACCCGTGTCCCCCGCATCGGCAGGCGGACTCTCAACTACTGAGCCACCAGGGAAAACCGAACATTCATTTTTGATGGCAGGATTCTGGTAGCTCCTTACCCGCTTTCACTATCACCCCCAACCCTCCAACCTTTCCACCATCTATTCCCCATTAGCAGCCAGAGACATATTTGTAACAAATCAGATTTTTGTCACCATCCTCTCACCCTTCTTCAAATCCTTC
This sequence comes from Mesoplodon densirostris, assembly GCF_025265405.1. Classification (NCBI taxonomy): domain Eukaryota; kingdom Metazoa; phylum Chordata; class Mammalia; order Artiodactyla; family Ziphiidae; genus Mesoplodon; species Mesoplodon densirostris. Next base: position 10,816,725 of record NC_082662.1, on the reverse strand, counting down.
AGTAACTTCCATTTAACTCTTGGAATAAAATTCAAACTCCTTCCTTGACCTCCAAGACCCTTTGTGACCTGAGTTATACCAGCCTTTCTCTAGTAGCTTTTCCATTTTTGTCTTTATTCTTGAAAACGGAAATGTCACTATAATATTTCAACATATGAGTTGTTGCTACTACTACTACTTCTACCACTGTTACTATTATCCAACTCTGGGAGGAAGCCAGTGAGCCAGTTCAGTCTGAGGACACATGACCTTATTCAGCTCTGTGAAAACTCCAGCTATTAAGTCTTCACATGTTGACTGTCCTTCATCCCCCCCATTCTTTCTCCTGCTTCTCCTGTTACGTCTGGTCCACACCTCTTCACGTTGCTTTTAGGATTCGCCTCTTTCTTCCTTTATGCTGCACTCTGGGAGAATCTCAGCCTGACGTTCCTGCTTGCTCTTCATAATTGTTCATTCTTCCCATCTGCCCCGAAAATGAGTTGGTGCTGGTGGTCTGAATGTTTGTATTTTTTTATTTCTAAGATCCCTAATTCGTTCTTTCTTAAACTCTCCCTCCTCCTTGATAACCTACGCAGGGACATCACGGCTGCCACAGTCCGACTCATTCCTGCATTGTCAATCCTGCTTTTTCTACTTGATTATTCTCATTAGCAAGATGTAATATACCCCCGCCCCTTTTTTTTTTTTTTAAACAAACAAACAAATGAACAAAAAGCCCACTTATCTTGACTCCATAGTCTCCTCTGGCCACTACACTAATTATCCCCTCCTTGGTAAAACTCCTCAAAGAAATCACCTCTACTCCTTACCTCTATGCCCCTCCTCCATTCTTTCTCAAACTCACTCCAGCTGGGATTTTGTCCCCAGACTCCACCAAATTTGCCCTTATCAGGGTCTCCAATGACCTCCACGTTGGCACACCCAGTGATCATTTGGAGTCCCATTCTAGTTCATCTATCACCAGAATTTCTCACACTGGATCACTTCCAGCCTCTTTAAATGCTTTCTTCACCTCACTTATGGGCCAACACTCTCCTTGATTCTCCTTTAACTTTACTGGCTGTTCCTCCTCAGACTTTGCATTGTTCCTCCTCCTCTCTCCAGCCTCTGAAGGTTGGACTTGTCCAGGGTGCAATCCTGGGACCTCTTCTCTCCTCATTTATACTAACTGCCTAGATGAACTCACTCAGTCTCAGGACTGTGTGCCTCCAGTCTGGTTCTTTCTCCTGAACTCCAGTCTTCCACTCAACATGTCCATATGGAGGTCTCCTAGACAACTCAAATTCATGTCCAAAACCAAACTCTTGGTCCCATCTTCCATGATGCACTCCTTACCCTCTGTCCCTCCCTCCCTATGGTCATCTTTATTCTTCCAGGCCCCTTGACTATTCTCTACCTCACTTCACACCCACTAGGGCCACAGATTTTGTTGGCAACCCCTACAAAAGATCTTCAGATGTTAACCATTTCTTACCACTTTTAAGATGCAATGTTCCAAGTCACTTTATTTCTTACCTGGGTTATTGAAACAGTCTCCAATTGGTGGCCTCGTTTCTATTCCTCATCTGCCATGCTCGAGTCTCTCCACGACAGTCCAAAGTATTCCGTTTAGAATGTTTACTCAAATCTTACCAGCCCTTTGCCCCAAACCCCCCATGGCTTCCCCTGTTGCTCAGAGAAAAAGCCAGAGTCCTTCAAATCCATAAGTGATCTGCCCTGCCCCACATCTGATTTATTGTCTAAGGCTCTCACCCTTGCTCAACCTGCTGCAACCATATAGGTCTCCTGGTTGTTCCCTGAAGAGTTTAGACATCCTCCTGACTCAGGGCCTTGGCACTTGTGGTTCCTTCTGTCTGGAACGTTCTTCCTCCTGATACCCATTTGACTCATCTGTTCCCTCTCTTCTTTGAGGGCTTTTCTGATTCTCCTGTATAAATAGTAGCCCCTCCCCATTCCTGTACCTTCTAAACCTCTTACCCCACCTTATTTCTCCCCACAACACACATGACCTGACATATATACTTACTTGTTTCATTAGTTATTTTTTTGTCTCTCATAACTGGACTTTAAACTCCATGAGGACCCGAGCCTTAGATTTCTTGCTGTGATTCCCTAGTGCTTCCACTGTGCCTAACATAGAGTAGGAACTCACTCAATACAGGTAGCATCAATGAACGGGTAGATGAAGGACCTTGGTTCTGATTTCTTGGATGCAACATTCCATGTTATCTCTCTGAGGATACTGACTCTACTTATTTTAAAATTCTGTTCTAATGTCTACATTAACTATTTTCTCAGATGTACGTTTTCAGTTTATGGAGTCTGGAATTCTATAAGTTCTGTCTCATTTTGTTGATGGTTTTCAAATGTTTGGTGATTTTTTTTTTCTATTGTGAGTCATTTTTGTAGTGAAAATCCCTAACAGATAACTCTCTGGTTTTGTTTAGATGGCCCACTTTGGACAAGCCCACTTTTCCCTCCAACCTCTCCTCTTTGGGCTTCTGGGATTAAATCCTAAGGAACGCTTGGGCACAGACAAGGAGCTGTCAGAAAAGTAGGGTAAAAATTAGGTGTGTGAGTGAGGTCCCCAGAAGCCCAGAGAAGAAGGTAGAGGTACAGTGATGCTAAATGATGCCCATCACTTGGCTTTGGAAGAGTAAATCTGTCCATACTGATGAATAAAGAACAGCCTTATCAATGAATTAGAAACATTCCATTAGGGAAAAAATTCAGAAAAATTCTTTTTCTTCTATAAGAAATCATTGTTTCTACAGAAAGTTTCTGTAAAAAAAAAATCATTGGTCGTTCATTGAAGGGCTGACCTCCTTGGCCAAAATGTATTTTCCAGCCAACTGTGCCAACAGCTTAATTGCGCTCCCTTGAAATAAAGCTATGCTCGAGTCAAAAAGACAATGAATAACAAGTCTTGGTGAGGATATGGAGAAAAGAGAACCCTCATGCACTGTTGGTGGGAATGTAAATTGGTGCAGCCACCATGGAAAACAGTATGGAGGCTTCCCAAAAAATTAAAAATAGAGCTACCATACAATCTAGCAATTCCCCTCCTGGGTATTTACCCTAAGAAAAGAAAAACACTAATTCCAAAAGATATCTGCACCCTTAAGTTCACTGCAGAATTATTTACAAGAGCCAAAATATGGAAGCAACCTATGTGCCCATCAGTAGACAAATGGATAAAGATGTGGTAAACACATGCACGCACACGCACACGCACACACACACACACACACACACACACACAATAGCATATTCCTCAGCCATAAAAAGGAATGAAATCTTGCCATTTGCAGCAATGTGGATGGACCTGGAGGGTACTATGCTAAGTGAAATAAGTCAGAGAGAAAGACAAATAGTGTATGATTTCACTTATATGTGGTATCTAAAACAAAACAAAATGAACAAACACAACAAAACAGAAATGAGTTATAGATACAGAGAAGAAACAGGTGATTGCCAGAGGGGAGGGGGGATGGAGGGATGGGGGGGATGAGAGAATAGGTGAGGGAGATAAAGAGGCACAAACTTCTAGTTACTAAATAAATGAGTCACAGGTATGAAATGTACAGGGTGGGGAATATAGTCAATAAATATATAAAACCTTTGTCTGGTGACAGATGGTAACTAGACTTACTGTGGTGATCATTTTGTGATGTATAGAAATATTGACTCACTATTCTATATACCAGGAACTAACATAGGGTTATAGGTCCATTATACATCAAAAACAAACTCATAAAAAGAGATCAGATTTGTAGTTACGAGAGGCAGGAGTTGTGGGGAAGGGGAATTGGATGAAGGCAGTGAGAAGGAACAAACTTCCAGTTATAAATAAGTAATGTATAGCATGATTAATATAATTAGCACTGCTGTATGTTATATATGTAAGTTACTAAGAAAGTAATTCAGTAAACTCTTAGTAAATCCTAGGACTTCTCATCACAAGGAAAATAAATTTTTTTAAAAAAATTTAATCTATATGAGATGATGAATGTTTCCTAAACTTACTGGGGTCATCATTTCATGACTCATGTAAGTCAAATCATCATGCTGTACACCTTCAACTTATACATTGTATCTCAATAAAACTGGAAGAAAAAAAGCTATGCTTGAATAACTCCAACAAAATCTGGAAACCGGTTGACACAAGAGAAACAAGATTGTCCTACAGTTAGACAAAGAAGGCAGTCACTTAACAGGATGAGATTTCTCAACCCCAAATCTCTACCTCCAACAGACCTTAATGATGCCACACTGCTTGGGTTCATGCCTCTTGGGAGTATTGGCCAGCATCCTTTTCCCCTCCCGTCAGCTACTCTGACTAGGGCTCATTATTCTCTTCCCCAGCACTACACGCTCTTCCTCCACACTTCTCTCCACACTGCTCTGCAGAACTTGAAAGAATAGGCAACCACACTGCTTAGCACAAGGTGAGCATGGAACAAACTCTTATTAGAAGACTTCCATTTGTCCGGAGCCTTCCCTCCTTCAAAATGCAAATGTAATAACAGACGAAAAACCTTCCCAAGGCTTGGTGGGAGAGGATACGTCTGGGGATACAGAAAACAAGGTGGAAGGGATAAGCCTGATTGAGGGAGGCTCACTGAGAGACAGAAGAGACAGAAGCCTGATGGTGGATGAAGGGGGTGACAGTCAGGGGAGGTGGAAAAGTCCTGGGGCAGAGATTGTTTTTTTTCATCTTTATTGGAGTATAATTGCTTTACAATGTTGTGTTAGTTTCTGCTGTACAACAAAGTGAATCAGCTGTAAGTATACATATATCCCCATATCTCCTCCCTCTTGTGTCTCCCTCCCACCCTCCCTATCCCACCCCTCTAGGTCATCACAAAGCACCGAGCTGATCTCCCTGTCTATGCGGCTGCTTCCCACTAGCTATCTATTTTACATTTGGGAGTGTATATATGTTCATGCCATTCTCTCACTTCGTCCCAGCTTCCCCTTCCCCCACTGTGTCCTCAAGTCCGTTCTCTATGTCTGCGTCTTTATTCCTGCCCTGACACTAGGTTCATCAGTACCTTTTTTTTTTTTTTTTTTTTGGGCGGTATGCGGGCCTCTCACTGTTGTGGCCTCTCCCGTTGTGGAGCACAGGCTCCGGACGCGCAGGCTCAGCGGCCATGGCTCACGGGTCCAGCTGCCCCGCGGCATGTGGGATCTTCCCGGACCGGGGCACGAGCCTGTGTCCCCTGCATCGGCAGGCAGACTCCCAACCAATGCGCCACCAGGGAAGCCCTGTACCATTTTTTTAGATTCCATATAGCTGTGTTAGCATATGGTATTTGTTTTTCTCCTTCTGACTTACTTCATTCTGTATGACAGACTCTAGATCCGTCCACCTCATTACAAATAACTCAATTTCATTCCTTTCTATGGCTGAGTTATATTCCGTTGTATATATGTGCTGGGGCAGAGATTTAATCCACGCCACAATTTCTCCAAAGGCAGAAGATGCTGGAGAAAGAACGACAATCAGATCTGCCATGCTGAGCCAGGTGCTGGATCCTGGGAGAGAGCCAGAGTGCCGGTCTTGGGGGAGCAGCATGACTCTGAGGGCAACGGTGCCAGTGAACTTTGCTAAATCTCCATTTCACTTGCTTATCTGCCCCCACAGTCCTCCTAAAGTACCAAAGTTTAGCTGAATCTGATCCAGAGGCCCTCGTGATGATCTGAAATGTCAAGTGCTCCTCCATCCTAATAATACGCATCTGGAATACTTCCCAGATGAGAGAAGACATGCTTCCCTTTGATTTAGAGTTGGAAGGATGACAGAGGGGAGGCAGTAATGATGATGAAAAGAAAAGCATAAGCCAGGTGACAACTCCCATGACCCAGAGAAACCAACAATAGGGAATCAACAAATTATGTGAGATGTTGGCATCTGTGGCATAAACAACAGTGATACCACCTACAGCCATTGGTGATAAAACGCAGCCACCTGCTGTGGTACACCCAGTTTTTTACAGGACCCTTTCCTTAGATGAAATACAAGCTTCTAGGTCCAGCATTCAGGACCGTTACTCTTTGGAGAGGAAGGAAACGTGCATGCTGGTCTTTAACAGCGATTCTTTTCCTGCCATTAAACAAATGAAAAAAAGAAATACATTACTACTGAACCACCCTGTGCCTGGTATAAAAATGTCTCATTCTTTCTAAGTTTGTGATCTTCTCATGAGTAAGGGTGTATTAGTTTCCTGTGGCTGCCATAACAAAGTACCACAAACCAGGTGGCTTAAAACAATAGCAATTTATAGTCTCACCAAGCCCCAAACCAAGGTGGCATCAGGTTTTGTTCCTGCTGAAAGCTCTAAGGGATAATCTGGTCCATGCCTCTCTCCTAGCTTCCCGTAGCCCCAGGTGTTCTTTGGCTTGTGTATCCATCACTCCAATCCTCCGTCTTCACATGGAGTTTTCCCTCTGTGTCTTCACGTTGTCTCCTCTCTGTGCATGTCTGTCTCTGTCTCCAAATTTCCTCTTTTTATGAGGACATCAGTCATATGGGGCTAGGCTCCATTCTAATGACTTTATTTTAACTTGTTTTCCTGGATAAAGACCATATGTCCAAATAAGTTCACATTCTGAGGTTTTAGAGGGTAGGACTCCAACATACCTTCTTTTGGAGGACACAATTCAACCCATAACAAAGGAGTTGGTCCATTTTGATGAAGCTAGAAAAAGCTCAGTGTGGGCCATCCATGTCTAAATTGTGTTCTGCATAACTGTGGTGTTTTGTAGAGGTATGCCAAAGGTTCTACAAACATTGATTCAACTGTCATTTAAAAATACATTGAAAACCCACCACAGCCGTTCAAACGTGATATACATCACTCATGAACACCAGAGTACAGCTTGTGCTTCCTTTATAACACATTTTGTTTTGTTTTGTTTTGTCCAGGCCCAGGAATAAAACCCCTTGTGCCACGTCCGTGCATGTATTCAAACTTCAAACTAGTAGTTTATTGATTTAACACAATTGTCACTTTATAGTGGTCTTCTTGGAATTCAAGCCCTGTGCTTGACTGTATAAGTGTATAAACAAACTGTATAATACTACATGAGTTTGTAAGTGTATAGGCAAGAAGCCTCCTAGAGCTTAATGACAAGTGTCTAGATGCCTCTGCTCAGAGAGAGTCTTCCCTTGGCTCTGTGGTTAATCATGTAAGGGAACACATGGCATATTGACAGGATGACACTGGGTATGAAGAATGGCATTTCCGTAAAATGTGGGTACCCTATTAGTAAAGCCTCATTAGGTTGCAAATGACAGAAACCCATGTCAATCTAGTTTAAGTGAAAAGGGGACTTTGTTGGCTACTCCTCAGAGTGTTTCTTCTTCTGTTCCTCACTGTAGAATTTCCCATGTGATTTCCTCCATGCTTCTGTTGGGGGTACAATGCATTGGCTCACCCATACACATTCCAACACTAAGGCCCACTTCCTTGGACTACAGAAAATGGAAATCTAAAACTACATTTCCCAGATTCCCCTGTGGCTAAGGTTCTCAGGTGGTCTAGGTTCTTCCTGAATGAGGTGAAAGTGAACAACTCTTTGGGTGAGCTGGAGGCACAAGCACTTGGCTCATCAGGACAGCTCTTGAAGAGGTTCTAGTGTCCTGTGTTCTGTGTCGTGGGTGCTGTGTTGTGCGACGCAGTAGCTGTGGGACAGCTGGATGGTGTCTCCTGGCTACTGTTATTCCTGGCTATGTAACCTCCAAACCTAGTTGTCAAGACCTTCTGGAGATTCTGTGAACCACCAAAATATCTCAAAAATTTTTGGTTTTTCTTAAAAGGCCTTTCTACTTAAGTTAGTGAGAGTAGATTCTGTTGTCTGCTACTGAGAAGTGTGACTGATACAATGTAACTCCAATCACCAGTACACACACTGACGACACCAGCTGTCTCTTCAGCCCACAACTCCCTCTGAAGCTGAAGACATATTTGACTGTCTCCTACACAGTCCCACCCAGATGTCCCATAGGTCCCTCAATCTTCATAGACCCCAAACCAAACTCCCCCTCCAAGCTTACTGTTCCTCTGTTTCCTTTATCAGATACTACCATTTTCCCAAGGGCCCAAGCCCAAATCTAAGACCCATCCTAGACATGTCTCTCTTTTTCACCACCAAATGTCAATTAGTGAGTCTTACTTAAATTCCTGAATATGTTCCTTCTTCTTTAATCTTCCTGCCCCATCCCACAGTTTCTTATCCTACCATCCCTTGCCAAAACAAACTGTCTCCTGTCTTCTATCTCACTCCAATCCAACCACCCATCACACCTCCTCCATAGTGATCTTTCAAACACCCAAATATAACCATGTAATCCCTTCGCTTGAATGTGTTAAAGATTTTCCTCACCATTATCATGGTTTCAGGTTGGATGAATGATGTGAAACCAGAGGGCATGTGTGGCAGAAAATAGCTAAAGACTCACCAAATCCATTTTCTCTTTCTCCTGAGAACATGGCTAGACCAGTTTCCCAGCCTCTCTTTCAGTTATAGGGCTTAGTTATCAGTCAGATCTGACTTCAAATACCAGCTCTGCTATTGTAGCAGTTAGCTCCTGCCCTGTAACAAACCACCTTGAAGCTTAGTGGCTCACAACCACCACCATTTATTATGTCTTACAGGTCTACAGAAGGATTGGTGATTTTGCTGTTCCGGACTGAGCTTGGGTGACTTTTAGCTGGGCTTGCTCATATATTGGCACTTTAGTAGGTCAGCTGGGGGTTGCCTGGTCTAGGATGGGCTCAGCAAGGAGACTTACCTCTGCTCCATCCTGGAGGAAATTTCCTCCTCCAGCTGGCTAGCCCAGAGGCAAGGTTTCAAGAAAGAGCAGAAAGAAGCATGCATGCACGCTACCTTGATGTCTAGGCTCTGGACTGACTCACCCTTTAACCACATTGTTCTGGCCAAAGCAAATCACAGGCCAACTCAGATTCGAGGGGGTGGGGAAATAGACTCTCCCTCAATGAGAAAGGCTGCAGACTCGTAGTGCAAAGGAAGAAAGTAAGGAACTGCAGCCATTTTTACAATCAGAGTAGCACAGCTACTCACTAGATGCATGACCTCTCTGGGCCTCATTTCCTCATCCATAAAATAAGGGAAATAACATGTACCTCACAAATGAGATAATGGAGGTAAGACAAAGTCCTCAGTAGAGGGTCTGGCACATAGTCAGTACTCAATGATCCTTCATTACTTTTATTTTTCACATCTCCCTGCAATGTTTACCATTGTGCCTTTCTCATGGTTGGAAGCATTTGTTGAACAAATTAGTCATGCACCTGGCTCAAACGACCAGCTAGAACAATGGCCTTTTAACAGCTCATCACGTTTCTAGAGCTAACACAAACCCACACCTCTCACAGTTGGTCACGGGCCCATTTGAAATCATCCTGTCCAAGCTTGACATAGATCCCTTTTAAAATATATCCTCCAGCTGTTCAAACACAGTCTGTCTTCTGTGCATGTATCAGAACAGGAGAGCACAATTCATGTCCCTCTAAACAAGCTGACTGGAGCAGTCTTCCAAAAGAGAATGTGCATGGAGCTTGCTAATTAGGACACTTCAAACTCCCATTGCCAACAGATCAAAAATCATCCAGAATTATGCTAAGAAATCTTTTGATTTGCTTTATGTGGTAGACTGACTACATTGATGGCCCATGTTTCACTCCTCCCTTTGGTGGTGTCTTCCCACACTGACTCTGGGCTTGGTCATTGGATTTGCTTTGGCTAATGGAATGGTAGCAAACTTGATACAAACATAGGCTGGAAATGTAGTTGCTTTTGTCCATTTCCTCTTTTTATGGGCCCCCCGCCACCACTATGAGAACACTCCAGAGTTAGCCTGCTGGAGGGATGTGAGAGATTGCAGAGGAAAGCTGAATCATACCAGCTGAGGCCATCTTAGACCAGCCAGGCCCCAGTGACCACAGATGAATGAGTGAGACCGGTCAAGATCAGCCACCCATGTCATTTTAGTGGAATGCCCCAATCAATCCATAGACTTATAAGAAGTAAATGAATAGTTGTTGTTTTAAGCCATTCCGCTTTGGGATGGTTTGTTAGGTAGCGGTAGTTAACTGATTCAAATCTATGTCATGATTCTCATCAATTCTATCATGAATGTCTTCTCTTTGCCTTATACTTTGGGGGGCGGAGGAAGAGGAATTAGGTTCATATCAGTAAACCAATACAAGAATACCCACTCTGAAATTAAATATCTGAGCCTACTAAGCTGGCCAAAGTGAGTGCGTTTGTTTCAAGCTTCCGGGGAATAAGTGAGCATTTGGAATAGCCAGGTCACCATCTCACATTAAACCACTTTTTAGTGTGATTGACTCCAAGACAAGAAAGAGAAGGAATATGAAATCTTGGCTTGAGTTGGTGTTTAGGAGAACTTGCTGGTTCTACTCCCAGACCTAACATCGGATTTGAATGATGACGCTTAGCAACACCATGCCTCACTTTACCAGGCTGCTCTACAGGAAATAGTTGAGTTTAACACGAATGGGAGGCCCCAAGAGCTCTGTCTAAGAATTACTGTTCTAAGTGTAAGTTATTTTAGGATTACAGCTCTCTGGCATACACTAGACTTTCTATTATCTGACTAATGGATGGGAGCCGCAGCATAAAAAAAATACCAAATAACCGATACTAAGAGTCTGTACTGAATTCCATTATGGTGAAAAAATATATTGGCAACAAAATTACCTTTCTAATTATGTCTTATTCAGATGAATATCATTTTACATTTCCTGAGTGCATGCCGCCAGGGAAGAAATGCTTTGCCCATAGGCGATCTATAAACTTGCTAATCTATAAGTATCTAATTGAGAATTGACTGTTGCCCAGATTCTATACAGCAGCTCTTTAGTTCAGTGACTGTGGCTTCACCTCTTCATTTTCTTGTCCAAAATAACTCAATGTCTTCCCTGCTTTCTCTTCATCCATTCTGACTCCTGTCTCAAGTAGCTTAAAGAACTCATGCTAGCCTTCTTTTGTGTGTGTGTCTATGTCCACAACATCCAGTAAGAAAAGACAGAGATCCTGGTTCCTCTGTGGACACCTATAGGCAGAGGATGAAAGATTCTCTGTTCCCGAGGGACTAGTTGGAATTTTTATAATCCCTAAATTAAATGTAAATTTCTGGAATAAATAATTTGCTTAGATCTTTTGCAACACCCCGGGAGATCTATTTCCAGTTACTCATGGAGTAATGCTAAACACACACAACTAAATTAAAGTACAGATATTCACAATGAAACACGAGAAGAGGTCGTGCTCTCTCTTTCTCTCCCTCTTTCCCCCTTTCTTTCTCTCTCTCCCCCTCTCTCTTCACAGATCTCAGTTTAAATGTCACATTCAAAAAAGAAAGCGTTTGAACCCTTATCTAAATTAGGTCCTAATGCATCTTTAAGACAAGTATTGAAACTCTTTATTATTTGTTTACTTACATATTTAGAGTTACTCGCCCCCACTAAAATACAAGATCCATTGAGAACAAGGATCACTTTTGTTTTCATTGATGTTCCTCACAATGTAGCACAGTGTTTGGCACACTGTAAATGCTAAATGAATGAATGAGAAAATGAATAAATGGGCAACTAAGATATACCTTGAGGACCAATTTTGATCAATTGTATGGCTTCAAAAAAAATGACTCTGAGCCTGGAAGAGTTCTGTGATCAATGAAAAAGTCAGCCTTGGGTCTAAAAGCAGGCTTTCTCAACGTTGACACTATTAACACTGGGGTTGGATGCTTCTTTGCTGTGGAAAGCCAGCCTGTGCATCATAGGAAGTTTAACAACATGCCTGGCCTCTACCCACCAGATTCCAGTGGTGCCCCTCCCCTCTCCAAGAACCCACCCTAACTGTGACAATCAAAAATATCTCTAGACGTTTCCAAACGCACCCAGCAGGGCAAAATTGCTCTCCTCTCTCTCATTTGAGAGCCTCTTATTTAAAGGGTAATGGTGGGGCTGGGTATTATTTGGGGAGCCAAATATTTGCCAATGTGACAATGGACACCATGAAGAGATGATGTTATTTTAGAGGGAAAGGTGATACCTTTATATTCTATTTAAAGATTTTTGAAAACCGTGTTCTTGGAACCCTAAACCTTCTAGAATTCTGAGAGGGTGGAGTTTAGCTTTGGGAATGTATATTTCTTATAATTGTTAAAAACACTTGAGTTATGAGTGCTGTTGTATGTCTGAAGCCAGGTTTTAATCTTCTTTCCCCAAATTACACCCTCTCTTTCTCTCTAGTTAATAACCCCTTCAGGAAGCAAATACTCTGAGGGTTACCACCTACAAGTAGGAAATCAGTTACGCTCACTTTGTGATGGGCTGGATGGAACAATATAAAAAAGGCTATTTTATTAAAGCTTAATAGCCAGTTTGCAAAACAGAGATGATAGTAATACCCAACCTCCTCTACCTCTCATGGCTGAGTGAAAAAGGTGAGAAAATGCTGGCAGAAGTGCTTTGTAAACAAGGAAGTGATCTGCAAATATCAGCTGGGTGCTTCTCTGAGCTTCCGTAGCCACACATGCCTTACCACAGGACTCTTCAGTGTCTGTTTATCTACTCCACTGTATCCTGAGTCCCTCTAGGGCAGAGCCAATGTTCCATCCCTCTCTGTCCCCAGACCTTAGTGCAATGCCAAGCTCTATGCTGGGACACAAGCACCCAGTTCACGTATGTGGAATGCACGGTCAAGTTATTATTGTCTCCATCTGCTCCACATCCACTCTCTCTTCTTGTAGCAATAATGCCTCCCCAAACTGCATGTGGTTTTGGTGGGACCATCCATCAACATGCACACCCTCCCATTTCCGAGAAGGAAGAGGACCCAATGACCTAAGACAGCTCAGTCAGACTCTTCTAGGAACTTGAATCTTGATCAAAGTGACACAAAGAGAGAAAATGCTCGGGGCCAATTTATCCCCATACAGCACCCTGAAGCAACTGCTCTTTAGTTCTTGATAGCCAAATCTCCATAGCTAACCTCTTTCCTGTCTTTTCTGAGAAATAGATCTTCAGTTTTTCCTAACAGCTACCCTATTTGCTTCTGTTAAATTTTGCTCTTGTTACGTTAACCAGAGCTTTTATCTGCTGCTGACCAAAGAGCTCTAGCCCATTGCTTACCCCTAACCTGCCATGATTTTGTTACTATATCAGATCCACCTCATTGTAACATGAACCATCAACTATTAGACCAGCATAGAGTCTATTTTGTTACCATTTGAAAGGTATATCATTAAAATAACCACTTAGTATCTAAAAATGTAACATAAAGTTTCTACGATGTGAAAATAAATTCCCAAATTGCTCTTTAGCACTACACAGATTGTTGGAAACTATAGCAGTTTGATAGAGACTATTCCATTCAAACATTACCTATCCTGAGAGATGCTGGCTTCTATTAGAATATAGCAATGGACAGGAGTCCAGTGTTTTTGAGTCTCATTTCCAATTATACCTGGGTCTTTGCATGGTGAACACTGAAAACAACTTTCAGCATTTCAGAATTTCTCCTAAAATTCTGCTCCATGGATTTTGCAAGGTGCCAGAGGTCTCAGAAGAGGCTACCTTTATCTATTTTCTTTAAAAAAATACCTAAACACAAGCTTAACAGAGGGTCAGGATTACAATTTCACATCTCACCCTCCATTTCTTCTGAACAGGGAAGGTGATTGCAGAAGCTCTATAACTGATGGGATCACATCTCAGCCTGGCAATGCCTGCAGGTTAAATTGTATTAAAAAAAGAAAGGATTTTAAAAGATCAAAATCACCATGGCAGGATGGGAAGTGGGCTTGTGCGCATTATGTAAGAAACTGCAAACTTCAGACCTGCTGATTTTATAGTTTTGCATCTGAGATGGACAATAGCATTGCCTTTTCAAACATGCAAGGAAAGGATGGGTAATGGAGCACACGGATTACTGGAGGGGATAAGCTAAGATTCCTTTGAATAATCAGCTTAGCATTGTAGCTTTCCTGTTAGGTGAACTCAATTCTTCAGCGTCCATTTAAGTATTTCTTTCTTCTCTGACCTTTAAGAGGTAGAAATCTGATGGCATAAGTAGACTTAAAAATATCCCAGGGTAATTTTCTTAGGATGAAAATTTTGCCTCTTTGCCCTCGTTCTAATTTCAGAGTTTCTTCTCTGCTTGCTACAACATTGGGGAGTGTTCCAGCTCTTGCTTCAGCCTGGTGTCACATTTCTGAAGAGAATAAGAAAAAACTACACTTGGGGTGCTCCTCGTAGCCACAGCCAGTGTCTGTGAACTTGAGAAGTCAAGCATCCATCTGGTACCTCAGTATGTGCAATGTGAGGACAAGACATTCTCCAGGTCTGTCAACAGGGTCTCACTTATGACTGTGAAGCCGGGTGTAGCTATAAAACACCAGATACGTGCACTAGTAATAACCGCAGGGTCCATACCATGAATACGGGTTGAATTCAGAGAGGGTGGAAAGTGCTGCTAACAGGAGAAATCACCTTGATGTATACGTCTGTAGTGAGCGTGTGTCAACTATCTGACTCCCGAAGTCCCTTCCCCCACACACGTTGATGTCCACTGTACAGACCTGACCCTCCTATTTGTCAGGAGCCTGAGCCCACGGTTGCTCTGGTTGAGGCTCTGCTCCAAACCAGCTTCCCACACTCTGAGGCCAGTCCAGAGAGGGAGAGCGCACAGGTAGCTCAAACAGTCAATCTATTCCTGTTAAATCAGCCTGCTTCCTGCCGGAAATTAATCAGAAAGCATAATCAACCAGGGCAGACTGCTCTAGAAAACAAAACAAGAAAGGAACAGGAAGCCACCCAAATTATATTGAGTCTCTGATCCTGGCAGGGACCCCATCGGCCTCCTGAATGCCAGGTTTGCCTCCTGCCAATTGCTCCCTCCTGATGTGTTCCTTCTTGTTTGGCAAGAGGAATATAGGTCTTTGTCAAATATGAGTTCCCTGAACACAAATAACAGAAAGAAAGAAAAGGAAAGAAAAGAAAAGAAAAGGGAAGGAGAGGGGAGGGAAGGGAAGGGAAGGGAAGTGGTGAGACAGGAAGGGACAAAAGGGGCAGAATCTCACTCCACATTTCCACTAAGATATATATTTGCCAACAGAGAGATGAGGAGGCGGGGGAGAGAGGAGAGAAGTGAAAGTTGAGAGAAGGAGAAGTCAGAAGGGAAGGAGGGAAAATTCTGGGGTGTGGGGAGAAAGAAGGAGAAAAAGGAAAGCGAGAAGAAAGGGGACAATGAGGAAGGAGCGGGGGAGAGGACAAAAGATACAGCAGGTTTCATTTCTCTTCTGCCTAATATTTGACTTTCGTCAGGCTGTACGTGCAGACTTGCTTAGAGGTGATGGTTGTACAGTTCATTTTTGTTTTTAAAGGCTTGCTTACTTCATTCCTAGAGATGGAGCTCTGGGAAAGGTGCACCAATGACTCAGCCTCACTTAAACTGAGCTCTCCCTCCAAACCCGGGCAAGCCATGCTCCAGACAGAGAAGCCTCACTCACTGCCAGGCCTGGACAGAGCCCGAGGGTCAGTGGAGCACAGGCCCTCCTTGGCCACTCCACGCTCCATGGCCTGCAGAAGCTGCACCGCCCCCCGCCGCCATAAGGCACAGAAAGCCTCTGCCTTTCAGTACGCAGCCTTCCAGAGGAAGACCTTACTGCCAACAAAGTGATCTTATTGTTTTCCCAAGCATTTGTTCACCCCTTAATAAATAATGATATTAGGTCTTTGGGGAGAAGAAGGAGAGAACTGCCAATAGGAGATTTAATTTGCTGTAATCAACCTCTCTTAGCATGCAGAGTCACACGGTGCGAGTAAAAGAATTAATCTCTACCAGAAAGAATTGCCTCTTCGGTGTTATGAATCTAATCACTTACGAGGCTGAGTCGGCAGTCTGGGTTTAGACAGACCTCTCAGGAATAAAAGCCACAAGATCAGGTTTCAAATACGATCTGAATGGTACACTTCATTGAATTTGGGGGCCTTCGGATTACAAAAGGAATGGAATGCAAATAGAGGCACTTGGCCTCTTTTAGACACCCCTTAAATGTTCAGAAAGACTTTTAGGGAATGAATAAATAATTGCAGGCCTCTGGGCTTCCTGTGTGAGATGTTCCTTCTTGATTCTATTCTCTAGGATGGATTGTCAAACCTGCCAATCATCTCCAGCACCCCCATTATACTTGGGAGATGTGTTTGCTCTGTGCATACTGTTTTACAATCCTCCGAGGTGGAATTTCATAGCCCAGCAATGCTTTTGCCTTTGACATTCTCCTAAGCGGGATTTATTGCTTCCAAGACAGATGTGACTTGAATCGATTATGGCTTTTAAGCAGTCACTCTGGAAGCAGCCTCTACGTTCTCTGGAATCCTTTTTGCCTGACTTCATTCAACTTGCAAGCTGATGTCAGAGTATTTCATCATAATCTAATACCGTTAAGAGTCCTTTGGGTATGCAACTGAGCAGGCTATTATATCAACTAAATTCCGGATGTGGTTACTACTCTTGAAGAGATTACGTCTTGCAACACACAAACATCTATTAATATCACAAAATGCAGCCAGAACAGAAGGAGGTACCTAGAAGTTATATTTACATGCTGTTGACCTCTCATTATTGATGAACTTAGAAAGTGAAGTAAGTGCATTCATTTGTCTTTGGGATAGAGTCAAGAAGAAGCAATGTCAAAAACTGAATGGAAAATAACCGAATTTCCAAAAATGCTCAATAAAGATTCTCATTATAAAACACATATCTCTGGTTGTCTATTTCAGAACTCAAAATTACATATTACCCCTGGCCATCCCCAAAATGTTGGGGTTCCTTAGCATTTTATAAGTTTGACAGCACTAATCTTATAGTTATTTCAGAGGTGCTCTGAGCCTGGGGGTACTAGGTAACATGATTCTAATTGACTTCAGCCATGGATCTAGATCATAACCACAAATCATGTTTTGAAAAGTTTAATGGTTTTGGAAGAAAATAAGTGAAGGTGGTATTTTTAGATGAATCACAACCCACCTCACCCTATATTAGTGCAAAAGACAAGAGGGTGGGGTCTTTGAAAAACAGGAGGCAAAGAAATAACATTTCCAGACACTATACCACTTTCCTACCTGATTTTCTATGATTATTTTTCTCTGGAAGAAGACCCGACTGACTTCCTTTCAGAATGCATGACTTAGCGGAATATCCACCATACCTTGCTCCATTTTTTCTATCTATTTTATTGAGAGAATTCTAGCAGGCATTGATCAAAGCCACGAAGGATAAAAGTTATTAAATGAATTTGGTATTTAGGGGGAGGAAATATTTCCTTAAGCAACATTAAACATTCTCGAAATCCAGTTCTAGGCATTAGTAAGCTCATATGTGAAGGAGAGGGAAAAGGTGAATGGTTTTTTACTCGGTTAGATTTTGCAAACAGGAGTTTACATAACATCATTAAGGGTTCATCTAGATGGTTCCCTTGGCTGTTGTATGATCTATAGGATGGGGTCTAGGCACTGAGGAAAGCTAATCCTTTCAAGAACAATTTGCTCTCTTTTATTTGTTAAATTGTTCTAAATTTCCCTTTATTCTGAGTTTTAAAATTGGTCGTTGTAGCTTCAGAATCTTTCCTTTTTCTGCTAGACGGGCCTGGGGAGAAAGGAGAGGCTGAATGGGCTGCTCATAATAAAGCGGAAAAGGGAGAACAGTGAATAAAAATGAAAGGCTTTACATAATGTGGGCCATCTCAATATAGGGGCTCAAAAATCCCGTGGGGCAGCTTCAAGCATTGACAGGTGAGAAATACACAAAAACCTTGCCAGTTAAAGTCTTATTGGTACAAGATCCAGGCTTCAGGATTGATTTTAAAAATAAAACATAAAACAGCATCATGATAGAAACAAAAGCAAAGAAACCACAGTGCAAAATCTGATACAGAGTGGAACGCAGGAAACCACCAACCATTCTGACCTCACTGCTGTTGAACAGAAAACAAGCTCAGGAAGAAAGCTCTAGGACAAACTAACACAAAATCACCAGACCCAGAGAACATTTTCTGAAACGTTTCTAGATACTGAAGAGGTGGAAACAACAAAAAAATATAGTTCAGCTTGGCTTCACAAACACAGAAAACCAACAGTTCTCTTAAAACACCTGGTGTTTGCCTATCAACATATCTGGAGAGACCCACCAACAAAACCAGAAGGAGTAGATAAATTATTTTCTAAATATTTCAATAAAATAGTGCACAAGGAGAAACCTTGAAGAATCCCATCTCAACAAAGCAGGCAATGAGCTAAGTATCTTCTGTAATTAATTCATTGCTAGCCTTACAAAGAAAAAAAATAAGAAAAAAACAGTGTTGATTCGCTTACTGGTGGCGCATCAAATGTACCAAAATATTCATTAGTTACTCAGTGATGCTGTTTGGGATAAGTATTGCTCCACTCCAAAGCCTTTGCCAGCTCTGATGCCTGCCAAATTTCTATGTAAATGGGTTTTCACTTTCCAAGGCTAATGGGAGATCTGTTAAATTCTCAGAGACAACACGTATATTATTTTAAGCCCTATTACTTTGACTTAAAAACAAGCTATTTTAATACTAAATCCAAAATAATACCTAATTAGAAATCCAATACTCAAATATCAGAATGTCTGTGCGTGGCTCTTCATTGCAAAGGCAGTTGCAATGAATGTGATAGATGAACATTTTTGCACAGCTTATACCAAGAAGAAAACCAAAAAGGTTACCATTTATTTACTGATCTCTGTACCTGAGCATCCATTAAGAGGTGCCTCATCAATATCATGGAACTCTTCAGAGTCTCCTTTTCAGTGGGCAGAAACGGGTCTTGGTCCTCCTCCAGCGCCTTCGACTTGGTGACAATAAAATGGGATATCTGGTCATTGAGGGTGTGCAATGATTGTACAGCTGCAAAAACAGAAAGAGCGAAAGTGGAATCACAGCAGGTAACTTTCAAAGAGAAATTGGCTACCAATTTTAAAGGGAGAAGCGAGGGTGTACACAAAAGGTATGACCCAGGCAGGTGTCAAGAAGCGTTACATCCATGAATCTCTTCAACACATGTGTTTAACAGGTAACAGATTGAACACCCTCCAAATGCCAAGCCTATATGGAAATGCTTGGGGATACAGTCGTGAGCAAAACCAGACATGATGCTTCCCCTCATGGAGCATCCAGTCCTGTGGGGGACACTGAAAAGAAACAAGTTAGAAAATACTTCTATGAAGATGACTTTGAGGTAAGTGTTTATAAATCACAGAGACCAGCAGGGCAGGAGGGGAGAGCTCTAGAGTAGATTTACATTTATAGTAGTATAGTTGGCTATGTTACCTCTAAACAGATCGCCTCTATCATTAAGTTTTGTGAAAGGACAGTGGCCATGTTTTCCAATCAGTACCACATGTGTGCTGAGAAGATTATTATTTCTCTATAATTCACGTAGCACTTGCCATCTGACATGGTACAGATTTTACGATTTCACTTATTTTTTTGTGCTTGTTGCCTCTTTTTCCACTTTCTCCACAGTGCACCTGGTAAGAGCAGAGACTTTAAGAAAAACCTCTTTGTTTATGGTTATATGCCCAACAACTAGGAAAGTTCCTAGAAAGTAGAAGATGCTCAATAAATGTTGTTGAATTAATTTCCTTACATTTCCTTGAATTAAAATTTCTTTCCTTATAGAATTTCTCTAATTTTCAGGTAAATCTATCCTTTCAAACCAAGCATTAGTAAATCTTACACATTCTCAGGAAAAACACTGCACTAACTGCAATTCTGAGGATGCAGAGTATTCACCAAAAACTAGTGTCCAATAGAATCACTCTGAGGGCATCTGCCTTTGACCATGAGGGAGTAAGAGGACTCAGATTCCCCTCCTGCTATAAATAACTAGAAAACTGTACAATATCTCAGAAACAAATAGTTTTAGACCTCGAACAATAGCACAGAAGTGTGATCCTTTAGAAAAGAAAAAAGTTGAGTCCTATCATCACCAGCAGTCTGCAAAAAAGGAATGTCCAGACCTCAGCATGGGAAGAGGAACCCAAGGAGAGCCCAGCACTTGACACTGAATTGAGGAGACAGAGATTGAAAAGGCTAAGTTTGCTATAATTTGCAAGACAAAGTACTGAAAAGGAGGGAAATATACAGAGATCTCTAGAAATCTGCACAGGGGTCTCTATGAGTTGTTGGCTGAATATCAATCCTATGTATGGGTAAGATAAAACCCTATATGATCTGTCAAGAAAAAATTCCAGGAGAGAAAAGTTACATTTTGTGGAGCTGTAAGCCCAATAATTCCAAGAGATCTCACAGAGCCACAAATTGTTTGCATGCTCACCAGCCGAAGTAGAGGGGCTTTGTTGGAATTCAGGGCATATTCAGCAGAAACTCCAGAAGGATAAAGCTTTAGAAATGAAACTAAATGATCCCTAGAATAAAGGCAACTCTAGGCCTATCCACAAAGAGTTTAAAATTAAGCCCTGAAAGGATCAAACTGATCTGCAAGTAACTAAAATACTTGTCAGGAAAGAAAAATGAGCATTTTTTTTGGAGAGGCATAACAAAATCTAGTGCCCCAAAATGCAAAATCCATAATGCTCAGTATTCAATAAAAAATTACCAGACATGTAAAGAAATAAGAAAGTATAACTTGTAGCCTCAAGAAAAATCAGTTTATAGAAGCAGACCCAGAAATAACAAGTGATAGCATTAGAAAATATGGCTATTAAGATAGCTATTATAGATACATTTTGAATGTTCAAGGTTGTAAAATAAAACATGATTATAATGAGGAGAAAAATATAATATTTAAATCAGAACCAAGTGGAGCTTCTAGGGATGAGAAATGCACATCTAAAATAAAATTTTTATTGGAGGAGATTCATAGCCGATTAAAAAATGAAGAAGAAAAAATCAGTGAACTTGAAATTATAGTAATAAAACTATCTATCTATAATGAATAAACAGAGCCTCTTTGACAATATAAAGCTGTCTGACATACACGCACTTGGAGTCTGAGGGGGTGGGGTGTGGGCCGGGGCAGAAACAATGTTTGAAGAAATGGTGAACAAATTTTTGTCAAATTTGATTATATTATACACCTATGGATACAAGAATCTCAATAAACTTCAGGCAGTACAAACACAAAGAACACTATAACAAGGCATATTATAATCCAATTGCTAAACAAATAAACACGCAGTGAAAAAGAGAAAATCTTAAAATCAACCAGAGGAAGAAAGCATATTGCATTCAGAGGAACAGAGATAAGAATGATGTCAGACTTATTAGCAGAATCTATGCAAACCAGAAAATAATCTATGCATGTTGAAAGTACTGAAGAAAAGAAGCTTGCCAACCTAGAATTCTATAACCAATAATAATGTCTTTCAAAAAATGAATGTGAAATAATGACTTTTTTAGATAAACAAAGGCTGAGAGAACTCATCACCAACAGATTTTCATTAAAAGCGATGTTAAATGTCTTCAGACAAAAGGAAAATGGCATTAGATGGAAACTTTTATTCACAAAAATGAAAAAAAGAATGCTTAAAAGGAGCAATATTTGAGTAACGTTAACACATTTTCTTTCTCACCTTTTAACTCATTTAAAAGATAATAAATGGTTTAAAGCACAAAAAATAATGTATTGTGCATTTGATAACATGTATAAAAGTAAAACATATGACAACAGAACAGAGAATGAGACTGGCATATGGAAATATATTGTGATAAGTTTCATATATTGTACATATATGAACAATATGTGAGCAGTTTGTTATATGAAAGTGGACTGTGTTAAGTTAAACATGCATATTGTAAATCCTAGAGTAAGCTCTACAAATAATACATAAACAAATGATTATTTTGAGCCATGGAGAATCAACCTTGGACAACTGAGCATAGAGTTACAACTACAAGCCATGAAATAGGAAGAATACAGAATATGACCTCAGAGCAGTTTCTCACTACACAGGAAGACTCTAAAATCTTTTCCTGGACTGGGGAAGGAGCTTGGCTAAAACAGAGAAAGATGAACAAGAAAGTATGGGACCTGATCCCTGCCTAACCTGAATCCTCATCCTACAAAGGAGATGGTAAAAAAACACCCAGATAGATTTTGGGATCTGAAAGCAGAGTGACTTAACGTCTTATGTCCTACCCTGGGCAGCTGGGTGGGGCAGCTTTTCAGTGCACACACCAGTAGGAGGGTAGAAACTACAGCCACATGGAATTGTAAGTCAGAGAGGAGCTGAGATAGCACAACTGCCCTACCACCCTCACCCTTCCACCTCCAGTCTCCCTTAGCATCATGGGGGCTGAAAATATCTCCAGTGAATCCAGAAGTGTCCAGAGAGAGATTCATGGACCAGATACACATCCCCAAGATAGGATAATACAACATATAAGTCGCCCAAGAACCCAAAGAGAAGGGAAAAATAATGGGTAGGGGAGCAATTTGAATTTATTTGATATTTATCCAGAAGGTACTAAGTTTTCAACCAGAGTTGACTAAATTATATCATCAGTGGAAATGCTGGCTCCAGGTCTAAGTTGAATTTCATTATACAAAGTTGAAAACAACAAAAACAAATGACTTTTTGGAGTTGTGACTATAAATTTTTAAACCCTCTATATATCTTCTCTCTCTTACTTGCAAACAGGAAGGTTGGGGCACACTGAACCATAAGGAAAACAATTGAGTAGGCATCCAAATAACCTACCAGAATCTAGGACCAATCTCTGTATGATTCATGCCCCATTTCCCACCACCACCCTGCCTTCCCTTTCCCTACCTCCAAGTACATGGACATAATGTTCTCACGAACAAGCCTTTCTCCCCAGGTCATTCCAGGGATACCCCAGTTCCCAAGTCCTTTGCTTATAGACACAAGAGACACTGCTGTCAAAAAACTCATGTCACTTCTTAGAAGGGAAGAATTACCGTCAATGCTTTTCACTCTAACCAGGCTAGTGAATGTGGGGTTCTCAAAATGCGTCTACTACAGGCCTTCTCTATTCTTGTTCCAGAAAATTAAGGCTTAGTAGCTAAAATATGCTCTAGGGCTTCCCTGGTGGTGCAGTGGTTAAGAATCCACCTGTCAATGCAGGGGACACGGGCTCGAGCCCTGGTCCAGGAAGATCCCACATGCTGCGGAGCAACTAAGCCCGTGTGCCACAACTACTGAGCCTGCACTCTAGAGCCCACAAGCCACAACTGCTGAGCTCGTGTGCCACAGCTACTGAAGCCTGCGTGCCTAGAGCCCGTGCTCTGCAATGAGAATCCACGGTAATGAGAAGCCTGTGCACTGCAACGAAGAGTAGGCCCCACTCGCCACAACCAGAGAAAGCCCGCGTGCAACAATGAAGACCCAATGCAGCCAAAAATAAAATAAATTAAAAAAATAAAAATTTTTTTAAATTAAAAAAATATACACTCTAATTTTTACTTTGTTCTAAATTCAGGACACATTAAAAGTGTTAACACTCCCCTCTCTTCTCAAAGAATAGACACTTTCATTAGAGAACTTACCATATTCTATTGTAATTGCTTAAGAATTCATCTGTGGTAGATTTAATTATTGGTCCCTAAACTACTCCTCCAAAACTTGTTCCTATAGTGCCCTCCTCAGTGACACTCCTTAGTGGAGAAACATACCTCCTGTCTTAAATGATGTCAGGCTTTGCCATGTGACTTTCTTTAGCCAATTAAATGTGTGCAAACATGAGTCATGACATGTCCAAGTAGAACATCATGTGGTTCCACTATTATTCTTTCCCCTTTGCCAGAATGTAGAAGACGTGCAAGTGAAAAGCAAACCCTTGCTACTATAAAGCACCAAAATTTGGGGACGGGGGAGGCATTTGTTACTGGAGCTTAGCCTCTTGAATGCTGACTACTGCACAGTCTCTGGACTAGATGGTGACTCCCCTGAAGGCAAGAATGGAATTTTGTTCACCGTGTATCATGGGTGTTTAGCAAAGAAGAGCTACTTGGGAAATTTTTAATGGATAAACAAATACAGTTGTTTTGAGAGTACAGATCCTATATAATAAGAATGATAAGGATTACAGTTTATTGAGTGTCTATCATATGTCAGAGGCTTTCAAAACCTCTGTGCAGAATGAAGAGGCACTAATAATGTGGGTTCTAGGGCCAGAAGCCTGAGTTCACACCCAGCTCTGATAATTACATAAGTGGGTGAACTTGAACAAGTTACTTTACAGCCCACAGTGCCCAGCACATTGTAAGTTCTCAGTAAGTGCTGGCTGTTATTATTGTTAAAGATCTATCAGAGATGCAGAATCTGAAGCTCAGAGATTTACACAACACATGAAAACCAAGGCCATGACTCTCCAATGCCTATTCTCACAATACCCACACTTCTGCTCCAGAATAATGTCTAGTTAGACACAGCACCACAAGTGGGGTGTTATACCACCAACACCAGCCAAGTGGGACACAATACAAGTAAAGGCAGGGAACAAGTCTAGAATTTTATTTATTTATTTATTTATTTATTGGCAAACGTAAAACAAGCAGATGGCAGAGCGCCTGGCACACAGTAAACATTTCATGTGCTAAAAATAGCTAGGATATGAAGCTCTTCAGTGATGATTCCCTACCTATACTTCTTGAACCTCCTCTCTCTATCTCATAGTTCCATCACTGACAATAATAATTATTATCAATAGTATTATAACAAATATCTATGGGGACTCAATATTCACAAGCATGGTGCCACATGTTTAACAGGCATTACCTCACTTAATCACCCCCAAAATTCTATTGAAGTATCATTATCATCGTTCCTATTTTCCAAATGAAGAAACTCAGATTAAGTGACTCACCCAAGATTATGCACCTAGTCAGTGAAGGAAACAGGATTCATATCTAGGCAGAGCCTGCACACATAATTCCTACATTATACCACCTCCACCCTGCCCACCACTTGCTGCTCCATCCTGCTCTCCTTTGGGCAAAACTACTACCCTCTGGTCCCCTACCTCCTGGGGTACAACACAGAGCAATCCTAGGCATACAGAATGTCAGGCTGGCCATGAGGTATCACCTGGTAATATACTCACACTTTTAAAGGTGAGAAAACTGAGGCCAAGAAAGATGATCCAGCTCCCTGAAGATGCTGTAGCAGTCAGTTTGAGAGTAAGGACCTTGAAGACAGTCTGCCTGGGTCTCAATCTTATCTGCCCCTCCAACTAGCTGTCTAACCTTGGGTGAATTACTTAACTCCTCAGTTTTCCCATCTGTAAATGGGGATAATAATAGTAACTACTTCACAGAGTTGCTCTGAGAAATAAATTAGACCATCTGCATAAGGCATGTGGCACAGTATCTGCCACATGTTAAGTATGTAAAAAGCATTCACCATTGGGCTTCCCTAGTGGCGTAGTGGTGGAGAGTCTGCCTGCCAATGCAGGGGACACGGGTTCTAGCCCTGGTCTGGGAGGGTCCCACATGTCGCGGAGCAACTAGGCCCATGAGCCACAACTACTGAGCCTGCGCATCTGGAGCCTGTGCTCCACAACAAGAGAGGCCGCAACAGTGGGAGGCCCGAGCACCGCGATGAAGAGTGGCCCCCACTTGCCTCAACTAGAGAAAGCCCTCGCACAGAAACGAAGACCCAACACAGCCAAAAATAAATAAATAAATAATAAAAATAAAGGAATTCCCTTAAAATTTTTTTTTTTAAAAAAGCATTCACTGGGCCTCCCTGTTGGCGCAAGTGGTTGAGAGTCCGCCTGCCGATGCAGGGGATACGGGTTCGTGCCCCGGTCTGGGAGGATCCCATATGCCGCGGAGCGGCTGGGCCCGTGAGCCATGGCCGCTGGGCCTGCGCATCCGGAGCCTGTGCACCGCAACGGGAGAGGCCACAACAGTGAGAGGCCCACATACCGCAAAAAGAAAAAAAAAAAAAAAAAAATTAAAAAAAAAGCATTCACTATTATGATTATTCCACAGTTTGTACCTCAAGTCTTTGACTTACTGATATTAACTAGTTGCTATGTTTATAACTGAGGGTACTTATCAAATCTTTGTTATATAAGTCAGCCAAGATGGTCTCTGTGTATTAGCCTAGGTTCTTTATTTCTTCACTGCAGGCTGAGACCTTTTAGCTCAAAAGCCAGCAGGTGCCAAACTCAAAGGTTTTATATCCAAATATTTTAAATATAGCCCCAATAAGCAGATTGTTAGCTATTTAGGGCCTGTCTGCTTTGAAAACCCCACAAAACTGTGCCCAACATTTGCTAGCCATTGATAAGATAAGCCCTGGGACATAAAGACCCCAAGACCCTGCTGGTCTCTGACCCAGACTCCTCAGTGTGCTGGTGTGTGACATCACCTGGACACATGAGTTCCGTCCAGGACCCCTCTCTCACCGAGGAGTTCCTTGCCGTCTTCCCCTCTGGGTATTGACCCCTGCACTGCTGGACAGTGTCCTGCTGTGAGAGACCTCCCAGTATGCAAACTGCCAAAGGGTCACCCAGTAAAGCCCGTGTGTGCTACTGCCACCTAGTGGTCAGACCTTTTCCCTGCTGAACCCCAAGATCCCTTGAATCCCCTACATGACCCATTTGTCTCTTCATTTTGTATCCCAGTTACAACTAGTCCAGTGCTTCATACGAAATGAAAACATAAAAGCTGAAAGTTGAATAACTGGAAATAATGACACAAGGTCCTCCTATATGCAAACCTACTCTTCAAGGCAGGTCACTCTGTTTTTAGGCTTGTGTAATGGGCACTTTATGTATTTGTCTGGTTACCTCTATTTCCCTCTTCTTCTGATAAGAGAAGATGTGGCACATATATACAATGGAATATTACTCAACCATAAAAAGAAACGAAATGGAGCTACTTATAATGAGGTGGATGGACCTAGAGTCTGTCATACAGAGTGAAGTAAGTCAGAAAGAGAAAGACAAATACCGTATGCTAAGACATATATATGGAATCTAAGAAAAAAAAATGTCATGAAGAACCTAGGGGTAAGACAGGAATAAAGACACAGACCTACTAGAGAATGGACTTGAGGATATGGGGAGGGGGAAGGGTAAGCTGTGACAAAGTGAGAGAGTGGCATGGACATATATACACTACCAAACATAAAATAGGTAGCTAGTGGGAAGCAGCCGCATAGCACAGGGAGATCAGCTCAGTGCTCTGTGACCACCTAGAGGAGTGGGATAGGGAGGGTGGGAGGGAGGGAGATGCAAGACGGAAGGGATATGGGAACATATGTATATGTATAACTGACTCACTTTGTTATAAAGCAGAAACTAACACACCACTGTAAAGCAATTATACTCCAATAAAGATGTTTTAAAAATAAATAAATAAATAAAATAAGAAACTCTCATTCCCGTTTGTGCAAACACCCATCCCCACTTGTGGTTCATGTAGGGCTGATCCCACTCCCAGGTCCTAGAGGTGAGCACATCGTCCAGACGTGGCCATTCTAAGCACTTCATCTCCCTGGCAACAGTGGTTGGTCCAGGAGAGGGCTTGTGACCTAAACATGGCCAACAAGATTTAATTCCAGAACCATCTGATAGAACTATTAAGAAAGAGAGTCTCTCTTTTTCAGTTGAGTTTGATAAACTGGTAGGAATGTGGAGCAGCTGGTGGTCCTTGTAGCCATCAACTAGGGAGCCCCAGCCTGAGAATAAAATCAACTGAGTAAAGAGGCAATTCTCATCCACAGACAGGTAAAGAGATTCTTGACCATATCATTACAGCATCAGGATTCAGCCACAGACTTCAGTTAGGTGGATCGTTAAATTCCCTTCTTTTCATTAGACCACCTGGGTTGGATTTCTGTCATTTGCAATCAAGAAGTCCTGATTACTATAAAGAAGCCTGTACTTTGTCCTCATTGTAATAGTTATTTATGTGGATACTTCTTTAATGTCTGCCTCCCTCTGTGGCAGATTAAAGAAGATCTTAAATGTTGCGAGAAGAACCAAGGAATCTAGCCATCTGCCACAGATGAGGCTTTAGACATGTGGTTCCAGCCATCTCAATTCACCCTAGATGAGAGCTCAGTCACTCTGGAGCAGAGTTGAACCTCTCCTCTGTATGATACCCAAACTTCTGGCCTACAAAACTGAGCATAACAAGGTGTTGATTTACACCCGCCATTTGAAGATGGTTTGTTATGTAGCAATAGATAACTGTTAGTTCCATGAGGCCAGCAACCATGTTTTTTTGGTTCTTCCCTGTATCTGCAGCTCTAAGCACAACACCTGGCACACAGTAGTGCTTGGAAAGATAAATATCTGTCCAAAAGAAAAAAATGAATAAATAAATGAAGGAAAAAGCCAGCTTCACTACACTTTGTCCCCTCCACCAGCCCATCATCCTAGAATCAGGTGTTATGCACATTCTTCTCCATTTGGCCTATAAAAATCTCAACCAAATAATACTGTTCTTAAAGTCTATGATGGATTATGGAATGAAGAACCATATATACGCTTTGTTATTTACCTGAGTTTAGGAAATTGAATCATAAATTTATTTGGTTGGTGGTTCTACATGTGAAATGATGTTAAATTTATTTCATGTTATTCTGGTCTATAAATTTGAAGAAATATGTATTTCTATAGCAGGCTTATTTATATGAAGTGCTCATTTGAATTTCACCATATATTAATAAGTATTTATTTAGGTTTCAGATAAGGGTAGCACATTCATGGGTTGGCAGAAGAAAAAAATAACAAGTCTCAATATTTTATGTCATTAGCAAAAATTGAAGGTACACATAAAATTTGTTAACATTTTCAGAAGAGGAATAACAGCTTAGCATACTGTGCCTCTGTTTTTATAGATCAGATGAATTATAGACATGAAATAATAATACTATGACCCTAAGCACTCATTTTATGCAGATGAGACCAGATGTCACTGAGATGGGCTAGTGTACATTTTTACAGAAAAATATACCAAATGAATCATATCATAGGGCACAGCCTTATGTGGACACAAGAAGCTCCATGGATTTTACGATCTTGCCATTTATATGGTCCATAGATATGAACTAATGATCAAATTTATCCCTACATGTTAAACAACCTTTGCTTTTCGTGTATCTCAAATTCTTTGATGTATTTTGCATTAAAATGCTCACACGTTTCCAACTCTTGCTTTAATCTAGTCTCATTAAATAAATGAAGCCTATATAATTCAGGTATTTCCCCCCGTTGTTGTAATAAAACTCATTCTGCAAGTCAAAAGTTGATGCTGGAATCAAGAATTTAGAGAAATTGAACCCCTCCTGCATCGCTGGTGGGAGTGTAAAATGGTGCAGCTGCTCTGGAGCACAGTGTGGCAGTTCCTCAGTAAGTTAAACGTAGAATTTCAATGTGAACCAGCAATTCTAGTCTTAGGTATATCACCAAAAGAACTGAAAACAGGTGTTCAAGAAAACACTTATCCATGAATGTTCACAGCAGCACTAATCATAATAGCCAAAGGTAGAAACAACCCAAATGCCCATCAACTGATGAATGGATAAGCAAAATGTACAATATACAATGGAACATTATTCAGACTTTAAAAGGAATGAAGTTCTCATACATGCTACAACATGGATGAGCCGAAAAAAACTATACTAAGTGAAAGAAGCCAGTCACAAAATGCTACATACTTTTTTACACAGCGGCTTCTTATTAGTTATCTATTTTATACATATTAGTGTACACATGTCAATCCCAACCTCCCAATTCATCCCACCAACCCCTGTCCCCACTTTCCGAAACCCTTTGGTGTCCATACAGTTGCTTTCTACATCTGTGTCTCTATTTCTGCCTTGCAAACCTGTTCATCATTACCATTTTTCTAGATTCCACATATATGTGTTAATATATGATATTTGTTCTTCTCTTTATGACTTACTTCACTCTGTATGACAGTCTCTAGGTCCATCCACGTCTCTAAAAATGACCCAATTACGTTCTTTTTTATGGTTGAGTAATATTCCCTTGTATATATGTACCACATCTTCTTTATCCATTCGTCTGTCCATGGGCATTTAGGTTGCTTCCGTGTCCTGGCTATTGTAAATAGTGCTGCAATGAACATTGGGGTGCATGTGTCTTTTTGAGTTATGGATTTCTCTGGGTACGTGCCCAGGAGTGGGATTGCTGGGTCGTATGGTAGTTGTATGTTTAGCTGTTTGAGGACCGTCCACACTGTTCTCCATAGTGACTGTTACCAGTTCACATTCCTACCAACAGTGTTCCACACCCTCTCCAGCAACAAAATGCTACATACTGTATGATTCTGTTTATTTGAAGTGTCCAGAATAGGCAAATCCACAGAGACAGAAAAAGCAGATTCATAGTTGCCAAAGACTAGGGGGAGAGAGGGAGGGAGGGATTGCTTAGTGGGTACAGGGTTTTTTTCCACAGGGATAAAATATTATGGCACTAGACAGCAATGATGGTTACACAACATTGTGAATGTACTACATTCTGTTGAATGGTACACTGTAGGATGCTTAAATGGTAAATTTTATGTTATGTATATTTTACCACAATTTAAAAACGTTGGGTGACCAGCTCAAGATTGCAGACATTAATATATATATATATATATATATATATATATATATATATATATATATATATATATAGGAACATCCTCCCAGAATCAGACAATTGAGTCGTCCTTGATATGCAAGGATAACACTTTGGACCCTTCAACTGCAGTTTGTCTCATGGCAAAATGCAGACAGGACCCAGTATGTTACCCTGGCACCAATGGGAAAGATATAAATTACATACCTGGTCAGGTATAAAAGCAGACCATAAAATCAACCCTTAAAACCGAGGACTTGACATGCTGATAATGAATCTATCACCAACTACTTTAAATGAATATATTTGCAAGAGGCCCAGAGTTACGTGGTGGGTGCTGAGAAATACATGTGTATTTAGATGCAGAGCAATAATGCAGCAGAAGTGATAACACAGGACCAGACAAAGGTGCAATTACATGGAGGAAGTCCAGGCAAGGTGGTGACAGAATCAGGCCCTGATGGAGCCTGCAGGGCTTGAGAGCAGATGGACTACAAGTTGAGGGGGAGCTGGAACAGGTCCCAAGGTGGGGGAATGTGTTTAAGCCCACACCATGGAAGATAAATGTGGCCCAGGGCCACGCCCAAACATGTGGCCAGATAGAAGCATCGGGGAGGTCCGGCCTGCCTCCCATTGAAGGGGGGCCTTTTAAGAGCCTTGGGTTTTGGAGTCAAAGAGCCAGAATCTAAGTCCTACCTCCATCTGTTAGGAGCTGTGTAAAGACTTCACCTCTCTGGGTATCACTTTTCAAATCTGCCACACGGAGATAAAGCCATCTCTACTTCACAGTCACGGAGCTTAGACTAATTAATGCAAATAAAGGACTCAGACAGTGCCTGGTCTAGAGTTAGTATTTAGTGATAGTACTCAGCTCTCATCACCATGATTATTACCGTGACCACTGCCTAATTCCTGTGAGCCTGGAGCAGGCCTGGTCCTGATCGGACCCTCAGAGTCTGCCCTGCCGCAAAGGGCAGTTCTCGGGGATCGATGCCCTGGCAGCATCGAAGCCTCCCTGGTTGTCAACCCCTGTCCCACAGCCCAGTTTTGCCCCCGACACCATGACCCACTTTTTATTTCACTCCCCGACACTGGGCCTAGCCAACACCGCCCAGCAGTCTGCAATAGGGGCTGAGACATGGGGTCAGGTGAGCTGCCTGGACATACAGCGTGGAAACTCTGAATGGGCGACCACATTCAAGTGTGTGGTCTGGTTGTCGGAAAGGCAGCTAAAGAGGCAAAGAGACAAGAGAGCGAGAAATGGTCAAGACTCAGAGCAGCACAGAGCAGAGGCGGGCCTGACACATTTCTTTCTTTTTTAAAAATTTATTTATTTTCGGCTGCGTTGGGTCTTCGCTGCTGCGTGCGGGCTTTCTCTAGTTGCGGCGAGCAGGGGGTTACTCTTCGTTGCGGTGCGTGGGCTTCTCATTGCGGTGGCTTCTCTTGTTGCAGAGCACGGGCTCTAGGCGCACAGCCTTCAGTAGTTGTGGCACGCAGGCTCAGTAGATGTGGCTCGCGGGCTCTAGCGCACAGGCTCAGTCGCTGTGGCGCATGGGCTTAGTTGCTCCGCGGCATGTGGGACCTTCCTGGACCAGGGCTTGAACCCATGTCCCCTGCATTGGCAGGTGGATTCTTAACCACTGTGCCACCAGGGAAGTCCCCACCTTTCTTATCTGTGGTTTCAGTCCATCCTGAGACCAAGCTGCGTTTGCCCTGACCCCTCATGATAAATTCCCTTCTTTTCCTAGTTAGCTTCAATTGGTGTCTGTACCAAGAGAGCCCTACTTAATACAAAGCCCACATCTGGACTTCTTTGTACTCCTTACACCATTTGCCCTTTTTTCTCAAGGCTTCCCGACTACACAGGAACCATGCTCATTTCTTAGGTTGGTGCCGTCCACGCCTTGCTCAGAGGAAGGTGGGGTTAACGACAGAAACACCAGCACTATGGATGCTGGCAGCTGCTAGTTAGTAAGTGCTTACTGAATGCCAAGCATTATGCTGAGCGCTCTGCATGTATCCTCACACTGCAGCTTCATGCGACTCGTGTTTTAGGTATTACTGGCTCCATCCTTCTGTTGAGGAAACTGTAACTGCTATCTCCATCCACCACTGCAATGTGAAAGCTCTGTGCCGGCCAACCCTGCCCGCTCCCTTCAGAGTCCGCACAAAAGGCTACCTCGAGGGGGCTTCCCTGGTGGAGCGGTGGTTGAGAGTCCACCTGCCGATTCAGGGGATGTGGGTTCATGCCCCGGTCCGGGAGGATCCCACATGCCGCGGAGCGGCTGGGCCCGTGAGGCATGGCTGCTGAGCCTGCGCGTTCGGAGCCTGTGCTCCGCAACGGGAGAGGCCACAACAGTGAGAGGCCCTGTGTACCGCAAAAAAAAAAAAAAAAAAAAGGCTACCTCCACTGGAACATCGCCCTAGGCAGGCTCAGGAAACAGCAGACAAGCTCCGATTTGCACAAAGATAGTAAATAGGTGCTTTCACTTATCATGTCTCCCTCTTGGTCCCCAAACTCCATACAGAGCTAAAGAATTCTCAATCACTCTGCAGTCGCACCTAGACGGGATCTAACCAAGCATTGTTCCACCGGCCTTCAAAAAATGCTTCTCTTCTCTTTATGTGCAGCCTCCCAGTATTACCAAGGCCAACTCCACTTCAACCTCATAGAAGCTGCAAGGGAATACATTACAGTAAAGTCACCCTGCGAGAATGGATTATGACAAAATCATGTAGCCAGAAGACTTGCCTAGGAATAATGCACAGATTTTCATTTGAATGTCATTGTCCAGGTAAAGACTGCAATGAGAAAATGGACTTTGGCTCAAGGAGGAGGAATTAAGCCAAGGACGTGTCAACCTTACAGTGACAGAAGATTGAATATGGTAACTGGGGTCCTGATGGAATGTGCTCTCCACTGGCGGGAGGCTCACATCACTCCTGGAACCAATTAATTTCCTGAAAAGAAGCTGAGAGGCCATCCTTGTTTGATGGTTAAGTGCCGTTCAGACCTGATAGCCACCCTACGGTGGGTTTTGTGGCTCACAGCCGTGGCTGGCCTATTTCTTCTAAGCCCCAACTCCGGTCTGGAACTCCACCCCAAGACCTTTCACCTCTTCCCTCCCTTATCCTCCCTTATTTCTCTAAATTCCACTTTTCAGATGTTCTTGGATTCTACCTTTGTGTTCAGTGTAAGGGTTTGGTCTCACTTTTCCCATTAACTACTGGTCCCCTTCATGCTGGGATGGAAATGACTATGTCCCTCCACTGCCCTTGGTACCCTTTCAGGGGCTGGGGGTTGGGGAGGCCATTCTTTCTATCGTAAAACAAACACCATGATATATGGAATGGAATACAACATTCACATGAAATTTTAGGACAAAACATAAGATTTCAAGGAAGGCTTCTGCTCTGTCCTTTGATTTGGGCTCCTTCCCTCTCCGGTAGCTGTATATTGAAGGCAAAGTTTGAGACTCCTGGAGATTATACTCCTGGAATATCTCAGCCATTTCCCACAAGGGTGGCCTGTGTGGTCCTTGGGTCCTTCACACAGAAATTGCAACCTACTCTTCACCTTCTAACTGAATCCAGCAAAGATTTTCTAAAAAAGTCTAAATTAAAGAAATTGATAAAGCAAATATGTTCACAAGTATATAAAACTGGAAATAAATCAAACATATGTGAATAAAACCCAAGGACCTGCTTTTAATAACAGACAGCATTTGCAATTAGTATGTCAATGATACCTAAATAAGTATCACTAAAATCCTGGGGAGTGAAAAAAGAAAGTTGAACTCTGTTGCAATTCAAATATAGTAGCAATTTATTTTCTAACCACTTTATAATAAAAATAACTTTTATTTACTCATAGCAATCTTATCATCGTACCAACTTCCTGTCATAATAAAAACAATAACTCTTGTTCATTAACACCTTCTCTGTCCCAGAGGATCCATGCTTATTTAGTGTAATGTAAGAATTCTTACAAAAACATGATGAGGGTCTGATGACCTGTGTTTTGCAGATGAGAAACTTGAGGACAGAGACATGACTTGCCCAATGTCACACAGGCAGTCAAGGGCAGAGCTTGCATGCAAATCTGGTCTTGGGCTTCCCTGGTGGCACAGTGGTTGAGAATCTGCCTGCCAATGCAGGGGACACGGGTTCGAGCCCTGGTCTGGGAAGATCCCACATGCCGCAGAGCAACTGGGCCCGTGAGCCACAACTACTGAGCCTGCGCGTCTGGAGACTGTGCTCTGCAACAAGAGAGGCCGCGACAGTGAGAGGCCCGCGCACCGCAATGAAGAGTGGCCCCCGCTCGCCGCAACTGGAGAGGGCCCTCGCACAGCAATGGAGACCCAACACAGCCAACATAAATAAATAATTAAATAGATAGATAGATAGATAGATAAATAAATAAATAAAATTGGAAAAATAAAAGGTCCATATCAAAAAAAAAAATATATATATATATATAAAAACCTGGTTTTATCCAACTCTAAGGCCCCAGGCCAGCATGTGAAAGCATCACCAAAATTTAAATTGTTTTAAATTGTGAAATGAGATGTACCCTGTTAATTTGTTTTACTTTGGGATGCTGAGTATCCTTCCTCTGGCCTTACTACATTCCACGCTGATGTCAGCTCCCAGTACCATTGTGAAAATATCCGTAGGAAGGTATGCGATATCCTAAAACAAGACAGTAGTCACCCTTCGTGAAGAGCTTGTGTGGCAGTCACGTGACTCTCGTCCTCCAGCACTGACTGTCTGCCTCCGTTTGCAGAGCCCCGTCACGAGCTTTCCCCTAAGACGTTGAGCTGTGAACGAGGCAGACAAACCTAAGATTTCAGGCAGCTATAAAGGAGCAGTGCTCACCCAGAGGCGAGGAGGACAAGAGGGACAGCTCCAAGTGCAAGGATGTGGGCGACAACAGACTGCTCCTTTCAGAAAGAATCCAAAGAGAAGCCTCCCTGAGTGGCTTCCTTTGCTTTGATGGGTAGCACAACTCCAACACCTGATGTGCAGTGGCTGCCGACATTTTATTATGCAGGGCCAGATGCAAAATTGTGGAGCTCAAGGACACAATCTGCATGCAAATGCGATTTAGAAACTCCCAGGGACCTGAGAGCTCTGTGGATGGGAGGCTTCCTGCCAACAGTCTACGCTGAGGGGAGGAACACAGACCTTGGGAAGCAAGTTACATGTTAAATAGATCCGGGGATTCTGCTTTTGGTGGGAGACATGGTACTGGGGTGGCGGTCCTATGCACAGCACGGCAAGGGGCTGGGGGCCCACTGAGAAACAGGAGCCTCCCAATGTCCCGAAGTGGAAGAAAGTTTAAAAACTGAAAGACACGTTCCAGGACTGTCAGAAATACATAAAACCAGCTATGTTGATGTGACACATAACTCCTGGTTCTATGTGTTCAGTGACAGATTTAAAATTGCACAGACGGGATCAAGACAAATAGTTTTAAAAGGAAAAACTACGATCCTTTTGCCATAATTTAACATGTAATTATGATTCCATTGAACCATCAGACCAACAGCATGGGAAAAGAATCTACAACCTTCCCTGTCAATATTTTATTTCATTGAGGGTTACTTGCAAAACATCAAAATAAATATCCTTAGAACCAAAATGTTCCCAGCAATGCATCTCCCTCCTTTATTTTCAGAGGGAATTCGTGGCCCCTGGAAGGCAGGCTGGGGCAGAAAGCTTGCACTGTCCACGTCCATCTGACGGCGTGAATTCTAACACCACGTGCTTAGAGACATGCCTTCCTCTCCCCATAAATCACTTTATTGTAATGGAGCAGCCTCTCTAAGAGCCGAAGCAGCGGTCAATCCAGCAGTGAATCAACTAATCAAGTTTCTGTGTGGCATCAAGCCCTGGGCCAAGTTTCAAGGACTGCAAGAACCAATCTCATCCACAGAACTTTAAAGTCTCAGTAGGGGTCACGCTAATTGTTCCCATGTAGATGAGGTTTGGGTGTGAGACAGGGGGTGGCAGTGTTCAAAACAATGTTGTAATCATCAAAGAAAAACAACAGTTAATTGGGTTTTCCCTTCTCCAAACAGAAGGTGCAATTCGTGGGCCCATGACCCTTGGAAAAAATAAGAAGTGTAAACTAAATTAATAAATTTGGAGACCCTGCAGTATTTTATTTAAACCCTAGAAATTGTTCTTAATTCTTGGCTAGCAGCAAAAGTTTATCGAAGAAAATCTTGTTGTTTCTTTTTTTCTTGCTCTTGATTTTAATTCCCATCTATGCTATTTAATTACATTTGGTCTGTTAACATTTTAAATGCATTTTGTTTTACTATAGCCTTACTTGCATTCTAAAGCTAAGCAGAAAACCACTTTGAATCTCAAATAAATTTTATTTTTAGCATGGAGTAACTTATAGATTTATGGAAGGGATGAAGAAACCAGTTAGCTAGGACTCATATTTTTTTCCCAGATAAATGTTTTGTTTGAAAGACTCTACATTTAGTTATTTAGTCAACAAACACAGTGGCATTGTGGTTAGAAGTCAGGCTTTGGAATTTAAAATTATGGCTCTTCTACTTGCTAACTACAGGCCTTGGGCAAGTTAGCAAGTCGTTCTGATCCTCAGTTTCCTCATCTGTAAAGCGAAGATTATAATATTACCTATTTCGAGGCTTGTTGTGAGGATTAAATGAATTACTATACTAAAGAGCTTACAACAGTGCCTAGTCCGTGGCAGGTACTCAGTGTCTATAGTTTTGTTTTTATTACTACTGATACTTCTATTGCAATAAGGGTGATGATAATGAATACTACTGTTGCTATTTTTGAAGTTCCAAATCTATAGCAATGGGCACAATAACAACATTGTCTGCCCTCATGGAGCTTACAGTGTAACAGGAGGCTGACCGTGAACAAGTAATTCACTGTAAGGAGTTCTGTGAATCAGAGTACAGAGGCCATGGGAATGGGAGACACGCACACAGGCAAATACAGATCGGAAACATCCCATGGGCTCACACTGACAATTTTTTATTACCTACCATGACGGTGTACTTATGCATCTGCGCCCTACCACAGTACTAAGAAATCCACACTGAGCATGAAGCGTGCTTAATTTTTATTGCTTTTGAAAATATTTCTTTAATAAACCTGTTTCAGACTTTCAGTTAGAGCTAGATGGTTGAACCCATGAATTGACCTCCTCTCTCTCCCAACATCCAACTAAAATGATGGTAATTGTATTGCTTTAGAAAACAAAGGAATCCACAGGACAAAGGAAAAGGAAAAAAGGTTACAAAAACAAAATTTTAGAGGCTTAAAGCAGAAGGACAAGCAGACCTGAAAAACCAGAACCCTAAGCCAGGGGAGGAGTAGGCTGAGAAGCAGCCCGGTTGACAGCAGCCAGAGGGAATTCAGGGCTGAGAACAGGAAACCTAACTCAAAGTCAGGCTCCCTCCCCACGTCTACATGGCCAAGTGGCTCCTCTCACCACCCAGGCTGAACACTGGGGACTTACTCTCTGAAAAAGATAACAGAGTGAGTCTCTGGACTGGGGGATACCACACACAGTTGAAGGCAGGGTGCCTTATAAAAAATAAGGCTAAGTTGGATGATATACTGAATGCTGCGATACTCCACCTTATTCCCTAATACATCTGATGGGTTATTCCCATCTGATGAGGATGAGGGTGATGACATCACCTATTCAGTGTTTATTTTGTGCCAGGGACTACTCTCAATGCTTGATGTAGATTAAATCATTTAATCCTCATAACGCTATTGTTAGGTAGAGGTTGATTCTACATCTTTACATATGGGGAAATTATCCTCCATTTTACATATGAGGAAATTGAGGCACAAAGAGGTTAAATTACTTTTTCAAGATACACAGTAGGGCTTCCCTGGTGGCACAGTGGTTGAGAATCTGCCTGCCAATGCAGGGGACACGGGTTCGAGCCCTGGTCTGGGAAGATCCCACATGCCACAGAGCAACTGGGCCCATGAGCCACAACTACTGAGCCTGCACGTCTGGAGCCTGTGCTCCGCAACAAGAGAGGCCGCGATAGTGAGAGGCCCGCGATGAAGAGTGGCCCCCACTTGCCGCAACTGGAGAAAGCCCTCGCACAGAAACAAAGACCCAACACAGCCAAAAATAAATAATAAATAAATTAAAAAAAAAAACAATGCTGGGAGTTATCACCATCATTAAAAAAAAAAAAAGAATCCTTATCTTTCATTAAAAAAAAAAGCTACACAGTAAATGTTTGAATCAGAGTTTTAATCCAGGTCAATAGCAGATAGGATGAGTATACCCAAGGTATGAGACTGACAGTTGTTCTGGGGACTGAACCAGCCCAATAGGCATGAACTGGAGATGCTGACATAATGGATTCTCCAGTGAAATGGTACAGATTACCCTACAAAAAGAGGCCCACCGTCAACAAGCTGCCCCTATGTGCTTAGAAATTCCAATGACCTATTTGATGTCTTCTCAGAAATATGAGTGGGCAACAAAGGACTACCAGCTATATGAGGAAAACCTTTGATGAGAAAGGAAGGAAAATGGAAAGAGGGAAAGGAAGGGAGAGAGGGAGGGAGAAAAGAGAAGAAAAAGAAATGAAACAGCATGGAGGGAAGAAGAAAGTAGGAAGGAAGGAAAGTGGGGGAAATAGAGATTTGCAGGGTGATGAAAGTGTTTTACAATTCCTGCTAATATCCATACAGAGTATATCATTCTCAGATATTGTAGGAGAAGGGAGTAGGAGGTACAAACTCCTAGGTATAAAATAAATAAGATACAAGGGTGCAATACACAGCACAGGGAATATAGCCAATGTTTTATAATACCTTTATATGGAGTATAACCTATAAAAATATTGAACTACTATGTTGTATACCTGAAACTCATATAATATTGTAAGTTAATTATACTTCAATAAAAAAATAATACATAACATAAAGTTAGGAACTGTTTCCTAAAAAGCCATGGGGAATTATTCCCAATCCTTAAATTCTAATAAGGAACAGTCAACCTGTGCCTGCTGTGTTTTAGAATTTGCATGGTCCAGGGACTCCCATGTGCTTTGCAATCCCCCGCTTTATGAACAAGAGTGTCTCCAGCAGTTTTCCTATGCTTGTCCCATCCTTGTACATGTGGGAGGAAGATAACTTGCTTCCTCAATTCACAGGTCTTTAGACTGAGAAGAATGACACTAATAAAACTGTATTTAAGAAATTATATCTGGACCTGATTTAGATGACAGATGTCAGACTTTGAGCTAATGCTAACCGGATGTTATTGAGGGGGGTCTTTGGAGGGAGACAGTGTAGTGTGCACTTGAATCATTAGGGGCAGAAGGTGGACTACGATAGCCAGCCTCCAAAATAGCACCCAGTGGTTATCACTTACTGGCATTCACACCCTTGTCGGGTCTCCCCCCACACTGAACAGGGCTGGCTTGTGTAACCAATAGGATATTGTAGAAGTGTCAGAGATTGACTTCCAGAATGGGATGACAAAAATCACTGTGGTTCCTACCTTGCTCTCTCTTTGATCACTCAATGTGTGGGAGTCAGTTGCCCTGTTGGGAGGAGTCAAACAACTTTATGAAAAGGTCCATGTGCTAAGACACTGAGGTCTCCTGCTAAGAGCTAGCACAAACTTGCCAGCCATGAGAGTGCACCATCTTGGAAGGAGAGTCCTCAGCTCCAGTCAAGCATCCAAGGACTCCAGCCAAGCCAGCCAACACTATGACTGTATTTTCAGGAGAGACAGTAAGCCAGAATGACCCAGGTAAGACACTCCAGAATTCCTGCCCTGTAGATATCATGAGACAACAAAGATTTGTTATTGATTTAAGCCACTTAGTTCGGATGTGATTTTTACACTGTAATAGATAACTAATACAATGATTTCAATTATTTTGTAATCTGCAGTTTTGATTTTGCTCCAACAACCTGACAAAACCCCATCTTCTGTGCAATTGTACTCTTAAAGCCTTATTTTTCAGAAGCACTTAATTCTGCCTATTCTTTCTTCATCTTCTTCCAGAGTAAAGAAGGAAGGTTCCATCTACCAGGGAAATGGTTTCGGTACTTGTGTGCTTGAAGGACAACTCATAACACAACCACCAAGATTCCACTGAGACACAAAGATAAGTCCTCTTATCAGTGAGGAATTATTTCCACTGATAGAACTGGGAGAAGATATAGCTTTTTATTTCTCATCAGATACAACCTTCTAAAAAAAAAAAACAACACTCATACAGAAAAAAAATGCAGCTTCAAGAAATGGTAGCCATTGAAAAGTCACCCATGTACTGAGGATCATTTAGGAGGATTTATCTTCCATGGGAAGAGAAAGAAAATAAACTGGGACCCCTGAATGAGCTCACAAATTCACTTACTCCCAGATCAACAAGAGCTGTAAGGCAAAAACTTTATTAAAGGACTTAAGAAATGGACAAAAACAGAAAACAAATGAATCAACTTCTCTTTCTTCAGGATGTCATTATACTTTCATTCTTTTGTCTTTCTGTAACTGACTCTGTAACATTTATCCCACATCAACAACTCCGTCTTGCCTCCAAAAAGAAAGTTTGCCATTAGAGAGTTCTTCAACTTGGGACAGCCAGGGTGGCAGAACTGGGTTACAGGTGTGATGAAGTATTAAGTTATCAGCCCTCAGGGTGGCCAAAGCCCCAGGCAGGTCACCTCAGCCTTCTTTCAACCCTGTCTACTTATCCCAATTTTCTATAAAAATACGATCACTTTCTCTGTGTTCTAAGAGTTGGGGAGGACTGGTCCACAGAAATCACTGTTGATTTGTTCATTACACTAGAAGACCTATGGTGAAGGGGATCCTGTTTTGCTTGTGTGGTTGTTTGCTAATGTTCTCCACGTCCAGAGTGCCTAGCACAAGAGTTGGAGACTCAATAAATGATAGTTCAATGAATAACTTAACCTGCTACAAGATCAATATGAGGAGTAATAGCCAATTCCTGACAGCCAGGCATGAAAATATCAAGCTGATCATTTTCATTGCTTCTAGGGCAACGCACGGTTGCTTACTTTTAGAAGAGGAAGTGTAACAGGGAAAACATCTAAGACCTTTCTGGGCACTAAATCATAGAGAATGTGTCCTGAAAAATAAATTAAAGCATGTTTGAAAACTACTAGTTTAGCGTCTTGTTGAGGATAATATTGAGACCAACGAAATTACTTTATCTTGACCACCCACATTTCTTTAAAATTTATTTTTCCTCTGTAATAGGAGACAGAAATAGTAAATGAGATGAAACACTACGATGCCATTAAAAATGATATTGTAGAAGAAGACTGTATGTCATGGAGAAATATTTCAAAACAGTGGGAACAGTGTGACCTCGATATGTAGTTAAACTGAATGGAGGCCACACTATGCACATGGTTTTGTAACATAGGTAAATATACATATATAATTGAGTATCTCTATATATCTATATTTCTAAGTATAAATATGTATAAACGTTACAGGGTTTATCCCTACTTAATGTTATTACCTGGGACTTATTTCCTTCCTTGCTCTATCTTTTTAAAAAATGTTCCACATTGAATATATATTGGTTATGCTATGCAATTAGATTACAGTTATTTAGTGACTGTATTAAAAATAAAAATGAAGCTACTGTCAGTAATTACTAGAATGAGTATAAGCCTGTCTACATCTGGTGATGTCTCCTTAGTTATCTCCAAGTGAGGTCAAATGGGAGCAAGTGAGGTCAAAAAGCTGCTGTCGCATTTCAGTGGTTTGAGGATCAGCAGTGGGAATGTGGAATTATCTCTCTCCAGACACGGATTCTAATAATAGGTGCATGCTGGTCTGGTACTTGATACCATCTTTTCACAGGCCCAGCTGTATTAACACACAAATGGACGTGCAAGATATAGGAACTGTTTCTCAGGGGATAATTCAGAGGAAAACGCAAAAGCACAGATTTGAAAGTATAGATTTCCGTGGCACAATGGACTTGGAAGTTCAGGGGGCGTATGGCTCTTTGTTGCAAGGCCAAGCGAAAGAGCATAGGTTTGGTTCACACAGAGACAACTCCTATTGCTTCTGGAAACCTTCTACCATAGAGGAGTATTAAATTGCCCCTGAGACACTAAGCTGATACTAAGATTTCAGGTTGTATAAAGCTATACAGGTTACTTGGCAGCAATTTTAAGCTAAGCCACTCGTGGTAGTTAATGCTATGCAAATCTTTAACAAATAGAGGGGTGGGACTGTGGTACAGTGGGAATCACACAAGAGCAGTGGTCAACAAGGCCTGTTGTGTAACCTTTGGCAAATCCTTAGCTTCTGTAATCCTGGATTTCCTTAGCTGAAAAATGGAGATAATAATGCTTACAGGAAATATGGTGTCTGTAAGATGAGATGATGCTTGTGAAAATGCTCTGAGAAACCATAAAGTGCTGGGAAAATATAAAATACTATGTTGCTGCTGTTATGACTACAACTGCTGTTGGTATCATCATTTTCTAAATTCACAGAGAAATATTTGGCCCAGAAGATTTCAGGATACAGTATTTTATTTATTTATTTATTTATTTTTAAAATTTTTTTTTGGCGGTACGTGGGCCTCTCACCGCTGTGGCTTCTCCCATCGCAGAGCACAGGCTCCGGATGCGAAGGCTCAGCAGACATGGCTCACGGGCCAAGCCGCTCCGTGGCATGTGGGATCCTCCCGGACCGGGGCACGAACCCATGTCCCCTGCATCGGCAGGCAGACTCTCAACCATTGTGCCACCAGGGAAGCCTATATACAGTATTTTAATCATTAGAGAGATGAATTTTCCTCTAGTGGGCCTGTGAGTTTC
Source organism: Mesoplodon densirostris (assembly GCF_025265405.1). NCBI lineage: Eukaryota > Metazoa > Chordata > Mammalia > Artiodactyla > Ziphiidae > Mesoplodon > Mesoplodon densirostris. Next base: position 10,773,197 of record NC_082662.1, on the reverse strand, counting down.
TCTGAATGCAAATCACATAAAAGTGTGCATCTTTGAAAACAATATAGTTTCATTCCTTGTTATAGTCCTGGCTCTTCAATTAGACTTTAAAAACATTATGGTATTTGATCAAGAGGACGGGCTAATATGTATTTATCTCCTTGCCTTTCTCATTAAAATGATGGTAGGGAAATTAAATGAGCACAAACCCACAGTCATGAAATGGAGGCTATCAGCAGCTTAGAGATGACAACAAATTTCTGCATGATATCAATCGGGTGATGTAGTGGTGACTAAAGAAGGTTGTTCCAGGAAATGCAGCATCGAATAGGCCAGATAATGGAGGCTAGGAAAGGGAGGAGACACTGGGCCATAGCAGGAGCCCCTTTGCTCTGTGGATGTCTGTAAGGACTCAGGACTGGGCAACATCACAATAGAATGAGGATGTACCTGCAACAGGGAGATTAACTGAAAGATTATCTGTGGAAGTGTCAGTTCCCACCCACTCCCAACCACAAACACCCTGCAGCTAGGCCTTAGGTGATCAGACCAAAAAACAAAAGCCAAAACAATATCCAATCAAACAAACAAGAAGTGGACGTGTTGCTGTCAAAGGAATAAACTTAACTCTCTGAAGAGAGTAAGTTCATCTGATATGGATGTTGGCACCCTAAAGCAAAACTGCAGAAAATCTGGCATCTGAGGGGACTCTGGCATAATGGTTGGCCCCACCTGTTCACCATAGAGCAAAGCCTGCCACCCACATATACATAGTTCCCCATCTGCTTTTTCACCTCCTTATTCTTCAACATAAGCAGACAAACAAGGGTTTCCTGACATGAAGGACAGCCTGAAACATGAAAGAGACATACACAGAACAAAACAATATGGCCCTAGGGGAAACATTTTAGGAGCAGAAGATGACATACAGAAAGAAAAACAAAAGAACAGAGATTCCAGATTATATTTTATCCATAAAACAAGAAAAGGTACTGTGACAAAGCGACAATCGAGAATAAGGAAAAACTCTTGGAAATTAAAACTGTTATTGCCAAAATAAAAATTTAATATAGTGGCTAGATTTTGAAGGTATCTCCTATCAAGTAAAACAAGAAGTCAAGGAAAAGATGAGGCAAAATGTAAGCAACACAGAGAATATGCCAAAAGTCACAGAGAAAGAGAAGAGGGATGATGAGAAAAGCAAAGACGAAGAAAATCATCAAAGAATAATGCAAGTCCACATCACAGAATTGAAAGTTATAAAGTCTTACATTTAAAGGGATCCTTACAACAAACGGCAGTAATAGTAACAATAGCCAAAGGTTATTGAGAACAACTACATACCAGGTACCACTTTTAAAAGTTTTAAATGTAGTGACTTATTTTGTCCTCTGAATAAATCCAAGCAGTAACTACTATTTTCATCCCCATTTTACAGCTGAGAAAATAGAGGCACTGACTGGTTAAGAAACTTACTCAAGCTGGTAAATACAACAACTGGGATTTAAATTCAGGCTTGCATGATCCATAATCTACATTCTCAACTATTATAATATACAATCTAAAACACCCTCACTTAGACAAATCATTTGTAAATTTAAACAAACTAAAGATGAGGAAAATTTCCTAAGATCTTCTGGTGGAAAAAAAATTAAAGATTACCAAAAAAAGAATGAAAATCAGACAAGTATTAAATCACTCTCACCATCCTATAATGTTAGAAGACCATGGAGCAGTGATTTCCAAGATATGAGAAACAAATAATTTCAACCTAGAATTCCATATTCAAGCAAATTATCAATAGACTCTGAGGACAAAATAAAGATATTTTTGGACCCACAAGGGTTTTAGAAAATTTAGTTCAACATCCCCTTTCTTTAAAAGTTATTGATTTCTCTAGTAAAAGATGACTAAAATTAGAAAGAAAAATACATGGGATTCAGGAGGAGTGACTACACCCAGAGGAGTGTTAAAGGAAAGTCATGATCCCACTATGAAGAGCAATATGAAGGTTCCTTAAAAAACTAAAAATAGAGTTACCATATGAGCCAGCAATCCCACTCCTGGGCATATATCTGAAGAAAATCATAATTCAAAAAGATACATGCACCCCAGTGTTCAAAGCAGCACTATTTTACAATATCCAAGACATGGAAGCAACCTAAATGTCCATCAACAGATGAACGGATAAAAAAAGATGTGAGATATATATATATGTGTGTGTGTGTGTGTGTGTGTGTGTGTGTGTGTGTACAAATATATACATATATATATATATATATATATATATATATATATATATATATATAGGCAGTGGACTATTACTCAGCCATAAAAAAGAATGAAATAATGCCATTTGCAGCAATACAGATGGACCTAAAGATTATCATACTAAGTGAAGTAAGCCAGACAGAGAAAGACAAATATCATATGATATCACTTATAAGTGTAATCTAGAAAAAATGATACAAATGAACCTATATATAAAACAGAAATAGACCCACAGACATAGAAAACAAACTTATGGTTACCAAAGGGGAAAGGGGGTGAGGGATAAATTAGGAGTTTGGGATTAACATATACACACTACTGTATATAAAATAGATGACCAACAAGGACCTACTGTTTAGCACAGAGAACTATTCTCAATATTTTGTAATAACCTATAAGGGAAAAGAATCTGAAAAATAATATATATATATATATATAAAATACAATATATATGTTATATATATGTATAACTGACTTACTTTGCTCTACACCTGAAACTAACAAAACACTGTAAATCAACCATACTTCAAAAAAAAAAAAAAAAGAGTCATGATCATCAAGGTGACCCAGAGAGATTTGAGTAAGAAAGCAGAAAAAAAAGAGGTCCTCAGGAGAATCATATCCAGAAATAAAGATGAATCATGAGATTTGATACTTTAAGAAGTAGAAAAATGTTAAGGATAAGCTAAAGTCAGACAATTTTTTTAAAAGACAACTAGTAATTGCAAAGGGGTATGAAAGACAATGTAAATGAGATAAACTATTTGTTATATTGTAAAGCTATAAATAAGCAGAGTTAATTATGTTTATAGAGAAAGTTTTTGACTGTAAAAGTAAAAATAAAATAAGAGAACATTGGAAAGCAAGAGAACACTGAAGTTAGGAGGATCAGAAGTGATGAAGGGAAGGGTCAGGGTAATAACCTTAAGGTAATAATTTTATCTTACAAGAGATATGGTCTGGAACTGATTTAAAAAGACATAGAGGCACGTCCCGAGCTGAGGTGTTGGCTCAGCCACTTCATGAGCAACTCTGGTCTGAAGGGCCGGGGGCAAGGCCTCTGCACAGGACACGCTTTGAGCAAGTGAAACAGACTAAGCACAAAGGGAAAAAAGGTGGATGGGCTAGGCCTGAAGTGAGATTGCCAGATTTATGTCCTTTCCAGATGAAATGTGGATCCTCTAGCAACAGGAAGTGTGAAGAGAGAGGACCTTCAAGATGACGGAGGAGAGAGACATGGAGATAACCTTCCTACCCACAAATACATCAAAGATACATCTACATGTGGAACAACTCCTACAGAAAACCTACTGAATGCTGGCAGAAGACCTCAGACTTCCCAAAAGCCGTGTGGCTGACAGGGTCCTGGTGCTGCGGCTGGCTGTCAAGCCTGAGCCTGTGAGGTGGGAGAACTGAGTTGGGGATAGAGGACCAACAGAGACCTCCAGGCCACACATAATATCAATTAGTGAGAGCCCTCCCAGAGATTTCCATCTCAATGCTAAGACCCAGCTCCACTCAATGACCAGCAAGCTCCAGTGCTGGACACCCCATGCCAAACAATTAGCAAGACAGGAACACAACCCCACCCATTAGCAGAGAGGGTGCCTAAAATCATAGTAAGTTCACAGACACCCCAAAACACACCACTGGACACAGTCCTGCCCACCACAAAGAAAAGATCCAGCCTCACCAACCAGAACACAGGCACCAGTCTCCTCCACCAGGAAGCCTACACAACCCACTGAACCAACCTTACCCACTGTGGGGAGACATCAAAAACAATGGGAAATATGAACCTGCAGCCAGCGAAAAGGAGACCTCAGACACAGTAACTATAGAAAAATGAGAAGACAGAGAAATACTTGGCAGATGAAGGAGCAAGGTAAAAACCCACCAGAACAAACAAATGAAGAGGAAAGAGGCAAACTACCTGAAAAAGACTTCAGAGTAATGATAGTAAAGATGATCCAAAATCTTGGAAACAGAATGGAGAAAATACAAGAAATGTTTAATAAGGACCTAAAAGAACTAAAGAGCAAACAAACAATGATGAACAACACAATAACTGAAATTTAAAAATCTCTAGAAGGAATCAATAGCAAAATAACTGAGGCAGAAGAACAGATAAGTGACCTGGTAGATAAATAGTGGATATAACTACTGCAGAGCAGAATAAAGAAAAAAGAATGAAAAGAATTGAGGACAGTTTCAGAGACATCTGGGACAACATTAAATGCACAAACATTCGAATTATAGGGGCCCCAGAAGAAGAGGAAAAAAAAAAAAAGGGACTGAGAAAATATTTGAATAGGTTATAGTTGAAAACTTCCCTAATATGAGAAAGGAAATAGTCAAGTCCAGGAAGCACAGAGAGTCCAATACAGGATAAATCCAAGGAGATACACACCAAGACACATCTTAATCAAACTATCAATAATTAAATACAAAGAAAAAATATTGAAAGCAGCAAGGGAAAAGCAACAAATAACATACAAGGGAATCAGCATAAGGTTAACAGCTAAACTTTCAGCAGAAACTCTGCAAGCCAGAAGGGAGTGGCAGGATATATTTAACGTGATGAAAGGGAAAAACCTACAACCAAGACTACTTACTCTACCCAGCTAAGATCTCATTCAGATTCAACAGAGAAATTAAAACCTTTACAGACAAGCAAAAGCTAAGAGAATTCAGCACCACCAAACCAGCTTTACAACAAATGCTAAAAGAACTTCTCTAGGAAGGAAAAACAAGAGAAGGAAAAGACCTACAATAACAAACACAAAACAATTAAGAAAATGGTAATAGGAACATACATATCAATAATTACCTTAAATATAAATGGGTTAAATGCTCCCACCAAAGACATAGACTGGCTGAATGGATACAAAAACAAGACTTGTATATATGCTGTCTACAAGAGACCCACTTTAGACCTAGGGACACATACAGACTGAAATTGAGAGAATGGAAAGAGATATTCCATGCAAATGGAAATCAAAAGAAACCTGGAGTAGAAATTCTAATATCAGATAAAATAGACTTTAAAATAAAGACTATTACAAGAGACAAAGAAGGACACTACATAATGATGAAGGGATCAATCCAAGAAGAAGATATAACAATTATAAATATTTATACACCCAAAAAAGGAACACCTCAATACATAAGGCAAATGCTAACGGCCATAAATTTACAGTAAAACAATAATAGTATGGGACTTTAACACCCCACATTCTCCAATGGACAGATCAACCAAAATGAAAATAAATAAGGAAATATAAGCTTTAAATGACACATTAAACAAGATGGATTAAATTGATATTTTTAGGACATTCCATCCAAAACCAGCAGAATACACTTTCTTCTCAAACTCTCACAGAACATTCTACAGGATAGATCATATCTTGGGTCACAAATCAAGCCTTGGTAAACTTAAGAAAATGTAAATCGTATCAAGTATCTTTTCTTTCTTTTTTTTTGTTTTTGCAGTACGCAGGCCTCTCACTGTTGTGGCTTCTCCCCGTTGCAGAGCACAGGCTCTGGACGATGCAGGCTCAGCAGCCATGGCTCACGGGCCCAGCCGCCCCACAGCATGTAGGATCTTCCCAGACTGGGACATGAACCCGTGTCCCCTGCATCGGCAGGTGGACTCTCAACCACTGCGCCACCAGGGAAGCCCTTAAGTATCTTTTCTGACCAATGCTATAAGACTAGATATCAATTACAGGAAAAAAACTGTAAAAATATACAGACATATGGAGGCTAAACAATATGCTACTGAACAACCAAGAGATCACTGAAGAATTCAAAGAGGAAATCAAAAAATACCTAGAAACAAATGACAATGAAAACACGATGACCCAAAAGATTTGGGATGCAGCAAAAGCAGTTCTAAGAGGGAAGTTTATAGCAATACAATCCTACCTCAAGAAACAAGAAAAATCTCAATAAACAACCTAACTTTACACCAAAAGCAATTAAAGAGAGAAGAACAAAAAACCCCCAAAATTAGCAGAAGGAAAGAAATCATAAAGATCAGATCAAAAATAAATGAAAAAGAAATGAAGGAAATGATAGCAAAGATCAATAAAACTAACAGCTGTTTCTTTGAGAAGATAAACAAAATTGATAAACCATTAGACAGACTCATCAGGAAAAAAAGCGAGAAGACTCAAATCAACAGAATTAGAAATGAAAATGGAAAAGTAACAACTGGCACTGAGAAATACAAAGGATCATGAGCGATTACTACAAGCAACTATCCGCCAATAAAATGGACAACCTGGAAAAAATGGACAAATTCTTAGAAAAGCAAAACCTTCCAAGACTGAACCAGGAAGAAATAGAAAATATAAACAGACCAATCACTAGCATTGAAATTGAGACTGTGATTAAAAATCTTCCAACAAACAAAAGGCTAGGAACAGATGGCTTCAAAGGTGAATTCTATCAAATATTTAGAGAAGAGCTAACACCTATACTTCTCAAACTGTTCCAAAATATAACACATGGAGGAACACTCCCAAACGCACTCTATGAGGCCACCATCACCTAATACCAAAACCAGTCAAAGATGTCACAAAAAAAGAAAACTATATGCCAATATCACTGATTAACATAGATGCAAAAATCCTCAACAAAATACTAGTAAACAGAATCCAACAGCACATTAAAAGGATCATACACCATGATCAAGTGGGCTTTATCCCAGGAATGCAAGGATTCTTCAATATACGCAAACCAATCAATGTGACACACCATATTGACAAATTGAAGGAGAAAAACCATATGATAATTTCAATAGATGGAGAAAAAGCTTTTCACAAATTTCAACACCCACTTCTGATAAAAACTGTCCAGAAAGTAGGCATAGAGGGAACTTACCTCAACATAATAAAGGCCATATATGACAAACCCACAGCCAACATCATTCTCAATAGTGAAAAACTGAAAGCATTTCCACTAAGATCAGGAACAAGACAAGGCTGCCCACTCTCACCGCTATTATTCAACATAGTATAGGAAGTTTTAGCAAAAGAAATCAGAGAAGATAAAGAAATAAAAGGAACCCAAATCAGAGAAGAAGAAGTAAAACTGTCACTGTTTGCAGATGACATGATACTATACATAGAGAATCCTAAAGTCACTACCAGAAAACTACTAGACCTAATCAATGAATTTGGTGAAGTAGCAGGATACAAAATTAACACATAGAAATCTCTTGCATTCCTATACACTAATGATGAAAAATCTGAAAGAGATATTAAGGAAACACTCCCATTTACCACTGCAACAAAAAGGAAAAAATACCTAAGAATAAACCTACCTAAGGAGACAAAAGACCTGTATGAAGAAAACTATAAGACACTGATGAAAGAAATTAAAGATGATACAAACAGATGGAGAGATATACCATGTTCCTGGATTGAAAGAATCAACATTGTGAAAATGGCTATACTAACCAAAGCAATCTGCAGATTCAATGCAATCCCTATCAAATTACCAATGGCAATTTTCACAGAACTAGAAAAAAATTTTTCACGATTTGTATGGAAACACAAAAGACCCCGAAGAGGTAAAGCAATCTTGAGAAAGAAAAACGGAGCTGGAGGAATCAGGCTTCCCGATTTCAGAATATACTACAAAGCTACAGTAATCAAGAGAGTATGGTACTGACACAGAAACAGAAATATAGATCAGTGAAACAGGAGAGAAAGCCCTGAGATAAGCCCATGGAAATATGGTCACCTTATCTTTGATAAAGGAGGCAAGAATATACAATGGAGAAAGGACAGCCTGTCAATAAGTGGTGCTGGGAAAACTGGACAGCTACATGTAAATGAATGAAATTAGAACACTCCCTAACACCATACACAAAAATAAACTCAAAATTGATTAAAGACCTAAATGTAAGGCCAGACACTATCAAACACATAGAGGAAAACATAGGCAGAACACTCTATGACATAAATCACATCAAGTTCCTTTTTGACCCACCTCCTAGAGAAATGGAAATAAAAACAAAACTAAACAAATGGGACGTAATGTAACTTAAAAGCTTCTGCACAGCAAAGCAAACCATAAACAAGATGAAAAGAAAACACTCAGAATGGGAGAAAATATTTGCAAATGAAGCAATGGACAAAGGATTAATCTCCAAAATATACAAGCAGCACATGCAGCTCAATATCAAAAAACCAAACAACCCAATCCAAAAATGGGCAGAAGACCTAAATAGACATTTCTCCAAAGAAGATATACAGATTGCCAACAAACACATGAAAGGATGCTCAACATCACTAATCATTAAAGAAATGCAAATGAAAACTACAATGAGGTAACACCTCACACCGGTCAGAATGGCCATCATCAAAAAATCTACAAACATGGGCTTCCCTGGTGGTGCAGTGGTTGAGAGTGCGCCTGCCGATGCAAGGGACACGGGTTTGTTCCCTGGTCTGGGAGGATCACACGTGCCGTGGAGCGGCCGGGCCCATGAGCCATGGCCGCTGAGCCTGCGTGTCCGGAGCCTGTGCGTCCAGAGCCTGTGCTCCGCAATGGGAGAGGCCACAACAGTGAGAGGCCCACGTACCGCAAAATAAATAAATAAATAAATAAATAAATCTACAAACAATAAATGCTGGTGAGGGTGTGGAGAAAAGGGAACCCTCTTGCAGTCTTGGTGAGAATGTAAATGATACAACCACTATGGAGAACAGTATGGAGTTTCCTTGAAAAACTAAAAATAGAACTACCATATGATCCAGCAATACCACTACTGGGCATATACCCTGAGAAAACCATTATTCAAAAAGATACATGTACGAAAATATTCACTGCAGCACTATTTACAATAGGCGGGATATGGAAGCAACCTAAATGTCCATCAACAGGTGAACGGCTAAAGAAGATGTAGCACATATGTACAATGGAATATTACTCAGCCATAAAAAGGAACGAAATTGAGTTATTTGTAATGAGGTGGATGGACCTAGAGCCTGCCATACAGATTGAAGTAAGTCAGAAAGAGAAAAACAAGTACCATATGCTAATGCGCATATATGGAATCTATAAAAACAGTGGCAGGGCAGGAATAAAGATGCATACGTAGAGAAAGGACTTGAGGACATAGTGGGGGAAGGGGAAGCTGGGACGAAGTGAGAGAGTAGCATTGACATGTATACACGACCAAATGTAAAATGGATGACTAGTGGGAAGCTGCTGCATAGCACAGGGAGATCAGCTTGATGCTTTGTGACAACCTAGAGGGCTAGGATAGGGAGGGTGGGAGGGAGGCTCAAGAGGGAGGGGATATGGGGATATATGTATACATACAGCTGATTCAGTTTGTTGTACAGCAGAAAATAACACAATATTGTAAAGCATTTATACTCCAATAAAGATAAAAAAAAAAAAGTAGAGTTATTCCATGAAGGTAACCAAGATAGGAGCTAAAAGGGATATAACTATTATGTCCATATATCCAGAGTCTCAAGAAAAAGTTACACCTCAGGTACTTTTTCTCTGGAAAGCTCTAGAAGATGTGGTCCACTAAAGTGAAAGGAAGGCATGCTATCAAGGAACTAGGGTATCCAATACAGAGCAAAAAGCCAAGGGAACTTCTGTGGTGATTATAAAGGGAAACCTCAGGACAATGGCTAAGGAGCAGACCCAGAGATCCACCAGTCCAAGTTGAATAGGAGGAAAATGAAAATGAGAGATGATGTGCTTGAACAAATTTGGAGGAGATTTACAATTACAGATGAGAGCTGGGAGATGAATTGCTGATAGTTACATAACAAAACCAAGGAAAAAATATAAGGCAATTATAAACTCCAGGAAAAATGAAATTTGTGCAAGACAAGAAGTACAATAGTAACTCGGTTGTTAACAAAATGGATACTGTCCTATTAACAGAAACCCTGAGTAGTTATTTCATTAAAACTCTGATATAATCACATTGGAGGAATTGAGAAAGTGAGGATAAGTTTGTGTATGTGTATGTGGAGAGGCAGGGAAAATTCAAGATCTAAATCTTCACTTTTCACAGTAGAAAATCAAAAATATATTAAACCAGAAAATAACAAAACCGTACTATAAGTATGCTTGTTAGAAATATGGAGGTATGTAACTGAAAAAATAGCCCAGAGTTGAAAGTGGTTTTCTAGGAAAGCAGTACTAGAGTAGGTGGAGAAATTTGTAGGAGGATGGTGTTCTTTATTTCAAGATTCAGAGAATTATCTGACTTTTAAAAATTATATACATGTATCCTAAAATAAAACCAAAAGTTAGATTAAAATTTTCAAAATTATTATATTTTATGGCTCAAGTAACAATGTTATTTTTACCTAGATATTCTCAATTAAGAACCATTGTTCCAAGCAATGTTCCCCGGCCCTGACAGCAGTCCAGAGTCATTGCCATTGTAGGGGCCAAGCTGAGAGCAGCCTTGGAACCCATGTGGGCCTCATGAGGTGATGTCCCCATAAGTGCTCCATCCCTGAGATAATTACCATAAACTGTGACTCACATTGATCTCAATTAGACATGCCCTTCCTTTCAGGGGCATAACCGTGTGGTGGCAGTCCAGCCAGAAAAATCAGTGAACACTCGAGAAGAAATGTGGGCCCACCTAACTGAAGGCATGAACACACAGCTCAGAGTGGCTTCCCCTAAAAGCTGAATTAAAGAGGCAACTCCTACAATTCAGCACCCTGAGAAAATGTACTTTGTCGAGTCAAGGGGCCACAGGGTGGACAAGGGATTTCACCATCTTCAATGGGTATGAGAGGTCCTCCAGCTCCAGTGGGCCCATCAGTGTCATGTGATGATGTCCATGAACATGAAGTGAGACAAATATACAGAAAGTTCTTCCACTCTCTAAAGAGCTAACAGCAAACGCTGGGGGCTAAAGAGCTTTCAAGCCGAAGTGCTTCCTTCACTCATGAGTCTTGGCAGGGACTCAAGAAATGCACAAACCTGGCACCTGATCCTCCTCCCTGCTCTTCCATGAGTAGCAGCCACCCCACATAGCAGGTAAAAGTGTATGTGTTGTACATCTTTCAAAATGCATCAAGGCTCTTAAAAAGAAAGTGCTTACCCAGTTGTGTGCAATGACACTGACATATTTCCAAAGGCTTTGCTAAGAAGCTCAAGCTCTCCATCTATTTACATTTGCTGTTAGGAACAACCTAGTAGCTAGAGCTAAGACATTTTTAGACTGTGTGTTTTATTGGAATTTTAAACGCTTCTAACTGTGAATGCATGGGCAGGTATTGAAAATGGTGGCTTTAAAGATTTCAAGCAGACACAGCTGGACATCTCAGTTGAAGGCAGCATTTTCCTGAATTATATTTTGTGATGGGGACACACTGGGGCCTTAGGTTGAACATGTAATTCTACCTCCATCTGGTTTTAAGGCAAGCCAAAAAGAAAAAAGAAGAAGAAGAAGAAGAAGAAAAAGAGGGAGGAGAAAGAAGAAAAGGAAGGGAGGAAAGAGAGGGAAAGAAATCTTGGTTCTAGAGTAGTTAAATAAACTTATATGGACTTCCCATCAAAAGTGTACCCTTTACAACAATAAGAGAACAAAAAATGAAGCAAAAAATCTCCAACCCCCACAAGTACTAACTCTTAACATTTTCACTCACAGCCTCAAACTTAACAGCGTCCAGCAATTTTCCATCATTTCAGTAATGGCCAAGACACTGAAACGTGCAGTGATAACAAACAAAAACATGCCATTACCCACGCACAGGTATAGAGCCTCACAACACAAAGATTTTTCTCTAGGACTTTAAAAAATTGCCTTCAGTTGCATAGGCTGCCAAAACGCGCTTATTTTTCTTCCGATTTCCATTCTGTTTGCCCTAGGCTAAAACTATTGACAGTCCAAAGAAGGATTAGACCCTACTGGGTCTCAAATTATTGAAATCAAATAGTTTCCAGGTCATTTTCCCTCTAACTTCAATTCTCTGAGGTCCACAGGCTGATTTATATGGGGAATCTGTTCTAGCATCATCACGCTCCCTGAGAGCTCTGGCATCACCCCGGAGATCAAAGGAACTGTGGGGCTTTTTTTGTAAATGAACCCTTTCTTATGTCTTGTTCCATCAGCAAGATACGTTTCACCTCCCTAAGAAGCCCTATGGGTCTCACTCTGGGACACGGTCTGAGCCAACAGGTGGGCATCGTAGACCTCATGCACACGTGCCTCTCAGGCCACGAAGCCCAAACACACGGTCCCATGAGAGCCAGTGGCTAGGGTTACCTGAGCTATGTAAAGGCTCGTGTAACCACTAGTGGTAAGCCTGTCACTTTCTCCAAGCCACTCTTTTTAGTTTTTTAATGATAATCACTTCCACAGCATCATGGAGGAGATCCAAATGCTCCCCCACAATTTCCAGGTTTTCCAATTCCTTTTCTGGGAATTTTATGAGGAAGTTTAGAAGACTGATCTAGAAACAGCTTGGCAGGAGCATTAAGTGGCCAGAATGACGCCTGAGGTGGAGAGCTATTTGGTAGTGCTCAGATTCTTGGCATCATTCCTCCAGGGCCTTGGGGACCACCCTAGCGGGGCTTGGACATCTGCCCAGAATTGCTGAGCAGAGTCTTGTTCACATGCCACTCATTCTTGGCAGGAAAGATCCTGAAGGCATCTCGGTCTGCCAGCATCCTCTCTCCTCCGCTGGCTGCCAAGGATTAGCCAGGATGCCTTTCTTCTCAGAAAAGGAGGACACCTTCCCAGACAATCTCCTATCACCTGGGCAGGTACGAGTTTGAGCTGCTTATCCTTAAAAGGCATTATGAGGAAGGACCCCAAGCAAACCTTCAAAAGAAGCCAGAAACTTCTAGGGAGAATTTACAATGAGCGTAAGACCCACAGGTAGAGTGGGCTTAAAGAACTTCTATCTAACAAGGAAAATGTGTTAACATTTTTAAAAAGAGGAATTGGGTTATTTTTCCTTTAAAAGTCAAGGAGAAGGAAGAAAATAGAGAAGAGCAAAGAAGAGGGAACTTCCTCTCCCCATATACCAGGACTGTGAATTAATTCTATTATCATCAGAAGGAAATGGAGAGCACACAAACATTTCCTTGGGGCCTTAACATTAGTGTCTTCATCTTTATATTTAACAAGATCTTCAGCAACAATAATTATTGTTTCACTGTCTATATGCCAGGTCTTAGGCTGGGTGCATTAGCTATATTACCTAATTTAATCTTCATAACATGTACCTTAGATATTTTATCAAATTTAATCCTCTTATCATCCCAGTTTTACAGTTAAGGAAGCTGAGGCCCAAAAAGATTAAACAGTTTGTCCAAAATTACACTTTCTAATTCATGGGGCCATGATTCAAACCCACTTCTGCTTAATTATAAAGTCCCTTCTTATCCTGTAAGTTACTATCCCAAAATTTGCCTTTCTAATGAGAAAAACAGTCAAGTTTCTTTACCTTCCTCTGTGTTAGCTCCTAGAGCAAGTCTCATGTAGAAAACTTACGTGGATGCCCATATGGCATGTCAAGGAGGAAGCTAAGCATCCTTCCCCCTACTCAACGTGGTGGGCTTGCACACACACACACACACATATGTCTACAATCCTCTCTTCCATCTTCCCACAATTGCTCCACACTTAATCAAAAGCCTTCTTGACCATAAGGAACTTTAGAGAAAATTTTATCCAATCCTTTCACCTCATGGTTAAGGAATATTGAGCCCCAAATTGTGGCTGATGCCAACTTGGAGTTCAGAATTCCTCTTCTGTAGATGATGTTCTTTATACTACACTCCAACCCCCATGCCCTGGCGGGGCACTGGGTAGGCGGCAAATATAAAAGGTGATGGACATTGGCCTCTTCTCCAGAGGCTAACTGTCTAAAGGAGAGAATGTATGAGTTTATCAATAACTGAAATATCAGGTCGGTAGAGTGTGGTGGGTGCAGCAGGAGTGAGACACAGCAATGGGGCTGAAGCATCAGAGGAGGGAAAGGTGACCTCCAGCTTAGTCACCAGTGAAGTATTCAGCCAAGAGATGGTGTCTGAACCAGACTTGGAAGAACGTAAGATGTGAACAGGAGGTGATGGAAAGGACATTGGCATGAAGGCTGAAGCCACTGATTCCAGATACACAAAACAAAATAAACAAAAACACTTAAAATCCAATCGGTTTTGCCAGAATGGTGACACATCAGCCATTATCATAACTGTCTTAGTCCCCTCAGGCTGCTATAACAAATTACCATGGACTGAGTGGCTTAAACGACAAATATTTATTTCTCACACTTCTGGAAGCTGGGAAGTCTAAGATCAAGGCACTGGCAGATCTGGTGTCTGGTGAGGGCCTCCCGCCTGGCTTGCAGAGGCTGCTTTCTGGTTGTACCTTCACATGGACGGGAGCAAAGCTCTTGTATCTCTTCTTCTAAGGACACTTGTCCCATTCATGAGGTCTCCACCCCCATGACACAGTCACCTAAGGCCCCCCACATCCTAATACCATCACATTGGGGGTTAGAATTTCAACTTATGGATCTTGGGAAGATGCAAGCATTCAATCCATAACAAGAGTAAACAGCTTGGTTTATCACATCAGCCTGCTTTCTCTGGGCTCCTAGAACCTGTTCTCTGTGGTGGCCCACTAGCGATGAGGAAGGGGCTGCCGTTCTTCTCGGCAGCCCAGGTCATGCAGGCCTGACCTGTGCTCATGGCAGCTGCATGCACAGAGACCCTGACTCCACTGATGTGGAATTGCTCATGCATCTTTTTTTTTTTGCGGTATGCGGGCCTCTCACTGTTGTAGCCTCTCCCGTTGCGGAGCACAGGCTCCGGATGTGCAGGCCCAGCGGCCATGGCTCACGGGCCCAACCGCTCCGCGGCATGTGGGATCCTCCCAGACTGGGGCACGAACCCGTGTCCCCTGCATCGGCAGGCGGATTCTCAACCACTGCGCCACCAGCGAAGCCCGCCCATGCATCTTTTTTCTTTTTTTCAATTGAAGTATAGTTGAATTACATTGTTGTGTTAATTACTGCTGTACAGCAAAGCGACTCAGTTATACATATATATATATATATATATATATATATATACACATTCTTTTTCATATTCTTTTCCATTATGGTTTGTCACGGGATATTGAATATAGTTCCCTGTGCTCTACAGTAGGACCTTGTTTTTTATCCATTCTATATATAATAGTTTGCATCTGCTAACCCCAAACTCCCACTCCTACCCTCTCCCACAGCCCTCCCCCTTGGCAGCCACCAGTCTATTCTCTATGTCCCTGATTTTGTTTCTGCTTCATAAATAGGTCCATTTGTGCCATATTTTAGATTCCACATATAAGTGATATCATATAGGATTTGTCCTTGTCTTTCTGACTTAACTTCAGTCAGAAATCTCTAGTTGCACCCATGGGGTTGCAAATTTGCCCATGAATCTTTGAGCCCATTGGATCAGGCAGTTTGTATCATTCTAAATCCTCCTGAACCAATCACTTGAAGTTTAAGACTAGATCCACCTTTAACATTAGAAGGACTGTGCCTGCTCTGAATGTGGCAGCCCTTGTTAGTATAAGAAACGTGGGGGTGGGGACTTCCCTGGTGGCGTAGTGGATAAGTCGCCATGCTCCTAATGCAGGGGGTTGGGGTTCGTTCCCTGGTCAGGGATCTAGATCCCACATGCATGCCGCAAGTGAGAGTTCGCATGCCGCAACTAAGGAGCCCTGGAGCCGCAACAAAGGAGCCCACCTGCTGCAACTAAGACCCGGAGCAACCAAATAAATAAATATTTAAAAAAACACAAAAAGCCATGGGGCTGGGCTCCTTCATTCCACTAGTGGGAGTAAAGATGCCTGGAGAAGAAAGAACATGAAGGTGCTCTTTTAAAATTTGAAAAGGGACTAAACGTGCCCTGGGTATAGAGGGTGTGAGGGAGAAGCTACTGAGAAATAAGTTTAGACTCTGGGATGAACGCTGTTGCCTTCCCAGTATCTGCTCCTCTTCTTTATTCCTAACAGAATCCCAACATTGCTCGGATGTCCTCTCTCTCCTTTACAGGAAACACCTCATGGTAGCTCCAGGAGAGGCTGACTAGTGTGAAGGAATCCCCCCTTCCAGTAACTGGTTCTGGAATAGGCATGGGATATAAATGCGCTCAGTGAGACATTAGATAAATTCTGCTGGGGGAAGGGATGCTTCCAGGGCATTTTTCTTACTCTTAAGAGGAAGTCACAGAAAAAGCGCATCTTTCTTCTTCTCTGGATATGGTCATATCTGGATGACTCCTAGATCTGCTTCATCCATTTGGCTACCACCCTGAGGATGACAGGGCAAAGAAATGGGAAGAACCTTGGTCCTTAATGATATCACTGAACCTCTGAACCAACCAGCCCTGAAGCTCACCCTGCCTTGGAACTTCCTGTTAGATGCTATAATACATTTCTATATCACTTAAGTCAGATTCAGGCAGATTTTCTACTGCTTGCAAATGCACACACGTTAACATATAGGATACATGTACACACACACACACACAAACACTGCAATACTTATTTAATGCAGGACAAAGCATTTTACATGGAGTATCTCATTTAATCTTTCCAACAACGTTGCAAAACCCATGCTAATATGATCCCCATTTTACAGATGGGGAACCATAGCTTAAAAAAAGTAATTCCCTTGCGCCAAATACGTATCTACTATGTGGTACAGCCCAGATACACACCTAAAGCCCTTGAAGAAAGAATTTCCTCATGTTTAGGTCTAACCAAGTTTGGAATCAGCTGCCTGGAGAAGTAAAGGTGAAAATGGCTCACATTTGTCAAAGGCTTACTATGCGCCAGATACTATTGTCAGGATTTTACACATCTGGACCGATGTGACCCCCACAGTGGTCCTGTGAAACAAGTATTATCATCTCCATTTTGCAGGTGAGGAAACCAAGGCACAGAGAGGCTGAGCAACTTGCCCAAAGACACCCAGCTGGGAGGTGGTAGCAATAGGATCTGAATCTAAGCAGTCTGGCTCCAAACTCTGCATGCTTAAGCCCTGAAGGCATAGGGTCATCCCTTGCAAGGAACCTGCCAACCAGATGTCTCCAGTTGTGATAGCAGGTGATTGATGACATGCCAGGAAGGGCCAGAACAGCAAAGCTGCCCAGGGCAGTAAAACCGGCCAGGGCAGCGGGGCTTGCTGACTCCTGCACCTGGAGAGAGTGTCTTGCCTCTTACTGGAACTCATGATCTGGATTTCAGAAGGGTTGCTCTTGGCTGCTTTGAAACCCAGAGGGGAACTCATGGGTCTAAACCTGCCTGACATCCTATCTGGTGATAATGACTCCACCCAAGCAATTCCTAAGGGCTGGGCTGGGCTTGGATAAATTCCTCGGAGCTTTGGCTGGGATCTCTCTTTAACAAAAGCATTTCCCTTACACCTCCCAGCAGCTTCCCTAGCCTTTATCCCTCCTTGGGCAAACAGGGGGCAAGTTAGTTCCTGCCTCAGAAGACAAAGAGGAGAAATCCTTCTTGAGCTTCAAAGGAAACTTCTTTTCCCAGAAGGGATCAGTGGCCTGGCTCTCGATGGCCTTTAGTGATTCCCAGCCTTGACTCCCATCCTGTCCTCCTGTTAGTCTGATGAGCAGCCTCCTCCACCTGCAACACCAGTCCTCAAACTCTGCAGCAGAGCTAGTGACAGTAATTACTGATGCTGTGGCTCATCACAGGCTCTTCCCACTTGGGCAGGGGATTGGCAAAGAGTGGCAATTTGGAGCTTTCTGTTTACAAACAAACTATCCTTATAGACACTGAGCCAGGTGGTAGCAGCTGGGGAAAAGCGCCATATTCCCAGCCCTGCCCTTCCCCTGCCTCGTGGCTGAGCTGTCTTCTGTCCTTTTGCAAAAGCTGTGCATCCAAGACCTAGTGGGTCAGGGCTGAAGGCGACTCTCAGGTGTTTATGGAATGCCTTTCTGCAGCATTCTGTCCTATTTGCATGACGAAGGAGGATTTTGCTACTGATCCACTAGATTTCAACGCAATGTCCCGCTTCCATTTTCTTTCAGGTGCTTTGCAGTAGTTTATTTTATATATATATATATATATATATATATATATATATATATATATATATATATATATATATATATATATATTTTTTTTTTAACATCTTTATTGGAGTATAATTGCTTTACAATGATGTGAGTTTCTGCTTTATAACAAAGTGAATCAGTCATACATATACATATGTTCCCCTATCTCTTCCCTCTTGCATCTCCCTCCCTCCCACCCTCCCTATCCCACCCTTCTAGGTGGTCACAAAGCACCGAGCTGATCTCCCTGTGCTATGCGGCTACTTCCCACTATCTATTTTACGTTTGGTAGTGTATATATGTCCATGCCTCTCTCTCGCTTTGTCCCAGCTTACCCTTCCCCCTCCCCATATCCTCAAGTCCATTCTCTAGTAGGTCTGTGTCTATATTCCCGTCTTATCCCTAGGTTCTTCATGACCTTTTTTTTTTTTCTTAGATTCCATATATATGTGTTAGCATACAGTATTTGTTTTTCTCTTTCTGACTTACTTCACTCGGTATGACAGACTCTAGGTCCATCCACCTCATTACAAATATCTCAAGTTCGTTTCTTTTTATGGCTGAGTAATATTCCATTGTATATATGCAGTAGTTTAATGATACTAATGTGCCAGGCCCTGGGTTAAGGACTTTATAAGCTTCACTCGAATCACCTTGTTTAGTTCCATGGACAGTATGTGAGGTGGGTACTGTTATAGTTCCTCCTTTACAGGCGAGCCACCTGAGAGTCTCAGCAAGGCTGAACAATC
The DNA here is from genome assembly GCF_025265405.1 of Mesoplodon densirostris. Lineage (NCBI taxonomy): Eukaryota > Metazoa > Chordata > Mammalia > Artiodactyla > Ziphiidae > Mesoplodon > Mesoplodon densirostris. The sequence continues at coordinate 10,754,115 of NC_082662.1, read as the reverse complement.
TACCCAGTGTCACAGATTGGGGGTGATCCAGGGGAGGACCTGCTGTGCCCACCTGAGCTGGGGATCTCCATAACCCTACATACTGCTTCCCCCAGAGGGAGATTCAGTGCAAACCAAATGGCCACCCCAGAAACTGACACACCAGGGCGTTTTACCTTCCCACCACAACAGGTTCCCCTGACTTTGCTCTCTGAGGCCTTAACTGGTTACACAAAGAACCTCATTCCCCACTCTTCCTCCCCATATGCATTTCCTGTCCCTCCTCTTCTCCTGCCAAGACACCAAGGAGAATCACTGCTTAGGATCCAGCCAAAATAATACCAGCTCCCCACCTGGCATGAATCAAATTTATATTAGGAGCTTTATGTTGTAAAAGCATTCCTCAGAGCAAGGTCCTTATCTCCGTGACTTCAACCTGCTCCCCAAATTTCAGCAAATTTATGGCAGATACATCCTTTTGGAATCTTTTGAGCAGGTTCCATTTTTGATTCGAGATGGCAAATTAATCCACACATTAAATTTAAGCTATCCATCTGCCTTCTCTCTTAGAAGTAATTCCAGTTTGGTCAAAAGCAGCACTCCTCCTCCTCTAAAAGTTAGGGTGGGGTGGATGAACAGAGAAAACTGAAATTCCCGAGTAGCCTGCTTAAATAAGAACTTGCTTCATTCTGTCAAATAATGAGAAATTAAAATGGCTTCCGAGTAGAACCTTCAATGCCTCACAAGGGGACTTTATGAAGAAAAATCTTTGCTGTTCAAGATGCTTGTAAATAATACCACAGTCTTCAACCTCAAAGGCCCCAGGATTCCTGAAATCTTTGATCATCTAAATTTAGCTGTTTTCATAAACATTTCAGATAGCAGGCTAATTTTTATTCCCTAGAGAGCCTCGTGCAGTCAGACTGCAAGTCCAGGAAGAATGTCAACTTTTAAGAAATATCCGGAGGCTTGCCAAGACTAAGAGCCAGATATCAGCTAAGTTGGCTGACTGCAAATCAGTGTAATTACTCACTGTCCCTTGAAGAGGATCATAAAATTTTACTATATGCTGTTTACAATTCAATCGATAATTACTGAGCAGGTAATGTGGGCAAGGCCGGTTTCAGGGTGCCATGGGGGAAGCAGAGATGAACCAGGCCTAGGCCCTACTTTGCAGTTCAGTAAGAGAAAGATATGATCCTATCTAATAAGGTGTGCGTGTGTATGTGTGTGTGTGTGTACGCACATACACATGTATGCATGTGGGTAGCTGGACACTCTAAGGATAATTTCCTGGGAAGGTGGCATTTAATCTGAGATTTAAAGAATGGATAGAACTATAGGTTATTTTCCTATCTTTCAACTTTTCCTTTTTATTGCTGTCAAGTTGTTTATGCAATTAATGACAATCAAGCAGGGGGAAATTGGGCAGGAGATGAAGGCCTGTATGTTTCAAGAGTACCATGAAGACAGAGGTCCAGAAGCCGGAAAGCCCAAGGTGAGTCATTCAGGAAAAGACATGCTGTTATTATGTTACTTTGAAAACAAAGGCATGAATGTACATTTTTAACCACCGGTGTTACGGTGTTTAGGCACCCCAACTGGCAAAAACACAGATTTCTATCATTACTCATGGAATTTCTATTAAGATGAAATGGTGATCTAAAATAATGGCCCAGAGCACCTGGTGTGAAGTCAGCCTGTCTGGAGAAACCTTAACTCTACTGTGTCCTGGCAGCATGACCTTGGACAGATCACTTGATCTTTTTGAGTTTCAGTTTCCTCATGCCTGATTCGAGAATAATAGTAGTGCGTGCCTCATAGGGTTGTTGAGAATAAATGAAATAATCCCTCTAAAAATGCCTTGCAGATTGCTTGGCAGGATGGGACTGTGTTATGAACATCCGTAGTTGTTCCATCATCCAGGGATGAGCCCATGAAACTATTATTCTGACCATATTGAACTATTACATGATTTTTTTAACCACGTAACTTAATAAAAATAGGCAGTGATACCCATATTCTATCATTTTACTTCATTTTACCATTTTATATTAACTGGGTTTGAACTTCTTGAAAGTGGAACCCCAGGCATAGAGATAAGGAAATTGACTCTGATCTCATCCCTAGCTGGAGAGTGGTGGTATCAGGCTAAACCCTAGAATGTCTGACTTAAAACCACTTATTTTTCCATTATTTGATACAATCTATTAAATATCTTAATGTCACGAATGTATTAATTAAGATTCATTTCGTAGCAGAAGCAGAAATGTATTGTCTCACACGATGACTAGTCCACACTAGATTTTCAATCCCAGCAGGACTCAGAAGCCAAAAGGATGTGATGAAGCTGGCTTCCTGCTGTCACATGCTGCTCCTGTGGCTTCAGCCTCAGGCTCCATGTGGTAGCAAGTGGCTGCCAGCATCTCCAGGCCTACGTTTTAAGAGGCATTCCAAATGAACCACCTTGGTGCCCATCCACAAACCCATCATGGTGGCCAGTAATGGGATTATGCCAATTGGCCAGGCCAGAATCACTAGCTCATCACTCAACAAACTCTTTGGAGAGGGGCATGAGGACTCTGGCCAAAAGCAGATCACGTATTTCACCACCTGTCCATCCAAGCCTCACCTGCTGAACATGGAAGTGGGGCTGGCTCCTCAGAGGTCATTCAGGCTTCTGTTACCAGGAGAAGGGACAGACACACTGGGCAGGTCAAACCAACATTTGTCCACTGAGGAACATTGTACAAAATGAGTCAACATAAAGTTTCGATAATAGTCAAGAGTTAGCCGTTACTAGGTAATGCAGGAGGAAAGTATTTTCTGATGAATAGAGAGTCATACATAGGTCCTCTACTTTCAGATAATTGGAACATCATAAAATATTCTTCAAGTGTGACCTCATAGAATGTTTGCAATATCTTGACCCAGGGTTATCTTATCTACATCCATTCTTATTGTGATGGGTCTGACCCCATCTTTCCTGCTGTGCTCAGTTAATGGAGTGACAGGTAAAGAAGTCTAATGATGGGGGTGTCAGGAGTGGGGGTGCCTAGAACCACAAAAGGTCCTAGAAACCATATCATATAAAGAGTAGTTAAAGAAACCAAGTGTATCTATACTGGACCAGACAAAAGAAGACCAAAAGTAGACATGCTAACTATCTCCTAATATTTTAAGGGCTATCATTCATAGGGGAAAAAACCCGCTGCTAATTCTATATTCTCTTCAGAGGCAGCATTCCAACTGATGTCTGGAAGTTATAAGAAGGCAGATTTCTGGCTCAACAGAGGTATAGTAGATATTTTTCAATTTTGTTCCCCAACAGACATCCTTTTTTTTTTTTTTTTTTCTGGTAATAGTAACCTGATTTTGTTCTTGGGTGATGATTTCTTCCATTCTCATCACACGCAGTTTAAGCAGCTTCCATTCCCAGCTTCAAGGACATAGCCTGTGATCAAGGTTTAAGCCAAGCAGCTTAGTCCATGCTCCAGGCCACAGTCCCTGATCAGTGACGGCAGACAGTTTCTGTAACCCTCGATCCACCTGTGATTTCATCTGAGCCTGGGCGCCCACTTCCCAGAACATTGGTACCATTGCTTCTCAAGCACCGGCCTTGTCTCTCTGCATTCCTGCCTCAGGTCATTTTCTGAAGCCCACTTCCTACCCCAGCTCATTCGGTCTGAGTTGAGGCACCTCAGAGTGGCACAGGGAAAGGGTACAAATGGCCTTTAAGTATAATCATCAACCAACAGGGACGCAAGATGGAATATCAATTGACCCACTGTCGTGTCCTTCAGAGGAACAATTCCAAGACACATTCTATACAATTTCTCAGAGAGTCCTTGTCCTCAGTGAGATATAGACTTGTTTGTTCATAGCAATAATCAGCTCAATAATATAACTTTTATTATCTTTTCCTCCTTTACTTGGCTCACCTCCCAAATGAACTACCTGCACTCAAGTCCTAGTCTCAGGCTCTGTAGGTGTGTGGGACCCAAACTGAGACATTAAGGAACTGATATATTATCCAGTTTGGGCCAATGGGTTTCCCCCAAATAAGGAAGGAGCCATTGGTCTGACATCATGAAAAAAATGAGCCTGAATTTGTCAGAGACCACTAAGTAGAGCCTGAGACTGGAGCCAACTAGGAGGCAATAGCTCTGAGATGGGGCCTGACAATATACTTTGAGCCCTGGATCAAGCTGCACCTGAAGCCCATCCTACCTGGAGTCTTCAAAGTATGTGAACCAAAAAAAAAAATTCCCCTTTAAACTTAATTAGTTTGAGAGATTTTTTTTTCCCCTACCAATTTTAACCAAAAGATTCTGAACCAAAACCACAAAGAAGTAATAAGGTTCAAACTATTAGTACTAACAATCAAAAAGTCTGGCATGAAACGTGTTGAGCTCCCCATAGCTGGAGAGATTCAGGCAGAACACAATCAAACATGCATCTGATGTGTTGGAGGTTTTCCTTCCTCACTGAATTCATTTGAGGTGTTTGGGAGGTAAAACTACACAAATTCTAAGATCCACTTCATCTCTAAAGTAGCTGATTGATACAAATGAAATGGTGCAAAAGAATCTGGCTAAGAGGAGACCAGGTGAGAGTGTTTCTTACTTTGTCCTTTCTTACTCCTCAGGCTGCCATTCTCACATTGTCATTAGCCGATGACATTTCATCGGTGAGTTATTGTTTCTCCTACTCTCTCCCTACCCTCTGGCAATCTGGATTGCTGATCCTTATTTAAAGATTTTCTGCTCAGAATTACATAAGTGCTTCACCCTCTACTCATATCCTAGTGTTGACAAGACAATCAGCTCACACAGCATTAACATAAGGACTCCCCCAAAATACGGCTTTCACTAAAGAAGAATCAGCCGAACTCAGAGGTAGTTAGAAGAGGGATCCACAGCTTTCTGGTTACTCACAGAATCACTCCAAACAATGTACTTGCACTCGAGTTTAGCCTAATTACCATCTTGATGGCAGGAGGTTCAGATGTGCTACACACAGATTCACCAACCTCCCCCAAAGACCTGCTCCAGCAAGGCATGCTACATTAATATTTATTTTTGCAGCATTAGCATGCATGAACCAAATGAGTAAGGCAGCAGGAAATAACTAATCTCAGAATTTTTTAATTTAAAAAAAAATGGCCTATTCATGGTGAAAACTACACCAACAGACTCTTGTTCTTAAGGGTGACATCCCACCTTGCATACAGTACGAGCCGCCCAGCATGAGTATTAGCTGGAGCAGATTACAGATGGGAGGAAGTCCCCATTGAGGGCTGGATGGAGGGACACCAGCCACTTGCCCCCGCATTTGGAAAAAGAGACCATAATTCTGTGCTCAGAGCTACGTGAAGGAAGACAGAAAATAAGGAGATAGGTGATATCTCCTTAAACTTTTGGCCAAAGGAAAAAAGCTTTGAATCAGAAAGCACTAATTCAGTTATGGCCAGCAGAAAGAAAATAAAAATAAGAGACAGACATACTGACAGTCGTAAAATGTAATTGATACGGTTTCTGAATCTTATTCATTAAAAAAATATTCTATCTAGTAAGCCGTTATATGTACAATTTGCGTGTTCTATTTGTTCGCTTTCTTTCAATTATCTGCATACATAAAATGTAACAAGGGCTGCCTCTCTTTTAATTTATTTTTCTGATCTGATGAGTTTCATGGTCAGGCAGCAGAAACATGAAATGTTTTCCTTTGCACAAAGGCTAGCATTTTGGTAAACTCACAAATGGATAGAAACACACAGATTCATTCTCTCTCTCTCTCTCTCTCTCTCTCTGCCCGTCTCTCCCCACTATCTGTCTTTCTTCCTATTTTCTACCTGATGGCCTTTCTTTTCCAGTGGCTGCTGGGAAAATGGAGAGGTTTGTCCCACCTGTCGCAAGAAGAACACGGAGAAGATTGATGGGACGTGCTGAATGAGCTCCAACAAGAATGCCTCCCCCTTGACGCTGCAGCCCCAGACTCATTTTAGTTCTGAGAAGACACAGCACAGCTCCGCAGATGGACAGCCAGCCAAGAACTACCGTCCTCTTACCAAGTCTCTCCTAGGAAAGTGAAGGATCTGGGGAGAATCTGAGAGGAAGGGGTAGGCACATGGCTGTTCCCGACTTTCACGTCCCACTTAATTAAGCCTGAACAGAATAGCCCTGGACTTGGCTGGTGAGAAAAGGAACTGGCATACAGGCTGGATTTTTAGGATCGGCACCATTTCTGCTAGACAGGGTCACAGGGACCGCTGTCAGGGGCAACGTGGGGTCCAAAGGCCAGATGTTTGTCTGGCTTCTCTGCTGCTTGACCTCCAGTTAAACATCCCCTTTCACACCCTTCTTTCTAGGTACAGAGACCAATTCAACTTTGAATGCAACGTCAACAAATTCAATTACACAGATATGTCCCTACTATGTGCTGGGGTCGGTTCTGGGCAGTAGGCTGTGAAATAAAGTCTCTGTCCTTTAAGAGCCCGTGGTTAGCAGGAGAAGCAGGTACATAAGTAAATGATTAGGAAACAAATGCATCAGCATTACCAGATATTGGGTTTTTGCTGAAACCTCTGCAAGATGGCATGGCCAAGTTCAGGCAAGTCAAAGTTCTCGCAAGTTGCATTTCTGGCACCAAGAGGGCTTTGTGCTCTAAATTCATGATCCACTGGGGTGTCGTCTGAGGACACCAACCCTGCTGACACCTTGATCTTGGACTTTCAGCCTCCAGAACTGTGAGGAAATAAATTTCTGTTGTTTTAGCCACCTGGTCTGGGGTATTGCTATGGCAGCCCAAGCCGACTGATATAGCATCATTTCTTCTTGTCACGTCTTCCATCCAGAAGCCAAGAGGCTGAAGAACCTGTGGACCACATCTCCCCACTTTGGCTGATCACTGAGGAGCCCAGAGCCAGCCTGAGGTGCCCCCCTCCACTGACTGCACCAGGACCTGAAGCACCAAGGCAGTGTAGCACTGCCTCAGTCCCGTGGACAGAAACACCGGCATCCAGTACACCAAGGAGATGCCGCCCTGCCTGCTGTTCAGAGACTAGCACTGAGTCCTTGCCCTGACCAGCAACTCCCACTGAGTTCTAGCCCCTCTTGGACTTTACATTCCAGCCCCACATTCCCATTCAGCCTCTGGGGGATTTGAGATCGTAGGTTCCGGACCATTTTGCCATCTCTGACCGTGGTTCCTTCTCCCCCTGACCCCAGTCCTTCTACTCGATGTTGGGGGGACCACCCAGTCCTCCCAGCACCATAAGCCAACCTGTTCCTTCTGTCTATGTCACAGCATTCACCCACTTCAAAATCTCTCTTCACTCCACACTGAACAACCCATGAACAGAGAGCCCAGTGTGTCCCCAGCACCTACACGAAGCCTGGCACACAGTAGGGGCTTGATATATATTTTGTGATCAAATTTGTAGATTGGATAAATAGACACAGAACAGTTTTTCTTTAATAACTGTGTGTATTCTTCTCAAGGCAGGACTCAAGAGACAAGTGATAGCATGTCAGATTACTTACTTAGAATGTAGTTTCTCTCTTATCAAGGATGGAGGGGTGAAGTTAGTAGACTCTGGAGCACTTTTCGACCAAATACAGATATAGATGAAAGCACAGCATCCATGGCTAATTTCCCCTGAGTGAGAAATACCCTGTCACTATTAGCATTGAATCTCCCGGCCTCCTGCTTTGGTCACAGCTTCCGTGTTATGTGAACCTTTATTCTTATATTGCACATGACACACATTGGGAGGCAAAACAGTTCAGCGTCATGCTTTTCTCAGCTATCAGGAAATGTATACAGGCTTCATGGACCCCGCATTACCTCTGAAATTGTTTTCAGATCCAGCACATCCTATATTAACCCTTTTCCTTGTTCTTTTTCTTTTTAATTGCAACCTTCACTGTGAAAGAGTTTGTGTCTGGACGATGAAATCAACTTTGCCTACAGGGCAAGGAACACCATATAATCATAAATCTAAAACTTGCAAGCTGGAAAGAGGTCACCGGAGGCAAAGGAATGGTGGAAGACTTTAAGATTGAGGTAGCTGTGTTAGCACTTTGTAAGATCTAGCAGGGGACATGGAGGTTTCTGGGAGGGATGGAAGACCCAAGATTGATTGACAGATCTGCCCCTTGAAAGCTGTGTGACCTTGGGCAAATCACCTCACCTCTCTGATCCTCCTTGTTTTTTAATTTATATATATTTTGCATTTATAAAATAAGAATTATGTGTTGATACTGTACATCTCATGGGGTGGTTGTAAAATTCAAATGATACCCTTGGTCACTGCACTAATCTGTACAAGTAAAGAAAGCCCATCGGGAAAAAACAGGGGAAGCTTGGCTGCAGGTTTCAGCTCTGCCCGTGAAAACTTACCTGCCTACGGATGTGAGATCAATGTCATTTCCTCCTTTAAGCTTCAGTTTCTTCATCTTAACACGAAATCAATGAACTAACCATCTCTGGGGTGCCTTTCAACTTTCCGATCACGTGGAATATCAAACTCAAGGCCTGGCTGTTGGAATAACGGGAGGAGGAATTGTGTTCACCTGGGCTGCCTCCCCCAGGAATGCCCTGGCTGAGAGGAAGGTCTGCAAGGCTCACTGGGTCAGAAGCCAGTTCTACTGCAGCCCCTCCTAAGGAATCCCAGCTTCATTTTCCCTCCACCACACACACAGTCCACAAGGTACTGGGGGAAATCTGCTAAATATATAAGCTGGCTTTCCTGAAACCTTCTGTGCTTAACATGCCTCACACCTACACTAAACTCTAAATTCCTCATGATTGTGGCTCCATCCACTTCTCTGACTTCACTCACTACGATGCCAACCTCACCTGCGTCCTTGTGGTTCCTCAGATCTGCCCCAAACTTCCTCACCTGAGGGTAATGCTTCTTATCAGAGGTGATTTTGTCCCCTGTATTTCTTTCCTGAGGTGGCTGTAACAAACCACCACCAACTGGGGACTTAAAACAACAGAAGTTGATTCTCTCCCAGTTCTGGAGGTCGGAAGTCCAAAATCAAGGGGTCAAGAGTTTTGCTCCCTCTAAGGCTCCAAGGGACAATCTGTTCTCACCTCTTCCAGCTCCTGGTGGCCGCCTGAGTTCTCTGCCTCTGCCTCTACATGGCCTTCTCCTCTGCATCTATGTCTTCCCCTCTTCTGTCTCCGCTCATCATTGGCTTTAAGCCCCAGCTGGATAATCCAAGATGAAACCATCTCAAGATCCTTAGCATAATCATATCTGCAAAGACCCTTTTTCCAAATAAGTCATATTCACAGGTTCCAGTGGTTGGGTCATGAAGATTTCTTTTTAGGGTCACCATGCAACCCAGTACAGCCCCTCTTGCCAGACATTTGCCGGTGTCAGAAGACTTGTTTGCTGTGTCTCCCTCTTCCCTAACACACACACACACACACACACACACACACACACGACAGATCACAAGCTCCACCAGAGCAGGACTTTGTGTCTTTCAGAACCACATCTCCATGCTGAGAGCAGATTAGATGCTCCATACACTTTTTTTCTTTTCTTTTTTTTTTTTTTTTTTGATGTGGACCATTTTTAAAGTCTTTATTGAATTTGTTATGATATTGTTTCTGTTTTATGTCCTGGCTTTTTGGCCACGAGTCATGTGGGATCTTAGCTCCCCAACCAGGGATCAAATCCATACTCCCTGCATTGGAAGGTGAAGTCTTAACCACTGGACCACCAGGGAAGTCTCTCCATACACACTTGTTGATGGGAGAATGGATGAATGAGTGAATACCGAGACGGGGGTGGTACCCAGAGGCATCATCTGTGCCAACCATCTCTGCAACTTTTCACTGTGGCAGCACCCTTAGGGGTGCTGATGGGTCCTCAGGGACTGAGAGGGGCCACCAGTGAATACACTGAAGTCTCCTTTTCCAGAGATCTTAGACAATAAGCAAAGATTTTTCTTTTCCCTCTGATGAGTTTAAGCCAACACCTGGGTTTAACGGGGGTCTATTCTGTGCTCAGGATTGTGGTAAGTTCTGTGATATTACAAATGCAGTTGAAAGCACTATCCTTGACTTTAGCGACTAGATTCAACTGCTAACTAGATTGTAATTAAGGAGACAAGACTGAACACTAAACAGTGTTGGATGGGTTACGGTAGAGTCCTGTTACACACTGCCCTTGACCACTGGGATCAAGAGTATGTGTTTGGGGCTTCCCTGGTGGTGCAGTGGTTGAGAGTCCGCCTGCCGATGCAGGGGACACGGGTTCGTGCCCCGGTCTGGGAAGATCCCACATGCCGCGGCGCGGCTAGGCCCGTGAGCCATGGCTGCTGAGCCTGCGCATCCGGCGCCTGTACTCCGCAGAGGGAGAGGCCACAACAGTGAGAGGTCCGCGTACCGCAAAAAAAAAAAAAAAAGGATGTGTTCGATCCATAGATAATATGGGGCCACTGGAGGCTTTTATAAAGACTTTATTGTTCTAGAGCAGTTTTAGGTTCACAGCAAAATTGAGAGGAAAGTAGAGATTCCCCATATCCTCCCAGGCCCATGTGCACACAGCCCCCCCGCCCATTATCAACATCTCAGCATCCCCTGCCAGAGTGGTACATTTGCTACTATCGATGAACCTACAGTGACACACCATTACCACCCAGAGTCCATAGTTCACAAGAGGGTTTACTCTTGGTGCTGTACGTTCTGTGGGTTTGGACAAATGTATAATGACATGTATCCATCATTATGGTATCACAGAGAGCAGTTTCACGGCCCTAAAAATCCTCTGTGTTCCTTGTATTCATCCTCCCACCCCCTCCCTGGAGGCTTTTAAGTAAGGGAAGGCACCAGAGAAGTAGTGATTTTGGACGATCAGTCTTAAAGAATGGGATGACCAGGGGATCGAGGAGGGAGGTGACAGCTCTAGTCACAGGCCATCGCAGCGATCCAGGCATGAAATGGTTAACTCCACTGGACCTGCCCGTTGAGTCCACGAGGAGATACTGAACCTTGGTCACTCTTCCCTCCTTGCCTCTCTCATTTTCTCTTCTCTTCCACAGAGCAAGGATGCTCTTAAAAGTTCATGTGCAGAGCCACACACTCAAAGTGATTCTCTTCTTGACCACAGTGCATTCATTTCCATTGATGAAAACAGGAGTCACAGATGTGCTGGAAGACTCTATCCAGCTGATGACGTGGCGTAAGATGCGTCCGTGTTAACAAGGCTGACAACCGCGGGAGACAACCGTCTCAAGGAAGCCTCCACATCCACATTTCTTGACTTAGTTAAACTCTGTGGCCTTAACACTTCATGAATGCAGCTTTTAAAAAGTCATGCCTTTGTGTTTTATATTATGCGTTCAAAGAGAAGAGGGCAGAAACCTAGGGCTTCATCCTCTGCAGGAAAATGACAATGAAAAGCACAACTATGTAACTGTCCCAACAAGAAACTATGGTTGCCTAGTCTAGAAATAGCCATAGAAATAGTGATGGAAGTTCCAGAAAACGGCTGGGTTTGTCCTTGGCATATACCCTCAAGTAACTTTTGCTTCTTTTCTAAATTTTTTTTTTTTTTTTTTTTTGCGGTACGTGGGCCTCTCACTGTTGCGGCCTCTCCCGTTGTGGAGCACAGGCTCCGGACACGCAGGCTCAGTGGCCATGGCTCACGGGCCCAGCCACTCCGTGGCATGTGGGATCTTCCTGGACCGGGGCACGAACCCGTGTCTCCGGCATCAGCAGGTGGACTCTCAACCACTGTGCCACCAGGGAAGCCCCTCCTTTCTAAATTTTTAAAACCATTTCTGCCTACCACCCACACCCCAGCTTCACTATTAAACATAGTCTTGCATATAAAACTAGCAAAGTTTCAGCTTCTGAAAGAGATAATCAAGTTATTTGAATCAAAGTAAGGAAAAACAAGGATGTAGACAGCAGCAGCCACAACCAAAAAACAAACAGCAGCAGCAGCAAAGGCAGGCATTCCAATCAAGCAGAACATAATACGTGTACATTTTTATACAAAAGCAAGGACAAAAAATCTAGATCTTAAGGCACGATATTGCAGAAAGTTACAAGCAAACGGAAAGTGTGTTTAGAGAGAAGCCTTCAGAAGGACCATCCATTTCAAGGACTCTGATGCATCACAGCTTAAAAATTATAGACCACGTAGATTATGAAAATCAATCTGGTACGTGCAATTAGCTATCTTATCACCAAGAGACGATTGCTTCTACTGAGACATAATAAAAGCAGAACATTCTTCTACTAACACAGAATAAAACAGAAAATATCAGTTCATCAACGATGTGATCTGGGTTGGGTGAACAACCAGCTCCTTGAGCCTCAGTTTCCCTAGTTTTCAAATAGGAGTAGAACCTCAAGACTGGGGTGGGAATGAAATGGGATGATGCATGTAGACCTTCTTTGTCATAAAGCAGCATACTCCCCCAACATGGTACTTTGGCACAAAATAAAATGAAAGTGGCCCCAGAGAGATGAGGTTTGGTTCTTTGGCCATAGGTGTAAAGTTCAAAGAATTGGCATTTAATTGAATTATTCAAGTTTTGCCCCAAACCTTGGAGTTATCTTTGACTGCTCCCTTTTGTTCTGCCCCACACATGGAATAATTACCAGTTCTTTCATCTCTTCCATAAAAGCACATTCAGAATCCAACCTTCTCCAAGCTCACCACCTCCACTGCTACCACCCTGGTCTGGGCCCCCAGCACGGTTCACCTGGATTAGTACTGTGTCTCCCCACTGACCTCCCTTCCCTGTTCCTGTACTTCCCGTCAACAGCTTATTCTCCTTCAGCAGCCTGAGCCAGGCCTTGTCCCTACCCAAAACCCTGCTGGGGCCACTCTTTTTAGAGATCTGCACCCCCCATTGCTTCTCTGAGCTCATCACCTGCTGTATTCTGCCTACTTGGTTCCAACTCACTGACCTCCCTGCTCGTCCTCAAACATGCCAGGCATGCTCCTGCCTCTGGGCCTTTGCACTGGCTCATCCTGCCATCTGGAATGTTCTTTGCTCAGACAGCCCTGTGGCTAACTCCCTTGCCTCTGCCATCCCACTTTTTCAAAGAGGTCCAATCTGGCCAACCTACTTAAAACTGGAACCCGCCTACCCTGAACACCCCCCCTTTACTGTTTATATTTCTTTTTTCACAGAACTTATCAACTTCTAATGCTACTTACTACTTTTGTTGTTTGTTTTCTATCTTTTCTGCCCACAGACATATACTTGAGTGCTGACACCACGAGGGAGGGGTCTTTTGTGTCTTATTCACTGATGTATTCTATGATGGATCCATAGTAGGTCCTCAACAAATATACATAAATTTTTCAAAAATTTTAATAAATAAATTTTAATAAATTTATTAATTTGTTTATTAATCATAATGATTAAAAGTTTGGATTCTTGATCTAGGTCACCTGCTTTTGAATCCTGATTCTCCCATTCCTTGATGTAATCTCTCTGTGCCTGACTTTCATCCTGGAAGATTGAACCACTTTCTCTTTTTTTTTTTTTTTTTTTGTGGTACGTGGGCCTCTCATTGTTGTGGCTTCTGCCACTGCGGAGCACAGGCTGTGGACGCACAGGCTCAGCAGCCATGGCTCACGGGCTCAGGCGCTCCGTGGCATGTGGGATCTTCCCGGACCGGGGCACAAACCCATGTCCCCTGCATCGGCAGGCAGACTCTCAACCACTGCACCACCAGGGAAGCCCCCCTTTCTCTTTTGAAGTACTTCCTGTGGAATCATTGCTCTTCACACCCCAGGTTGGTATGTGCTAAACTAGAATATGAGGCTTCATTCACCATATTGACCAGGTAAATGAGCAAGAAAAAGGTGTTTACACACCTTCCTCTAGTTAATCATTTTATAAAGGCCTGCCATGAGTAGGCTAATAAAATCATATTCATATATGAGAGACTACGTCAATTAAGATTCTTTAATGAAGTAACATAGATGAGCAAACTCAGTTACCCATGGTAGGCAAAGCATGACATGAGGGGTTTGTACGCCATCTCTTGGTTCTGCTTCCTCTGGTTTGGGCATCATTCTCAGCCAGCTCTTGCCTCATGGTGCTAAGATGGCTGCCATAGCTCCAGACTAGACATGTTCGCAGACTATGATCAAAAGAAAGACTGCAAGAGTCTTTTGGCCAGCATGCTTGTTTGGTTCTCTTCTGTTGTTATTGGCTACTGTGCCCACCCCTGACTCAATCACTGTGGCAGAATATGATGTTCTGTTTATTTAAAGCCTAGGTTAAATGCTTACTAAATCAGGGGTGGAGCCCCTCCAACGGCACATAGGCTGAAAGCAAGATCAGACACAATTATCAGTAGAAGGATGCAAGGATACCGGAAGCCAGAATAGCACATGTCCTCTGTCCCAAGAACACTACCAATGTCCTCCAGTGAGTCTTTCGTCCTCACCTCCATTAGGAATTTGCAACCTACTAAAGCATTGTTCCATAGGAATACAGATTGAGTTACCCTGGGGCCCAAGGAGGAAAGATGGCGATCTAGCATCTACTGACATTAAACCTAACCTTCAGGTAAGATGAAACCCAAACCCTTGTGAGAAAACTACATATACAAGGGCAGATAGCTTGTCCTTATGATCTCTCTCCTCTACTTCCTAGTTTTGTGACTGTGATAAAGTTACTTAGCCCATCTGTGCATCAGTTTCCTCATCTCTGAAATGGGCATCTTGCTTTTACCCACCTACGTGGGCTGCTGTGAAGATGAAATTGGGTTATACACGTAAAGCCCATAGAACAGTGTCTGGTGCATGGCAAGGACCCACTGATTGTTAACAATTATTACTGTTTTCTTGTTATTATTAGCATAAGAGACCAGTAGCCAACTTAGTACAGCACGAAGTCTTGTGACACAAGACAGACATGTGCAATGTTAGTAGGCCAGAGAGTCCCTTAAGTCTCCCTAAGACAACAGTCTTCCTTGAGTGTCAGCTACTGAGACATTTATAGGTACACCTTGTACCATGTCCCACACTGGGATGGACTCTCACTAACTCAAGTTAATCTGTCTACTCAGTAAATTACTCCAGCCCTTGTCCACTGCTGGCTAATAAAAAGAAGGCTGAGTTCGTGGTGGTCTAAGACGAGCAAAGTGGAAGATGGAAAGAAATCCATCCCTCAGAGCACTGGCATCAAGGCTTGGGAGAAGCTCCAACATTTGGTCCAAGTATAGTAGAATGAAAGCAGCATTTTGACATGTACACACCAGACAGCTGCAAATCCCTCTGACCTTTTTGTGTCCCATAATTAACTGTCTGAACAGGGAAAATAATGACCCTGACATGATCAGCTTAAATCTCTGATCTGCCTCCAGCTGGACATCAGTGGTGTAAACAGTCGAGGGTAAGCCTAAGACTCTGAGCTATGCTTGTAACTCTTTTTTTTTTTTTTTTTTTTTGCGGTACGTGGGCCTCTCACTGCCGTGGCCTCTCCCGTTGTGGAGCACAGGCTCCGGATGCGCAGGCTCAGCGGCCATGGCCCACGGGCCCAGCCGCTCCATGGCACGTGGGATCCTCCCGGACCGGGGCACGAACCCGCGTCCCCTGCATCGGCAGGCAGACTCTCAACCACTGTGCCACCAGGGAAGTCCAGTGCTTGTAACTCTTGATAAAAGTCTGGGGACAGGGAAACAAACACATGAAAGGATGCTCAACATCTTTACTCATTAGAGAAATGCAAATCAAAACTACAATGAGATATCATCTCACACAGGTCAGAATGGCCATCATCAAAAAATCTAGAAACAATAAATGCTGGAGAGGGTGTGGAAAAAAGGGAACACGCTTGCACTGTTGGTGGGAATGTGAATTGGTACAGCCACTATGGAGAATGGTATGGAGGTTCCTTAAAAAACTACAAATAGAACTACCATATGACCCAGCAATCCCACTACTGGGCATATACCCTGAGAAAACCATAATTCAAAAAGAGACATGTACCAAAATGTTCATAGCAGCCCTATTTACAATAGCCCGGAGATGGAAACAACCTAAGTGTCCATCATCGGATGAATGGATAAAGAAGATGTGGCACCTATATACAATGGAATATTACTCAGCCATAAAAAGAAACGAAATTGAGCTATCTGTAATGAGGTGGATGGACCTAGAGTCTGTCATACAGAGTGAAGTAAGTCAGAAAGAGAAAGACAAATACTGTATGCTGACACATATATATGGAATTTAAGGAAAAAAATGTCATGAAGAACATAGGGGTAAGACAGGAATAAAGACACAGACCTACTAGAGAATGGACTTGAGGATATGGGGAGGGGGAAGGGTAAGCTGTGACAAAGCGAAAGAGAGACATGGACATATATACAGTACCAAACGTAAGGTAGATAGCTAGTGGGAAGCAGCCGCATAGCACAGGGAGATCAGCTCGGTGCTTTGTGACCGCCTGGAGGGGTGGGATAGGGAGGGTGGGAGGGAGACGCAAAAGGGAGGGGATATGGGAACATATGTATAACTGATTAAATTTGTTATAAAACAGAAAAAAAATAAAATTAAACTTAAAAAAGAAAAAAAGTCTGGGGACAGGGAAGAAATGCTCTCTACCTCCCCAGCAAGGAAGGGTCCGCCTGCTCCCCTGCAAACCCATGGGCTACACTGCCTTCTCATAATGAAAACCCCAAAACTAGCCTGCAGGAAAGAAATGTTTAAAAGGGTTTAGAGCAGAATGTTTTTCATTGGTGACTCATCTTACCTGGTCTCTAGAAAGACTGAGATTCCTGGCTTTAGCAAAGGGTTTCGACACTGACAGACTTTATATGGCTACCCATCCACGGGTACCTCTCTTGTTATCCTGCCAAATCTGAAGCCAACTATTTTCCTACCAACTTTGATAAGAGAAGCCAGGAAACCAAACTGTCATATTCTTTCAAAAACCTTAGCATCTTTGAGTCAAACTGCAGGTCAGATGTTTAATCAGAAGACAAATAACCCAATTCCACAAAAACATTCCCAGTTCTATCACTAAGTATTGTTGTAACCAACTGATCCATTTGTTCCCCCTGGCACTCAGTTTTTCCATCTGTAAAATGGGAGGATTCGACCAGATGAACTGGGATGAATTGAGATCCCCTCCTGGTCAAACACCCTCATGTGTGTTCTGCTTCTAAGAAAGGGTCAGCATTTACAGTCCACATGTAAGGCAAAAATTACCCTTATAAATTGCTTACATTACCCACACAGTACTCTGGCTTTGGGTTTTGTTTATTCAATCCTATGCACCAAATTTCACACACTCCAAAGTTTGAGAATCATTGAGCAGGAAAGAAAGGAGCCAAAGGGAAGTCTGTAGGCTGGCATCTGGGCCTTCCAAGTGTCCTGCCTTTAAGATAACTACCAAACTCTAAACCCTTGGTGGTGAAAACAAGCCAGGGAAGAATGAAAAATGTGCTCCTGCTTGACTGTGGGATTTGACCTATTCTATTTTTAAAAACCCATGGTTCTTAAATCTTTTTTTTTTTTTTTTTTTTTTTTTTTGCGGTACACGGGCCTCTCATTGTTGTGGCCTCTCCCGTTGTGGAGCACAGGCTCTGGACGCGCAGGCTCAGCGGCCATGGCTCATGGGCCCAGCCGCTCCGCGGCATGTGGGATCTTCCCAGACCGGGGCACGAACCGGTGTCCCCTGCATCGGCAGGCGGACTCTCAGCCACTGTGCCACTAGGGAAGCCCCATGGTTCTTAAACCTTAACCCACTCTATAGACTTGTTTCTTGCTGTAAGGATTAAATAATATTTTATGAGTAAAAAAGTATCTAGCACAGGACCTGGTACCTGGTAAGTAGGTAATACATGTTGGTTTTTAATCTAAAGCTTGCATTTTCAATATTCTTTGGAAAATTGTAGAGGAGAACATGGCTGCCTGTCAGCTGGTCTTGCAAACTGGGTTTTCCCATCATGAGCCCACAACACAGCTGTCCTATGCATGCCCTGGTTTCATGTCCCCTGGCCCCTGGGGTGAAGTTCTAAAGTTAGTAGAAGAATGAGAGATGCAGTTCCATGCTGAGCTCATGTGTGAGAAACCTCTTTGCAAACTAGAAAACAGTACACACCAATGACAAATTATTATTACCATCCATTTGGCCAATGGGACTGGGGTCCTGTCTTGGTTGCTAATTAGCTAACATTTGAGTGCCTGCATGGCTGGGCAGTAGTCAGTGATTTACCTGTAAAGAGAATCCTTTACAGTCATGAGTTGCCTGCCATCATCACCGCCAGTCTCATTTGTTGGGGGAGGAAATAAAAGATCGGAGAGACTAAGTGCCTTGGCCAAGGTCCCTCTGTTACAGTGGCAGAGCTGGGATTCAGACCCAGGTTAAGTTGGTCTTTTTTTTTTTCCTTTTTTTTTTTGTTTTTATTTTTGGCTGCATTGGGTCTTTGTTGCTGCGTGCAGGCTTTCTCTAGTTGCAACGAGCGGGGGCTACTCTTCATTGCGGTGCGTGGGCTTCTCATTATGGTGGCTTGTTGCAGAGCACAGATTCTAGGTGCGCGGGCTCCAGTAGTTGTGGCACGGGGACTCAGCAGTTGTGGCTCACGGGATCTAGAGCGCAGGCTCAGTAGCTGTGGCACACGGGCTTAGTTGCTCCATGGCATGTGGGCTCTTCCCGGAGCAGGGATCGATCCTGTGTCCCCTGCGTTGGCAGGTGGATTCTTAACCACTGCACCACCAGGGAAGTCCTAAGTTGGTCTTAAGGAGAAGCCCATCTTTCTTCTTCACCTCTTCACCCCCTGATTGAAGCCTGCTGATCCTCCTCCAGACAAAAATGCTGCTAGGAACTGAGCTGTGTCCCCCAATTCATACCCTGAACCCCAACCCCCAGTGTAAGGGTATTTGAAGATGGGGTCTTTGGGAGGTGATTACGGTTATATAAGGTCATGAGGGTGGGTCCCTTATGTTGGAATTAGTGGCTCTATAAGAAGAGGAAGAGAGAGAGAAGTTGCCACGAAGAAGCCAGGAAGGGAGTTCTCAACAGAAACTGAATCAGTCAGAGCCTTGATCCTATACTTCTGGTCTCCAGAACTGTGAGAAATAAATAAGTAAACTGTGTTTAAGTGTCCTAGTCTGTGGTATTTTGTTATGGCAGCCAAGTAGACTAAGACAGATATCAACAGAGGCAGGACAGGAAGAGGAGTTCAGGTCATGGGGTTTGTACGTAACACACCTGGATTCAAGACAGTGCCTCCAAACACTCACTGAGTAAACTGGTT
Organism: Mesoplodon densirostris; assembly: GCF_025265405.1. Lineage (NCBI taxonomy): Eukaryota > Metazoa > Chordata > Mammalia > Artiodactyla > Ziphiidae > Mesoplodon > Mesoplodon densirostris. Next base: position 10,734,873 of record NC_082662.1, on the reverse strand, counting down.
GACCTCCTGGTCTGAATTTCATCATCCATACATGGGACTAATAATAGCACCTACCTTACCGAATTATTGTGGGGACAACGTTAGAAGTACTCAGCGTTTTCTAACACATGGTATACTCTCAATAAATGTTAGATTAGGGGCTTCCCTGGTGGCGCAGTGGTTGAGAGTCTGCCTGCTAATGCAGGGGACACAGGTTTGAGCCCTGGTCTGGGAAGATCCCACACGCCGTGGAGCAACTAGGCCCATGAGCCACAACTACTGACCCTGCGCATCTGCAGCCTGTGCCCCACAATGGGAGAGGCCGCGACAGTGAGAGGCCCGTGCACCGTGATGAAGAGTGGCCCCCGCTTGCCACAACTAGAGAAAGCCCTCGCACAGAAACGAAGACCCAACACAGCAAAATTAATTAATTAATTAATTAATTAACTCCTACCCCCAACATCTTCTTTAAAAATAAATAAATAAATAAATAGATAGATAAATAAATAAATAAATGTTAGATTAAAAAATCTGCTGACTCCATGTCTAAACGGACACTGTGTCATCACTTTCGGGGGTCAAGAAAATTTCTACTTAAGTGACAACCTGATACCTGTAAAGAGGAATCCATCAAACCATGATCATCATTAATGGTAGACGGAAGAATGCAGGAGGAAGGGAGGGAAGAGGACAGGACTTCAAGTACAGAGGAGGCCCCAGTGTGATGGGGGAGGATTGGGTAAGGGGGATGTGGAGACATGACATGAACACCTGGACTGAGGGGCTCAAGAGAGCTCCAGGTTGGAGAGGAGAGAGTAGCATCCAAAACCTAAACTGCGTCCCTTCCTAACTGTGGAAATCGCCCGGGGCCATGTTCTGCTCCCAGAGTTAAAGGGGAGGCATGGGGTCGGCCAAAGCCCTGCTCCAGGAGTGGACAGGCACTCCCCTGCCCCCCAGGCAGCTGAAACATGACAAATTCAGTCACCCTCATGTGCTGTCCACGTGGCCTGCATGTGACCAGGCTGCCTCGGCTCTGGGCCACCTAACGGGTCCAGGTTTAGGACTGCTGCCCACATTGCCACGGCCTGGAATCAAGCATTCCTACGAGGCTGAAGGCACTGTGGGAAGGCTGTTCTCCAAGCTCTTCTTGCCCTAGCTGCACGGTGAGGCCTCAGAGGACTTGCCGAGCTGCGAGATGAGAGTGCCTTCCCCTGGATGTTGACCTCTGGGTTACCGGTTCTCCATCAAAACCACTGCTTAGGATTGCCTTTCCTCCCAAACTGGGGGGCACATTCAGGTCAAATGCCCCTCAAATCCACCAACCAATAGATGCCCTGTTGTTTTCTCTGTACCACTGTCTTTTGAGAGCTTCCACTGCGCACAGCCCTTGTCATGAATGATTTCATTAGGTTTTCACCAAAACTCTCATGGAATAGAACACTGAGATTCAGCAAGGTTCAATGGTTGCCCAGGATCATAGAGCTCACCAGCCACAGAGCTCGGATGACTTCCCCAACACCTCCGTCAGGAGCTCAGACTCTGCAGCCAGACCACCTGGGTTCTCAGCCCAGCCCTTTCATTTATTAGCTGTGCAATTCGGGGAAAGGGACTTAACCTCTCTGAGTGTCAATTCCCTTATGTGTAAAACAGGATAATCACTTTTAAACATAGAAAGATCTTAGAGAAATGCTGAGCACAGGGTAAACATTTAATAAATGTCATCAACTCTCACCCTTCCGTCTGACCTCAGAGCCTGGCTAACCATATGCATCTGCATTTTTAAGTTAAAGTTCTTTGCATGTCACTATCTGCGTAAAGACAGAATTTACAAAGCTCAGCTAAGAATGTAGTGTGATGTTGGCTCTTCCGTCCCCATATTCCTCAGTGGCATGTCACAGAGTTGGCAGGGCATCTGCCACTGAACATCTGCATTCTTGGCCAGCCCCAAGTTCCCCACAGACAGTATCACATTGCTTTGATGCCAGAGAAACTGCTAAGGACAGAGCAACTCTACTGCTGTCCTATTACTTAGTGGGCCCTAAAATTGCACAGGGGTCCCTGATGCTTGAGGAAGGGGAAGGAGGGCAGGAAAGAGCATCTCCCCAGAAACAAATCTACACGTAGAAATAAAGAGTAAGACTTTCAGGAAAGGACGCACATAGAGAAAGTAGAGGAATTTTGTTGAGATCCTCTTGGGCCCAATGCTGCCCTGGGCACTTTGCATGCATTAACTCATTTTGTGTTCAAGAGAGCTGGAGTGAGATAGTAGTATTATTACTCCCTCTTTTACAAATGAGGAAACCGAGGCTCAGAGAGGTCACTTGTTCATGGTCATGCAGCTAATAAGAGGCACGGTTAGCTCCCAAAAGGGAAATTTTTCAGACCTTTTTGCTGGGACGCTGACTTCGATTTCCCATTGAATGTGGTTCAGGGTTCCCTGGTATATCAGCTCTCTACGCCACATAAGAAATCATAAAGAATTTAGCAGCTTAAGGCAACACCCATTTGTTATGTCCCGGTTTTTATAGATCAGAAGCCGGGTGTCCTTGGATGGGAACTTGCCAAATCAGGGTGTTGTTTCTTAAGGCCAAAATCAGGGTTTTTTTTTTTCTTAAGGTCAAAGTCAGGGGGTTGGCTGGGCTGGGTTCCAATGTAGAGGCTCTGGAGGAGAATCTGCTTCATTTGGGTTATTACAGAGTTTGGTTCCTTGTGGCTATAAGACCGAGGACCCTGTTCCCTTGCTGGTGTTGGCTGCGGGCTGCTCACTGCTCCTGGAGGCCACACACATTCCTTCTCCTGCGGCCTCTTCCATCTTCAGACCAGCAACAGTGAGTCAGGTCCTTCTCATGCAGCCAGTCCCTCTGACTTCTTCTGTTACCAGCCAACAACATTCTCTGCTTTTAAAGGCTCATATAATTACATCAGACCCACTTGAATAATGTCCCTTTGTCGTATAGCATCATCATGGGAATGACATCTCATCATACCCACAGGGTTTACCCGCACTGAAACGGGAGAGGATTTATAAAGGTGAGGGTCTCTGGGAGTCCTTCTGCCTGAGAGCTGCCAGAGACCAGAAAGGAACTCAGGAGTTCTGTTGCCTTACTCCCTAACTTAGACTCCTGGGCTGCACTCTGGGATGATGTGAATGGGAAGCATTTCTATAATCCTGGCTACGGTACCTACTGCATTTATGGAGCCCTGCTTTCAAACCCAAGGGTATGATTCTGTATCTCCATGGCACACAGTTCATGAAACTGGTAGCAAATGACTGAGCTAAGATACTGTGTAGAAATGAGTGGTACAGAAAGACGACGGGCCTCCTTTGCTTTCCTTCCTCCTTCTCTCCCTCCTTCCCCTCCACCCACTCCCTCCCTTCTTTCTTTCCTTCCTTCTTGTTTATTCTTACTGGGCACCTGCTATGTGCCAGGCAAGGTACCGGGTCCTGAAGATACAGTAGTGAACAAGTCTGGCAAAACAAGGCCCCTGCCCACATGACGATATGGTCCCAAGCAGTGTCAGCAAACTTGTTCTGTAAAGGGCCAGGTAGTAAATATTCCCAGTTTTACAGTCCTCAGTAATGACTACTCAACTCTGCCTCTGTAGTAGGAAAGCAGCCATAGACAATAGTAAAGGAATGAGAGTGGCCATGTTTCAATAAAACTTTATAAAAACAAGTAGGGAGGGAGATAACTGAGGAGTTTGGGATTAACATATACACACTACTATGCATACAACAGATAAACAACAAGGACCTATTGTATAGCACAGAGAACTATATTCAATGTCTTGTAATAACCTCTAATGGAAAAGAATCTGAAAAAGTGTGTGTGTGTATATATATATATATATATATATATATATATATGAATCGCTTTGCTGTACACCTGAAACTAACACAGCATTGTAAATCAACTATACTTCAATTTAAAAAATGGTAAAAAAAAAAAAAAAAGTGGTGGCCACATTGAGCCTGCAGAACATAGTTTACCAACACTTGGTCTTGTGGGTAAGACTAAGAACATACAGGCAAGAAATCAACAAGAGCATTACAAGTTGTTACAGGCTCCTGGAAGGAAATACAAAGGGCGCTGTGGCAGGAGAATGAAGTGGAGGAGGAAATCATTATTTTAAATAGGGTAGTCAGGGAAGACATCTCTGAAGAAGTGACATTTAAACAGAGACCTGAAAAGAAAATAGGAAGGAAGTGGGTGGCAAAGGGAAGAGTTCTGGGGAGAAGGACCGGCTGGTGCAAAGGCCCTGAGGCACGAGGGAACTTGAGGTACTCAGCGAGGAAAAGAGAGCAGATGTGTGTGTGTGTGGGGGGGGGCAGCAATGGCTGAGGCTGGGAAGGACTCAATGATGCAGGACCTCAGAGCCAGGGCAAGGAGTGTGGACTCTGCCCAGTGTAGGATGGGCAACCACAGGGGGTTGAAGCAGGAGCCCAACAGGATCTGACTTACACAGCAGCCTAAAACCCCAGCTTAGGAAAAGGCCCTGTTCACCTGAGTTGAAATGACTTCTCCAAAAGGGGTGGAAGTGCCAAAATCACACACATGCAACCTTCAGACAATCCTCCAAATGAACAGTCAGTCACTTCTGAGAAACAGTTAAAAAACACAATTTGAGGAGGTGGGCATGGGTGCTGTCATTGTCATATGCAAAGAATTCAGCCTCAGACTCCCTGTGCCGGACAGCCTCTCCGCCGGGTGACACTTAACAGAGAAGCACTTAACAACGGTCCAGTCAAAGCAAGATCGTGATTTCATTGCAGGTGAGCTAGATGCCTTCCCCAACCAATTCCACATCCCTTCACTGGTTGCATGTTCTAGCACAGGGAGATCAGCTCGGTGCTTTGTGACCACCTAAAGGGGTGGGATAGGGAGGGTGGGAGGGAGGGAGATGCAAGAGGGAGGAGATATGGGGATATATGTATATGTATAACTGATTCACTTTGTTATAAAGCAGAAACTAACACACCATTGTAAAGCAATTATACTCCAATAAAGATGTAAAAAAAATAATAAAAATAAAAATAAACAAACAAAGCAAAAATAAAGAAATAAAAGGTCTGAAAGCTCAGAGCCATCACAATATGGATTTGGCTTTTAATGACCCCAGTGAACAATCTTCAGAGCTGTGTACACTAGGAAACAGCCCTGGTCCACAAAAGCAGTGCTTTCTCAGGCACACATCTCAGGTTTGCTCCTGGGCAGGCATGATGCTGGGCTTGCCCTCCCATGAGCTCTGTGGGATTCATGAAGCTGTGGAGCCATTGGGCTCTGCAGCCACCACATAGCAGGTGGCCTTTCAAGAATGTCTATTGCACAACAGGTTGTGAGGCTGTCCCCCATCTGTAAGAGTTATACAGGCTCATGGGCGTCCCCAGGGCTCAGGGAGTCTTCTATTTCTTTTTGACTGATGCCACAGTCCCCAGCATCCAGCACAGGTCCAATAAGTGAGCACATGGTGCTTATTACATGATGCAAGAACTGGATCGCAAGCAGGAATGGTTGCCTGGCATATCCCATGTGGAGATGACCCAGCGCCCTCTACACCTACCCATGAAGAACAACTTGAAAGATGACCAACCTGCCATCCAAGGACATGGAAATACCACCAGCAGCAGACCCAGGCGTAACTACGAAGAAATAAATAATGACCCCAGATAGGGGGAGAATTCTCCCTCAGTGGGAGGTGGAAAGCAAAGGTTGAGTTAAAGATTCTAGAGCATAGCTCAGAAGAAAACTCTCTAAGAAACACCTGGAGGAGGGGAAAGAATGCATCGCTTTCAGACACTTGGGTGAAGTCTTTGGCCATCAAAACCCAGCGATGCGGTGAGTGATAGGCAAGTCTTTGCCTTCCATCAGCACAGCACTTTGTATGGCTTATGCCCTCTGGACTCTCCATTTGGGCGACACCAGTACTCAGTGCATAGTTATCGAGAGCTTTCTACATGCCAGGCACAGGGCTAGGGGCTGAGATGCAGTAAAGAGTGTAGTGGCTCAGAAAAGGTGGAGAGACAAAAAGCAAGGCTGAGGGATGGCAGAGAAACACAGACCCAGGCATTGGTGCAGCTCTGTCCCCACAGGTTGGGTCTGGGAGGCGGGGGTAGGATCCACCACACTCCCAGCAAAGTCTTTGCTCCTAAAAGTCAGGCCATCAAATCTCAGAATTGAAACAGATAACAAGGCACAGTGACCAAAGGAGGCAGAGGTGAACCCACAGCTCCTCCATCATCCGCATGCGGTGGGTTGGCACTCACCACTGCATAGTCACAGAGCATCCCGTGTGTTCTAGCTGTGCCCTCAGGGCTGCAGGTGCACTAAGTAACACAGCAGATGAGGAGCTTCCGTTCTAGTTAAGGGAATCAGGAAAACAGTAAAGAACGAGATCGTTTCAGACATTAAAAGAGGACAAACGGGCTTCCCTGGTGGCGCAGTGGTTGAGAGTCCACCTGCCAATGCAGGGGACACGGGTTCGTGCCCCGGTCCGGAAGGATCCCACATGCCACAGAGTGGCTGAGTCTGCACGCCCGGAGCCTGTGCTCCGCAATGGGAGAGGCCACCGCAGTGAGAGGCCCACGTACAGCAAAAAAAAAAAAAAAAAAAAAGGACAAACGAGGAAACTTGCTGTCCTGCCCGATTGGGGCAGATTCACGTGGGGAGGTCGGAACCAGCCTTGGGTCACAAGTCCGTGGTCAGGCAAGGAAGCGTGCACAACCTGGAGGGTGCCAGGCTCAGGGATTCATGCCAGAGGTTAGAATCTAGGCAAAGAGTTGGGGCAACAGGCATAGAGCTCCAGAAGCCACTCAGGTGCCTGGGACTCCTGATCCACCTACTCTTTGAAGGTGGAGACAGGGCTGGGAAGGACCCATAGAGGTTTATGTTCAAGGTGCCCTGGTTGGACAAATGCAGTCTCCAAGAGACAAGGCTGGAGAGAGCCTACCCCTTTGTGTGAATGAGAAAAAGGAACCCCTTCCTTCAGGTGTGGCAACCCTGCCCCAAAACGCCCGCTCAGCAGGCCAGGCATGGGCCAGACTGCCATCCACGTTTGCCCTTTGGCTGGGCCCCCTGATGCAGAGAGCCAGGGCAGAGATGCTGTTTCTCCTGTCCTTCCTTTATCTCCAGCATTTTGACTGACATCCGGCACAGAGTACGCCCTCAGTTTATGTCTGTGTGAGTGGATATCACATAAACCCTTTGGTCCCCAGCAGGGATGGTGTACTTCACACCGATGAAGGCAGAAACCAGACGAAGCCATTGTCACCCCTGTGCCCTTCAGCACAGTGTGTGGAGCACCACCGTACAACAGAAATACAAGGTGAATCACGTATATAATTTACATTTTCTAGTAGCCTCATTAGAAAAGTTAAAGAAAAGCAGGTGAAATTAATTTTAATATTTTATCTAACCAACATATCCCAAATGTTATCATTTTGACATGTAGTCAATATAAAAAGACATTAATAAGGTATTATCTATTCATTTTTTCCTACTGAGTCTTTGAAACCAAGGTGTATTTTATACTTAGAGCACAGCTTGGACTAGCCACAGTTCAAGTGCTCAGTGGCTCGTGGGTACCATATTAGAGAAGGCAGATCTAGAACCTATGCTTTCAAGGGAGAAAAAAATTCTAGAGACCTAGGAAAAAACTTTTGTTATTCTAAATCTTGCAAATAAAATGCCCCAGGAGAAATGGATCAACATGCAATAGAGGTCAACAGGATAGAAAATTGGATCATAAGAATATTTACTCCTAGCATTACTGTATGTTGTATGTAAGTCATACTCACACATGCTCAGGAGAGGGCTGGGTACACAGCAAGATCTTTTATGTCAAACAGCCAACTGCAACTCAAGTTGAAATTCTTTCATAGGTATATTATAAAATTGCATTTAAAGTGGGAAATGGATGCACGTTGATGTAGCTTATGCGATGTGGGATGTAGCCTCCAAAACCAAGAGTTTCTAAGGTTAGGAAGCATTAAGCATTCCTGGTACACATCCCCAAGTTCTGAAAGCTTGGACTTTACAGGCAAAGAGAAATGGACTATCCGGCTAAAGCAGGGAGCTAAGGGCCAAGGAGCTAGACAAAAATCATCCTGCTGACTAAATACATTTTTCAAAAAATAGCGAATTTGCACAGCAGCACTGATGCAATGAATAAGATTTGCTTTTTTCCTGCCTGTCAGGCCACTTATTAATCATAACATATTATAGCTCTGCTGGTTCAAAATGTGGAGTGAAACACCAGGATTCAGCTGAGAACAGAACTGAAGAGAACGAAATTGGATGGCAAGAAAAGAGCGAAATTAACGCAGAGGCGAAAGTGAAAACAAGGAAAAATAACCTCCATCCTCTTAGAGCAGATTTCCCCAGCTTTCAGAAAAATAAACTTAAATAAAAATTTTAGTGCAGCTACTACTTTATGCTTCAGTCTTTTTGATAAGGAATGGCATTTTGAGGAGAGGGGCCTGAAGGTGAGGAGTTTAGGCTAAATGGAATAGAGTCCGTCTTCACCCATCACCCTTCCAATGTAGCTGCAAATTAGAGTAATTACCATCAGGTTCATGCTGGGATGTGCAGGTAGGAAATCAAATTTATGTTCCAAGAAGAAATGGAAGAAAAATTTCAGAGCGTAAAGAAGGGAGGATAAGGGTCAAAATCACTCTGGATATAACAGAAAAGACTTTATGGATGTTAGCAGAGAATAAATAACAAAAAAGGAGTTAGGTTATAAGCCTTGGGAGGCACCTATTGTAACTTCAAAACAAGCTAAGGAATTGATAAAAGAAAAAAGGTTTAAACACACACACACACACACACATACACACACACACACCCCTCTCAGATACACATCAAAGTCCTCAAGAAGTAGACCTATACTCAGCTGTGGTCAAAAGCAACTTCAGAAGTAGGGCCAGTTTTCATAGCATCACTAGAGTTTGAAATGGGTAAATGGATCACTGCCAATATTACAGGCCACTAGCTTGTCCTTTCACAAATCCCCCTTGTCCCCACTGTGGATTCTTTCCTACGAAGAATGGACTAGAATACCCAGCTAGCTCTCATGGACTTGATGTTGTGCTTCAGTCCATTTCACTTTTAAATCATCACTCAGGAATCTTTGGTGCCCAGATTCCCAGCACCTCCCAGCAGTGCAGACTCTTTCTTACTATCAGAGAGAACTGTGGTCCTTAACGAAAGACTAACAGCCAAGAATGATTCACAGATGCAGGCGTGACCGTATTGCATTCATAGCTCAGCCTGAACATTCCTAGTCCTTACTGTGAAACAACACACACACACACAATTTTTTTTAAAGCATCTTAAATTCCTATGGCATAGGTGGCACACATCCAGCCACGCTTGATAGAATTAGAAATACGTTGGGGTTGGCACCTGCAAAGCTGTGTGTTCTCCCTCCTGCCAAAGATGGAAGTTGATTGACTGAATGGGAACAGGAAATCAGCTTGCCAAAACGCATCTAAAACGGGACGTGTGTGCTTGGTGGAGTGTTAACATGCTGCCAGAAAGGGGAAAAAACAGGAAAGTCCACATGATTCCCAGTCCTAAAGATAAGGGATCACACCAGGGAAACAAGAGAGGATAGGGCACACAGTGGGTCCACGCTACCCGCTGGAAGACAGTTAGGTATTTTAGGAAGTGGAATGACCATCATTTGGAAATAGCCTGAATCAATTCACTAGGCAGCCTTGGAAAAGTGGCCCACTGCCTGCCTCTTGGGAAGGAGATAGGTGCTGGCACAATGCCACATTCTGGGCAGTAGCACAGCGGCTTAAAAATGGTTCAGGTGACAAATATTGATTGCTTGCCTGCTACACGCCAGATACTGTGTTAGGACCTGGGGACGCAATGCGAGCAGGACACAGCTCGATCCTTCAAGTTGCTGATGATTCAGAGAAGTAAACAGGGAATCACACTATCCTATAGGAAGGACTGTGACAGCTGTCCTCCCCGAGGCTGGAAAGGGGTAGTGAGAAGGATTCTCAGAAAAATGTGACTTTCAAGCTGAGACCTGGAGGGTGAAAAAGAGGTAGCCAGTTGAAGGAGCAGTGGGACTGCAGCGTCCCAGGTGGGGGAAAACAGCCTTCGCAGAGGCCTCAGGGCCACGGCAAGCTTCTGGAACTTCGTGTGGTCCAATATGGCTAGAATGCAGGTGACAGGAGGAAGTGGAAGGAGTTGCAGCCACAGGGGCCAGGTCTTAAAGGGCCATGGATGTCCGGCTAATAAACATGGATTTCACCTTGAGGTCAATAGGGAGCTATAGCTGTGGGGGATTTTTTGTTTGTTTGTTTGTTTGTTTGTTTTTGTGGTACGCGGGCCTCTCACTGCTGTGGCCTCTCCCGTTGTGGAGCACAGGCTCCACACGCGCAGGTTCAGCAGCCATGGCTCACGGGCCCAGCCGCTCCGCGGCATGTGGGATCTTCCCGGACCGGGGCAAGAACCTGCGTCCCCTGCGTCGGCAGGCGGACTCTCAACCACTGCGCCACCAAGGAAGCCCTATAGTTGTGTTTTCAACAGAGGAGAACCTTGGTTAACCATGTGCTCCAGAATGAATTTTCTGGCTGCAACGTGGAGGATAAATTGGAGTTTGGTCACATATAGACAGACTCAGAAATGCAGCAGAGAAAGGGTCTTAGAAATCTTGCCCAACACCCCTGCTTTATACATAAGGAAACTAAGCCACAGAAAGAGAAATTACTTGCTCAAGAACATACAGGTGACATGTGAAAGCAGGCCAAATAGATTTCTTGGATTCAGGTGAGCAGGCTGCATTTACCGAGTTACCGTGTTCCCTTTCCAACTTGGAAAGTCATCAACAGTCACATTTTCTCTGGGGCACACGGCACAGCATACATAGCTCATGAATTTATGTGCTTTGATCTGGTTTAGCAAGGGCTTCCCCCAACACTATTTCATAGTATCTCCACCCCACCCATCATAAGCAGACTCACGCCTACAGTGCACACTCCTGAATGACTTGAGAAATCAACCAAAGTGGCCTGGAGTGGAAGCCCACCTGGGAACTGCATATGTCCTTCTTCTTTTTTTTTTTTTTTTTTACATCTTTATTGGAGTATAATTGCTTTACAATGGTGTGTTAGTTTCTGCTTTATAACAAAGTGCATCAGTTATACATATACATATGTTCCCATATCTCTTCCCTCTTGCATCTCCCTCCCTCCAACCCTCCCCATCCCACCCTCTAGGTGGTCACAAACCACCGAGCTCATCTCCCTGTGCTATGCGACCGCTTCCCACTAGTTATCTATTTGACATTTGGTAGTGTATATATGTCCATGCAACTCTCTCGCTTTGTCACAGCTTACCCTTCCCCCTCCCCATATCCTCAAGTCCATTCTCTAGTAGGTCTGTGTCTTTATTCCTGTCTTACCCTTAGGTTCTTCATGACCTTTTTTTTTTTTTTCTTAGATTCCATATATATGTGTTAGCACAGCAAAGGAAACCATAAACAAGACCAAAAGACAACCCTCAGAATGGGAGAAAATATTTGCTAATGAAGCAACTGACAAAGGATTAATCTCCAAAATTTAGAAGCAGCTCATGCAGCTCAATAACAAAAAACCAAACAACCCAATCCAAAAATGGGCAGAAGACCTAAATAGACATTTCTCCAAAGAAGATATACAGATTGCCAACAAACACATGAAAGGATGCTCAACATCATTAATCATTAGAGAAATGCACATCAAAATGACAATGAGGTATCATCTCACACAGGTCAGAATGGCCATCATCAAAAAATCTAGAAACAATAAATGCTGGAGAGGGTGTGGAGAAAAGGGAACACTCTTGCACTGTTGGTGGGAATGTAAATTGATACAGCCACTATGGAGAACATTATGAAGGTTCCTTAAAAAACTAAAAATAGAACTACTATATGACCCAGCAATCCCACTACTGGGCATATACCCTGAGAAAACCATAATTCAAAAAGAGTCATGTACCAAAATGTTCACTGCAGCTCTGTTTACAATAGCCAGGACATGGAAGCAACCTAAGTGTCCATCGACAGATGAATGGATAAAGAAGATGTGGCACATATATACAATGGAATTTTACTCAGCCATAAAAAGAAACGAAATTGAGCTATTTGTAGTGAGGTGGATGGACCTAGAGTCTGTCATACAGAGTGAAGTAAGTATGTCCTTCTTCTTGAGCCCGCCATCCCCAGTCCTTCAAATATGTTCATCTCAGCCACTGTCCTACCCATAAATACGAGTTTGCCTAGGGCTGGGAAAGGAACTACTTTAATTAGATTTTCCTGCAATAAAGAGGGATCTTGATGCAAGAAAACAAAGCAGGTAAAAAAGATCTTGGGTCAATGGGAAGTGACTGAACAGGGGTGACAAATTGCTGGTTCTGGCTGACACCTAACAACTCTCGTTCCACACCGGTTCCAGGGGCTGAACTAAGATGGTAGGGGTGGTGACCTGAGAATGGCTCTTAGATTCAGGAAACACCAGCCCTCTGGGCACCAAATGGACCTGGGGAGAAAAATCTCCAGTGGTGACAAGCCAGCCTGCAATGTGTGCTTCTGAGAACAGGTAGTGAGAGTAAGATGACAAGAGTGAGAAGGAAGGAAGGGAAGGTAGGAGAGGTGGGTGAGTATACTATGGGAAAACTGATGAAAAAGGATTTATTATGCCTGCACCCATCTCACCGATGTTAGCCAAACACAGACACACAGGCAGAGGCTGCAAGATTCCCATTTTCGAGCTTCCAGGGGAAACATCCTACCTTAAAATATGGCTCCCCCACCTTCTGGGATCCCACCGAATGGAGACTCACCTGGGTTAATATACTAAGCCAGAGTGAAAATACCTCTCCAAGAATGATGGGGTCATCAGTCGTCAAACCTCAGTGGAGAGCAATTTAAAATCAGTTTTACTCTCAGGACTGACCCCGCTGAAAATCAGGAGTTTGGATACAAAGCGGGCAGAAGAGGAAGAGGGCATTTTGGGGGCTGGACCCATGGAGGGAGGCTCTGGGCAGCTAGAGGATACAGCCCTCGAAGTCAGGGAAGCGGGCTGGCTGGCTGACAGTAGGCTGAGAAAAGGGGCATGGATCATTCCAAAGGGAAAACATTAAGCAGCCACATACGGACACAGGCTAGCTTTCCTGGAGACTATTCTAAATATGTAACAAGTTTTGGCTGAGCCCCTGCCTCCTAACACAGCTGTTAAATCCATTTTCTAGAGCCACCTGGGGATTGCGGAGACATATCCCTTTGTTTGCTCTGAAAACACTGGAAAGGAAAGGAAGCGTGGGTCAGGGTTTTGTTGGGAGGCTTGGAGAATCCTCAGAAATTCCTCAGATTTGCAAATGAAGTGGGTTTAGGTACCTTCTACCTTTCTACAGTCTTCCCCTAACTTTCCAATCATCTGTTGTTTTTCTCTCCAGAACATTATGTGGCTGTGTCATAGTGCCTAAATCAATTTCAAATATGTTATGCCAAAAAACTGCTGTAAGGCGTGTGGCAGGTAGGTGGTGGGGGGAGTGCTGGGGGTTGGAGAACAGAGGTCATTTATTAGGTTAAAAATATCCTTCCCATCACTTCAAATCCAACTCTGATGTTGATTTCTCACACGCTCCTTTTGGGGGCTGTAGCTTATCTGGCATTCCAAACAGGACTCTTTCACCAGAAGAAAACATTAACAAGCATCCCTGGCACCTGAGGGTTTTCTAAGTTCAAATATCTTAATTCAGTTGATCTTAATGGCAGTCCTTTGAGGTACCAAGTCATGGAACCCTGTATGACTGTCTTAATTGGAAGAGGTAGGGAAATGGTAGTGGTTGTGGATCAGACTGGGAAAACCAAATAGATGCTTGTCTCCTTGGATGTGTTCCATTCAGTCACTGTTGGACACAGGTTCCCAAGTGAAGCCATTCTGAAAAAAGCAATGGGCTTAGGGGATGGTGTCCAGGCAAGGTGTGGATGCGACCCAGAAACGCAGGGTTCCCAGGACAAGGCTCAGCAATGCCTGGGTCAGAAACAAGATAATCAGAAGGACCAGAATAGGTCCACAAACACATCAAGCTCCCTTTCCACCCCAGGGCCTTTGCACATGCTGTTCCCTCTGTATACAGTGTGTCCCTTCTGCCCAACAATGCTCATACTCCAATCCTTGGCCAAGTGGAAGCCTTCCCCAACCACCTCCCAGCCTCCAACCCCAGGACAAATTGGTTCCTTTTGTTACACACACTCAAGAAACTCCATTCCTTTCTTCAGACTGCTTCTCTTGGTCTGTAACTATGAGCTCATTCACATGACTGTTTGAATTATGTCTTTCTCTCCCTGCCAGGCTGACCTGACCCCTCCTAGATGGCAAAGATCTGGTCTCCTGCTTAGCACAGAATTTGGCATGTAGTGGATTCTGAAAAGCACAATAGAGAACAATGCATCACATGAGACACAGAGTGGCGATGCTACAAGCGTTCAAACAAGACCACCCTGTACAGAAAAGGGAGATATTCAATTCATTTATCTAATGACACTCCACCTCAGGCCACAAAGAACAAAAAGGACTTAACAAAAAATACAAAGAACTGCCACAAAAAAAAAAAAAAGATAAAACAAATAGTGTCAGAAATGAGGGCAAGAGGATAACTGATTTAGATAAATAGTTAAAAAAAAAGAAAATAAGTGCCTTAGTAATAAAATGAAACCACTCAACAAACACAAAACAAATGGTTTGTTCCTACAAGAGGGAAAAAGAAACCAGGTACCTGCTCTGAAAAATGGCAAAAGGGACAAATTCCTAGACAAACACCCTTTAAACAGTCACAAGATTAAATTATTAAATGGTTTTAAAACCTGTTATAAAGGTGGTACATGATGGAAATAACACTAGGTTTGCTGTTGGGACACCTGGGTTTCAAGTTCTAGGTTGGCCATAAAGAGCCCAGGCCCTGGATGTGTCATTCATGACCTGAGGTTCCTCCCTTTTCCTTTCTTTCCAGCTCTGTGATTCTGTTGTACAGTAACGGCAGGAGCAGGGAGACGTTCTCTCCTCGCCTTTTCTAAACCAGATGGCAGGAAACCTTTTTTCTTTTTTCCATCAATGTACCCACTTGTGTGTCAAAAGTCTCCTCAGGAAGGTTTTCGGAAGCAAAGTGGATAAATGCTTACCTAAGGCAAATCAGTTCCCGCAGGAGGAGGGAAGCTGTTTGCACGGTTAGTGCGGGGACAGAGCTGAGGGTAGAAGACAGACTCATCCAGGCCCGGGAGACATGCGGGATGCTCCAGGAGAGGAACAGGGCCACATGGTGCAGAGACGGCGAGCTGCCTTCCACCCCAGCTCTAGGATGGGGTTCCTTCCTCCTCACCAGCTCCAGGGACTTATACCCCACCCGGCACAGTCACATCATGATGTTGCAGTTAGCAAAGCCTCACTCTCTCCTGAAATCCCCACAACCCTACAAAGGCAGTCCTACAAAATCTACATGAATAAGATTATCTTTGTGGGTTTGCCCATAAAGTAGAGAGATTTTCCCTACATTTGGAGAGCATTAACACAGAGAGATGATCTGTGTTAATACACAGGTAATCATGTCTGCTCGGCAGAATAAAAGTTGCCTGTGTCCTAATCCCTAGAACCTGTGAATATGTTAGGTTCCATGGCAAAGGGGAATTAAAGTTGCAGGTGGAATTAAGGTTGCTAATCAGTTGACCTTAAGAGTGTCCTGGATTGTCCAGCTGTCCCCAATGTAATCACAAGGGTCCTTAAAAGTGGAAGAGGGAGACAGACAAGGGGTAAGGGGAATGTGTCTGTGGAAGAGGCTGGAGCGATGTGATCTAAGAAGGATTCACCTGCTGTTCTGGCTTTGAAGATAGAGAAAAGGGGCCTCTAGAAGCTGGAAACAGCAAAAAAAAAAAAAAAAAAAAAAAAAAAAGGCTGCTACCCAGAGCCTACAGAAATGAACTGCAGCACCTTGATTTTAGCCCCATGAGGCCTGGGTCAGATTCTGACCTACAGAACTCTAAGATCATAAACTTGTTTTACTTAAATTTATAAACTTATAGTAATTAGTTAAAGCAGCTGTTAATGAACTGAACTGTGTTCCCCACCCCCCAAATCCACACACTGAAATCGTAACCCCCGGACCTGAGAATGTGACTTTAATTGGAGATAAAAGAGGTAGGTTATGAGGGTGAACAGTAATCCAATAGGACTGTTGTCCTTATGAGGAGATTGGGACAGACACACACAGAGGGAAGGCCATGGGAAGACACAGGGACAAGACAGCCATCTATATGCTAAGGAGAGAGGCCTCAAGATGACACCAACTCTGCTAACACCTTGATCTCAGACTTCTAGCCTCCAGAGCTGTGAGACAGTATGTTTCCGTGGTTTAAGCTGCTCAGTCTGGAGTACTTGGTTATGGCAGCCCTCACAGACTAATGCAGCAGCCATAGGAAGCTAATACACGGGGATGCACAGAACTCACCCCAGAGGGCCCCCAAGGCACCTAGAGGGGAGACTCTAGCCCTAAGATGCCAGCCAGGTGGGGCGGCCTAGGTGAACACTGTGCCCATTGGACAAAGGACATCAGCAGTGGTCTGCAAACCCAAAGACTCACAGATGCTCCGAGAGCAGGAAGTGGGGTCACCCATTCTCTCCCGGGGTCTCCCTGTCAGATTGCGTGAACAGGGATCCTCAGTTCCTCTGACTCCTCTGAGCAGCACAAGGAGGCCTTGTGGGCAGATGAATTATATCGGGACACAGTGTGGCTTTCTTGGGACATTGGCTTTTGTGCCGCTGAAAGTTTGCTTTGGGTCTAGCGAGTCTGTCTCTCCTTGACTTATCTGTAGAAATCCCATAAACTAATATCCCATTTGTATGACACCAGGACCTCACTCACTGAAGTTGGTAAGAATTCAGCTCCATCCTTTTTCATCTTAAGTTATTTAAAAATATCTAAAGTACCTTCCTAGTTTGAGAGTTTTGAGGATTGATGGGAGACAGATCTTTGCTTGCAGTGATTACTAATCAAGAGCGTTGGGGCTTCCCTGGTGGCACAGTGGTTGAGAGTCTGCCTGCTGATGCAGGGGACACGGGTTCGTGCCCCGGTCCAGGAAGATCCCACATGCCACGGAGCGGCTGGGCCCGTGAGCCATGGCCACTGAGCCTGCGCGTCCGGAGCCTGTGCTCCGCAACGGGAGAGGCCACAGCGGTGAGAGGCCCGCGTACCGCAAAAAAATAAATAAATAAATAAAAAATAAATAAACAAAAATCAAGAGTGTTCCCGACAGAGCTAATTCAGCTGGTTGTGCTAACGTTTACCTCTGCCCTATCTAGGAAAGAAGGTTTTGCTAAGCAAACACAATGTGTAAACAGCATCGCAAGGAACATGTTTAACCTGCTTGAGAGAACAAACTGGCTTCAAGTAACTCAGCAGCATTCATTTGCATTCCAGCAGTTATTCTGCCTTTATTATTGCGTTTATTTATATGTTAAAGGAGACACCAAAAATTCTACATAAAATTATTTTAAATTTTCTGATTAAACAATGTACGTCTATTGGGGAAGAAAAATAGACGATACCAATGCCCAAAGAAGAAACTAGAAAGCATAGTATTGTCCCTTGGGAATAACTACTATTCCCTCCCTACCTCCCCCTCCAATCCCTATTTACCTCCACCTGCCACAAGCTTTCAAGAGACTTTGGAGTTAGATTAAACTGGGTTTTCTAATCCTGCCTTCACTATATGCTTGCTGTATCACCTTGAGCAAGATAGTCTATCTCAAATTTTTTATCTGCAAAAGGGCCTAAAAACAGTATTTATGTGCCATGATTCAAAGAGATGACTGATGTTATAGTGGGTAGTGGTTATGAGCTGTGGAGAGAATTAACACAGCAGGTGTGACTGCTATTCTTTGAAAATCCTACTTATAAAATTCATCCTTGGCTGGCAACTGGGAGCTTAGGTTTGGAGGGAGTTCCAGAACTTCCCATGTGATAAGAGTGGCCCTCTGTGCTTAAACTGTGCAAACAATATGGTTTAGGCTGAACACCTGCTTTCCTCCTGAGAGCCTGGAATCGGGTACAGATGGGGGGGGTGCCTACATGAACAGCCCCCGATAAGAGACCCAGGGCACTGAGTCTCTAACGAGCTTCCCCGGTGGACACCATTTCCCACATGTTGTCACAACTCAGTGCTGGGGAATTAAGTGTGTCCTGTGGGACTCCACCGGGAGAAAACTTTGGAAGCTCGTGCCTGGTTTCCTCCAGACTACACTCTATGAACCTTTTTCCTATGCTGATTTTGCTTTGCATCCTTTTGCTGTAATAAATCACACCTGTGAGTAGGACTATGCTGAGTCCTGTGAGCCCTTCTGGAAAACCATTGCACCTGGGGGTGGTCTTAGGGACCTCCCAACACATGAGCATCTCTCTGGAGTCAGGCTGCTGGGCTGCAATGCCAGTTCTACCACCTACTGACTCTGTGTATCATTCAAGTTCCTGGCAGGACTCAGATGGCCACCTCAAGCAGGGGATTTAAAGAGCCTTTTAAAGGCTATGTATTAATGTGTGGTGAGGACCTAAGGACACAATAGGGATAGCACAGTATCCTGGAGCTAGCTGGCGGGTAGTTGTTGGCAACTGGTAAAACGGTAGGAGTCAGGAGCAGTGGTGGTTATCATTACTTCTATTATGTTCACTGTGGATGTGGTTTCCACGTGATTATTTCTCCATTACTTTATAACCATCTCCAAATAATATCCATTCTCGAAAGAGGGAAAGAAGAAGAGGGTGTTGGGGGGAGGAAGGAAGAGCCTGAGCCCAAACCCTGAACCCCAGTTTGAGAAGATGGTAAATGCCCCTACACGTAGGGCTAATGGGCAGATATGAAAATCTCCCCTCCCTTGCCCTTTGAATTCTATGTGTCCAGCATGTCTATCCAGCACAGGATACTTCATAACCTGCTCCCCTGTGTCCCACTGCACCCCTATTCATTCCCCAGCGAGGGTGGAAGCAGAAGGTATAGACAAGAGACTATAAATTGAAGTAAATCAAAGATAGGCCTTGGGTAATGAGGCAGCTCGAGAGCCCCAGGGAAGCTCAGCAGTGTCCACAATGCATGATTTGTTAATAAGAACTTAATGGCATAGTCTGAATGGAGCTGACAGGGGGCTGCCAAATGGCCCCAACCCTAGAGCAATAATGAAGGAGCGAATCAGGTAAAGGAGAGATAAAGGGTGATAGATTTGGGCAGGTGATGCTGGAGGGCATTTTGAAGGGAAGCCAGAGGCAGAAACACAGGAAGAACAGAGTCAGTTTCTCAAACTCCAGGTTGCCCACAGCAACCCTTTTCCTTGCAGTCATTTACATAATGTTGCAACCCTCACTGCTGTTTGCCTTACTGCAAAGGGAGACCCGGCGTCAAAGGAACAGACGATAACTTCAGAGTTTAATTCAATCCTCATTAACCACTGGCAAAATAAAACCCTTTTAATCACCTACTTAACTTGAACGTGGAGGGAAAAGCCCTATTTTGCTTGGAAGGGGGTTTCAATGGGCAGATGCCTTGCAGCAAGCCACACCCTCCACCCTCACAGTTACAGGGTTGGTCTGCACCAGCGGATAATAGACGGTGCAATTTCAGAAGAGACTGCAGCCCGAAGGGCATGTAAAAGTCTTATAGGGAAGACAGGCAGCGTGGGGAGCCAGCTCTGTGCTAGCTAGGAGGCCTCGGGCAAGTTAACGTCTTCCGGCCTCAGTTTTCTCTTCTGTAAAATGAGACTCATTTAAAAATCCAACTTATAAGATTGTGGTGAGGGTCAAATGAGATAATACATGCAAAAGTCTCCAAATGTCTTGGCACATTCAATATATGCTAATTGCCGTCATTTTTCTTATTGTTGCCACTGCTGCTAGTGTCATACCACACCACCGTGCCCTAGGGACAGCACTTTTATGTCCAAGGAGATACAGGGAAGATAAGCTCTTGACTCCATCTGAGGAACTGATTTAACTTCTCTGCCTGAATTTACCCACGGCTTCAACTAGCTTAACTGAACTTTTCTGAATATTAACTCACACTGCTAGCCACGATAAACACATCTGAAGGCCAGATTTAGCTAACCGACTGGATATTAGAGGCAGTGAGGCATTCCATAATCCAACTTCAATTCACAAAATAAAGAATAAATTAGATCTTCACTGGTGAAAAAGTTCCCTCACGGTCAACACACACGTTATTCTGTAACTGGGGACTGTTGCTTACTCCCACCACCGACTGCACAATATCAACGTCTCTCGGGTAGAGAGAAATCTTTTGAACCAGAGCTATCAACTTGCTTTGACAATAGAGTTTGCATACGTAGTGCTGCATGACTACTTTCAAGGCTGGGTCATAAGGGACCATGGAGCTTCTGTTTATTAGTCTGAGGCTGCCAAGTTGCAAGGAACCCCAAGCCACATGAGGAAGCTGTAGGGGATCAGAATATGCCACTCCAAAATATGCCAGTTTGAAGACAACTGAGAAACAGAAGATGCAAAAAGAAGAAGGAGAGGAAGAAGAAGAAGAAAGAGGAGGGAGAGGGGGAGGAGGGGGAGGAGAAGAAAGAGAAGGAGAAGGGGGAGGGAGAGAAGAAGCTCTCTGCCTCCCCCATTTGTGTAACAGGCTTAGACTCAATCACTAGAGACAACTCTAGACTCTTTGCCCAGAGATGGCACTGAGGGGAACTTACACAACAAACCTTTCTAAAATAGCCCTTCTCTTCCATTAGTTCCCCCATATATTTACCTTCCCACAGTTTGCAGCACTGGAGGCCTAAACCCTTTGTCT
This sequence comes from Mesoplodon densirostris, assembly GCF_025265405.1. NCBI lineage: Eukaryota > Metazoa > Chordata > Mammalia > Artiodactyla > Ziphiidae > Mesoplodon > Mesoplodon densirostris. Next base: position 10,714,050 of record NC_082662.1, on the reverse strand, counting down.
CATCACTTCGCATCACTTCTTTACAAATTTGCTGTTCTTTGTTAAGATGCTATAGAAACCCCAAGTTCTAACCACCCCTTAGAGTTACTCAGCACTGAGTTTCTCCCATGTGTATGCACACTGCTTATGTTAATAAACTCTATTTGTTTTTCTCTTGTTAATCTGTCTTTTGTCCGTTTAATTCACAGAGCTGCCAGACAATGAACCTAGGAAGGTAGAGGGGAAAAGTTTTTTCCTCCCCTACAAAGCCATGTGTAAGTGCTCCAGTCTCTTTGGGTGGGGTTGACAGCTCCACCCAAACCCAGCCTTTGATTTATCCTCAAAGTCAGATAAGTGAAAGAAAAAGCCTCCAGATGATTCCAGCCCCCAGCCACTAGGTCCACCCCAGCCTTTCAAGTCTTCCGACCCAAAGTCCCAGACGTTGTGGAGCAGAAGCAGGTCATTAGGTCCTGTGTGAACTTGTGATCTATAGAATCCATAAGCTTAATAAAATGGGGTTTTCTTCTGCACTATGTTTCAGATGGTTTGTTATAAAGCAATAAATAGCTGAAACCCTTTGAGCATAGCTCATATGAATTCAATTACATAGGCACGGAAAGAAAAAAGTGACAACTAAATCCTAGTTAAATAAATAGAGCAGGTGACGCCACTCAATGGCCACTGAATTCAGTGAGCATACGCCTACCCAAGAGTGAGAATGAACTGGAAGATGTGATGTCACTCCAGTGGTTCTCAGACAAGAGAAGTACTGCCTCCTAGAAGGTACTGAGAAATATTTGGAAGAATACTTCATTGTGCAATGAAGTGAATGGTGACGTTAAACATCTAGGGCAGTGAGGTAGGAATGCTAAATCTTGCACAGTGTCGCCCAGCATCAACTGTCCTGACCTAAATGCTTAGATGCTCCTGCTGGGAAACATTGCTTGGTCTCAGCTTTGGAGGGCCTGCCATGGTGTGAGCATCTTAAAGATACATCCTTCTTTTTGCTTGAACAGTGGCCCCCTAAATGCAAGCTGCCATCTTCATCTGGTTCTTGGAGAAAGAGTAGTCTAATCCAACACATCAGGAAACAATGCTAAGCTACAGGTGATTTAGTTAAGACAGTCTGACTCCAAAGTAGTTCTTTCCTAAGGGATTTTAGAAATAAGTTTTGACTACATCCGATTGTCACCTTGCTCCCGGACTTGTCTAGAACCCCTTTCTGATGTGACATTCAATGCTACTAGAAGGAAATATAAAAATTCCATAAATACAAATCCATAGAAATATGTAATTTTTGTGGGATTTGTTTTTACATTATAAATGGCATGACTAGTCATATTATTTCTAAGTGGATTTTTTATTTTTATAAATTTTTATTTATTTATTTTTGGCTGCATTGGGTCTTTGTTGCTGCTCGTGGGCTTTTTCTAGTTGTGGCAAGAGGGGGCTACGCTTCGTTGCCGTGCGCAGGCTTCTCACTGCAGTGGCTTCTCTTGTTGCGGAGCACGGGCTCTAAGCACGCAGGCTTCAGTAGTTGTGGCTCACGGGCTCTAGAGCGCAGGCTCAGTAGTTGTGGCACACAGGCTTAGTTGCTCTGCGGCATATGGGATCTTTCCGGACCAGGATCGTACCCGCGTCCCCTGCACTGGCAGGCAGGTTCCAAACCACTGCGCCACCAGGGAAGTCCCTTTCTAAGTGATTTTAATTAAACAACATGTTTTAGAGATTTTGTTACATTAGAACTAGAATAAGCCAATACAGGAGTTCCTAGTCCAGGACTTCTGAGGAGAGGGAGATGGCCATGGGTGCAGGTGTTTATGAAGCCTCCCTGGAGGAGGTGTGCCCCAAACTGAGTGCAAAGGTTGGGAGGGATTCAGTTACTTGAAGAGGAGGAGAAACAGAATTCTGGATGGCTGGTGACTGGGATGAGGCATAGGAGCGAATGGCAGGGAGAGGATGAAGAGGTGGGTCAGCGGGAGATGGCACAACACGAAGATGGGCATAACAGAAATGCATGTGGGATGCTGGGGGCAGATGCAGCCATGGTTTCTATCTTGCTAACAGAGGGCAGGAAGGGAAGAAACAACAGCACAGGGCTAGGCTGAAGTCCAGGCAAGTTCTTGCATTATTAAAGAACATAGCCAATACTGAATAAAAAAATGTAACTAGTTCAGAGACATACCTGAAAAAGATTATTCCACAAATTGCATCTTTATTGATTTTAATAGCGCAGAAAAATGAATTTCATTTTATTCAATTTGAATTTCAATTTCAAAGCACATTACACAACACTTACTTGCAAATTGATGCAAAAATTGTATAAATGTGTTGGACGACTACTCAACCAGGAGATAAAAAATTGAGGGGAGAAAATAGAGAACAAGAACCACATTTTCAGTGCAAATAGGTAGTTACACTATTGTAAATCCTTTTTAAAAACTAAGCTACATATGTACCTGCATATGTCTGTACACATTTATGTGTGTGTGTATGTACAAGTTTCTTGTAAAGTTAAGAAGAAGCTAAATTATTACAGGAATTAACCACTATAAATGATAATGATAGTAGCAATAATAATAGTAACCATTGCAAAAGAAAATGCAGTATGTTTCCATCACATAGACATGTGATTTTTCATAATAACCCTGCAAGGTAAGGCAGGGCAGAAATTATATAAATTTTTCTGATCACCAAAGTAACACACATAGCTAATAAGAATTAGAGCAGTTTCTCATCTGGAGAATAGATATTCCTCCAAGGTCTACAGGGGAGATTCAGATATCATGTACTTTTTAATTTGACTACTAATGTGTATGTATGACCATGTGCTATTTTAGTGGAGGTGGCCCATGGATTCTCTAATGAATCAATAACCCCCCAAAAGTAAGAACCGCTGAAAGAGAAAAAGAAATAACTATAAGTTTAACATTAACAAAATGTTGACATCAGCAAAATGTTCTGACATTTTAAAAAATGTTATAGTAAGTTATGTAATAATTGATCCCTTTTACTTGTAGCTACAGAGATATATGCAAATAAAGTAAAATCTGTGACTTCTACTCCTGGCTATAATAGAGTACCCAAGGTGAATTTTATACCTGATGACTATAAACTGAAATACATATATATATATACATATATATATATATATATATATATATATATATATATATATATATATTCAAACATTGGACAACACATGGCACAGGAGAATTACCCTTGAAAGAAAAGAAACATACAGGTAAGCTTTACAATTTCTTTAGCTTGCTTCCTAGAGACAGTTTCCAGACCAGACTCCAGTGAGGGGAAAACAAACAGAGCCTGGTTGTTCCACTGAGTTGAAGAAACAGAGTTTGGAGTTTGAGGAGGCTAAGGTAGCTGGGATTTGTAGAGGGTTTCCTTGAGTCTGTGGCTGAGCACTGATCTGTGCACATATGGGAGGAAACCATTTGAGGCCAAAACAGAGCAACCAGAGAGACATTGACAGAATAACCCACTGTGCATACATAGAGCTAGAAATAATTCAACCAGTGTGGAAACATGGGGCATTGGATAGAATTACTGGATAGGTATTGCCTCAGCAGTAGAGGCAAATTAGCCCTAAATTAAACGTTGCTCTGGACCAACACTAACTTGGGTTTAAAGTCACTCTCAAAAGAATCAAGCTGATTTCAAGTAACTTGAATGTGTTCCAAGACAACATCCAACCGACAATGTAACAGTCACAATGTCAGACATCCAATCAGAAATTATGAAGAATGAAAAGAAATAGGGAGGGCTTCCCTGGTGGCACAGTGGTTGGGAGTCCGCCTGCCGATGCAGGGGACGCGGGTTCGTGCCCCGGTCCGGGAGGATCCCACATGCCGCGGAGTGGCTGGGCCCCTGAGCCATGGCCGCTGAGCCTGCGCGTCCGGAGTCTGTGCTCCGCAACGGGAGAGGCCACAGCAGTGAGAGGCCCGCGTACCAAAAAAAAAAAAAAAAAAAAAAAAAAAAAGAAATAGGGAAATACAATCCACAACCAGTAGAAAATGCAATGAACCTAAACAGATCTAGAAATAACAGATAATAGAATTAACAAACATGGACACTAAAATAGTTACTATAAATAGATCCCATACGTCCAAAAAGGTAGAGGAAAATATGAGAGAAAAATGGAAGCTAAAAATAAAAATTAAATCAAACTTCTAGAGATGCAAAACACAAAAGCAGAGATGAAAAATATACTAGATAGGATTAACAGCACATTAGACACTGCTGAAGAAATATTAATGAACCTGAAGACATAGCAATAGAAACTTTCTAAAATGAAGCAAAGAGACTGACCAAAAAAAAAAAAAAAAGTGCTTCAATGAGCTGTAAAACAATATCTAGTGGCCTAACATACATGCAATTGAAGTCCCATAAATACCACAAATGGGAAAATATGTAAATAAATAATGGCCAAATTTTTCCAGTTTTGATGGAAAGTACCTTGACAAACCTCAAGAAAAATAAGGATAAAAATTATATATACATATAAAATTACTCACATAATAATCAAAATTACAGAAAACCAGAGACAAAGACAAAATTTTAAAAGCAGCCAGAGAAAAAAGACACATTATGTATAGAGGACCAAAGATAATAATACAACAAACTTTTCATCATAAAGTATGCAAGCTAGAAGACAATGTAGTGATGTCTGTAAAGTACAAAGTAAAAATTCTCTAAGCCAAGAATTCTAGAGAGAACCAAAATATCTTTAAAAAATAATGGTGGGAAACTTTTCTTTTTTTCAGAGAAACAAATGCTGAGAGAATTTATCACCTGTACACCAGCATAATGAGAAATATTTAGAAAGTCTTCATTCAGCCAGAAAGAAAAATAAGACTAGATGGAAATTAGAATCTACATAAAGAACATCAGAAACTATAAATATGGAGGTAAATATAGAAGACATTTTTTCTCACTTTAATAAATCTTTTCATAAGATAATCAACTATTTAAAGCATGAATAGCAATAATGTGTTATAGGGTTTAGGCCATATGTAAAGTAAAATAAATTATAAAAATAGCTCAGGTCATAGAAGAGAAGAAATGAAAGTACAGTGTTACAAGGTTCTTCTGCTATAATATTATTTGAAAGGACACTGTGATAAATTAAAGAGATAAATAGATAGAGTAAACCTCAGAGTAACTATTTTTAAAGGATAATAATGAACAGATAATATGTTAAAATAAAGATAAAATGGAACCATAAAAAATAATTAATCCAAAAGAAATTGGAAAAAGAAGGTAAAATGAATTAAGATCAGATATGAATAGAAATGAATAACAAGATAGTATATTTAAATACAACCATATCAATACTTACATTATATGAAAGTGGTCTAAGCAGCTCAATTAAAAGACAGATGGTCGGATTGGGTAAATTAAGAAAACCCAACCATATTCTAATAATTAAAAACCCCGTTTTAAATATAAAGACAGAAAAATGAAAAGTAAAAAGACAGAAAAAGATATAGCATGCAAACATTAATCCAAAGAATGCTGTAATAGTAATATTTATCTCATTCAAAGTAAATTTCAGGACAAGGAATATTACCAGGGGAAAAGAGGGGCATTACATAATGTTAAAAGTGGTCAGTTCATCAAGAGGACAAAAAGATACTAAATGGGGCTTCCCTGGTGGCGCAGTGGTTGAGAGTCCACCTGCTGATGCAGGGGACACAGGTTCATGCCCCAGTCCGGGAAGATCCCACATGCTGCGGAGCAGCTGGGCCCATGAGCCATGGCTGCGGAGCCTGTGCTCCACAATGGGAGAGGCCACAACAGTGAGAGGCCTGTGTACCACAAAAAAAAAAAAAAAAAAAAAAAAAAAAAGATACTAAATGGTATGAACCTAGTAACAAAATATCAGAATAGATGAAGCAATAAATGGTAGAACTAAAAGAAGAAATAGATAAATCCACTATTATAATTAGAGATTTCAACATCCTTCTCTCAATAATGGATAAAAGTTATACAGATAATCAGTAAAGACAGAAAAGACATGAACAACACTATCAACCAACTTGACCTAAATGGCATTTATATATCACTCCACCCAAAAACAGTAGAATACCAATTCTTTTAAGTGCACATGGAATATTTACCAAGATAGACCATGGTCTGGACTGTAAAATAACCTTCAACAAATTTATAAGAGTTGAAATCATGCAAAGTATATTCTCTAAACACAACAGAATTAAACTAGAAGTATAGTTTACTTCTAGTAAACTATACTAGAAGTATACTAAATTTATAAAGTATAAAAATGCTATTATATTTATGCATATAAATTTATAGTGTAAAATACTATTAGAAAAGCAAAAAGATCTAAGGTCAAAAGCCTTAGCTTCTACTTTAAGAAACTATAAAAAGATGAAAAGATCAAACTCAAAGGAAGAAAAAATGAAATAATAAAGATCAGAATCAATGAAACCTAAAAGAAAAAAAATAATTCAGAAAATCAATGAAACCAAAAGCTGCTTTCTTGTGAAGATCAATAAATTTAAAAAAACTCTAGCCAGTAGTGATTAGGACACAAATTACCAATATCAAGAACGAAACTACCAAAGCTCACTCAAATGAAAAAAAAAAAGAAAATCTAAATAGTCCCATATGTTTTAAGGAAACTAAATTAGTAGCTAAAAATGGTCCCACAAAGAAATCTCCATGCCCAGATGGTCACTGATGAATTCTACAAAACATTTAAGGATGAAATAATGCCAGCATACATTGAGAGAGAGAGAGAGAAAGAGAGAGAGAGGGAATGGTTCAATTCATGAAGCCAGCATAATACTGATGCCAAAACCAGATAAAGACAAAACCACAAACTAATATTTCTCAAAAATATAGATGCAAAAATATTTCATAAAATTTTAGCAACTTAAATTCAGCAACATATTCAAAGGATAATATATCATTACCAAGTGAAGCTGATGCCAGAAGTGAAAGGCTGGATTAACATTTGAAAATTAGTCAATGTAATTCACCATATTAACAGACTAAAAAGAGAAAACCATATGACTACCTCAATAGATACAAAAAGACTTTTTGAAAAATTTAACTGCCACTTTTGATAAAAACTCTCAGCAAACTAAGAATAAAAGTGCATTTCCTCAACCTGATAAAATACATCTACTAAAATAATATTACTAAAATAATACAGCTAACACTATACTTAACAGAAAAGACTGAATACTTTTCTTAGAAGACCTGGAACAAGATAAAGATGATCACTGTCTCCACTCCTATTTAACAATGCTTGGGAATTCTAACTAGTGCAATAAGGCAAGAGAAATAAATAAACATGCTTCAGTGTTGAAAGAAATATAACTGGCTTTATTTGAAGACTAAATGGTTGTCTATAGAGAAAATTCTAAGGAAGCTACAAAACAGAGTCTCAGGCCCTCCTCATCTCTTTCCAGCTGCCCCACTAACCCTAGTTCCTAAGATTCCTCTCCCAAGACTAGCTATGAAGTAGGTACAGCCACCCCAGTGCTCACGCCCTTCCTTGCTACTTTTGGCACTATCAGGGTAGAAACAGCACAGACATGGGAGAGTCACTTGATCTCACTAAGTCTCAGTTTCCTCATCGGCAAAAAAGGACCCATCCCCCTTATAAGAGTTTTACTGAGATCTCTACAGGAAACAGCTAAGGAAGTAACAAAGTTAACCAATGTGAAAAAGTTATAAAGTTTCCAGAAAGCCGACAAGATTCTTGCATTCCCTGATTGTTTATATAGACATATAGAAAAAGTCACAACTATATTATTGTTAAATAGAGTATTATATATAGTTAAACATACATATATAGTATATGTAATATATTGTTAGATATATTAAATATATACTGTTAAATATATTATTGTTAAATTTAAAGAGCAATTTATAGAAGAATCTCAATGTAGATATACATCCATATATGTTTGAATAGCTATAAAAAATAAGGAAACAGAGTTGGTAGTTAACAATAGTTTACCTCAGTGGCATGAGATTAGGATGACTGAATGACTTCTCATTTTACTTTACATTTACATACTATTTAAAATTTTTAAATAAATATATACTGATATTATATTTTAATGGATATTGTTATTTTACAAATAACTATTGTAACACATAAAACAATAAATCTGTAAATAAATAGAACTAACCAGGCTTTTCTCTCTCAAAAAAAAAAAGAATCTACAAAAACGTTATTAGAACTAATAAGTGATTTAGCATGTTCACAGGATACAAAATGAATATACAAAAATAATGTTTATTTTTATGTATCAGCAAAGAAAATTATAAATTGAACATTTTAAATACCATTTACAGTAGCCCTTAAATTGTGATAATTTAAGTGTAAAACATTACTGAGAGAAATTAAAACAGACCTAAATAAATGGAGAGATGTACCATGTTCATTGATTATCAGATTCATTATTAGTGTAGTATTATTAGTATTAAGACATCATCAGCTCATATAACTCAACATCAAAAAAACAAACACCAGATAAAAAATGGGCAGAAGAACTAAATAGACATTGTTCCAAGGAGGAAATACAGGTAGCCAACAGGCCTATGAAAAGATGCTCAACATTGCTAACCATCAGAGAAATGCAAATCAAAACCACAATGAGATATCACCTCACACCTCTCAGAATGGCCATCATAAAAAGGAATACAAATAACAAATGCTGGCGAGGGTGTGGAGAAAAGGGAACCCTTGTACACTGTTGGTGGGAATGTAAATTGTCGCAGCCACTTGGAAAACAGTATAGAGGTTTCTCAAAAAACTAAAAATAGAACTATTGTGTGACCCAGCAATTCCATTCCTGGGTATATATGTGAAGAAAACAAAAACACTAATTTGAAAAGACATATGTACCCCAATGTTCATAGCAGCATTATTTACAATTACCAAGATATGGAAACAACCTCACTGTCCATAAACAGATAAATGGATAAAGAAGATGTGGTGTGTGTATACACACACACACACACACACATACACACAAACAATGAAATACTACTCAGCCAAAAAAAGAATGAAATTTTGCCATTTGCTGCAACATGGATGGACTTGGAGGGCATTATGCTAAGTGAAATAAGTCAGACAGAGAAAGACAAGTACTTTATGATATCATTTATTTGTGGAATCAAAAAATATGGCAAACTAGTGAATATAACAAAAAAGAAGCAGATTCACAAATATAGAGAACAAACTAGTGGTTACCAGTTGGTGTGGGGAAGGGCAATACAGGGTTGAGTGTGGGAGGTACAAACTATTGGGTGTAAGATTGGCTCAAAGATCTGTTGTACAACACAGGGAATAGAGCAAATATTTTGTAATAACTATAAATGGAAAGTAACGATTAAAAATTGTATGTTGGTGGGAATGTAAATTGGTACAGCCACTATGGAGAACAGTATGGAGGTTCCTTAAAAAACTAAAAATAGAAGCACCATATGACCCAGCAATCCCACTACTGGGCATATACCCAGAGAAAACCATAATTCAAAAAGACACATGCACCCCAATGTTCATTGCAGCACTATTTACAATATCCAGGACATGCAAGCAACCTAAATGCCCATTGACAGACGGATGGATAAAGAAGATGTGGTACATATATACAAGGGAATATTACTCAGCCATAAAAAAGAACAAAATTGGGTCATTTGTTGAGATGTGGATGGATCTAGAGACTGTCATACAGAGTGAAGTAAGTCAGAAAGAGAAAAACAAATGTATATTAACGCATGTATGTGGAACCTAGAAAAATGGTACAGATGAACCAGTTTGCAGGGCAGAAGTTGAGACATGGATGTGGAGAACAAACGTATGGACACCAAAGGGGGAAAGCCACAGGGGGGTGGGGATGGTGGTGTGCTGAATTGGGTGATTGGGATTGACATGTATACACTGATGTGTATAAAGTTGATGACCAATAAGAACCTGCAGTATAAACAAACAAACAAACAAACAATGAAAACAACTAATACTAAACTTTCTTTGGGTTATTTGTATGGAAATATGTTAATATAAATGTTTCAGACATTACATGAAATTTCTAAAAGTCTTATATATTCTGGTATAATGTTATAAGTCATAATTGTAGTTATTACTTTAAAATATATATCTCAGAAATAACTAAATTTCTTTGTCAATTGCATTATTATGAACTTTCATCAAATCTTTAACCATGGTCATTTTTAAATCTTTTGTCATTTAAAGGCAATTCTGGATGTACTCTGATGCTTTCACAAAAATGTTCCTATAAAAGGGTTTCATCTTCACGGAATTCATGGAAAAGACTCTGACAAGTACAGGTCACTGACTATACTGCTGAACTGAATGAATAAGCATTTTCAGAACTCCAATGGAAAACTGATGAATCCATAAAAGTGCTAACAAAAGATCAAGATGGAAAAAAAATTAATTACATGGGACTGAGTGAACTGATGAGGATGATTATAATTTTTGTGACTTTCTGTATGAATAATAAAAAAAAATCCCACAAGGACTCAGAGGCAAAAAAGATACAAATCAATTTTCACCGCAAAGTAAGGGAGCTGTTACAGTGGAGGATTACTGGACTGCATGTCAATATTATGACATAGTATGAGTGTGTTTCGTGTTTGGTAATTGTAATCATTGCTGCTTTTGTTGTGGTCATCCATTCACAATGCTTGGTGTCAGTTTATTTATCTCTTGTAAAAATAAAATACAGTGTGTGTGTGTGAAAAAAAAAGTGAATAAAAGAGCCAGGACTGAAAAAAAACAAAGAATGAATGAATGAATGCCTGAATTGACTTATGAATAATTTTCTTTGTGGAATTTTGAAAAAAAATGGTTAAGAGAGTAAATTTTACAATATGTGTATTTTACAACAATTTAAACTTTTTTTAAAAATTTAATAAATAGATAAAACCTAAAAAATGACACCAGTAAGAAAATGAAAAGGCAAGCCACAGACTGTGAGAAAATATTTACAAAACATATTTGATAAAGAATTTGTATCTAGAATGTATGAAGAACTCTTAAAATTCAATTTTACGGTATAAAAAAAGTAAGTAAATAAAAATTTAAATAGTTAAAAGATCTGAACAGACACTTCACCAAAGTATATAGAAGATGGCAAATAAGAACATGAAAATATGTTCAACCTAAATAATCACAAGGAAAATGCAAATTAAAGCCACTGTGAGATGCTACTTCATACCCTGCGGAATGGCCATAAATAAAAAGTATTGGAGAGGATGTGAAAAAACTGAAATCTTCATATACTGCTGAGAGAGAAAATAAAGTGTTATAACTCCTTTGGAAAATAGTTTGAGAGTTTCTTCTAAAGTTACACAAACTTACCTTATGAGTCAGTAATTTTACCCCTAGGTATTTATTACAGAGAAATGAAATTCCACATAAAGACTTGTATGTGAACATCAATAGCAGCTTTAATCATAACTGCCTAAAACTGGAAAGAACCCAAATGCCCATCAGTTGTGAACTGTGATATAACCACACAATGGAATGTTACTTAGCAATAAAAAGGAACAAACTACTGATTCATACAACAACATGGATGACTCTCAAAAGCACTATATTGAATGAAAGAAGTGAGACAGAAAACTTTACTCATGGAGTGATTTCAATGATATAAAATTCTAGAACAGGCAGAACTATAGGGATAAGAAGCAGGTCAAGGGCTGCCAGTGATCAGGGAGTGGCATTAAGGGGTTGACTGTAAAGGGGCCTGAGAAAACTCGTTGGGGTGATGGAATGTTCTATATCACCAGTGTGCTGGCGGTTACAAGACTATATACATTGTTAAAACTCACTTAAAACTGACTGATTTATTGTATGTAAATTATACCTCAATAAAAGTGAACCAAAAAATCATAGTCCAATCTGCTAAGAATTGCCTCATTACAGTGAGAGCAAAATAACTTAGTAGATATGAACCACTGTGGCTCTCAGAAATGAACGGACTTATTCTGACATGACAGCAAACTCAAGGGCATTCTCAGTGTGACTATTTTGCTCAGGGGATAATAGTGCAGTGGAAGTATTCAGAATCTTTGAATCAAAGAACCCAGGGATCACCTCAGAGGCTAAGAAGACACCTCAGAGATTCAGAGATTCCAGGAAAACTTTCCTTTCTTGTAGGGATCAAATGTACTTGCTCTGTGACAGCCGATCCCAACGTCATGTGCTACCACAGAGCAGGCAATGATTGCTTTTTTTTCATGATGTTTATCTGAAGGACAGGTGTAACCTGTGCATGTGTGCACATATGTGGGCAGGAGATTTAGGGATGCATTTTTCCACTGTAAGTGGTCAGGTTGAACATGCCAAACAGCAGGGAGAATTCCTCTGAGGCCCATATCGCTAACATCTGACTGGCACCCACCCACCCCGGGTATCCAAATGGAATGCATGTCTTCTGCTCACAACCTGGCCTTCTTCTGGAGTTCTCTCCCTGCAGGGCCACAGCTAGAAGCCAGAGGGTCATTCCTGACCACCTCCAACTCCATACCCAATCCCTGACCCGGTCTTCTTGACTCTACCTTCTGATCATTCCTTAACACGTCCACTTCCTTCTATCCTACGGCACAACTCCTGTCTGATCCACCATCATCTGGTTCCCAAGGGGCTGTTAGCCTCCTCATGGGTCTCCCTGATTCCATCAAACCAAACTCCTTCTACCAAACTCCTCATTGCAGCCAGATGCATCTTTAAAAATGTAAATCTGTGTGTGATGATTTGATTAATGCCTGTCTGTTTCCAACTGGACTGTGGAACGGACTTTGTCTGTTTTGCTGACAGGTCCTAGTATAATCTGACACACAGTGAGTGACTGATATATATTTGCTAAATGAAAGAAAGTGTGGGAGGACTGCTTGATTTGATGAAGATAAAGGAAAAAGAGGAACAAGGCTAAAAACAACATCTGGGTCAACGTCAGTCCCCAGCAATGCTATGAGACCACGGGTCACATAAAGCTGCCATTTCAATCACACTGGGATCGGAGGAAGGTCTTTGAAGCTAGAGACCAATACGTGTGTATGTTTACACATGCATGTATTTCCAGGGAAGGGCAGAGATGGCTCCTGTAACCTTCCTAGGTCTAAGTCACTCAGATGCTTCACGCTCCAGGACAAATTCATAGAAAAGCTCATAGTTACCTGAAAGTACAATAGCACTATTATCATGTCCAACTTACTTACAGACCACTAACTCTGAGCTGGACACTGTGCTAGGAAGTTACTCAAAATCGCTTGTTCTTCAAAGCCATTCTATCAAACGTTCATCATCCCATTTTTAAGAAAAGACAACTGAGTTTCTGAGAGGTGGTGAACTTGACAAAGACTTACAGCTGGCAGATAACAGAGCTAGAATTTGTTTCTAGGTTGCTGATTCCAGAGCACACTCACCTAATGTCTAAAGTATATTGCTTTCCACATTTGTTTTATACTAAAATGTATCTAGCACCTATCCATCGATGTTTTATTGTCACATGGCTATGACAAATTGATAACCTATGAGAAAATTCTATATGCATGAAAACAAAGACACAGAGATCCTGGGTGGCTTAGGAGCAGCAGGAGGCCACTGAAGGGTGAGGGTGATTTGATTCGGTCCCCTGGGGAGAACTTCAGTGTCTTTAAAGGTGGCAGGGAACCTCAGGTCAGCCAGGGAAGCACAAGAAGAAGCAGGGTGCTTAGGATGAGCAGCTCCAGGGTATGGGGGTTTAGCAAAAACACACATCACCTGCTTCCCAGGTTGCTCGGAGTTGGCCCTAAGATTCAGTTACTGTCGACTCATTGCAGTTTTGTTTCCTGCCCTCCCCCGCACCGTTGGCAGCACACACCATTAACTCTCCATGGGATGCAGTCAAGGATTGACTTGGGTCTCAGGACAGTTGTGTAAGAAGGCAGATCTGGCCCTTCTCGTAGGACAACAAGGAGGGGTGTTCACTCTCACTTCCCCATAGCCAGCATGTCTTGCCTTCCAGATTCTCATGTCCCCTTTCCTGGGCTGCCTGGAGGCAATGCTGGTTTTCTCCTCCTCCAGGATAATGGCATGTGAGGAGAGACTGTGAGAGTTAACACTCTCTAAGAGGCAGAAGTTGATTCCCAGCACACCTTGAGCAGTGAGCTTTACCTTGAGCAGCAGCTTCAATGTATAGAGCTCACTGCTCACAAGACCACAGATGGGTTTACATTCTTGATGATACTTCATCAGACTCCAAGGGATAAATGCGCCAGGGAATGCTTGGTGTCAAGGCAGCCCTATTGGAGAAATGCTAGGAGAAGGGACAGTGTGCATGTGTGTGTGTGTGTGTGTGTGTGTGTGTGTGTCCTCAAGTCAAGCTTCAGTGTCACAGTGATTATTTAAATCAGGGATGGCCATAGACAACAAGTGAATGAATGGTTGTGTCTGTGTACCAATAAAACTTTATTCAAGAACACTGAGATGGGGATTTCCCTGGTGGCACAGTGGTTAAGAATCCATCTGCCAATGCAGGGGACACGGGTTTGAACCCTGGTCTGGAAAGATCCCACATGGCACGGAGCAACTAAGCCTGTGTGCCACAACTACTGAGCCTGCATTCTAGAGCCTGCAGCCACAACTACTGAGCTCACGTGCCACAACTACTGAAGCCCGTGTGCCCAGAGCCCATGCTCCGCAATAAGAGAAGCCACCGCAATGAGAAGCCCGCGCACCACAACGAAGAGTAGCCCTCCTCACCGCAACTAGAAAAAGCCCACGTGCAGCAATGAAGACCCAATGCAGCCAAAAAATAAATTAATTAACTAAAAAAAATGTTTAAAAAAAATTTAGAAAATAAAAAATGAACCCTGAAATGGACCTAGGGATTATCATACTAAGTGAAGTAAATCAGAGAAAGACAAATAGCACACGACATCACTTATATGTGGAATCTAAAATATGATACAAATGAACTTATTTACAAAACAGAAACAGACTCACAGATATAGAAAACAAACTAATGGCTACCAAAGGGGAAAGGGGGTGGGGAGAGATAAATTAGGAGTTTGGGATGAATAGATACACACTACTGTATATAAAACAGATAAACAACAAGGACCCACTGTATAGCACAGGGAACTATAGACAATATCTTGTAATAATCTATAATGGAAAAGAATCTCAAAAACGAATGTATATATGTTATATATATATATATATATATATATATATATATATATATATATATATATATATATAACTGAACCACTTTGCTGTACACCTGAAACTAACACAACACTGTAAATCAACTATACTTCAATTAAAAAAAGAACACTGAAATTTCAATTTCATAAAATTTTCATGTGCCATGAAATATTATTATTCTTTTGATTATATTTGACCAACTAAAAATGTAAAACTGTTCTTAGCTCATGCATCACACAAAAATAAATAGAGGACAGGATCTGACCTATGGGCCATGACCCTAGTTTAAATCATACGAAGAATGTGTCTCACCATTTGGGGGAAAAAAAGAGCTGTGCAATATTTATATAGCAGACTTAATCTTAAGTCTACTTTCTTGTGTCCCAGGGAGGTACCAAGTGGTCATGTCATGCATAATGTTTTGCAATTCAGGACCATCTTCAACAGTGGGACCCCAAGTGGCATATTGATCCTGAGGAGTACTTAGACATAGCCATTTTAATTAACACCCACATTTAATTGACAACTAATGTCCAGCAGGCTTTTCTGCTTAGTAAAGCAAACAAAGGGTTTATTTGAAGAAGGATGAGTTTTTAAATTTAATTTCCTGAAAAAAAAAATTCTGTATGTGCCCACAGAGTGACGGAAAGAGATGTATCCACTGGATAATTTTTAATTAAGGTGAATGAACCCTCACTAGCTAAAAGGTTTTCTTAGGGGAAAAGTCTCAAACTGTTAACACATCAATATGTTTCTGTCCATTAGCTTTTCCCAGGGTGACAAGTATAGCCTTAATGGCAATTTCAGGGAAGGTTCTTTCTATACCTTCAGGGCTGTTTAGTGATGAGGTCTTAGAAACCATGGAAACTTCTCTGGGGAGGTCAAATTTCAACTGTAGCTCTTAATGACAAATCGTTACCTGGGGTTGTCAAAACAGGTTATACAAGCTGGCTATGTGCTGAGCCAAGATTCAGAGCAGGTATGTGTATCCAAAGCACTATGTGCCACTGAGGCTTTTAAGAAGGCTCCAGGAAAGGAGTCAAGTAGAAAATATTCAGGACAGCATTTATCATGCACCGTGATATGCCTCATGCTGCATATATAGTATTTCATTTAATTCTCACAATCATCAATGAAGTAGGTATCACTAATATTTCTATTTTTCAGATTGGGAAATTGAGGTTCGGAAATGATAAATGAGTTGTCCAAGGTCTCTCAACAAATACTTACTGAATACCTGTTGTTTGCCATGAACGGAGCTCGCATCTAGTGGGAGAAGCAAATAACTACAAAGACAAATATATAATTACAAGATGTGAAAACTGCTAGGAAGAAAAAGTACAGGGAGCTGCAAGAGGGTACAAGTGCTGGTAAGTGCCAACAGTGTATCAGATCTCAAAGCCACTCGATTGCTAAGCCACACTGAACAATATAAGATGCAAAAATACATGTTTTCCTTAATAATTGTATTCAATTTTTTAGTACTGCCATAAAAAAGTACCACAACTGGGTGGCTAAAAACAACAGAAATTTATTCTCTCACAGTTCTGGAAGCAAAAAGTCTGAAATCTAAGTGTCAGCAGGGTTGGTTCCTTCCTGGGCACACAAAGAGAATCAGTTCCATGCCTCTCTCCGTGCTGCTGCTGACAGCCATGAATCCTTGGCGCTCCTTGGCTTGTATCAATAGATGCGTCACTTCAGTTTCTGCCTCCATCTTCACATGGCCATCTCCCTGTGTGTCTGTCTGTGTCTCTTTTCCTCTTCTTATAAGGACACCTCTCATATTGGACTAGAGGTGACTTCATGACTTCATCTTAACTTTGAGTACATCTTCAAAGACTGTATTTCCAAATAAGCCACGTTCATAGGTACCAGGGGGGTGGGGGATTTAAGACTTCAACATATCTTTGGGGGGTATACATTCAACCTCAAACAATTATCTATATTATCTATATCAGCTTTTCTGTTTTTGCTTTTGTTTTTTCCCCACAGTTTTCAGTATCGCCTTAGAGCCTGAAGGAAGCAGGGCAGGGTTGACCTCCTAGGTCTTCAAAGCAAACCAATCATGGGGGAATAATGGACAGTTTTAAATTGCTGCTGCTGTAACCAGGGGGCTGAGGGCCAGAGAAAGACAGGCAATGAGGCTGAGGATAGAGCTTCTGAGTAACATGTGAGTCTTCTAGCTGCACCCATATCAAAGGTATCTGAAAAACCCTCTCAAGACTAACAGCCAGAGCAGACTTTACAGGCATTTCTTGCAGAGGGCATTTTTAGGAAAGAAGACTCCCACCACCTGCATTTCTGCATTCTGTGGATGGTCACAATAGCAAACCATTAGAACACCTGGGACCATGCAACTACAGAGAACCAAGTCCATGAGCGGACGGCCTAAAGCTTCATGTAACACAAAGGCTAAACTGAGAACCTTCCCTACAATCACAAACTGGTACAAGGAGGCAACTGGTCCAAAAAAAGATGTCCATCCCAGGCAATGGAGTGGAACAGCAGTGTGAGAGGCAGGAAATAGAATAAGGGCTGAGAACAAGGATGCTTAAGTCAGGACACCTAGATGCACTCTGATCAAAGACTCACTGCTGGCCAGCTCTGTCTAGGGCAAACTACTGTCCTTCTCTGCATACCAGCATCCTCACCTTCATCTTTAATTCCACGGACCAATTCTGTGGTCCCAGATTGAACCTAGTATGCCTCTATCCTCATAGCAAACTTTCAGGTGCACCACAGGATAGTTTCAGCTGAGGGTCAGCCAACATTTTCCGTGAAGGGTCAGATGGTAAATAGTTTAGGTTTTGCGGGCCACACAGTCTCTGTCATAACTACTCAGCTCTGCTGTAACCAGGTGAAAGCAGCCTTGGATAATACATACCCTAGGGAGAACTCAAGCAGGGGTGATTTTCCCCCAGATGAGGCATTTGTCTGGAGGCATTTGGGGTTGTCACAACCAGGGGCTGTGTAACAAAGTACCACAAGCTAGGTGGCTTAAACAATAGAAATTTATTGTCTTATAGTTCTGGAGGCTAGAAGTCCAAAATCAGGACCAACCAACAGGGTTGGTTGCTTCTGAGGGCTGTGAGGGAGAATCTGTCCCATGCCTGTGTCCTAGCTTCCAGGGATTTGCTGGTACTCTTTGGCATTCCTTGGCTTGCAGACGCATGACCCTAATCTCTGCCTTCACATTCACGAGTCCTCCCTGTGAGCCTGTCTGTGTCTAAATTTCCCCTCCTTATAGGACACCCGTCACATTGGATTAGGGCTTACCCCCAGTGACCCATCTTAACTAATCACATCTGCAAAGAACCTGTTTCTAAATAAGGTCACATTCTGTGACACTGTCACCAGCAAAGCCCATTAACAATTCCTAACAAATAAAAAGAGAATCTGGCTCATAAAGTCTAACTTTTTTTTTTTCCTTTGTGCTTAGTCTAGTTGCACTTGCTCACAGGGTGCCGTGTGCAGAGTCCTGGCACCTGGCCCTTCAGACCAGAGTTCCCAGTGCGAAACGGCTGTGAAGACACCTCCATGCACGGGCCATGTGCAAAAGGGCTGCATCCAACACCTCAATTCAAGATGGTGGCAGTGGACCAGGTGCACAGATGCAGCACCGGGCACTGCGATCTGGAAAGGTCGATTTGCTCTGCCCCAGGGAGGTTTGTCCTCAGCCATTAACATTCTCATCTTCTGCCCTTTGTCTAGGGGAATGCCAGTCTCCAGTCTGTCTCCCATTAGGTGGATTAGTAGCTCCCAATTTATGTAACATATCTCTTCCTATTAGGGGTATAGGGCATTCAGGATGTACAAGAAGGAATGGGTAAGTGTGTGTTCATCCAACTGACATTCTAATGGCTCTACAAATGCCCATTCTTGGCCCTTCCCTGATACCCCATCATTTTACAACTCTTGTGACTGAGTTTGCCTGATCTGTTGTTCAGAACCGAGTTAAGTGGCACCAGTGTCAACTAAGAATTTGACAGGCTTTCCCCCCATATTCAACGTCACCCGGGGCTCCTTGGGGGTCAATTGCAGTGCCAGCTTAGGAGCCCCCTGGCCCCATCATTCTTCAGCTGTTTGGACCATCTGCCTTTGAGGGCAGTGGCTGGTATCTGTCATTTCTATCCCCCTTTCGGGGGCGGCGAGGGCGTTCTCTCTTCTAGTGACCCTCTTATTTGCATATGGTGCGCTGATTGGGTCCTAGTTTCCTTGGCTTGCTATCCCTCAGTGGGGACCGTGGGTCACTCACTGGAGTTAAGAGTCTCCGTGGGTGGTTGGTGAGTCCAGATTCCCCCACTGACAGGTTGACCTTGGAGGACAACAGGCAGTAGGTGGGCTTGCCTCTGGGCTTTTTTATCCTCTGACCTTTCCTCCTCTCCATCTTGGCTATTAAACATCCAGTACGTAAACGTGACCAGGTAAGAGGTAGAGGTATCTGGTTCTATTTATAGTTTCTGAAGTTTATGCCTAATGTCAGGGGCACTTTGGGAAATGAAATACGACCTCAGGATTGCATTCCCTTCTAATGACTCCGGGTCAGTGATGGTATAGATTCAGAGGCATTTCCTGAGGTGCTGTAGGGATGCCAAAGCGTTTTCTGTTGGCCCCTGATTGATTTCCTTTATTTTGTTCCAGCTGACAAGTTTCTTTCCTGCTGCCTGAACTCCCTTTAGGATCATATTTTTATAAAGGGTCAGCCTCTGTCTTCCAGCCCCTTCTCCATTGTCTCAGTGGTCCCAGTTGTGTTCATTATCTGGGACCACTTGATTCCCTGGTCTGAAAATAGCATGACCTGCATTGTTTCTGTTCTCTTTGTCGGCTTCCTCTCAGGCTTTTGAAAAGAATGTGGCCTTTTCTTCCCCCATTAAGAGTACATTGAGGAGGCTCTGGATGTCAGCCCAGGTGGCTGAAAGTTTCCCCTAATCAGATTCAGGAACCCCTCCGGATCTTCCCTCAACCCCTTACTATGACTTTTCAGTTACCCAAGTGGTAAATGGGACCTGTACCTGCTTGAGGCCTCCTTCTCCATCGGGGACCTGCCTCAAAGGGAGTACTTTTCCTGGTAAGTTGTTGGACCCTGGCCCGTAATTAGTCCTGCTTTGCGTAGTAGCTGGACTAGGTTCTGGAGGAGGGGGCTGGTGTGGAGAGGCCCTTTGGGCCTGTTGCCCAAATCAGTACATATGAAGGAAGGGGGTATGGAGGGAACATAGGAGGGGGGTGAGGGAGGAGATGAGGAGGCCCTCAGGGGAGAGTCAAGGACTGATATTTCCTCAGTGGAGGAGCGCCCACCTCCCTCTTGAAGAACTTAGTTCTGATATAAGGCCATAAAAAGCTACACATAGAGAATTTCATCCCATTTCTTTTGTCTCTGGTATAGCAGTCCAATTGTTAAATGGTGTTGTGATTTAGAGACCCACTGACGGGCCGACTTTCTCCATCTCCCAGCTGGTATTGGGGCCAGGCTGTATTGCATAGGAAGATTAAATGCTACCCACAGAAACAGGGCCCCTGGAGCTTGATTGTATAGAAACCACAATATATTCCAGCCACCCCAACCTAGGAAGGATCCTCTCCCAAATGCTGAAGAAGAATGGTCCATGGAAGGGAGCAGTTTTATGAGGGAAAAAGGCTGGCAGGATACACAGTAATCTCCCAGACCCAAGTCATAGAAGCAAGAAGCCTACGCCCAAGGATTTTGGCCCAAAAGGTGGAGCTGATAGCCCTCACCTGAGTTGGCTCTGGAAAGGGGAGATCTTCTGTGTTTATACAGACTCCCGGTATGCATATGCCATTCTACATGCACACGGGACTGTTTGGAAGGAAAAAGGTATATTACTGTGGAGAATAAACAGGTGAAACATGGCTTAAGCATACTGAAGCTCTTAGAAGCAGTACAGCTTCCAAAAGAGATGGCAGTGTTTCACTGTAGGGGTCACCAAAAGTGGGTGCAGAGGTAATAAAGGGAAAGAATAAGGTGGACACAACTGCCAAAAGGGTGGCCCTAGACCAGTAACTTGGCAACTACCCCTCAAACCTTGGAGGCCAGATCCATCCAATTATTGCCCAATCAACACAAAGCAAGAATTAGACAAAGCCCAAAAATGGGCTTTGCTAGAGATCTGGGAGGCCATGGGTGGCTAGTTAATGAACATGAGTGATACTTTTTTCCTGAAATGCAGCTTGTCAAGCCATCAGGGAGGCTTATCAAGGAACTCACTACAGGAGGAAAGTCCTATATAATTGGTTACTTGAGGTCATGGTGACTCCTGGCATGAAAAGTATAATCAGTGGGATAGTCAAGGCATGCCCCCATTTACACAATGAACAATCCCAGCACCAGATGCCTCCAGAGGCCCCCAGATAAGGGCTATTCAGACACATCCTGGAGAAGACCGACAGATTGATTTCACTGTCATGCCGAGTCCTGGGTAATTTCAGATATCTCTTGGTGCTGGTAGACACATTTTCGGGGTGGATAGAAGTATTCCCCGATAGAATTGAAGTAGCAGCTGAAGTGGCTAAGGCATTACTCAAATAAATAATCCCCAGGTTTGGGGTCCCAGGATCCCTGCAAAGCAGTAACGGTGCAACATTTGTGTCTCAAGTGACAAAGGGGATAGCATGCGTCCTGGGCCTAAACTGGACCTTGCACTCAGCCTGGAGACCCCAATCATTGGAGTAAGTGGAGAGAACCCATCAGACCTTGAAATGGGCCTTAGCCAAGCTATGTCAGGGAACTCAACAAAATTGAGTTAAGTTGCTTCTGACTGCCCTACTCCACACGTGGTTATCCTCAAGGGATAAGTTCAAGTTAAAAGCATTTGAACTCACGTATGGTAGATCCATCCCCCACCCATGAGAGAAGGGGCAACTTAGCCCCCTTGAAATGGAAGAGCTCAAGTGTGCCCTCCAGGTAGGAGAAACCAGGAACACTCTCAGAGAATAAGGATGCCCACATCTGCAGACCTGGCTCTCCACCCTTTCTGGCCAGGAGCCTGGGTGAACCTAAAAACCTGAAAAACTGGCAGCCTGAAAGCCCAGCTCACCCTTAAGTGGAACAGACCCCAGACCGTGACCTCAAGCACCCATTCTGCTCTGAAGATGCAGGGGGTGGCTCCATGCGTGCACCACACTCTAGTGAAGGGGGCCCCAGACTCCAGACAACCTGGGGCAATAGACCCGACTACTCGTGTGAACCTCTTTCTGACCTGAAGCTTCTCTTCTGAAAAATGACAGAAAAACAACAAAGCGTGACCAGGGAGATCCAGGCCCCGGCAGTGAGCCTCAACATCAGGGCACACTTGCCCACAGGCAAGACCGAGATACCTTCATTTTGTGCCTTGTCTCCAAAAGGTTAGAGAAATGGCCAAGGCCTGGTGACCATCACACAGCTCTAAAGGCAGCTGGGGAGCACGTCTGCTCCTTTGCCCGGGTTATGACGACGCCCACGCCCAGCAGGAAACAGTTAGAGAAGATGGACCTGCGCCTTCAGCTCCCCTCAGCACCCCAGAGAATAAGTAAGACAAATGACAGAGGAGGGATTTGTCACCGGCAAAGCTCATTAAGAATTCTTGGGGAATAAAAATCAAATCCAGGTAATAAAGTCTAACCTTTTGTCTCCTTTGTGCTTAGTCTGGTGTCACTTCTCATAGGGTACCCGGGCAGAGGCCTTGTACCTGGCCCTTCAGACCAGAGTTCCTAGCACCAAATGGCTGCTCAGCCAATGACACCTCAGCTCAGCAGGCCAGGTGCAGAAGCCCTGCACACAACACTGCAAGTCAAGACGGCGGTGGCAGGCCGTGTGCAGAGAGGCTGCTCCAGGCACTGTGATCTGGAGCCCTGAGCAGCCCCGCTGCACCCACCCTGCAAGAACTCTGCCCCCTACCCTTCCCACTGCCGAGAACCTATAAAGTAGCCCCACCCACCGCCTGTCTGGAGAGCGTGTGCTTTAGAGCTCATGCTTCTCTAATCTTTGATTAAAGAATAATGCTTTCCTTTGCTTCTGAACCAAACTAGGTCTAATTTTATTGGTACTAGTGACACCGGTGAGGAGGACTCTTGTTGGGGCCCCACTCAAAAGGGTCATTGGTGACAATAGTAGTGGTTAAGACTTTAACATATGAATTTGGGTGACCACAATTCAACCCCAAAGATGGAACTACTGATGTTTAGCAAGTAGAGTCCAGAGACCTGTTAAACATCCTACGATGCACAGGGCAGCCACTCAGCAAAGAACCAGTCAGCCCAAAGGTCATTTATGCCAAGACTGAGATGCCCTGGTGTAGATCTGTCCTGGGTGGGTCACTTTCCAACAGAATTGCTCCCTGGGAAAGGGCAAAACAACCATCTGTAAAGAAACTTTCCATTTTCATTCTGAGCTTCCCTGTGTCCAAAAGCCTTGGTTTTTTTCTTTTTATTTCGGTACGCGGGCCTCTCACTGCTGTGGCCTCTCCCGTTGCGGAGCACAGGCTCCGGACGCACAGGCCCAGCGGCCATGGCTCACGGGCCCAGCCGCTCCGCGGCATGTGGGATCTTCCTGGACCGGGGCACGAACCCGTGTCCCCTGCATCGGCAGGCAGACTCTCAACCACTGCGCCACCAGGGAAGCTCTGCTTTGGTTATTTTTGTTAAGGATTACCCAAATCATTTTTTAAGTGCAAAATTCCTTTCACCATCTTCATGTTCAGTTCCCAACCTTTATCTGCAATGCTTCAAAATTCTCAAGGAGTATTGCTGGTGTTTTATTTTCTGTACCTTGATGTGTGCAGAGGTAGATTAATACTACTTCTAAAGAAATTCATTTTCTCCTCTCTCACAACAAAGGTGATACACAGGAGAAATAAATTACAGGAAACAACCATTAGTATAAGAGTGAGTTCCACCAGCTGCAGCAGAAGGGACCCAGGCTGTGGTTGCTTTAACTTATATATATTTCAGCAGGGAGGCCAAGGGGTAAATAAAAATTAAAATTAACATTTAAATGAACTCTGATTGCATCTGAGGATTTTTGTTATTCACATGGTTAAGTGTTAGACTAAAAAGAGAAAGGATTTATATTCAAATTACCTATTACACAACCACTTAGTACAAGTAATTAGCAATGTGAGTCAAATATTTCCTTCCTGGCATCTCCCCCACCCCA
This sequence comes from Mesoplodon densirostris, assembly GCF_025265405.1. NCBI lineage: Eukaryota > Metazoa > Chordata > Mammalia > Artiodactyla > Ziphiidae > Mesoplodon > Mesoplodon densirostris. The sequence continues at coordinate 10,689,706 of NC_082662.1, read as the reverse complement.
ACATTTTTTTCCCCTTAGTGACCAAAAACACGAGGAAACTGCTCTCAAATGAGAAATAAAATAGCAGATTTAAAATTACTTCCTCTCCTGTGGGAAGCAGCTGCATAGCACAGGGAGATCAGCTCGGTGCTTTGTGACCACCTGGAGGGGTGGGATAGGGAGGGTGGGAGGGAGACGCAAAAGGGAGGGGATATGGAAACATATGTATATGTATAACTGATTAAATTTGTAAAAAAAATTAAAAAAATTTAAAAAAGAAAAAAAAAATTACTTCCTCTCCTAACTTTTGCACAAAATCAAAGTTTATCATGAGTCGATGCAAATGAAAGCAAAAGTGTTTCTTCTCGGGGTGGAAAAGCATATTTCAGACGGCCTCATTCAATACCTTCATTTCACTGATGAGAAAATTGAGGCCCACGTGTAACAGGCAAGACCAAAATCTGACTCCATGTTGGATCTGTATCTTTTACTTTAACCTTTGCTTTTCGTTTCTTTCGTTATTATAATCACACATAATGGCCTGCCTCAGGGAACCCTGCCCCTCTGCCTGAATGTTAAACTAAAGTGCCTCTGTTCAGCTCACAGGGAGACATTCTGACCCTGTCCACCTGTGAATGGCTGCAGAAAAGAAGAAATTAATACATCCCCTCACTGAGGCTGGCCAAGCCAGGAGATGTTTTGCAAGACTTATGGCCTTTTTACTTTACTTTCTCACCTTCTCTCCCTCTCTGTTCTATGAAAGAAACTGGTATCCAGACCCCTATAAGACAGTACTTTGGGACATTAGTCTGCCAGCTTCTCGGACACCTGGCTTTCTGAATAAAGTTGCTGTTCTTTGCCTCAACACCTCATCTCCTGATTATTGGCCTGTCATGAGGCAAGCAGACTGAGCTTGGATTCGGTAACACACAGAGAAGCAATGTGTCCAAAGACACAGAGGAAGTTAGCAGCAGATACTAGCCTGGAGCTGCAGTCCCCACACGTCAGTCCACTGCTACTAGATGCGGTTGGGGTTCTTCTAGACATCTCATCAATGCCTACAAGCCCCAAAGACATTTGAGACCAGTTCTGTCCTTAGCCCTGGAGGAGAGGGGCCCTGCCCTGGGCTGCACACTGCAGAGGACCCTGATCTTGTCCTTCCCCGGCTGAGCCCTCCCACAGGCAAAGAGTCCACAGGGCATGTGGGCATGTGCCCACCCAGAGCCTGCAGTCCCCACCTGTCCGGACCTTCAAGTGCCCAGGATATCAGAATTCCTGCCAAATGACACTAAGCTTCCTCCCAAGACTGGGGCACACTCTTCCCCAAGTTGATTCCCAGGAGGGGATCACATCACTGACTCAGCATGCCTGCACCCCACCCCCCAGACTGAGGGATGGTGCAGGGTGGTGGTTTGAAGAGGATGTGGACAGATTTGGGGCCTGCAGGTTAGGACGTCCAGGTGCTACGCCGGAGGCTCCTTGTGTGGCAGAGCAGAGCCAGGGCCAGGGCCTGGCAGCTCAGGAGCTGCAGGCCTTGGGGACAGGAGCCTGCACTCCCAAGTAGCCACCAGCCAGTGCAGACCTTAGCAGAGTCCAGAATCCTATGTTAGAACCTGGCTCTTCCAGGTCAATATGTAGGTGCATCTGCAAGGTAGGAGGATGGCATGTATTGCACTTAATAATTTGTTAGCTTGATGGATAACTTTTAAATGTTTAGACAGAGTATATGGATCTTTATTTGTACTATTGTCCTGGGCCCCACAAATGTTAGGGGTAAGGTAATCTGAGACACATCAGAGGTCTGCGGGCTGGATTGGGCCAGCAGAAGTGTTTTGTTCTGTTTTTGGAATGTTGGCCAAAATAAATAAATAGATAGATAAATAGATTAAGATGTAATGAAATGAAATGAAATAAAATAGTAAAGATTCCAAATGTCCTTAGCTCCCGACCACACAGAGCTCATGCACACATTTATTCCCATGCAATAGTTTGTGGCCACTGCTTAGTTCTTCAGCTCTATTCACATGTACACACTTAACCATTCCTGTCCCCCAGTCTTTGTGACCTTGCTGTCTTGGGTTCTCAGATTTCAGCAAGTATTAAAAATATTATCAGTCCCTCTCTCTCTCCTCTCACACATGGTTCTAGCTGCATTCCTTTACAGAGTTAATCACGGGAGACTTGGATGGGAGGCTCCTTTCTCCTCCATTGTGTTAATCCCCCATCATTCGCTGTGTTTTAGCCCATCCTGCCCTGACCTGCAGAAGATTAACTACGTACATTCAGGACCAACCCTGATTTGGAAAGGCTCCTGCCAGTGCCTTCCACCCAGTGGGAAAATGGCCTTTAGAAGCAGTGACTTTTGCCTAGCAGGAGGAAATTCGGTAAGGCAAGGAACCCCAAAACATGTCTGCAGAGTCTTACGAAATCTTTCACAGAAAGAGTTCTGTTAGCTCCTGACGGCAGCACCCCGTGGAATCCACGGGGTCTGGCAAAGCCCAGAAAGTGTGCCAGTGTGCCAAGCCCCACAACTTCTCCCTGATCCTTCAGCCAAACAATCCCCCCCAAACTCCAATGCACTGTGACTGAAGCACAGACATCAGGGAAGTCTTGACTTCTAGTTCTGAAAACAGAGAGTGAATCCCAGTTTAGCCTCATCTGAGATCCTCTCAATGCACGTAAGAGTGCCTTCTGCGATTAAACTCTATGTCCCGAGTCCCTTTTCTATGACTGCCTTGTGCCTGACGTCTCTTTCTATTAGACGATTGTACATGTGGGCTTCAATCTGGCCCTGCAAGAAAAAGAAAGCCCAGGGTTCTTGCATGGTGGGGTTCACGTCTATGAAAATCACCACAGGAAAACAGAAATTTCCCACAGGCTGCAGTCAGGTGGGCGCTGGTTTGACTCCTGACTCAACCTCTGAGTGGCTGTGAGATCCTGGGCAGATTGCCTAACCTCTCTGTTCTTCTGTCTTCCTCCTCTGTACAATGGAATGGGGACACCTCTCTCTGAGGATCTGTAGCACTTAGTAAGATATAGGCCATGGCTGTTTTCATGGTTTAGGTGACTCTAACATGGTTCAGTAGCACATCGGTGCTATTAACCAAATGCGTTAAAATAATCTGCGCAGCCCATGGCCTCAAACGTGAGTGAGACGTGTAAAAAAATGTATGGCCTTTTGAACAAGCACATACATATGGTGAGTTCACAATTATTTATGATGCCTCATATCAAACATTGTTTCTATTATTAATAATAGTAGCCAAAGAGCTATAGGAATGACTTTTTACAGTGGGCTGGGGAAGGAGGCGTCATTTTAACCCTCATCGTTAAATCCTAACATCTTCCTGTACTAACTCTGCACCACTTTTCTGCCATCAAATTATCCCTGCCAACGAAACACTGATATCTCACCACTACTGAATTTCTGATACCTTTCTGATTAGGGTATATTCAAATGCTTTTCCTCTCTGTATGATTTGTGAAATTCCTTATGAATATAAGGCTGTTTCTGCAAAGAGCAGAGAGGTACAGCTTTTGTTCAGGTTTCAAAATAAGCAAAGAAAAAATAATCGAATCCCTTCACTGGCATTTTGCACCTCTCTTCCCTTCTCTGTCCCTTCTCCATCCCCCATGCAAAGAGCAACAGGAGATGGAAAGTTCTATGGTGTTCCCCAGCTTTCTCTTAAGGATGGCTCTGGTCTGCGGTTGATAAGGAATAAACAGGAAGTTGTAGTAAACCCTGAAAAGTTTCTCCTTCCTTCCTCCTAAACAGCTCCTGCCCTTCAGAAACCCCAAGGAATATTTTTCAGAAATAAAAGTGAGAGATTTAGGGCCTCCCTGGTGGCGCAAGTGGTTGAGAGTCCGCCTGCCGATGCAGGGGATACGGGTTCGTGCCCCGGTCTGGGAGGATCCCATATGCCGCGGAGCGGCTGGGCCCGTGGGCCATGGCCGCTGAGCCTGCGCGTCCGGAGCCTGTGCTCCGCAACGGGGGAGGCCACAGCAGTGAGAGGCCCGCATACCGCAAAAAAAAAAAAAAAAAAAAAGTGAGAGATTTTAAAAGATGAGGTATGCTAGGCTGAAAACATGAGGGTTTCAAAGTTTCCCCTGTTGCAATTAGGTCTGCAGCCTCTCCGAAAGCCCCCTGAATCTTCCAAGTAACACAGACACAGCCCCAAATAACATCACTATCATTTGGCTTTATTTGTACAGTAGATATGACTTGATATTTGTAATTACATCAGTTTGGAAGTAAACAGGTCTTACTTCTATAGCTTGAGTAAAAGCTTTCTGGGTCCCAGGGCACTGTGCATAAAAATCCAGATCCAAAGACCTCTCAGCACTCTCTTCTAAGAGATAAAAGAGGTAGTTTCAGGAGGTGTGATTACAGAATGAGCAGTTTTCATCATGGAATGCTTCTACCAACATCACGTATTTATTCCACTTTACACACCTGGGACACAAGCTGTCTGTCCCCATACTTAACTGAGGAAGATGCATGATCTCATGCAGCTACAGATCTACTTAGTCTGTTCTATTCTGCCCTATTGACTCAAAATAGCTCCTGGGTCAATAATGAAAACCATTAGTGGACAATTAGTGGAAGACCTTGGTTGAGAACTCAGCAACTCCTCACTTTTCTATTTCTCATCAGACACAAAACCTTGATGAAGAAGGTCAGAGCAAGACTTGTTCCCTATGGTGAAGAAAGACAGCTGCATTTATAACAGCAGCTATGACAGAGGACAGCGGAAGTCCGTGAAACCCCCAAGTTTCTCTCCCACCAGCCAGCCGTGATACCACCCTTCCACGTGACTCAGCCACAAAAATTCACCAATGGATTAAGCCAATGGTTTCCTAACCTGATTGCATGTTCAAATCCTATGATGAGATTTTTACAAATGCACATCCCTGACCCCACTACAGGCTTCCATAAACTCTCTTGGGGTGTGGTCTGAGAATCTGTGGGGTTTTTTTGTTTTGTTTTGTTTTGTTTTTGTTTTTGTTTTTGTTAATTTTTATTGGAGTATAGGTACTTTGCAATGTTGTGTTAGTTTCCTTTTTAGAGTTTTCTTTTTTTTATTAATTTTTATTGGAGTACAGTTGTTTTACAATGTTGTGTTAGTTTCTGCTGTATAGCAAAGTGAATCAGTCATACGGATACATATATCCACTCTTTTTTGATTTCCTTCCCATTTAGGTCACCACAGAGCATCGAGCAGAGTTCCCTGTGCTACACAGTAGGTTCTCATTAGTTATCTATTTTTTTTCTTTTTCTTTTTTTTTGCGGTAGGCAGGCCTCTCACTGTTGTGGCCTCTCCTGTTGCGGAGCACAGGCTCCAGACACGCAGACCCAGCGGCCATGGCTCACAGGCCCAGCCGCTCTGTGGCATGTGGGATCTTCCCGGACCGGGGCACAAACACGTGTCCCCTGCATCGGCAGGCGGACTCTCAACCACTGTGCCACCAGGGAAGCCTTAGTTATCTATTTTATGCGTAGTTGTGTATATATGTCAGCCCCAATCTCCCAATTCATCCCACCCTCTCTTCCCATAACCTTAAGTTTGTTAACCATAAGTTTGTTCTCTATATCTGTGACTCTATTTCTGCTTTGCAAGTAAGTTCATCTCTGTGAGAATCTGTGTTTTTAAAAGTGCCCCAGCAGATTCTGAGACAACTCCCCCTCCCCTGTTACATTTCCTGATTGGTGCTTGGGAACCACAGGTTAGAAACGTAGGTGAGAACATTCTCTCTAGGAAGCAAAGATAAAACTGAAGCTCACTTGTAAATGAAGGGGTGGCTTCTTCCAAAAAGTGGATTATGTAGATTAATTTATTAGACGAGACAGGGATATCTTTGTCTCTAAGACAGAGTTCAGGATGAAGGAGGTTGGTAGACAAGAAGACACTTGCAGTTTTTTGGTCTCCTGCATCCACACGTTTGGAAAGAGCATCTCAGTTTTTCATTCAGAACACCCCATCCCTTCCTTGCTCTCTTGCCGGCTTGTAAAGTGGGCTTCACCCCACCCCCAACTCCAGAAGTGGGCATGTGATCCAAGCTTGGTCAGTTGGAACATTCCAGGTGCTAGGGAGTAATAACTGGTCAGGAAAGAGTGTGATGAGTTAGGCCAATCTCAAATAGTCTTCCTGCAACACTAGGGAACGAAAACTCTCTCTGTGGGTTTGTTGGCTGTGAGGAAGAGGGCCCCCGCATGGAGTGGATCTGTCTAACACAGAGATGTGGAAATAAAGCAAAACCAATCCTGATGACATTGGTAGAGCCCTGGTCTCACTGTGGTTGTTCCAGAACTCTCGGGGTTTGAACCAATTCATCCCTCCCCCCTTATTTACTCCTTAGCAAGCTTGAGCGAGATTCCTGTGGACCAAAAGAGTCCAGGAAACATACTGAGACAAGCCCAGAAGCCAGGATGCAGCATGGCGGCACGGGTGCAGAAGGACAGAAGAAGCCAATATTATTTAACAAATGTTTACAGAGCTCCCCCACTAAGCACCGGGTACTAGGCCAGGCACTAGAAATACAGAGATAAATAAGCCTCAGTCCCTACTCTGGAGGAGCTTATGGTCTAGCAGGCTCACAAACACAGACAGACGATTGGGGTTTTGTGGAACTCATTGTTTGGGGGAGAGCTGGTAGGAAACCTACAGTTCTATTCCTCCAGTTGTGGGAAACATCATGAAATAACTTTCGAGCTTTAATCTCCCCAGCGGTGCAGCTGAACTAGCTCTCACCTCTCTTCCCAAAAGATGTGGAAAAGTGTCACACTCTATGTCATACCCAGACGGTAAAATCAGCAAAAGGAATGAACATGAAAGAGTTCTTTCATTCATTCAACAGACATGTACTCAGGGCTACCGTGGGCCAGGCATGGTGCAGGCTCTGTTTACAGCAGTCAACAAGACAGCAAGCCCTAGTGTCATGGGTCTTACTTGGGGGAAGGGGAGAGGCAGGGGGAAAACTGAGCAAATAAATGATACTCGGGCTTCCCTCGTGGCGCAGTGGTTGAGAGTCCGCCTGCCGATGCAGGGGACACGGGTTCGTGCCCCAGTCCGGGAAGATCCCACATGCCGCGGAGCGACTGGGCCCGTGAGCCATGGCCGCTGAGCCTGCGCGTCCGGAGCCTGTGCCCCGCAACGGGAGAGGCCACAACAGTGAGAGGCCCACGTACCGCCAAATAAATAAATAAATAAACAAATAAACAAATAAATAAATAAATGATACTCAGTAGTGGTCTGTGATACGGAGGAAGTAAAACTGTGTAATATGGTAGTCACCCAGTAACTGGGGGTGGGGGGAAAGGGAGCTACCTGAAAGCGGAGAGTCAAGGAAGGTGTTTCAGAGCAAGTGACATTTAAGCTGAGTCAAAATTAGTTTCTTCTGCTCAAGGTCCTTGTTAGAACACATAAGGGCAGAAAGCAAGGACTTGGGTGAGCTTATAGACCCAGGTTCTCGACTGTTTCCATGCCTGGTTGCTTATACATCTTTGTACATGCAGCAGAATTCAGTCTGAAATCTACTTTTCTATAACACTTTGACTAGTAAGAAGGTTGTAGGGAAAGGGATAAGAAACTCCCACCTACCAATTACCCACATTCACTCAAACAGCCTGGCAGTCCTACCATATTCCAGCATCAGAAGCAAGTGGAGGGCTGCAACTAAAGGCAAATGAAGCACAGCTCAGAGCCCTTATGCAATGAAGGGTTTTCTGATGGTTAAGGACCAAAACCATGTTCTAACCATAAATTAACAGCTGTTCTCCTGCCTAGAAATTAAAGCAAATCCCACTGTCTTTGGGCAAAAGACCCCCAACCTCCCCAGAAGCAGGAATGAGGATTCGATGGCCCGTTCCCTTCCTACTTTGAGAGAAGTCACTAGCAGGCTGGCAGCAGAGCTGTAGACTGCCAGGAAGATGCCAAGCCCAGCTCTTGTACAAGTCCAGAGCATTAGGTACTGGCTGGAACCTGCTGGAGTAATTGGGAGATCAGACATTAGCTTTTATGTGCTATTTGAAGCAGTTTTCCTTTGGGAGTTTTCTTTTTTTTAATGCATTTCTGATTTGGCCCGGATTTGAGAATAACGGTAGCTTATGTGTGCTTAGAAGAAAAACAAAAGATTCAAATCGTGCTTTTAGCTTTCAAAGGCGAGCAATCTTTATGGCAGTGCCTGTTTCAAAATGCATTAGCCTCTTTTACCCTAAAACACTGTCTACTTCTCCTGGTTTCATTGTGTGTGTGTGTGTGTGTGTGTGTGTGTGTGTGTGTGTGTGTGTCTGTGTGAACATGAAAGCCTTATGCCTTCTGTTCTAAGGTTTCAGAACCTGCCAAAATGATGCCAACAAACATCCACCCCAGCACAATGCCTCCAAAAATCCACTGTCCCTTTGCCACCCATGTGTCTTCAGGAGCTTTACTGTGCTATCAAAACAAAGAGTGATGTTGAATGGTTGCCCCGATGAGAAGTCTGCAATATCATCACAGCATTGCATGAAATCCCACTCAAAGTGCTCCACTGTCAGAGTAGGTCTCATCATAAGATCTGCAGAGCCCAGGACAGGAGCACAAATGGATCCCTATGCCCATCACGTATGAACATTTAAAAGTTACAACCGAGGCCCACCCAGGGCCCCCGGCCTGTTCCCCAACACCCACCTTCTTGACCTGGAGGCTAAATGAGTCACGCTGTCTGTCCCCTCAGTGGCCACTGGCAAGCCTGAGTGATGGTAAGGATTGGCCAGCACAGGGCAGGATGGAAGCTGAGCCAGGAGCCAGGATTCCTGGGGATGATAAGATCTGCCCACACCTGAGATAGGGACTCACTGGGACAAGCTCCTCAGGAAGCAGAGTGTACAGGTTTCCCTTTGCTGCCTGAGGACTTCCAGACCTATAGGGCTTTCCAAAGTACACCATCCAAGCAGAAGCGGACAACCAGCTCAGTCACCTGGGGAACTCAGTTTGGGTGATTAGCGGCAGGCAACCTTAAAGCACTGACATTTTCCATCATTTCCCAGGCTTGGCTTCTGACTGTCTATTCTCCCCCCTCCCCCCATACACCTGTGCTCTTTTTTTTTTTTTTTTTTTTTTTTTTTTTTTTTTTGCGGTACGCGGGCCTCTCACTGTTGTGGCCTCTCCCGTTGCGGAGCACAGGCTCCGGACGCACAGGCTCAGCGGCCATGGCTCACGGTCCTAGCCGCTCTGCGGCATGTGGGATCTTCCCAGACCGGGGCATGAACCCGTGTCCCCTGCATCGGCAGGCGGATTCTCAACCACTGTGCCACCAGGGAAGCCCCACTTGTGCTCTTAATTCCACATTCTCTGGAAGCTCCATCCAGCTTTCCCACCTCTTACCCATAAGGCCCATTTGTTTACCAGACAAGTTGTACTCAGGCCCCTGCTTAATCCCCTTCGATCTACGCATTCTCCTGACACACGTGTATCCACAGTAAGCACCTGCTGTGTACCAGGCACAGGGCTCCTAAGAACACTGTGGCGAACAAGATGGCAGGTCTCTGCCACCATGGAGTTTCTGTTTTCTGTTGGGGGAGCCACACACGAACAGGTATCAAAGCTCCCCATCACCCTTAGGATGGAATCCAAGCCTTCCTTGGGAGACATTCAAAGCCCTTCAGGATGTGTGCCTGCTTGCCTCTTTCCCAGCATTGTCTCACATATGTTCTAGAAGCTTCCTCGATGTCACATTCAATGCCATGGGCATTCTGAACTACTGGCAGTTCATCAGACATGCCATCCTCTTTTGCAGCTTGGCTTTTGTCAACTCTGGCCCTTCTGTGTGTCTCACTCTTTTTTTTTTCCTTCTCTGATGCTTTTCCTAAAAATCTCCTAGTCATTCTTCAGTGCTTGTCTTATAGGTCACTTTCTATCCAGAAATCCTTCCTTAACACCTCTCTTCCCATTGTCCCTTTCCTACTCTCTCTCCAGCTGGGTATAGATGTCTCTCCTCTCAGTTCCCCAGTGTCTTAAGACCACCATATCACAACACACAACCACTGGTTTAGAATGGCCCATTTCTGACTCATTGTTTATACTCCCCCATTTCCTGGCAACTAGGAGTGTACATTTCATCTCCCCTCTTGGATCCACTACACTGCTAGACTTTTCTCTAGGAGAAAAGTTTATACAGAGCTTGCAAGGTTCACTGATATGTCAGAGGCTATAAACTGGTGTGAGGTAGGGACGAGACTTGAGCCCACATCTCCTGTCCCTGAATGTCTGTGCACTAACTGCAAAAGCAGATCACACTTAGGAATAGCTGACAAGGATTCAGGTGACTTGTGCAAGGGGACCAAATGTCCCAGTTTGTGCAAGACAGTCCTGGCTCATGCCTGGTGACCCAGTATAATCATTCACATTTTCTTTCACTTCCAGAAGTGACACTAACTTACTTGTATGTGCCTATTTATATGGCAGCAGGATGTCCCCTGAATTTCACTTAGAAGGTATCCTAAGAGTGTTTGCTGAGGGCTCTGATAGGGCCACTGTTACAGATACAGCAAGTGGTTCCAAGAAAGCCCAGACCACAAACCAGTAAGAGCCCTCCTTACAACCAGACCATGCAATGCTCCTTCAAATGCTCTGTAAAAAAGCCCATTTGAGGGTGAGTGTTTGGGACTCACTTGCCTGGAAGTTTATGTCGTACTCCAGAAAATGTGCATGATGATTACTAGGAAACCAGCTGGGGATGTATCCAGACTTAGGAAATTAATACGACCGTGATGGAAAAGGAGTCTGGTTCTTTAAATAACATTGAGAAGCCCTGCAGGTGGCACCAGCCACTTGGCAGACTACTGCTTAAGCAAAGGCAAGAAATAAAAGTAAACCAAGAAGAAATGGTCCTCCCCAGCCAAGGGCAGAGAGGTTTTCCATGATGTCCAGTGGAGAGCAGACTGGCACATCTCCCATGAGAGAGTCAGATAGAGGAAGAATGAGGAAAGCCTTTGTTTGATGAACCTCCAGGCAGGACTGAAGACTCCAACCAGGTCTCAGACACAGTTTCTCCTTTAAAGAGTTACACGAGTCCTTCATCTAACTGCCCCAGGCTGCCTGAGGACAGTGGGTAGGAAGAAGAGAAGCCAGGCACATTGTCTCTGCCCTCGAAAAATTCAGAACAGAGACTGCAGAGCCATTGCCTTCCACAAACTCTTCAATTAAACCTTGATCTGAACAAGTACAGTCTGATGACATGGCTCTGAAATGACATAGCCAACATTATGATAAAATATTCTAGAAGCAGTTGGAGCTTTAGTCTTTGTAGCTCTTATAAATTGAGAACATGAAACTATAACTCTTAAAAGAACTACAGAACCATGGAAATCCAAACCTTTTTTTGAGATGGTGAGAAGTCAGGGAGTTTAAAAGAGGGAAGCAAAAATTTTTCCACCAAATTGTATCTGAAAGAATGAAAGGTAATGACTTGAGGTTATACTGCTAGAAACTGGTCCTGGCTCTTCCAAACTAAGCAGAGGAAAGCAGGGGAAGTGGTCCTTATTGTCACGACTCAATGAAGGGAGTTAAAGTGTATTGCAAGATGCTTCCCCAGAAACAGACCACCATCAAGGAGTTTTAGCCCTGAAGGAACTCTAGAATGATGTTTTCATCATCTCCTAGAGTCGCCCCTCCTAATTTCCTTGCATTGGGGAGAACATGATAGAAGGACCATTGTATCATAGAATATTGAGGTTCGGAGATACTTATAATCCAACCACAAATCCCACTTCCTCCTTCTAAATTCCCAGAGCATTAAAGAGGTTGCAACTTCTCTCTTTTCTTAATCCCAAAGCAGTTATTTGAGGTAGCGTCATAGTAATACGTCTAGTCTCGTCTTATGCTGCTGCCAACACTAGCAGTCTTTCAGTTCTTTGAATATTCCAAAGTGTTTCCTGCCTCAGGACCTTCGCACATGCTGTCCCTCTGCCTGGAAAATCCTGTTCTCCCCTCTCTTGCCATGTTGGCTCCTTTTCATCCCATAAATATTACCTTAAATATCATCTTCTACGACAGGCCTTTTCTGACCATTCTATCTAAACTAGGTCCCTCTTCTCCTTCTGACAGACCAAGAAGGTTTTTTCCATCTTCATCATCATATATTTTCCCTTTCTCATGACCACTACCTTAGGGAAGGTACATAGGAAAGAACAAGAGGGCAGTAGCCCACGTCTTCCTGGTTTTGTTTTTACTAAGACCTAAGCTCTTAGTGGATTTAGAAGTAAAGCAGAAAATCTCAGAGAAACTTGGAAGGGAAAGGATTTCCCCCAGACTAAAGGAGGATTCCCTGGAGAGAAGGAAGGAGGTATGAGAGAGGGTCTGTATGGGGTTCACTAGAGCCAAGAGGACCAGCCCCTTGCTTCTCTATAAGACCTATGGGATGGAGGAGGATAAGTAGTGTGGGAGAGGAAAGAGCTATGGCCCAGCTGAGGTATATGCAAGAGGACGGGCTCTCATACATCTCCATCTGGGCATGGAGGTAGCGGGAAGGGGGGCGGTCTATGAGGACAGAGACCATGGACGGCTCAAAGGCAACATATATGGACAGTTGACAGGGGACCAGATGAGAAACCTCCTACCCAAATTCCTCGGTGCTGCTCAAGGCATCAGAATTGCAAAATGACCTGCAAAGCATGAAGAAAGCCAGGAAGGACTGCGGGCTCAGAATATAAAATGAAGTTGGGGTATAGAAAGTTAAGAGAATGAGTTTGTGTATGGAGAGTCAGACCTGTGATAATAGATGAATAAATAATATGTGGATGGGTGAGATTTACATGAAGTTTAGGGGTATGTCCTTTTGAGACCCCATCAGTGCTATTAAATGCATGGATGCTCGTAAAGACCACACATAAGGCAAGTCTCTCTACCCTTTAATAATTTGCACTTTAGGGGAACGGAAGAAAGTCCAGGCTTTGGAGTCAGACAGCTCTGCCACTTTTATGTATGTGACCTTGGGTGAGGTACTTCACCTCCCTGAGCCTCATGGCTTTTGAGTAGATCAATGAGCTAATGCTTACATTATACCCAATATAATATTCAGCACATAGTAATATCTCATAAATCATGATTACAAAAAATTTTAAGTGAAATAGCTAGGTACCTGGCCCCAAGCCCCAAAAGATGCACAAAAAAGTAACATTTATTTTCCCATTACAAGTGAAGAAATTTAGAGAAGAGATTTGCTCAAAGGCAAGCAAGTGGCAAAACTGGAACTTGAACCCATGTCCATGAGACTCTTAGTCTAGAGCTCTAGTCACCTTTGTTTTTTTTCAAAATATACAAGGGCCAGGCACTAAGTATATAGCAGAGAAATAAAAATGGCAAAAAAAATCCCTTCCTTCATGGAGCATATGTTCTGGAAGAAACACCAAAGCCTAGCCCATCATTAACACATCATTTGAGTTGCCTTTCCAGCAATGAGAATGGATCCTACCTGTTCATTGGCTCTCTTCATCCGTTCCTTACGAAACGCAGATTTGCTGGATGGAGAAAGGATGCACATTTGCTAAGCACCTATGATATGTTAGGCAAGTTGCATGCATCCTTGTATTTAGAGGCAAACTGGAGTCAGGACCACAGACAGACCCCATATCACAGGGCAAACATAACTGGCCCATGCAGGGATTGAGGCCGTAACCTCAATCACATTCTAAACATACCCAAATGAAAGAGCTCATGGGCCATAAACTACTAAGAATGCTAAACATGCAAGTCCCCTTCTGCAACTAGCTCTAGCTTTGAGAGTTGATTTTCAAATCTGAATGTTTTCTGTTTGTTCACATGTTTGTTTACATTTGAGAGACTTGATGGTGTAACATGGGACAGGACCATAGTCACCTGGGTGCCCCACTGTGCCTGAGAAAGACTGCTTCCAGCCCAGTGTCTCAAGACAAACATGGACTTTGGAGTCAGACTTATTTGTGTCTCAGATTCTCCCTCACCTGCTGTGTGACCATGAGCAAACAACCTCAGAGCTTCTCTAAACCTCTGTCTATCCTCATCAGTGATACAAGGGTGGTGTATTAGTTTCCTCTTGTTGCTGTAAGAAGTTATCACAAAGTTTGTGGCTTAAAATGGTACAAACTTCCTATCTTACAATTTTGGAGGTCAGAAGTCTGACGTGAGTCTTGCAGGGCTAGAATCAAGGTGTCGGCAGGGCTGAGTCATTTATGGAGGTTCCAGGGGTCATCTGTTTCCTTGCCTTTTCTAGCTTCTAAAGGCTGCCCACTTGCCTTGGATGAGTCCCTGAGAAAAGTGTAAAAACTATGAACTGGGATTAGGGTGGTGATGGAGGGAATAGAAAGCAGGTTAGCTTGACCAGGACAAAAAGACTAGACAGTAGAGGGGATAATTATGACTCTAGGGGAAAAAAAAAACAGACTCAGTAGCAATTTTTTCCCCCAGAAAGTGAGGGGTTAACATTCTCTTCTGCAGAATTGAGTACAGGATACACCCTTGAGGGCTGATTTTCTGTTGTAAACAGTAACACTCCTTTCCCTCAGTCCGCTGACTAGGAGAATGGAGATTCCTAAGAGCAGCACCAGACTCCCAGTGTTATGATGCATCCCATTCCTGGCAGAAGAACTCCAAGTCTACTTGCTGGGGAGCCACAGCAAGGAGTTGGGGTGGCACTGAATGGGTTTAGGTTTGCATGGAACCATTAGCAAATGCCCTCTCTGGTGACACAATGGAGGCAGAAGGGCCTCCCTGTACAGATGCCTGAGAAACCCTCACTCCCCACTAAATACAGCTCAGAAACTTTCAAGACCCCTGTCACCTCCAGACTCAAGAGCTCAGATTTCTTCCTTTTGGTATTCAGGGCTCCCCATAATCATCACTCAGTCACTCACCCAGTCAACATGCATGTGTCTCATATCCCAAAGCCCCTCAACACACGGATCATATACTCAGATCTTCATCAAGTGCAGGCTCTTGTCCAATGCAAACCATGTGTCAGAGCCTTTCCCTGCTCTGAAAGGACGCCAATTGCCACTTACATTTCTTGAGTGCTTACTATGTACCAGCTGATATTCTAAGAGTTGTGCACACAATCCTTGCTATAAGCCTATGATATAGGTCTTATTTTGTCCCTACTTTATAGGTTAGAAAACTGAGACAGCTACAAATTAAGTAGTTCACCTTAGATCACACTGTCAATTCTAAAGCCGTGGTTCAACCAGGGACAAATTTGTCCCCCGGGGGACATTGAGCAATGTCTGGAAACATTTTTGGTTGTCACACTGGGGGATGGAGGGGGATACTATTGGTATCTAGAGAGTAGAAGCCAGGGATGCGGCTAAACATCCTACAATACACAGGGCAGCCCCACAACTAAGGATTATCTGGCCCAAACTGTCAACAGTACCAAGGCTGAGAAACTGTGCACTTAGAACCAGGTTTCACACGCGGGCAGCCTCGTTGAGCATGCATTGATTATATCCCTGGCCACATGGTATTAAAACAATTTGTCTCCTACACTAGCTCATGAGTTTCGCAAAGGCAGGGACCACTTTTTATAAACATTTCTATCTCTCACGCATGACCTATAACTCAGGGAATGCTTGTAAAACAAATGAACCAACCAACAAGCAATTGAACAAGTAATTCCTGGAACAGAATCTTCTCCTTTCCTGAATGGTTCATTCTCTTTTCTTTCCTTTGGCCCTTATCATCTTCTGTCTTAATTTATCACCATCCAGGTACTTGTCTCCTTTCCGCTATTAGAATAGAATATTCCAGAAGGCAAACACTGAGCCACCATGCTTGTGGTCTCAGTAGCTCCAGCATTTAGCCCACAGGAGACCTTTAGTAAATATTTATTAAGACAGAATGTTCTCCATTTCTTCCTCTCCTTCCCATTTTCTACTTTATGCACCCTGTGCTTATCTTATCTTCATTTCCTCATTCAATCTACTGAAAATTCCAAAGTGGCTGACAGGCTGCGGAGGTTGTAGCCGGAGTGATTTAAAAATCAGGCATCCTAGGTATGTGCTGGAGGATACCCAAGATACATTTAAGAGCCTGTGAAAGTGTTCTCATTTTAATTGTTGTAATCAGGAGAAAAATAAATAGTAATGAATATATAATAACGAACTCAGCCTGGATTATTTTTATCTTTATAAAAAGGCAGGCATAAAAACAATTTTTTTTTTCAATGAAGGCCCACAGTGGCAAAAGTGCTCAGGTTGATGAAAGCCGTCATGCAGCCCTGGGTTGTAGTAAGTACTGGAGCCTTTTGCTCCCTACCCTGATTAAACTGCCATCAGACATGCCTCCTCACCGCAGAGCAGAAGAAAATGTTCAGTGCCCGGGATACCAACTGCCTTAGTTATCTACTGCTGCGTAATAAATTACCACAAACACAGGAGCTTAAAACAGCACGTTATCTCATACTCTGTGGGTCAGGGGTCCAGGCATGGCTTAGCAGATTCAGATTCTCTGCTTCAGGGTCTCACCAGGCTGCAATCAATGTGCTGGCTGAACTGCATTCTCATCTGAAGATTCAGCCGGGAGGAGTCCATGCCCACGTGCACTCAGGTTATTGGCACCATTGAATTCCTTGTGGTTATAGGACTGCATTCCTTGCCACGTGGGCTCCCTCACAGCATGTCTGCTTGCTTCTTCTAGGGCAGCAGGAGGGCAAGAGTGACTCTCACTAGACAGAGTCTTATATGATGTGATGTAATCACGGGGTGACATCCTATCCCCTCTGCCATGTCACATAACAAAATAATAGAAGTGGTATCCCATCATCTTTGCTGTGTTCTATTGGTTGGAACAAGTCACAGGTCCTGCTGACATTCAGGAGAGGGGAGTACACCAGCGCATACACACCAGCAAGTGGGGATCATGTGAGTCACCTTTGATGCTGTCTGCTATGCCAACCTCATGGGCATTCCACAAACAGTAGGAAGATGAGGGCCAACCAACCTGCAGGTGGGTACGTGAGCATTTCATTGCCTGGAGGCCTGGGCTCCCCCTTGGGATACACACATGAATCACTCCCTAGCTTCATCCAGGTCCCTGTTCAAGTGTCACCTCCTCAGAGAAGAGAAGGCATCCCCTGAAGCCCCCGTCCCACCTTTGCTCCTTAACGCCTTCTAGCCACCTCTGCTGCTCTGGCAGAGATGCTCAGAAGTGACCAAACAGTCCTCTTCTCTCCTACACGTCCCAGCTACCCAGGCTGCTGGAGGAGGGCCAGAGCATGTGACCCCATACAGCACACATTGTAAACATGTCACCTCCCCAAGAATTTTCTCTTATGCTTTCTACCTCAGCACTCTCTCCTTCTTTTAATCAAAGAGCTTATTAGCATTCTAGGATATGATCTCAGTTGTAATCTCCTGTAGGGCATCCTACGTGGCTTCGGCTTCATACGGCAGCAGCCACCACCAGGCCACAGGATGTATGAGACAAACAAATGTTTTTTTGATTCTATCAGGATGCCAAGCATCACTTTTTTTGGGGGTCATCTGGCAGAGAGTGCTCAAAAAGGTTAATGTGTAAATACGTAGATAATGATCATGTATTTACACATCATGCTTTGTAAAGACGTTCTATGTAAAACTCTCCCTCTGGCATTCAGAGTTAAGGCCCTGTCTGAGTTGGGGAACTCAGCTCTTTGGCTGAGCCCTGAGGGGAGCAGGTACGAGGCATAAGCCAGCATTAGTGTCAGGAACACCTGGAGATTCTGGTTCTGGATTCAAGGTGCTTACCCTACAGCAGGGGAGAGAACTAGGTACTTGAAACCCAGACCTCAGGGCTAAGCAGAACGTCAAGTGACTGCTGCAATGCCCAGAGCCTGTTGTTAGTCTCTGTGCTATACTAGCGCCTGTCCACAGTGAGCATTAGTGGAGGCAAGGCTTAGCAGAGCTCCTGCACACAGTATGCGCTTGCTAGACAGTAGCTATTTTCAGACTTCTTACCTTTTGGTTGAAGAGAAACAGAGAATTCGATACACTACAGTATATAATGCAAACATAGCGCTTCCCAGTAAATTTTTTTCTTGTACTTTACCCTAAAGGGCAGCAGAGAGGTGGGTGCACAGGAAAAAACAAACAAGCAAAGACCCACCCCTTGACCAAACCTAGGCTTCTCTGAGCCCTTTCTCAACTAGGCCTCATCCTTGAGCCCTGTCCTCAGCCTGCACAGCCAGTTTTAGCAAGACCTCTGCTAAGTCAGGGTTCTTGAAGAATCCCCCTCCCTTTGATGTCTCCTCTTAGTAATTTTCTCTCCACTGACCCCTCACTCTGCACCTGGCAATAATTCCCCCCTGTCTTTGCAATATTCAAAGTTGAGCTCAGCTTTAATGACTCTCCCCTATTGCAATGGTACTGAATTAAATCTGTCTTTATTGCCTTTAGCTAGTACTGGGCTCAGTTTCTCTTTCACAAAATAAAGCATTCAAAAACCAACAACTTTTCAGATAATTTCAACCGAATAATGCTCATTTGTTGTAATACCATATTATGAGTTTTTTGGATAATGCTCTCAATCTCCTGCTTTTTTTTTTTTTTTTTTTTTTTTTTTTGCAGTACGCGAGCCTCTCACTGTTGTGGCCTCTCCTGGTGTGGAGCACAGGCTCCAGACGTGCAGGCTCAGCGACCATGGCTCACGGGCCCAGCCGCTCCGCGGCATGTGGGATCTTCCCGGACCGGGACACGAACCCGTGTCCCCTGCATCGGCAGGCGGACTTTCAACCACTGCGCCACCAGGGAAGCCCCTCAATCTCCTGCTTTGTTCTGAGGATGTGGAGCTGAAGGGAGGAGGGTGGAAGGCAGGCCTGCCTCTCAGCACTGTCACACTTGTGCACATGTACACACAAGTACATACGCATACTTGTACACAAAGAGACACAAACACACACAAGCACGTATGTGCATGCACACACGCACACACACATATACACAAACACACAGCCCCTTCTCCTTTACTTCTGCCTGGTTAACTCCTCAGTCAAGGCAGGGCCACTTCCCCCAGGATCTGTCCTTGACCTCCTTGACCAGGTCAAACTTCTCTACCACTTCAGGCCCTCCAGGTAGCACTGTCAGAGCCTGTGACTGGACGCTTGTTCCATAATTCTTTGATCAATGTCTGGATTCCCATCTGTCTATCATGTGAGCTCTTCGAGGGCAGAGGCACGGTCTGTTTTCCTTACCATCACACACCAGTGCCAGGCAGCGCTCCCTCCACATTGAAAGCCTCAGGAAACCTCAGCTGAGCTAGAGAAAGGAGGACGGAAGGAAGGAAAGGAGGGAAAAAGGGGGAAGGAAGGAAGGAAGGAAGGAGAGGGAGGGAGGGGGGGAGGGAGAGAGGGAGGAAGTAAAAAAGGAAAGAAGAGAAGGAGGGAGGGAGGGAGGCATGGAGTATGAGTGCTAAGGTCTGAGAGGGGGGCAGAGGTACCCCCAGCAACTGTGGACAACCCAATACTCCTTGCTGAGGAGGTGAAGCTTTTGCCAGTAGGCAGTGGGTAGTCGTGAAGAGTTTTAAGCAGGAAGTTGGAGGTGTTGTAGTCAAATAAGTATTTTAGAGAAATCAGTTTGGCTATTCAGAGCAGTATGCTGTTAAACAGTGCAGACCAGAAAGTCTGAAGGCCTGAGTTAGGACGGTGATGGTAAGCATGGAGAAGAGGAGATGAACTTAAGAAATGTTGAGATGCATTTGGCCAGAATTGTTGATTAGGCACTGATGAGAAGGGTTAGCTGGAGCCCACTGAGCATTTCCTCTATGCCAGACATTATGCTATCGGCTTTGCAAACACTATGCCGTTTAATCCTCAAAAATTCATCAAGGTAGGTACTCTCCAATTTGGGGGTTGATAAAAATGAGTCAGAGAGAGGTTAAGGAATTTGCACAAGTCACACAGCTAGAGATTGGTAGAGCTGGACCCAAACCTTTAGTCACTGGGTCCCCATGAGATAAAGTCACACAAAGCATGAGTTCTGTATCCCTTCATGGAGCTCACAGTCCAGTGTTTTTAAACCTTTTCTATCTAAGCAGCAGAAATACTATAAGGAACCAATCTAAATTCCCAGCTTGGGCAAATGGGTAGGCAGTGGTACCATTAATTAAAAGTAGAAGAGAGGTTGATTGTTTGGAGTGAGGTTTGAGGGTAATGGCTTGCATCTGAAATATTGTGTCTGAGCTGCTGTGGGACATCCAGGGAACACTGTCCAATGGGCTCCTGGATGTTCAGGCCATAATTTGAGAAGAATCTAGATAGATATTTGGGAATAAAATTGGAAATGACAGCTGAGGATTAGGCAAATGGCCAAGATCAGTGGTTCTTGAAGATGTGCTCCTCAGAGCTTAGGGTTTATAACTCTATTAGTTCTGCTTCTAGGCAAAGAGTTTAAGATGGATAGATGGGCAAATGGATGGATGGATAGATGGACAGACCAGGGAACAAATAAAGTGGACCCAATAGGCAGAAAATGCTTTGGCTGGAAAGGTTCACGCAAGCTCTCCAGGCACCCCAAGCCCAAGCCAGGTACATGCAGAAAGGTCACAAGAATATTTCAGATCTTCTCTCTCTGATAGGAATGAACATTTTAGCAAAATGGCTGCCTTGGTTAATGTTTGCTCAGGATGTAAGAGGGAAATTCAGAGGCTGCCAATAATGAGACATAGGGCTTATAGCCTGCTGACACTGAGAGAAGCAAGGGCCAAGCCTCTGGGCCCTGACCACACCCTCATCCTGGGAAACTCAGTGCCTGTAAAGACTAGAGGAACACAGCTAGTCCTGGACGCGGGCCACATACATCTTGCTAAGTAAACCTCCACGATCTACTGTAATAACAGTGCAGGGAGACCATCTGTGGGTCCATACTTTGAGTCTGACCCATGCAACTATCTTCAATAATCTCTGTAAGCAAAGTTCCAAGCAGGACAAAAATGATTTCTGTGTTGTGTCAAAAGCCAGCAAACAAGATGTGATGCTGGAATGTATCTGGATCACACACATACACCCTCAGGTTTCTTTCTTCCTTCTTTTCTTTTTTCATGGGGATTTTTTTTCTGATTTAGTAATAAATAAAAATATATGTGTGCCTATTCCTGCCTAAATTTTCAACAGCAGGCATGGCTATTAAACCACAAGGGCACCATCTCCTGTACCTACTTTGGATGTATTTTCCCCATTTTTGACTCCAGGAATGTTTGTTCTGGCTGCATCTGGGATGAGGATTTTTAAATTGATTTTTCATTTGGTGAGAAAGAGTGGGTTATATTGAAAATGGCTCTCTGCGAACCTGTAACAGATGCTGTCGCCGCACAGTCATCATTGGATGAATCCAACATCCATGATTCCTATTAAATTTTTTATCAAACTGCTGGTGATTTCCAACTAGGTAATTGAAACTAATGTTTTGGAGAATTCACATAAAATGTGCTTCTCTCGAAACAGAAAGATTGGGGCAAATGGACCTTGTCTATTCTCTACACTATGAAATAAAACTTCCAAGACCTCCTTTGATGGTGCGTTCTTCTGCCTTTCCCCTCAATTTCATGACACACTCATTTGTGAAAACAGTAGAAGTTGTAGTTCATCTGTACAACAACAACCCTATTATTATTATCCCCATTTTGTAGATGAAGAAACTAAGGCTTAGTGAGAAGCAACCTGCTTGAGGAATTGCAAACTAGGCAGTAACAAAGCCTGGATGGAAACCTCTCTAATTCCTACACACCCCACTGTAGGTTGGCTCCCAGGGATGCATTAAATTAGAATCAGGGAACACGGACTCTGACCCGCTCTCAGTTACTCTTGGTAATAATAAATGTAGACATTTATTGGGTATTTACTGTATACCATTCATT
Source organism: Mesoplodon densirostris (assembly GCF_025265405.1). Classification (NCBI taxonomy): domain Eukaryota; kingdom Metazoa; phylum Chordata; class Mammalia; order Artiodactyla; family Ziphiidae; genus Mesoplodon; species Mesoplodon densirostris. The sequence goes on along the minus strand of NC_082662.1, from coordinate 10,667,894 downwards.
TACAAGTATATTATTTCAATTCTTACAACTGGATTCTGAGATTTAAGATTAAGAATCTTGCTCAAATAGCAAATGATTTGAACCCAGGCAATTGAGTCCAGAGTCCATGCTTCTAACTGTCACACCAAACTGTCCTCAGTGGGTGACCCTGGCAGGTTGCTTCTCTTCTCTGGACCAGTACCTTTCCATGTAAACATTCAGCCATTGGCTATATTTCCTGTTCCAGTTATCTGTGAAGTGTTACAAACTACCCCAAGTCTTAGTGGCTTAAATCAACCCTTTTTATTGACTCACAATTTTGTGAGTTAGGAAGAGCTCTGCTGGGTGGTTCACCGCTCATGTGTAAGGTGAGCTGGGGCTGGAAGATTTACTTCTATATGGCTTTGTCACCTATAGATCTAGCCTCTTAGTGCTCCTTGGTTTCTCTCTTCCCACATGGCATCTCATCCTCCAGAACCCCTCTGAGTGGTGTAGGCTTATAGCATGATGGTCTTGGGGCAGGTAGGCTTCTTATATGGTGACTGGGTTCCCCTAGAGCAGGGGTCCCCAACCCCCGGTACCAGTCCGCAGCCTATTAGGAACCGGGCTGCACAGCAGGAGATGAGGTGTGGGTGAGCGAGTGAAGCTTCATCTGCATTTACAGCCGTTCCCCATCGCTCTCATGATCACCTGAGCCACCCTCCCCTCCATCCGTGGAAAAACTGTCTTCCATGAAACCAGTCCCTAGTGCCAGAAAGGTTGGGGACTGCTGCCCTAGAGCATTCAATTCAAGCCACCTGGGCAGAAGTTGCAAGCCTTCTTCTAACTTAGCTTCAGAAATCCTATCACATCACTTCTGTCACATTCTATTGCCAAGCAGGTCAATAAAGCTAGCCCAGATTCAGGAGGAGAGGAATTATCTCTCAGTGGGAAGAGTTGCCAAGAATTGGCTATTGTCCTTAATCCATGATGTGGCCTTATCTATTAGACTGAGAGTATATTCACCCCCTACAGTGGTGACACAGGTAATGCAAAAAGAGGAGTCTCGTTTACCAGTTTCCAGTTCAGCATATCTCCTGGTTTATCCTATATGATTTGTCAGTCTCAGCAGTAGTAGTAATAAAAATAACAACAACAGCTATCATTTACTAAGCCCTTACTAAATGCCAGTCACTATTCTCAGCACTCACATATATTAGTTCATCCACTCCTCATCACAGTACTTTAGTAGGTTTTGCTACTATTATTATTTCCATTTTACAGAGAGAAGACTGAGTCACATGAAAGTTAAATAACTTGTGCAAGGTCACATGGCTTAGAAGGAAGGAGAACAGTGAATTCTCACAGCCTGTGACTGTAATTTATTTGCTTTATTCTTCACTGCCTTGTAAGTTATCATTTCAGGAAAGGGTTCAACATTCCCCTAACGGTTTTGAAAATCACTGGACTAGGCGATCCCTAATGATTCTATTTCTTTAGACACTGACAACTCCAAGAGTATTCCATGGTGGGTCTGGAGCCAGACATCTGGAGGTTCAGATCCTGACAGTGGGAGGTTTTAATTTCCAAGGATGGCAGTGCTAGCTTTGCCCACCCCACATGATCTTCTGTGATGTGGCTTCACTGCTCCTTTGTGAGAAGATGGACTTTCCTCCTCCAAGGCCCTGGATCTTAGTGGGTCCTGTGACTGCACTGAATAGGATGGGGGTGATGGTGTGCCAGTGCCCAGCACAACCCTTACCTGATCTGGAAGCTACCACATCTTACCTCTTGGAGCCCAGAGCTACCATGTAAGAGGTCCAGATACTCTACTGGAGAGAGAGACAGAGAGACCATGTGCAGGAGCACTGAGGAGGCAACATGTGCATAAAGAAGCCATTTGGACATCCATCCCAGTCAAGCCTTCAGTTGATCCCAACCCCAGTCACCATCTGGCCCAATCATGTGGGAAACACACTTGAGAAGTGCCCAGCTGAGCCCAGTCAACCCACAGAACTGTGAAAGATTATAATAGATTCTTGTTTCTAAGCCCCTGTTTTGGGTGGTCTGTTGTATGGTGATGGATAACTGGAACACTGGCTCCGCCTCTTATTCACTATATCACCTTGGGCAAGTCACTTATCCTCTTTCGGCATCAGTTTTTTTATCTGAAAAATGGGAAGAGTTATAGTGCCTTCCTCAGAGAGTTGCTGTGAGGGTTAAAGGAGATAAGGCATGTACTTTAAATAGCACTCCATAAAAGTGGGCATGTGCTTTTAAAAAGTCAATCACATTACATTCACACCCATTAGGATGGCTATTATAAAATTTAAAAAACAAACAACAATAAAAATCCCACAAGAAAATAACAAAAGTGTTGGTGAGGATGTGGAGAAATTAGAACCCTTGTGCATTGCTGGTAGGAATGTAAAATGGTACAGCCAGTATGGAAAATGGTACGGCAGTTCCTCAAACATCACAAATAGAATTACCATTTGATCCAGCAATTAAAATTCTGGGTACGTACTCAAAAGAACTGAAAGCGGGCCCTGGAAATAATATTTATACACCCATGTTCATAGCAGCATTGTTCATAATAGCTAAAAGGTGGAAGCAACCCAAATGTCCTTTGACAAACAAAATGTTGTCTACACATACAATGGAATACTATTCATCCTAAAAAGGAACCTTGAACACATTATGCTAAGTGAAATAAACTAGTCATAAAAGGACAAATGATTCCATTTATAATCAGTATCTGAAGTAGTCAAATTCATAGAGACAGAAAGGAGAATGGTGTTTGTCAGGAGCTGGGGGAAGAAGAAAACAGGGGGTCAGTGTTAATGGGTTCAGAGTTTCAGTTTTGGAAGATGAAAAGTTCTAGAGATGGATGGTGGTGTTTGTTCAACAATGTAGATGCACTTAATGTCACTGAACTGTACACTTAAAACAGGTTAAAATGGTCAATTTTCTGTTATGTATATTTTACCACAATAAAAAAACAAAAAAAAATAAGTCAATTACAATCATTATAGTGAGAGATCATTGAAGCCAGTTAAGTAAGCAGAAACTTACATTACTTGCATTCACTGCTAAAATTCAGTAACACATAAAAGGTTTGGAGGGATGATACTTTGGGGGCATTTTTTGGCATTTAAGGAAAGCTGAAATCCTAATAAATAGAGTGTGTATTACTAGGGATGCTTATTCATGTATCAAATGATCTTTCATTTTATTATCCAAAGTAGTAGCTTAAAGAACTCATTAAATATGCAGTTTGCCTTCCAACTTCAAGATGGCAGAATAAAAAAAGTCTCTGTCCCCATTTCCTCTCACAAATCAATTTACGACAAAATGGAGAACAAAAAAGAGAGACCCAGTGCAGCTTGGATTAAAATAGACGTTATCTATATCACTGAACCACAATATAGAAAATGACAATGTAGAATGAGCAGAAAGTAAATGAAAGAAGAAAGTTCAACTTAAGTTCTGGCAGAAAGACACATCACTGATAAGTGAGTTGATTTTCCCTGGAAACCCTAGAAATTCTCAGGAATCTAAGGCACCAGGGACAGAGGTAGATGGGCTGAGGTAAGGGATAAAAACAGAAGACTAGGAAAATCTGGATAAGTAGCTATTAGACAACTAATTTTCCTGCCTGCCCCCAATTCAGCATAGAGAAGTGTCTAGCCCTCCTCTATTCCTAAAGGAGATGTGAGTGTATTTTCTGAAAAAACGGAACTAGAAGTGTTCTGGAATCAAGAGTATGATGCCCTGTAAAAGGGGTAGACAGTTATGCTGAGGAAGTTTCCCAGAAGAGAAGGGGAAAAAAGAGGAAAGGAAAATAAGAAAATTAGAAGATCAATCCAGGAGGCCCTGTAGGTGACTAAAAGATTTGTGTGAGGAGAAAACAGAGAAAATAGGCAGCAAATTAACAAAGAAATAATACAAGAAAATTTCCCAGTACCAGGCATAAGCCCCAGGTGAATAAATCTAAGAAACCCACACTAAGACCCATCATCATGAAACTTTCAAAGCAGAGATAGAGAAAATCCTAAAAACATCCAGAGAGGAATAAAATGTCACATACAAAGGATCAGGGATCAGGATGGCATTGGACTTCTCAATAACAATACCAGAAGCCAGAAAACAATTAAACAGTGCCTTCAAAATTCAGAGGGAAAAAAACCTGGAATTCCATACCCAGCCAAACTATCCATCAGGTGTGTGAATAAAATAAGACACTTTTAGACATGTAAGGTCACACACAGTTACTTCTGTACTCTGTACTGGAGAAGGAATGCCACTAAAATGGGAAAGTCAGCTAAGAAAAAAGACTTAGGGTCAAGGAAACACAGAATCCAGCAAAGGAGAAAGGCAACGGGAATTCCAGGATATAGGAAGAGAGACCCCGGGATGAAATTGGTGCAGCAGTCCAGATAAGAGCAGAAGAAGGATGGGCTCCAGGAGATTGATATCAAGGAGAAAAAAATGGAACTGATAGATTATCTGCCAGGTTTGACTGAGTGGACATTCGTAGCAAAACTGAGAGGCATTTTATAGAACTGCTGGTGAATATATGAAGACTGAGACAGAAATTCAAAATAAATCCAGGAAATGGGAAATGGAAGAATGAAGATTTTATTTGTAGGTTGAGAAGCAAATGAAATCATAGAAGTATAATCTTAATATACTCTCTAACTCAACTGTAAACAATATTTTCATGGTTATAGTAATGGAAACAATGATAATTACAACAAAATGTGCAATTATACTATTGGGGGCATAGAAAGAAAGGAAGGAGGGGCATAAGAAAGCCAGAAATCCTCACCTACACATAATACAAAAGAAACAGACAATGTCCAAAACTGATCATTCAAGGGATAATGCACTGATATTATTTGGAAATATGGGAGCAATCACAGAAGAAATGATAAAAAAAAAGAAGGCAGAGGTGGTTGCCTCTGGGGAGCAGGATGGAGGGAGGGTACTGCTGTTTTTTGTTAGAAGCTTTCAGCATTGTTTGATGCTTAACTGCATGATAAAAATCATTTTAAAAATAAAAAATAGCTTCTCTGCCTACTAAATGTAATTTGATTTTCATATCAATTATATGAACTCCCAGGATCTCAGGAGAGTATTTAAAGTGGGTAAGAACAGCAAGGCTTCCTTAAAGACCCTTAGGAACCTCAGGTTTTTGTATCTACTCAAGTTGGCTGGTAGGAGGCCCTCCACCCACCCCAGCCCACCCTCCTCCAGCCCAGCCACTGGGGCTTTGAAGGCTCCCAGACTGGGCTCCTTCTACTTCTTTCAGCCTGTCCCTTTCTTCTCCATGAGCTTCAATTTCCTGCTCCAGAGTTAGCTGTTTCCAAACCGAAAAGGTCAGGTGTGAGTGCTATTTCTGGGCATTCACATTTAGTGGAAATGATTCAGGCAGGTTTAGGTCTATTGCCTGAGTCAGGTAAACATGAACTGTCACCAGCTCAAATATCACAGTCAGAAAACTCTCTCTTTCTCTCTCTCCTTCTCTTTCTCCTTCTCTCTCTCTCTCTCTCTCCACCCCCTCCCCCTCCCTCCCTCCCACACACACAAACACACACACACACACACACATACTGAATGTATTACCCAGATAAGATTTACTGAAAGTTTACATAAGAATCCCTAGCCTAAGGGTGATATGCATGTCAGTACCATTGCCAGAAATTTGATATTGAAATAGATTTGCAGTACAAGCTTGTCTATCTAGATTGATTGGAAACAGGCACACATGACAATGTAGAAAAATCTAGATAATCCACAGTTATCTGCGCTCCTCTCCCCTGTGCAAAAGAGGACCGGAGAGGTCGCCCGGTGTTCCAAATGCACTGATGTGAAATTTGTTCTAAATCTCCAAGGACATGACATAACAAGGCTGTTTATATTGATCAACAGCATGCATGGAAGTTAACATAAATCAATTAGCAAAATGTATATGTGGCAGCCATTGCTAACCCGTACTGTGTAAATAACTGTTTTAAGTGAAAAACATGATAAAATCTCTTAACTGTGTCCAGCCTGGCTGAGCTTCTCTGTGACCTTCAGCGGCAGAATGTTCAGCTGTCACTCAAAGGCCACTGCCAACTGACGTGGACAATCTCGTGTCGCTAGATGCCAGTGTCACCTCAGAACTTAACCCCAAGTCCCATCTGTAATAACAATGACAACGTACATTTACATAGCGCTTGACCATCTGCCAGTCCTTTTCAAATACCTTATTACCTCACTTAGTCTTCCCTGTAAGTCTGGGGAGCTTATGAGAGGCAGGAAGGCACGGGGGAACTTGGAGGCAGACAGATTCCTTCAGCTCTTGGCTTTGACACTCAGGGGCTAGTATGAACGCAGCAAGTTCATTTCCCTCTAATAGATACACTGTACTCAAAGAACAACTATTGTTGCAATCCCCAGTTTTACAGATGGTAAAGCCGAGGTTTGGAGAAGGTAAGTAATTTGCAAATGTAAGTGGAAAAGTTGGGATTTGAAGCCAAATCTATTTATGTTATTCCCAGTCCCATGCTCTACCTCACACTTCTTCTGTGTGGGTTCCTGGCGCCACTGCAGCTCAGGACAGGGATGCTCCAGGAGTTTTCATTGGCGCCCAGGAAGGAAGGTGCTAATATCTGTAGTTGGCACCCAGCTCTCCACTGCCCCATTTCCATGACCCAATTCCTATCCTCTGATGTGCTAAAGTTACTGGCAATGGTGAAAGATACATTGAGCTGAAGCCTTTGGCTCAGACCTAGTCTCCTCTTGCTCTCTCCCAAGTTCAGTCTGCCAAGGTCATCTGTCACAGGTATTGTTCCTTAAACACACAGGATGCTCCTCCTTAGGTCCTTTGCCCTGATTGTTCCCTTTGCCTGAAGCTCTCTTCCCCCAGATATCCATATGGCTAACTCCTTCCCTCCTCTGGCTTATCACTGGAGGGTTAACTTCTCAATGACATCTACTATTAAAAAATTATTCAATGACACTCATTAAAGGCACAGTAAGGAAGACTTTATTCAAGGGGGGTAGGATATTGCAATAGGTATAGGGACCAGTGCAATGGGGTCTTGCAGTGCAGGAGAGAGATTGGGCTCAACTCCAAATATAACAAGGGAGAACTTCTGTGGTGGCGTAGTGGTTAAGAATCCGCCTACCAAGGCAGGGGACATGGGTTCAAGCCCTGGTCCAGGAAGATCCCACAGGCTGCGGAGCAACTAAGCCCGTGCACCACAACTACTGAGCCTGCACTCTACAGCCCGTGAGCCACAACTGCTGAAGCCAGCGTGCCACAATTACTGAAGCCCACATGCCTAGAGCCTGTGCTCTGCAACAAGAGAAGCCACCGCAATGAGAAGCCCGTGCACCGCAACAAAGAATAGCCCCCACTCGCCGCAACTAGAGAAAGCCCGTGCACAGCAATGAAGACCTAATGCAGCCAAAATATATATATATATATATATATATACACACACACACATATAAAGGGAAAGCAGGAATTTATAGCCAAGAAACAGGTGTGGAGGTCAATGACTGTAAAATTACTGAGAGAAAACATCAGGGATAAGAGAGTATTCTAGCTAAACTGATCTACCAGGATTCTTGCTGAAGGCAGGCCAGAGTGGTCAGACGTCTCGTGGGGGATGGTGAAGGATGAGGAACCCAATGAGATATCAAGGATGGGGGTTTCTAGTTAAACTGACTTAGCAGGATTCTTACTAAAATCAGACAATGCAGAGATGAACATGGAAGTCCAAAAGTCGAAGCCTGGTTGGAAAAGAGCTCAGGAGAGCTGGACTTGAGTTTGGTCAAGGAGATAAACTTTGTCACTACCCTCACCCTCCTACTTAAAATCACAACTGCACCTCCCCATCCTGACTGGGTATTCCAGATTCCCCTCCCCTGCTGTTTTCCCCCATATCCCTTAGTACCTTCTAAATACTATGTAACATCTATTTATCATGCTCATAGTGTACTGCCTGTCTCCCATCAATAGAGATAAGTTCCATGAGGGTAGAAATTTTTGTCACTGAGTGTCTTAAGTGCCTTAAACAGAGCCTGGCATATAGTAGATGCCCAACAAATACCATTAAATGAGTGAATAAATGGAGGGGTGGGTGGGTGGATGGACAGATGGATGTACGAATGGACTGATGGATGGATGGATGAATGGATATGCAAAGACAGGCAGAGTTGTTCTACTTTCTTCCCCAAGGTCATACCAAGGTGGGACCTCCCCTGCAGGCTTCTCCCTAGAGGTCACATGGAATGGATACCAGATTCTCAAGCCCCTCATGAAGCTGGTCCCCCAGACAGTTTCTTGCCCCAGAACTCAAAGCCCTCTGGGTCTACACACGTGCCATGGCATACAAACACACACACACACACACACACACACACACACACACACACACACACACACGGTGAATCCTCAAGCTTTCAGTCAAACACGAGCCCATTAGCAAGCAGTCTAAACAAACCCACTGGTGCAGAAACACTATTTCATTCGGCCTAAGTCTGCAGAACATGAACACAAATGAAAAAAACAACTCAGGCAGATGGCCGGGAGACCTAAGAGACTTAAATGAACCTCATTTCTGCACAATGTGGGTGACTTGTTTCTGGCGAGACTGCCACCATGCCAAATTCACCATGACAAGCTGTCGGCTGCCTCTGTGCTGTGGTTCTTAGGAACAGCTGGAGGAGTGGAATGGACATGTCTAAACCAAAGATTCTGTCTCCCTACAAGCTGCAGAAGCCACACATCACAGGACTTGGGGTTCTAAATTTGGTCCCTATTCCTCCACTGACCAACAAGGGGAGTGAAGACAGAACAAACGGCAAAGGAAGAAGAGCTTCAGACCAGAGGTGTGCTGCTTTATACGAAAGCGTCAGAAACAGTATTTCTACCCCAGTGGGGATGGCTTTAGGTGGACTTAGAGAATAAGGAGAGGCAAGCACATTGAATGAGGGTAGAGGGATGTGGTGGTCTATCATGCAAACTGAGTATCTAACAATCAGCAGCTGGATAAATAAATGACAGTGCATGTTATCAAGGGATTACCATGTAATCATTAAAACTAGTATTGTGGAACTACATGAATTGGCATGGAGAGAGGTTTATGATGGGTTCAGTGGGAAAAGCAGATTATAAAATGATCCAGGGGGAACCTTCAAGATGGCAGAGGAATAAGACATGAAGATCACCTTTCTCCCCACAAATACATCAAAAATACATCTACATGTGGAACAACTCCTACAGAACACCTACTGAATGCTGGCAGAAGACCTCAGACTTCCCAAAAGGCAAGAAACTCCCCACGTACCTGGGTAGGGCAAAAGGAAAAAGGAAAAACAGAGACAAAAGAATAGGGACAGGACCTGCACCTCTGGAAGGGAGCTGTGAAGGAGGAAAAGTTTCCACACACTAGGAAGCCCCTTCACTGGTGGAGATCGGGGGGTGGGCAGGGGGGAAGCTTCAGAGCCACAGAGGAGAGGGCAGCAACAGGGGTGCAAGGGCAAAGTGGAGAGATTGCTGCACAGAGTATCAGTGCCCACCAGCACTCACCAGCCAGAGAGGCTTGTCTGTGCACCTGTGGGGGCAGGTGGGGGCTGAGAGCTGAGGCTCAGGCTTCGGAGGTCAGACCCCAGTGAGAGGACCGGGGTTGGCTGAGTGAACACAGCCTGAAGGGAGCTAGTGCACCACAGCTAGCCGGGAGGGAGTCCAGGAAAAAATGTGGAACTGCCTAAGAGGCAAGGGACCATTGTTTCAGGGTGTGCGAGGAGAGGGGATTCAGAGCGCTGACTAAATGAGCTCCAGAGATGGGCGCGAGCCACAATTACCAGCGTGGACACCAGAGATGGGCATGAGATGCCAATGCTGCTGCGGCAACCACCAAGAAGCCTGTGTGCAAGCACAGGTCACTATCCACACCTCCCCTCATGGGAGCCTGTGCAGCCCGCCACTGCCAGGGTCCCATGATCCAGGGGACAACTTGCCCGGGAGAACACAAGGCATGCCTCAGGATGGTACAACATCATGCCGGCCTCTGCTGCCACAGGCTTCCCCCACATCCTTTACCCCTCCCTCCCCCTGGCCTGAGTGAGCCAGAGCCCCCGAATCAGCTGCTACTTTAACCCCCTCCTGTCGGGGGGGAACAGATGCCCTCAGGTGACCTACATGCAGAGGTTGGGCCAAATCCAAAGCTGAACCCCAGGAGCTGTGTGAACAAAGAAGAGAAAGGGAAATCTCTCCCAGCAGCCTCAGGAGCAGCGGATTAAATCCCCACAATGAACTTTATGTACCCTGCATCTGTGGAATAACTGAATCGACAATGAATCATCCCAAAATTGAGGTGGTGGACTTTGGGAACAACTGTAGACTTGGGGTTTCTTTCTGCATCTATTTTGTTTCTAGTTTTATGTTTATTTTAGTTTAGTATTTAGAGCTTATTATCATTGATAGATTTGTTTACAGATTTGGTTGTTCTCTTCTTTTTTTTATATATATATATTTTTGCCTTCTTCTCTTTTTGTGAGTGTGTATGTGTATGCTTCTTTGTGTGATTTTGTCTGTATAGCTTTGCTTTTACCATTTGTCCGACGGTTCTGTCTGTCTGTTTTTTTGCTTTTTGTTTTTTGGGGTTTTTTTCTGTGTGTAGCTTTTAGCACTTGTTATCATTGGTGGATTTGTTTTTTCATTTGGTTGCTCTCTTCTTTCTTTCTTTTTTTATGACTTTTTAATTTTTAATAATATTATTTTAATTTTACTAACTTTATTTTATTTTATTTTATCTTTCTTTCTTTCTTTTTTTTCCTCCCTTTTCTTCTGAGCCAAGTGGCTGACAGGGTATTGGTGCTCCGGCTGGGTGTCAGGCCTGAGCCTCTGAGGTAGGAGAGCCGAGTTCAGGACAGTGGTCCACCAGAGACCTCCTAGCCCCATGTAATATCAAATGGCGAAAGCCCTCCCAGAGATCTCCATCACAATGCTAAGACCCAGCTCCACTCAACAACCAGCAAGCTACAGTGCTGGACATCCTATGCCAAACAACTACCAAGAGAGGAACACAACCCCACCCATTAGCAGAGAGGTTGCCTAAAGTCACACTAAGTTCACAGACACTCCAAAACACACCACTGGACATGGTCCTGCCCACCAGAAACACAAGATTCAGCCTCATCCACCAGAACACAGGCACCAGTCCCTCCCCCACTAGGACCTACACAACGCAGTGAACCAAACTTACCCACTGGGGTCAGACACCAAAAACAACAGGAACTATGAACATGCAGCCTGCAAAAAGGGGACCCCAAACACAGTAAGTTAAGCAAAATGAGAAGACACAGAAACACACAGCAGATGAAGGAGCAAGGTAAAAACTCACCAGACCAAACAAATGAAGAGGAAATAGGCAGCCTACCTGAAAAATAATTCAGAGTTATGATAGTAAAGATGATCCAAAATCTTGGGAATAGAATGGAGAAAATACAAGAAACATTTAACAAGGAACTAGAAGAACTAAAGAGCAAACAAACAATAATGAACAACACAATAAACGAAATTAAAAATTCTCTAGAAGGAATCAATAGCAGAATAACTGAGGCAGAAAAACGGGTAAGTGACATGGAAGATAAAATAGTGGATATAACTACTGCAGAGCAGAATAAAGAAAAAACAATGAAAAGAATTGAGGACAGTGTCAGAGACCTCTGGGACAACATTAAACACACCAACATTCACATTATAGGGGTACCAGAAGAAGAAGAGAAAAAGAAAGGGACTGAGAAAATATTTGAAGAGATTATGTTGAAAACTTCCCTAATATGGGAAAGGAAATAGTCAATCAAGTCCAGGAAGCAGAGAGTCCCATACAGGATAAATCCAAGGAGAAATACACCAAGATACATATTTATCAAAGTATCAGAAATTAAATACAAAGAAAAAATATTAAATGCAGCAAGGGAAAAACAACAAATAACACACAAGGGAATCCCCATAAGGTTAACAGCTGATCTTTCAGCAGAAACTCTGCAAGCCAGAAGGGAGTGGCAAGACATATATAAAGTGATGAAAGGGAAAAACCTACAACCAAGATTACTCTACCCAGCAAGGATCTCGTTCAGACTTGATGGAGGAATTAAAACCTTTACAGACAAGCAAAAGTTAAGAGAATTCACACCACCAAACCAGCTTTACAACAAATGCTAAAGGAACTTCTCAAGAAGGAGACACAAGAGAAGGAAAAGACCTACAATAACAAACCCAAAACAATTAAGAAAATGGAAAAAGGAACATACATATCAATAACTACCTTAAATGTAAATGGATTACATGCTCCAACCAAAAGACACAGAGTGGCTGAATGGATACAAAAACAAGACCCGTATATATGCTGTCTACAAGAGACCCAGTTCAGACCTAGGGACACATACAGACTGAAAGTGAGGGGATGGAAAAAGGTATTCCATGCAAATAGAAATCAAAAGAAAGCTGGAGTAGCAATTCTCATATCAGACAAAATAGACTTTAAAATAAAGACTATTACAAGAGACAAAAAAGGACACTGCATAACGATCAAGGGATCAATCCAAGAAGAAGATATAACAATTGTAAATATTTATGTACCCAACATAGGAGCACGTCAATACATAAGGCAAATGCTAACAGCCATAAAAGGGGAAATCGACAGTAACACAATCATAGTAGGGGACTATAACACCTCACTTTCACTAATGGACAGATCATCCAAAATGAAAATAAATAAGGAAACACAAGCTTTAAATGATACATTAAACAAGATGGACTTAATTGATACTTATAGGACATTCCATCCAAAAACAACAGAATACACTTTCTTCTCAAGTGCTCATGGAACATTCTCCAGGGTAGATCATATCTTGGGTCACAAATCAAACCTTGGTACATTTCAGAAAATTGAAATCATATCAAGTCACTTTTCCAACTACAACACGATGAGACTAGATATTAATTACAGGAAAAAAAACCTGTAAAAAATACAAACACATGGAGGCTAAACAATATAATATTAAATAAGCAAGAGATCACTGAAGAAATCAAAGAGGAAATCAAAAAATACCTAGAAACAAATGACAATGAAAACACAACGACCCAAAACCTAAGGGATGGAGCAAAAGCAGTTCTAAGAGGGAAGTTTATAGCAATACAATTCTACCTCAAGAAATGAGAAACATCTCAAATAAACAACCTAACCTTACACCTAAAGCAATTAGAGAAAGAAGAAAAAAAAAGTTAGCAGAAGGAAAGAAATCATAAAGATCAGATCAGAAATAAATGAGAAAGAAATGAAGGAAACAGTAGCAAAGATCAATAAAACTAAATGTTGGTTCTTTCTGAAGATAAACAAAATTGATAGACCATTAGCCAGACTCATCAAGAAAAAAAGGGAGAAGACTCAAATCAATAAAATAAGAAATGAAAAAGGAGAACTAACAACTGGCACTGCAGAAACACAAAGGATCATGAGAGATTACCACAAGCAACTATATACTAATAAAATGGACAACCTGGAAGAAATGGACAAATTCTTAGAAAAGCACAAACTTCCAAAACTGAACCAGGAAGAAATAGAAAATATAAACAGACCAATCACAAGCACTGAAATTGAAACTGTGATTAAAAACCTTCTGAAAAACAAAATTCCAGGACCAGATGGTTTCACAGGTGAATTCTATCAAACATTTAGAGAAGAGCTAACACTTAACCTTCTCAAAGTTTTCCAAAATATAGAAGAGGGAGAAGCACTCCCAAACTCATTCCACGAAGCCACCACCACCCTGATACCAAAACCAGACAAAGATGTCACAAAAAAAGAAAACTATAGGCCAATATCACTGATTAACATAGATGCAAAAATCCTCAACAAAATACTAGCAAACAGAATCCAACAGCACATTAAAGGGATGATACACCATGATCAAGTGGGGTTTATCCCATGAATGCAAGGATTCTTCAGTATACGCAAATCAATCAATGTGATACACCATATTAAAAAGTTGAAGGAGAAAAACCATATGATCATCTCAATAGATGCAGAAAAAGGGTTTGACAAAATTCAACACCTACTTTTTGTAAAAACCCTCCAGAAAGTAGGCATAGAGGAAACTTACCTCAACATAATAAAGGCCATATATGACAAACCCACAGCCAACATCATTCTTGATGGTGAAAACCTGAAACCATTTCCACTAAGATCAGGAACAAGACAAGGTTGCCCACTCTCACCACTATTATTCAACATAGTTTTGGAAGTTTTAGCCACAGCAATCAGAGAAGAAAAAGAAGTAAAAGGAATCCAAATCGGTAAAGAAGTAAAACTGTCACTGTTTGCAGATGACATGATACTATACATAGAGAATACTAAAGTCACTACCAGAAAACTACTAGAGCTAATCAGTGAATTTTGTAAAGTAGCAGGATACAAAATTAATGCACAGAAATCTCTTGCATTCCTATACACTAATGATGAAAAATCTGAAAGAAAAATTAAGGAAACACTCCCATTTACCATTGCAACAAAAAGAATAAACCTACCTAAGGAGACAATAGACCTGTATGCAGAAAACTATAAGACACTGATGAAAGAAATTAAAAAGATGATACAAACAGGTGGACAGACATACCATGTTCTTGGATTGGAAGAATGAACATTGTGAAAATGACTATATTACCCAAAGCAACCTACAGATTCAATGCAATCCCTATCAAACTACCAATGGCATTTTTCACAGAACTAGAACAAAAAAATTTCACAATTTGTATGGAAACACAAAAGACCCCAAATAGCCAAAGCAATATTAAGAAAGCAAAATGGAGCTGGAGGAATCAGACTCCCTGACTTCAGATTATATTACAAAGCTACAGTAATCAAGACAGTATGGTACTGGCACAAAAACAGAAATATAGATCAATGGAACGGGATAGAAAGCCCAGAGATAAACCTATGCACATATGGTCACCTTATCTTTGATAAAGGAAGCAAGAATATACAATGGAGAAAAGACAGCCTCTTCAATAAGTGGTGCTGGGAAAACTGGACAGCTGCATGTAAAAGAATGAAATTAGAACACTCCCTAACACCATACACAAAAATAAACTCAAAATGGATTAAAGACCTAAATATAAGGCCAGACACTATAAAACTCTTAGAGGAAAACATAGGCAGAACATTCTATGGCATAAATCACAGCAAACTCCTTTTTGACCCACCTCCTAGAGAAATGGAAATAAAAACAAACTCATGGGACCTAATGAAACTTAAAAGCTTTTGCACAGCAAAGGAAACCATAAACAAGACCAAAAGACAACCTTCAGAATGGGAGAAAATATTTGCTAATGAAGCAACTGACAAAGGATTAATCTCCAAAATATATAAGCAGCACATGCAGCTCAATATCAAAAAAACAAACATCCCAATCCAAAAATGGGCAGAAGACCTAAATAGACATTTCTCCAAAGAAGATATACGGATTGCCAACAAACACATGAAAGGATATTCAACATCACTAATTATTAGAGAAATGCACATCAAAACTACAATGAGGTATCACCTCACACTGGTCAGCATGGCCATCATCAAAAAATCTACAAACAATAAATGCTGGAGAGGGTGTGGAAAAAAGGGAACCCTCTTGCACTGTTGGAGGGAATGTAAATCGATACAGCCACTATGGAGAACAGTATGGAGGTTCCTTAAAGAACTAAAAACAGAACTACCATATGACCCAGCAATCCCACTACTGGGCATATACCCTGAGAAAACCATAATTCAAAAAGAGTCATGTATCACAATGTTCATTGCAGCTCTATTTACAATAGCCTGGACATGGAAGCAACCTAAGTGTCCACTGACAGATGCGTGGATAAAGAAGATGTGGCACATATATACAATGGAATATTAGCCATAAAAAGAAACGAAATTGAGTAATTTGCAGTGCAGTGGATGGACCTAGAGACTGTCATACAGAGTGAAGTAAGTCAGAAAGAGAAAAACAAATACCATATGCTAACACATATATATGGAATCTAAAAAAAAAAAAATGGTTCTGAAGAACCTAGGGTCAGGACAGGAATAAAGATGCAGATGTAGAGAATGGACTTGAGGACAAGGGGAGGGGGAAGGGTAAACTGGGACGAAGTGAGAGAGTGGCATGGACATATATACACTACCAAACGTAAAATAGATAGCTAGTGGGAAGCAGCCACATGGCACAGGGAGATCAGCTTGGTGCTTTGTGTCTACCTGGAGGGTTGGGATAGGGAGGGTGGGAGGAAGACGCAAGAGGGAGGAGAAATGGGAATATATGTATATGTATAGCTGATTCACTTTGTTATACAGCAGAAACTAACACACCGTTGTAAAGCAATTATACTCCAATAAAGATGTTTTAAAAATAAATAAATAAAATAAAATAAAAATAAAATAAAATAAAATGATCCATACTATGTGATCTTATTTTTGTTTAGAAAACATGTGTATATAAACAATAGACCCCCAAAGATTAACAGTAGTTACCTTCAGTTGATGGGGTTATATGCAATTCACATATCTATTTTATTGTATTTTCTAAATTTTCTACCACATGTATAATTCTGTCAAAGAGTCCAACATTCAGATATTAGGTTAATACGTGGAATGAAACCTGCCCATGTATGGAACACACGTGGACCAGTGTGCTCAAACATGCAAACTCTCCACTCACTGCAGCACAGCCTGAACCACACTGAGCCTGGAGAGCCACATGCTCTGACCTCTGGAGCTGAGTTAGTACCTCTCAGTAAAGGTCTTGCCCTTCCCAGCTTCCTTCCTCCCACCCAAAACTGCTGAAATCCCCATATGCCTTGGACCTGAGACCACCCAAGTTGGGACAGAAACTCCCCTGTCCAGCTCAGCTTCTTCCCCACCATGCCAAACTCCAGTTATCCCAAAGGCATCCTTTTGTGCCTCCTCTCCTTTGCATGTACTGGCTCCCTTGCCAGGGGTGCTCCTTCCTTCCAAAGTTTACCTAGAAAACTCCTCTTCTTGCATCAAAACTCAAGTCAAATGATGCCTCCTCTATGAAGCCTTCCCAGATTCTCTCAGAGAAACACTTCCTAAGACTTTGTTAATATTTATTTCTAGCCAAAGTGTACCTCAGACAGGCTGAAGCCTGAGCTTGCTGAGGGATGCTCCTAGGAAATGGTTTCCCTGCATCTCACAGTAAATAGATTGGAGGGTTTTTGCCAGAAGATATTTGCATCTGATGAGTGAGCAAACACATAGCCAGAAACCTAGCTGTGGGGACAGGGGGTGAATAAGAGAGCCCAAAAGTCCCCATAAGAATAGCAGAAGAAACTTCTCACATGTGGCCAAATCCTTGCTTTGGGGCAGGTGATTTATCTTCAGCTAGAAGTCCACAGGGGCATTAGGAAGACCTGGGTAGCTGTCTGTCCCTCCATCCAGGAGAGGTCTGTGTTATTTCTGAAACCATGGCCTTTGGCATTAAAGAAACTGTACATCCTCAAATGCTGTCTTTGGCAAATTTTTGTCAATCACGACACAACTCCACGGTGGCAACCACGGACGCCGACAGCAGCAGGCTATTGCTCTGTCTGCCCTGCCATCAGACTAGGACCTCTCGCAAGACCAGAGATGCAGTTACACCTCCCGGTGTCCCTGTAGAAGGAGCCAAAGAAGGTGTGTTTTGCGGGGGAAGGGGAACGCCAGGACGTTCTTTATAAGTTTGTCAAGGCTCAGCCTGCAGGCTTAAGAGGAAGAAACTTAAGATTGCTGTCTCTCTGTCACCTCTCACCTAATGAAAGCTTTAGCAGAGCCTTATCACGCCCCCACCCACCCCACCGCATGCTGCTCCCTGTAAGTGCTGAGGGCACAGAGCCTTCCCCCATCTTTGTCACCTGCCCAGTAGGCACCATTGGGGATGTCACCACAAGGCCAACTCTGCCTTCAGAACTTAATGCTTCAGACCAGTCCTTACTGGGTGAAGAAAGGGCAGCAAGCCAGGCCTCATCCCTTAATTACACAGAGCAGGCTGATAGTCAAGGGGTAAGTTGGATTGATGCACTCGTATTCTGCTCAGGCACTAAATGCAACCAGTGAACCGTGAGCTCTCTCTTCTGGCTGTGTTTTAACTCCACCAATGGTAATCTGTAGCATTACGTATATAATCTAGGGGGAAAAAATAAACGCATTAAAGCCCATCGACCAACAGTAAGACCACTAGAATGTTCAAACCCAGCATTTTACATTCGGAGTGTAAATGGCAAATGCCTTGTCAGTTGGAAAACAAAGAACCAAATTGTCCATGACCCAGCTCTACACCTTTGAATTATGCCATTTGTTAAATATACTCTGCATGCATATAATTAATCCAATTTGGCTCCATGGAAAAGAAATCAATTCCCTTAATGGTGCAATATTAGAATTAACCAATTCGGTCCTTATTTCACAGTCTCTCATTGCAGTCAGGCTGGATGAAGTCTCCCAGGGGCTCTCAGAAAGTTTTTGCAAAAGCACCGGGGTGGGGTGGGACAGGGGGGAGAAAAGGTTAGCTAAAAGAAACACCCACATGTCTCCTGCTACATTTAAATTAGCTCGTGATCATGTACATTTCTTTCCCCTTTTGTGGTGTGAGTCCAGGTCTAGCTTTGCCATTATGTCCAGACACCTGATATAGGTTGTTTGGAAAATCAAGGCCAAAAGGAGCATTGATCTATTAGTCAGACAGGAGATTTGTATTTAGATGACATTCTTAGTGGAGCTAATAACTCCATTCAGCAATCAAAGGCACACAATGGAAACACAGCCTTGCTGGGCCCAATGTCACTCCAGCTCAGGTTTTCCATGCTCATCCTCCTAACGGAATCACCCTGCCTGGATGGAAGAGAAGATCTGCTAGTTCCAGCTCCGGTGAAGAGTGAGCTGGGTTAATAGAGAACTAAACTCTGCTTCCCAGGTTTACTTCCCTTTACAAATTCTGAGTCTCCCTTGCGTGTGTTTGAGGAATGAAGAAGTAATGAGAAACTGCTTTTGCTAGGAGAGGATTTCAATTTCATCTGCTTTGCTTGACATGGGCTTCTGGAAGTTTTGCCATGGCTGCTGTGATTAGGTATTAATCTAAACTTCCCAGTAGGCTGGGGAGAATTTGTGTGTTTCAAATTGCCTTCCAGCGGCTCTCCATAGATTACACAATAAAATCGCAAGCTCTTTGGCAAGGCTTTTCATCAGCCTGTTTTAACAGCCTTATCCAGTATCTAACTTGGTACTTGCACAGCCAGGAGAAGGTGACCCCTGTACCTCAGTCAGTTGGTGGGGAGGAATCAAGTCCTCAGTGTCAACAGAGCTGCTTTACCGTCTCCAGGAATTACACAGCAGCCCCCATCCCTGGTTTGTGGAATTCAGAGCCTGCCACTTTGATTCCTGACCCCACTGGTCACCTTGCTGTGTATTCCCAGTGTTACCTCTCAGGTTGGAGACAAAGTCAGTTGCCCATCTTGGCTCTCAAGTCCTGTCCTCTCCCACCTCTGGTTTTACTCATCCTCCCTCGGTAATCCTCCCCATCACTGGCTTCTCTTTTGGTTTTGTCTTGTGTTACTGGGTTTGTTTCCCCCTCTGATACGTTAGTGGCCCCAGTGGATTCTGAACAGTATGACATCTTCTATGAAGTTCTTCCATTCATTCAACAAATGTCTTCATGTGCCAGGCACAGTGCTAGGCAGGGGGGAGGCTCAGGGGGGAGGTCCAGAGGTGAGAGAACACACAGCCCCCTGGGGAGACTGCAAGTTGCTTGGTACACCCGGGGTGCAGAAGGCAGGGGAAGCAGGACAATGTGGTTAAAAGTCGAGGGCCGGGAGTCACACTGCCCCTGTCTGAAGCCGATCCAGCTCCAATTAGAGTTGTTGAGAGGATCCAATGAGATGATCCCCATAACGCATTTGGCACTTTGCATATATGCTCAGTAAATGTCCGTTCTGATCATTATCAAGTTCACGGATATTTTCACTATCATTTCAAGCCGGGGGGGGGGCGCAGAACACACAGGACTCACATACACATTAAAGAGTTAGGGCGACATCAGGGAGGCACTGAGAGTCCATTGAAGGCGTTGAGCAGGGATGGGATGGGGTGTAACTATGATGGAAATTCAAAACAATCACTATGGTGGCAGCATGAAGAACAGATTGGAAATGGGCCAGACTGAGAGAGAGGGACGAGCTCAGGAGGCTGGGGCAGTGATTCCAGCAAGAGACAAGAGGAGTCTGAGCTGGTGGTGGGGATGGACAGAGGTTGGTGGACGCTATAGGCACAAAGGAGACAAAATGTGGGCAGTGTAGGCACAGTGGCTAAGAGCACAGGCTCTGGGTTTGAACCCTGACCCTGCCGTCCCTATTCTATGTGAACCTGAGCAAGTAATTTGATCTTCTTATGCCTCCAGGTTCCTATCTATGTACTGAGGAGAATAAGGAATGTTATCAACCTCACAGGGTTGATGTCCAAGTTAAGTTTAATATTGCATGCAATGAACTTAAGATGGTATCAATCACTGAGAAAGCGCTCAACAAATGTTGCTTATCATTCTAAAAAATGACAAGACTTGGTGACCCATTAGACGGGCCAAAGAGGAGGAGCCTAAGAAGACCCCAAGGGAGTAGCCCCAAAAGGCAGACCAAGGGAACAGAAGGTATCAATGATCATGAAGGACCACCAGCCATCTGACGTAATATACACGTTCCCAAGTTGGGAAATAATTTTGTTTGGAGAGAAAAGTTCAGCCCAGCAGTTCCGAGAGATGTTAGGTGTACAAAAGTGGTTTTCTTAAATAAGGATACCAAGTTTCTTTAGATTTTGCTCTCAATCTCAGAGACTCAAGAATTCCACTCTGTCGACGATACCCAGGAAGGAAGGCAAGCCTCACACCTGCTTCTTCGTCCGACGTCTAAACTGCCGGTCCGCGTGCCCTTGCAGCAGAGTATCGAGAAACTTTCAGCAGTTCTTGACATAAAAGTAGTGTTGAGAAATCAGCCACAATATCAAAACTACAACACGGGATACATTGCCATGACAACCCAACTCCATTATTTTCAAATCCTATAGCAAAAATCCAGCCGGCCATAGAACTGAAAGGAAAGCTCTCTGCCTTTTATTCTCAGGAAGGAAGACTGCAGGTCCTAAGATGTATCTTCTCATTTTTCTTGAAAATTAGACAAGGCCAAAGCAGCATCTTCCCCATGCATTTCCAGAACAAAGAAAACCATTCTCTCTGCCTACACGAGATAATGAATTACGTCAGTGCTGGTCACCTGCAAAATCCTCACTAAGCATCCTTCATCTGGCCAGAACTAGCCACTCCGTAAGAATTAGCTCATGAAGCCTCATGATGAGGAAGGAAACAAAGTATGTGTTCTGGAATCCTCCCAGTACTACTGATCAATTCCTTTTTTTGCATATAATTATATCAACCTAGAACCTTATTGAAGTCCACTTACGGATATACACTTGGTATTTGGACATACCTCTTCAGGTGCCTCCAACCCAACCCTATGAAGTAAATGACTAATAATTACAAATAGATTATAAGCAAATAGTATTCCAGCCCTCCAATTAGGAGGGTTACAATTTGGCATGTCAGGTAGCATGTAAGAGTCCTACAAATGGCTTTGCAACCAATTCCTGACATATCTATGAGGAAGGAAGGTATCACACCTATTTTTAAGTCGGGAGAAACAGCAGGCACAAAATAGATTAGAGGCTTGTATAAAGACATAAAGAAATCCAGGACCTTAAAATAAATATTCATTAACTGCCTACAGTGCAGCAGTTGCTGGGTCAAGAGGCATAGCTGCTGGTTTAGAGGAGATCGTCAATTCAATTTTCCTGCATACATAAAACAGGTAGTTCCCCTTATACTTGTAAAACCTGCAAAGTCATTTTTTAGCATCCTGTCCTTAAATCTTTAGTAACCTGTGGTACCCTCATTCCTGCAATTCTTTACCCTGGTAATAAACACCCATCTGCCCAAGCTGGAGGAGAAGCAGTTATAACTCCAGGAACATGGATAAATTGAGAGGTGTGTGCATGTGTGTGCACATGCCATGTAGATGTTGTTGGTTTTTTTTTTTTTTCCTACTTTCTATCCCAAAACAAACCTTTGTAAACTACAGATAGGAGCAAGCTTTGACAAAGGAAATATTTGACTTTGGAAGATAAATGTCTTTAGTGACTGTAAAACGTCAAAAGTGGTCTCCACAAATCAATAGCAGAAATGATAAACCTGTTTTGCTCTTTGACAGAACCCCAATGATAAAGAAGGGGGTCATGTCCCAGCTCTAATCTAGGTGGGCTTTGGGCAAACTCTCCTTGCTCGCCTCTCAATCCCTAGAGCCTAACACAGAGGCAAGCCTGTGCAAGAATGCAGCTGGTCAATATCCAGCTGGCTGGCTGGACATGCAGGGGGAGGTGATTAGATGGTAGACAGATTGGAGCTCCAGGATCCACCAGGTCATAACACATCATATCTAAGGCTACAACGTGAGGAGGTCTCCGGCACACCCAATCTGAAAGGCGCAATACTGGATCCCTGGTAGAAGCCTGTGCATAGCCATCAGCCTTCCCATAGCTCCACTTCCTGCCAGAATGAAGAAGTGCGAGTGGCATTCACCTACGTGCAGTTTCCCAGACACCAGTTTTTACCATAGATAAAGAGTTGTGCCCCCAAAGCTTGGAGAAAGACACCGGTACATGCTAAAAACCTGTGCAAAGAGAGTTTGGGGAAAGAGAAGCTGCTCCAATGAGATTAGCAAGGCACACACGAAGCTTGGCAGTACCTATGCCCCTCCAGGGAGCTCAGCTTCTAGGAACATAATCTCATTTGGAGGAATCAGCTTTCCCACCATCTCCACAAAGACAGAAAATAAAGACAGGCAAAAACTGGCTCGTTTGGGATCCAGTGGAACTCACTGGCGTGTTCAATATTTCTCTGTAAGTACCTCTTGGGAACCATGGTTCCTGAAATGGGAACTCAAAATTGCCTAGTCATTACTAGTCTTAGAGAGAGATGACTGGTACTGGAAAAAAAAAAAAAAAGATTGAAAAAAGGGAGATATTCAACACAATTAGTTGCATTAGCAGCCACTGCTTTTCCATCTAGTATTTTGGCTACATATTTTAGTTTTAAAAATCCAAATGGTTATAATTATAAGTTAACTATCTGACAAGACAGCTGACTGTAGACTTGTGAAAAGCAATTATTTTGACATTGATTACTTTCTACATAGGAGCAGAGTATTGTAATTGCAGTTTGCTAGAAGCTATTGCAACCTTCTCTGATGTGCTCCCAATGTGGTTGGAGTTAATTAATGGGTGTTGGGGGGAGGGGAGGGTGAAGCCAGCATGCAGCTTAACATACAAATTAATTGACATGAAATAAATTTATATGTTTAATTTAAATGTTATTAATTTACCAAACAGAGAGAAAGAGGCACAGGGTTTGGGGAGCTACGGCATTAGCATCAGCTACAGAGGGATGTCACCGGGTTACCACGGCAACTGCCTCATTAGGCTTCCAGGGGACGCCAGCGCATTGCATGGGGCTGAGGAGCACTGGGCAGAGGATTCCAAACATCAAACAGGAACTCAGAAATACCAACTAGAACCAAGCAGTGCTTGGAGGATGGGATTCAGAGTAAGCTGTTTATCTGCAGGTGACCTGGGCTCCAGCCTGCAGACAAGAAAAGGCAGCATTTGAAACCCAACACGCCATCCTTTAGATACGGTATTTGCCCTGGGAGAAGCAGGTGCACCATAGGATGTCAAGACATCCCCAGATGCCCCATCCTTGCTTGAGCCTCCCATTCTTTGCACATGCTGTTCCTTCTTCCTGGAATACCCTTCCATTACTTCCTTTATCTACCTCACCTCCTATGCCTGTTTTAAGTCTCAGCTCCATGTCACTTCCTCCAGGAAGTGACAGTTGGCTGTCCCTTCACAAGCCCTACAGCATCTACTGTATCCTATCGGAGTAATTGTCACTCTGCAATGTCATTGTGAACTCCCTCCCCTCCACCCCCTGACTATGAGCTCCCTGAGAGCAGGGCTGTGCTGCTCACTCTCCAACTGCTATTCTTGGACCAGTGGCATCTCCAGGAAGCTGGTTAGAAATGCAGGACCTCAGGCCCCACCTTAGACCTACTGAATCAGAATCTGCATTTCAACAAGATCCCCAGGAGATTCATAAGCACATTAAAGGTGATGGAAGAGTGTGGCAAATGGCAGGCATTCAACAAATATTTTAAAATCAAGCCTTCCCTTTATATCTAAACTCTGCTCCTGCCTCAAGTAGCATAGGTGAATCCAGGAGAAGCAGCAGATGGACCATCATTTATTAATGTGGTCAAACAGGCTGGGTATCCATGCATGATGCTGAGAGGGGATTTGGAGCATCCACTGCAGGGGCTTAAATCCTTGCCCTGTCACTCTATGGCCTCAGGAAAATTACTTAACTGCTTTGTGCCTCAATTTTGTCATCTCTAAAATGGGGATAATAGTTCATCCATTTAACTGTTACTTAAGCATCTGCTATGTGCCATTCACTGCTCCAAACACTTGGGAATCAACAGTGACCAAGAAGACAAAAATCTCTACCTTCTTGTTGTGAGGATTAAATGAAATTGTGAATATAAAGAACTTAGCCTGGGACATGGAGAAGGTTTAATACTTTATCATTCTTATTCTCTAAAGCTCTTTAAATATCCTTTTCCTCCATACAAACACATTTTCTTTGCTTGCTCAAATAGAGTTTTATAGTCATAATTGTGAGCTGTCTTGCTGGCATAAGCTGAGGGTGAACTCAGCTGGGGGGAGAGTGTGAGAATGGAAATCACTCCTCCCATAGTATAGCTCCACACTCTTTGCACCCAGGTGAAGAGTATAGCTAAAGGGTGATTTGTTTCTTTCATTTCTTCCTTTTTTTCCTTCTTTCCTTCCTTCCTCCCTTCCTTTCCTTTCCTTTCCTTTTTTACTTTTTTGGAAATACAAGTAACCATAATGCAGAGGGTCCACTGGAGAGGTAAGATGGAGCCAACTTTTAGAAGGATTTACAGCCATCCAATATGGTAGCCATTAGTCATATATTAGCCATATGGGATATTTAAATTTAATATGATTAAAATTAAATTTAAAATTCAGTTCCTCAGTCACACTAGCCACATTTCAAATGCTCAATGGCCATATGTGGCCAGCAGCTACCATATTGAACAGTACAGATATAGAAATTTCCATCATTGCAGAAAGTTTTATTGGATAGCACTGGTCTATAGCTGTGTTTCCCCAACTTTAATGTGCCTATGAAAATCCTGATATCCTGTTAAAATGCAGATTCTGATTGAGTAGGTTTGCAGTGGAGCCTAGAATTTTGCATTTCTGCTCCTACGTGATGCTGTTGCTGCTGCTCTACACTTTGAGTAGACAGGGTGAAGCCAGAGAGTCAGAAAGATCAGGAATTTCCAAATCTTACTGAGACAGGTCTGATTAGAGGTCCCTCATAGACTGTGACTTATTGGGCACTTGACCAGTGATCTTCTGTTGAGAAGAAACCAGGAAACCAGGGTCTTCAGAGGAGCAGTAAGAATCTAATGATGACTGCTGAGTGAGATACATAATATTCATTTCTTGACCACCCCAATCTCTCCAAATTTAAACCCAGCCAATCTCTTCTCCCATGGGCCAACTCACCAGTGGCCTGTTCTGCTCAGAATTCTGGAAGGAACTAAAGAAAAATCTAGTGGAAGGACAGGGAAGTAATTCCAAATGATGTTAAACCTAAGACAAAGAAGATATGCTTTGATCTGACTTAATTTTCTTTTAGTACGTCACCAAAATTCTCACTTGGGATATTTTCAAAGGTTATTATTTCCCTCTTTGGATCCTTGGCTTCAACCTCAGGTATATATTTAATTATCTGGAAACACTGTTAAAAATATGCATTCCTCTGGATAAAGAAGATGTGGTATATATACAATGGAATACTACTCAGCCATAAAAAAGAAATAATGCCATTTGCAGCAACATGGATGGATCTAGAGATTGTCATAACTTATTTACAAAACAGAAACAGACTCATAGATGCAGAAAACAAATTTATGGTTACCAAAGGGGAAGTGGGGGAGGGATAAATTAGGAGTTTGAGATTAGCAGATACAAACTACTATATATAAAATAGATAAACAACAAGGTCCTATTGTATAGCACAGGGAACTGTATTCAATATCTTGTAATAAACCACAATGGAAAAGAATATGAAAAAGTATATATATATATATAAAGAATATGAAAAAGTATATATATATAAATCAATATATATCTGAATCACTTTGGTGTACACCAGAAACTAATACAACATTGTAAAACAACTATACTTCAATTTAAAAAAAAGTCATGTGCAAAAAAAAAATTTTAATGCATTCCTTGTTGCCACTCCCAGTGATTGATTTACTTGATCAGGAGGAGAGCCCAGGAATGTGTGTTTTTAAGCACTATCCAGGTTATTCCAATGGGCAGCCAGGGTGGAGATCCCCAACTTTGAATAGCCAGCTTCTTCATACAAGTGGGCTGCTCCCTCCCCTGGGTATATCCCACACCTTGATTCCATGCTCTGCTACCCTCCACACTGACAGCCTGGGGTCTAACTTGCTTTGAGCTTCATGCCTGCTCCAGGAAAGCCCTCCAGTATTCACCTTCCAGTTCTGTGCACCCTGACACCTGGTGAAAACACCTTCCCCCATCCCTGCCCCTGCCAGGTAATCACTGTCACAGGGAGAAGGACTGAATACATCCCTTGATTTTTCTAAATTAATGAAACAGACATGATACAAACTGGATTATTTTTAAAAGAAATAAATTATCAATATCTTGACCACCGCCAAGGAATCTGCTGGGTTTTTTTCTGTTTCTTCTTAGTTCTTATGCATGAATACATGGGACCTTTCAAATACTTTTGATATTTTGAAAGTTTTCTATTAGCAATATCTCCCATGATGCTACACAGTTTTCATGGCCACCACTTTAAATGTCTGTGTAAACTTTCACTGAAATGATTTAATCATAATTTATTTCCATGTTGTTGTGTGTTTGGGTTGCCTCTCATTTGTCACTGTTGATAAACAAAGCTGCAGTGAAAGTCTTTCTGCATCGAACTTTTTCTGGGTCATGGGCTTTAAGTTTCTCTCTTGTCAGCCCATGTGAATTTCCAGCTTCGGTCATGCCACACTTTCTCTCTGTCACCTGATCTATATCTCTAACATGACAAACCAAAGCAGAATTTCCATTGATGTTTTCCAGTGGGCTGCTCTAGGCATTTGGGTGGAATGATGCTGTACTGTATGAGATTTCCCTATATTCTGTAGGAAGTTTGGCATCCCTGTCTCATCCATGAGATATCAATCATGTCCCTCAGTTACTATGACAACCCAAAGCCCCCCCCCAGTGGCCTGAGAAGCCGGGGTTTGTTGACCTCTGCACATCGCCCATTGGTTTGTCTTGATTTCTCAGACCCTGATCAGAGTCTCATAGGGGAGAACCTCAACAGAAGAGGCTTTAAGAGTCAGCCACACATACAGGATCAGCTCTAATCCCTACCCAGGCAGGCACCCTCATCCTCACCCACCCGCCTCTCTTCACAACATCTTTGAGTTTGGCTTCTTGGCCACGCCATTCTACCCATACTTGCTTACTGAGAAGACCCTTTTCTTTTTACCTTTCCTTAATTTTCCCTCCACTAACATCTCCTCCTTCATCTTCTCTTATGAAATCCACATGCAGGACATTTTCCAGCCAGTATTCACACAAGAGATGCAGCACAGCCTGTGGTTTAAGATCACAAACTCAG